>NC_136829.1:12691920-13326920 GCF_951394365.1 Tetrao urogallus | reverse complement strand
TCTTCATTTTATTTTTTACTGGAGTTATGAATTTTGCTCTTCTTTTGAGAAATGCGTTTCCATGTTCAAACTGGACAGAGTGTCTCCCAAGGAAATGTGAGAAGAGCTTTTTGTTGGAAAGAAATTTTAGATTTTGAACTTCAAAATGTTGGAACGTATAAGAATTTATGAGTTATTTGCTCTATGGTGGTTCAAGAACCAAATTTCTGAAGGGCTAATATGGAAAAAGGTGTGATAAATCTGCATTTGCGTTCAGTGCTGCTCTGAAGAAGGAGAGGAACAAGCTGTGCTGCAGAAGTATGAATGGAAAATTATTGCTTATGCAGGAGGGGTCTGTAATTACCAGAAAAGTATGCAATCTTGTGAAAGTAAATTGCAATAGACATCTACATAGATCACAACATTTTCTGCAGCATCAGCCACTTAAGTTCACATCTCTCAGTTTCATTTTGAATTTAAAGTTTGAATAAATCCAAAACTACATGGCCCAACTCTTCTGAAATTTCCAAGTTTCATCTGCTTTTGATATAAAACTATAAACCATAAATTGATTTCTCACTTTGTAATGGAACTCCAGACTCAGTGAGTATTTGTGCTTTTTTGTTTTACTGTAGAAGTTTGCCTTCCTGTGTGAGTATGAAAGTACTGGTTTTGCCCCTAAGGCTGAACTCGCATGAACCCAGTTTAACAAATTTGCTTTAAATAACTTTTTCAGCATTCTCTGAATCCTGCTACAAAAGAAGTCGTGCAGTGAGTAGTAGGCTGTGAATGCCCTGAGTAAGAACAGTGAGCACATAAGCAGGCGGGCACTGGCGTATTTTCTAGTGTAGTTGCACTTTTCAGAAAGGTTCTGAACTTACGGATATCTCTTCCATATAAATAAATTAAAAAAAAAAAAAAGATGGTTTATCAAACATTTTAGTGTTCTTAGCAAGTAACTGCACCGGAACACGACGAGAAGGTGGTCTGCTGTTCTCCTTTTTCATCTGTCTCTGTTGCCCCAGTTTCTTCCGTGTTAAAAATTAGTTTCTATTCCATTGCAACTGACCATCAGTTCCAATACTGTATCTTTGCATTCATTTCCCAAAATTGCTCTTTTGGGCAAGAAATCTAGTAACAAATGTGGAAAATCAAGTGTGAACAGAGTCCTTCCCTAGGCTGTCTTATTGAAATAACATTTCATGCAAATAATCTCATTAGTGTAAAGATTTTGTTGCCTAGTTTCTACCAGTAACTTAAGTTCACATGATTGAGCTATGAGCTGCCGTGGAAGACAGGAGGATTTACAAGGATGGCCATCAGAAGATCAAGCTTTAAATAGTCAGAAAGCAGCAAAACCCACAGCCTTGGGAGACTGCACCTCATTACGAGGGTGTGCCTTGCGTGAGGAATCGCGCTGCTCACTTCTCAGCTGGGCAGGCAGACATTGCTCAAATGTTTCATAAGGTGGAGGAATAATAAAAAAAAAAGTAGGTTTAATGACAAATAATAATGCACTGTCTCCAACATTAGAGGACATCATTGGCTCTCTTCTCTGTGGTGTAAATCAATGTAATGTGTGAATCCTTTAAAAGTAACATGGAATTTTAAATGGAAAATATGAGAAGCTAGTAGAATTACTGCTAAAATCATCCGTTTATTATCTAGGTGTACTTAATAGCCTGCTAGCTGATGAAAAATCATTTGCTAACCCCAAGGAATGGTTCATTTTCCAACTCAATCACTCAACCATGCATTGGCCAGTGCTTTTTAGAAATATGCCTCAGATTGCTTCTTTTGTCAGCGTCTGGAGATAATTTATAACAGCTGTAACTTCCATTAACACACCTACAAAGCATTTTAGTCAGGACAGGTAAGATCTGCAGGTGAACTTGAGGTGTTTTAATAGCAAACCAGCCAACAGCCAATGATTGCAATGTTTTTAAGTGGTTTTTGGCTGGCCGGAGGTTAATTCAGTTGTAGAGTATCAGTAGACTCAGTTGCTCATAGTAATCAAGTTCCTGTGTGTAGATTGACAGACTCATTTCTTGTGTACTTAAGATAACTTACATTGCTCTGACATTACACTAAAACACCCTCAACAGAATAGCACAGAAGAGATCTTAGCATAATTAGGTTTGGTTTCTTTGTTCCCTCATTAATAAATATTTTGAAATAGCCACTTCCATTTGTTGATGCAGACGAGTCTAAGAGTAGCTCCTGCTGGTCTGCCTCACCTCACGGTTTGTAGCCCTGTTACAAGTAAGTCAGACTCTCCCATCCTTTGTGGCAACACGTAACCTGCCTTCTCCTGAGAAGAGAAATGCTGACTTTATTTCCTGTCTGTACCTAGCTGTAGGCGTCCTAGGGCAGAATCTGACAATGCAGTGGGTTACAGGAAACTTGCTGCCAGCGAGGACAGTTCAACTGGAGCCATCCTGTGCATCAATCTCTTCCTCTCTCTCCTTGGCAATGGCGCTCGTAGCTTCACCGGCATCAAGCTGATTCAGGAGTAAAAGGGCCAAGAAGTGGTTCTACAACTAAGATAAATTCAGTTTATCTCACAGAACCAGTTTACTGTCAGGTCAGATGAATACCAGTGTAAAGCAAAGGAAGGGATGGGAACACGTTGTGGGAAGCAGTTTTGAGGGCATGGAAAATTTCTTATGGTACTGATTAGCCATTGTATTTGCTTAGCAAATAAATGAATCCTCCATAGTTTAGATTTAAAGGCAGGCACTCCAGGAATGCCCTTAGCAAAGAAACTGCTTTTCATACACATAAGGGTTCTTATATGATATTTTTAAGGAACGTCTCAGCTTGAAGTTTAACAGGATGGTTTCAGATTCTGAATATTTTCTTTTGTTTCTTTGATACCAGAATTCTCATTTAGCAGGGGAAAAAAAAGAGAAGGAAAAAGTAGAAAAGAAACATTAAGCATCAGAAATCAGATCTAAGATATTTGTTCCATATCCCTTTGGACAGATTCACACGTTTTATCTAAGTCAAAGATTCTTTTGGAGTGCATGGGATTTGTGCAGAAGGGGGAATGTGTGTTGTGATGCTGCTGTCCATGCAGTGTTGTTGTGCTTAATTGCTACGCTCCACATTAAGTCATGTGCATGCTGAAGGATTCAGGGATCTTTTTTTTTTTTTCTTGAACATGATTACATTTTTTGTAATTTACATTTTTAGCCACTAAACAGTGATACATTATATTTGAAAATGAGATGCTTTGAGTGTTATCAAGATGTGACAGTGACAAATCTTATGAACGTTGATACAGAAACCCATCATAGTTCAAGTTCCACTTGCTGTATTATAGCTTTCTCTAAGGTTTGGGAGGGGAAAATGTTTTCGTTATAAAGATGTCACTGTTCAAATGCCTCTTTTTTCTTCTCCTGTTTTTCAATTTAAAAACAATATGCAACTGTAGGAGCTGTACAGCTGTATGTACTGATTATGAAACCTTTGCAAAAAAAGTACAAAGAAGAAGTCACTTCCCCAGACATTACAAATAAGCCCCAAATTTGCAGCTTTTGCAGTGTGTCTTACATACATTTTGTGCTTATGCTGTGTGAACAAACTCATAGCCAGTGCCTGATCAGTAAAAAGTATATATCCTGAGCTCCCTGGGTTTGCACCACTCCTGTTAAGTGTCTGTCAGAATTTCTATTGTGATCACCCTTTCAGGGATTTATCACTCAGCTCTAATTCCTGGCTCCAGGCTAAAAAATTGGCATCTAAGAAAGCATATTTGGTTCAAACATGCACTGAAGCTGAAGAACTGGGCAGAGTCTCTCTCTGGTTTCAGAGTTCTGTCTTCTACAGTACTTCTGAGTGAGCATTTGTAGAGCTCAGTGGAATGCAGTATGTGGGGAAGGGCACAGGACTGCCTGCTCATTTGGTGGCAGGAGATGCTGTTTCTCAATGTGAGGTCCTGGCTCTGTGGTGTTGTGCCAACATACTGTGGGGCTGAATGCTCACCCTGCATGCACTTTAGCAAGCAAAGCTGCTGCACAGTGATTTGCTTTGGATAGGAAATCCCAGATACACAAGGCATTTATTTGACCAGGTCCCTTGCTAAGGACTAAATATATATCTCAAAATGAAACAAAAGAACAAAAAATACTGTGTGGAATGATAGCTGCAATGAGAATAAAACGGAACATGTAAGAAGCACATGCTGTTATCTGATGTCCTGTCCCTCATACAAGGAGGCTCACAAGATAACAGTGCGAGCACTTGGTGTGCAGTCATCAGAAGCCCAAATTGCCTCTTGCTGCTTCCTTCTCAGCAAGCTGCTGGCCTGACACTTTTTCTCTGCAGTTGCCTTATAATAAGTCCTTTAGTGCCACTTTTTCATTCCTATTTTATCCTTCCCAAAGTGTTGCGCTTCTGTGAAAGCAAATGCAAAATTCCTTGTGCTAAATCTGTATCTTCCACCTTACGCACTTTCCAGCCTGGACATACCTTTCTGTGACTCTTTACCCGGTCTTCTCCACGGTGCGTGCTGCCCGAGGACTTAGGCAAGGCACAAAGAGGAGGAATGAAAGCTGTGGTACTTCATGGGGCAGCCCCATGGTGTGAGGGGTTGCAGGTCCTACCTCCTCGCAGGGCAGGACCAGCAGGTCCTCTGAGCCACGGCGTGGTGCTGTCGGCAGTGCACATGTGGGAGCTTTCACCATGGGCTGACATCTGAGATCACAGAGCTTTGCACAAGCTCTTCATTTACAGTCTTTCATGTCAATGTTCTGTGGGCTAAGGACTCACAGTAGCACGCATTGACGCATTAGGGGCCATATCCGTCTGTCTAATCAATCATCCATAAATTGTAAGAGGAATACATACATCATTTAAAAGGAAAAGGCAAAAATAAGAGCCAGGAAACTGAGAAGCAAAAAACTGTGTATTCATGTTAGAAGTCCGGGCTGAGCATGCTGGGTAAACAAATGCAGAGTTAAAGCTGTAATTTACCCAGCCTACCTTCGTGGTTCTCACAACTGCAAGGGAACAGATTGAGTGCAGAGCAGAAGCTTAAGCCATGCATGTTTTGATTTTAAGAGTTTAGGGGGAAGTTGTAGGTCTCTGAATACAGTTTTGACCTAACGCTGTTTTATATTAAGAATGCTTGTATGCCATTACCCCATTAGTGTGTGTGATAATATGTGACACAAATTGATATTTAAGTTAGTGCTCAGCTCTCTGTGAGCATGCCAGCTGCATGCATTTATCATTCAGTTAGAAATACATCAACATATTCCATAACTCATTGACTTTTTGTTTTGAAAACAAAAACATTTTTTTCATACTGCTGGTTTTGTATTTTTTTAATAAAAATCAATGATAATAAATAGTAAAATATGCCAAATTTGTACATTGCAACTGCTGCAAAGACTTCTGAATCTGTGTTCTGCTGTTATTTTGGTATTGACGTTGCTGGATAGAGTCAGTACAGATATCTCTACTTTGTTAGAGCTGGTATTTCTAGCAACCAGAATGTCTACCTTTTGTCTACAGCAATCGATTAAGTCTGTATTTGAGACTACAAATTTTTCTAAGAGGAAACAAAGCAGATAGCATCCTTTAGCAGGCACAAGTCCAACAAATGTCAATTTCTGAACAACATTACTTTGTGTCTCTATTTAACATTAAAGCTGATGGCTTTTTGACAGGTTTATAGCTGACAACTTCCATAGCCAGTCATGCAGTACAATTATGTTTGAGCTAATTTGATGAATCAACTTGATGTTCTATAGTCCCAGTTGGCTTCAATAGCGTATGTGCTCAATTTTCTGCTGGAGGTCAAAAATAAGCTTTGAAATTTGGCTAATCCCATCACATCCGCAGAACATGTCTGGTGGAATAATCTTTGGACATGAAGTCTTGAATAATGCCAGAAATAGGAAGGAAAACTTAGTAATTTCATTGGACACATCAATCATGAATCGCGTAGGCTCAGCAACCGGGGTCTCATGTCCAGCAATTTACTTGTAGGCTTTAAATGCTGAAGTGATTAGGGTAGGAGGAGGAACATTCCTCAGGCCTGGGCTTTGTTCTAGAGGAAAATGGGTCTCCTTGTTAATGTACAGTTAGAACAAATGCTGACTGAATGGTGGCGGGAAGTAAGAATGCAAAGATTTTCTAATTATGTCCTTCCTGAAAAGATGGGCTCTGATTCTCTTTCTTGTAATGGCAGAGTGAGATGTTAAAATGCCCCGGCCATGTTGGTTTTGGAACTGTTGTTAAAGTAAAATCATTACTACTCATCAACCTTCTCTCAGATAGCTAACCTGCAGTAAATGCACTGAAACCTCTAACACAAGTGTTAACAGATTTTCCCTGCCAAAATATATTGGTCCTTATTCATTTTTAGTGGATTTTAGGTGTAGACATTTCAGTTGCACTTGATGCTTGCACTTTTGGGCATTAGCATTGCTCCAAAGTGGAAGCTGAAATCTTTGACTTTCACAGTGTCAGAACATGGCTAATGCTCAGGTGAGGATCCAGTACTACTGCCCTGCTTTGTGCCCATGATGACTGAGGGGTTTGGACTCCCATTTCTGTTCCAATCCTACACCTGAGAGGCAGTGTGTGAGGTTCTGTGAGAGGGCTTTCTCGTCTTGTAAATTCTGTGCATTTTCTACCATTTGTACCTACACATACATATGCAGAATGTGGCTATGTGTATATCTGTGCGTGTCTGCATGCGTTTAATGCAGAGCTAAGTAATGTGTGTGAAGCAGTTTTCCTGGCTACAGAGCTGATGAGGGTGCTGCTTTTGCTGTGTGCACCGTCCACAGCAGCGTGCTCCCACTGCTGCCATCCTTCACCTCTCTCCTTCACTGGCTGCATTACAGCACACATGATATAGCTGCGATGAGTCACGGCCACGGAGCTGTTTATTAGAAGCATGCTCTGAATCACCAGGTCAGGTGCTAGAAAGATAGCAGATGTATATATCCATACAGACAGACATATGTATATGTATGTACGTAGATACACATGTGTGTAGGTAAGTGCTCTTGCATTCTGCTTCCACTGATTAGATCTGAGCTATTACGAGCACTAAATTAGGCAGCAAATATGTCTAGGTCTGTTTCTTCTTTTCTTTTGCTCAGAGCGGTAATTCACAGTACATCAAAGGAATGGATTTTTAAGAAACATTTTTGATTCTTAACTTGAATTTGGAACAATTTAAATGATTTAAAAGGAGAGACTCATTTGGTACAGAATGGCACAGACTGTGAACATTTATGTGCATATGAAACTGTTGTAACGAAGACTGAAGATCGGACTTTTTCCTATCAACATTTCAGAACATTTAATCCCCCTTTTTCACTGCCTTCTTTGTGGTGCATATAAATATGTAACACTAGCCTAGGTTCACCTTTGCCTGTTAGTAACAAATTGTTCTCTGTGTATTCATAACTGATGTTTCTGCGGCCAGTTATTTTTCCGAGGTTTGCCAGTGTACTATTTCAGCTTGCTTCTTTGAATATGGATATTCAGTGAGAGGGAACAGCTGAAGCAGCCAGAAGTGGCGTTCTGCAAAGGAGCAGTGTTGCACTGAGGCTGGGTACCAGTTGTGTCAGCCTCTGTGGGACCAGCTCAGCATCCTTCCCGTGCCTCTTGAATGTGACACTGCGCTGGTGGGCACGGTGCCACTTGTTAGCAAGTTGGGCCCGTAGTTCCTCTGCTTGTTGTGATTGAATCAGCAGCTGCTTGTGCTATCAGTGAGGGACCTTCGGTTACTGTTGTGGCTGCTCCCTGAGCCTTCCCATGTGAAAGCTTTTTTTTTAATAAGAGAGAAATGATTGGTCTCGGTGATTTGTCCCTGCATGCCTAAAGCAGTGTAACTAGCAGCACTTCAACATTTTATTTATAACAGAAGGAAATGATTTTTGAGCACAAAAATCCCCTGGACTTTAATCATCCTGGTCTCAAGGGCTTTTGTGTTTTTGCCTCCATTTTGATTCAAACTTTTCTATGCATTAGCTTGTGGGAAGTTAGAGACCTGTTTACCAGGTAATCTGATCAACGTTGTGACTCACCCAACGCTTAAAAAAAGCAAAACAAAATGAGACAGGGAGGTGGGGAAGAGCCTTCAGTGTTTATATATTTATATTAGTTTTGAATGAAGAAAGAAAATTTCCTTCCAGAAAACAACAATTTGTTTTCCATGCACACGATAGCAATCTGTGTGTGTTCGTGGATCGCCTCGGTGCGTTCTGCCTGGCGTCTCCCTGCTTCCAGGAGCCAGAGGTGCTGGGAGCGCCCTGGGGCTTTGCTGTGGGCACTGCAGGGCTGACGCTTCCAGGCTGGCACGTCCAGGGTCTGAAGGTTGCTCTGAGGCACTGAGGGTGACAGCAGTTTGTGGTACACGTGTGCTGGGAGGAAGGGAAAGGAGAGGAGAGGAGAAAGGAAGATAGGGTTGCGTACCTTCCTGGTCGAAAATCCAAGACGTGATATAAGGAGAAATAAATTTGCTGTAGCATAAGGTCCCTTCCGCGCCTGTGTTTTGATGTATCTACAGTGCTTTGTCTGCTTACGTGTTCATAAAACATTATGCATTTGAAAATAGCAGCTTTCCCAATGCCATATGTTGAGATATCTTAAGTATAGTCTTAAAAATCATGAGTGAGTGGCTTAGGAAATTAATATATTTTTTAAATAACATGTTGGATTCTTACAGTTTGCTTTCTACTTTTAGAATCGGCATATTCTTGATTTTAAGCTTTTGCCTGTGACCAGAAGAGCTGCACGCCAGCTTTTTCTGGTTTTGTTTTTTAATGAAATGCGAGATCCTCGTGTAACTACAGAACTGGAGGAAACGAGCTTTTAATACAAGTACTAACTATCCTGAGACTAGCAATAAAATAAGTAGAATTGGCTACCATGAAAAATGGCCATGGTTTCACACACAGTCTCTGCCTAGTTACGTGCCTGATTTATGTGCAGCTACCTCAGTTGTGCCTGCTAAAAGCAGAGGAACTGCTTGGGCAAATGGGCGGTCAGGTGGACTTGTGGACAGCTATTTGTCTCTCCATGCACACTTGGGATGTGTGTGTGTTTCACATGAGCAATTGCAAATATGATATATTTGCTTATTTGTCCCATAATATTTACCCAAACATTTTTCCTCAGCAGCTACTCTTGCTGTATCGTCATGTTCATCGGTAGGCTGCCTTGCTGCTTAGGATCTACACAGCTGCCATTTAAAGGGAGCAATAATACAAACGTCACAAAAAAGAAAGAAAGAAAGAAAGAAAGAATTGGCATGTCTTGTTTTTCAGTTCCCAGGTTTAGTCATTCAAAAGGAGAACTCAGCGGTTAAGCAAGAATTTCTGATCAGCAACTCTTGTTCAACTGTCTGCTGTTAATTGCCTAGAAGTTGGATATATCACAAGTATTGCTACGGGGTTTTTAGCCACTGGTGAAGTGGTTTTCAGAAATATGGGTATGCAGCTTTGGAGTCCGAAATCTGCTCACAACAAAACCTAAATATTTATTTTTACATCAGATTTTTCCTACCTAACTAACCTGAAACATCACAAGCAATTGTAATGCCAGGTGCTCAAACCTATGATGTAAGAAACACCATTTTTTTGCTTGCAGTGCCATATAACCCTGATTTTCTCTTTTAAGCCCAAAATGAGAACAACTTAGAAACCTATCTAACTTGGGCAAGCCAAAGTGTATGTCCTTGGAACTTCTGGGGTATTGACCAACAAAACCCCATATGGTAATTCTTAAGTTTCCTTTTTGTATATGTAACTAACAGATGCTGCAGTATCTTCAGATTCTTTCCATACCGTCCAAAATACGCACAATATATGCAGCCATTGTAGGTCTGGAGATTATATCTGTCAAGGCTGGCTGCATGTGCAAGAAACATGATGGTAAAATATGTGGCAAGTATGAGAACTGCATGAACAAGAAGTTCTGTGCTTGAACTCATCAAATGAACCTGACACTGGCCAACTGCAAAGTTGATACATTCAGAAAATGACATCTCTTGCCCCAAGAAAATCAGATGACACCAGTATATCATCTACCATCAAGTTTCTCTTCACATTTAATCTGAACTTTTTATTTGAATTATCAGCTCCAAGTATCTCGTACAGCTGCAGCGATAGTGAAATAGCCTTGAAGTCTCAAAGCAGGTCAGCTTCTCCTTGATGTGCTTTTTAGCTATCTGTGTTTTGGTCTGGCAGTAGTGATAACTCCTAGAGACAAAATATTCACAGATAAATAAGAAGGAAAAAAACCCCACAGAACGATATTTTTTGTTCTTTTAAACACAGTTGCAGCGGTATGAATACAAGTGGTATTACTGTTTGGAGTCCTTGGATCCTGCTGAATCTCCTTCCTAAGGACACCCAGTGTCAGGATTTTGAGCTCACGATACGTCCCGGTATTTAATTAAGACACTGTCCTATGGTTCACACCCCCGCTGTGATCATCAATGTCTCTGTGACAAACATGGTAGTTGGGAGATGGAAGTCTTAATATTCTTCTCTATTTTGTGGCCATAGTAGGTTTTTTTGGGGGAAAAAAAGTACTTTTCTGTATCCCATCTCCTCTTTGGCTCTACCTGCTGTGTTCACCTTGCTGTGCAGGCATTGGTCTTGCAGCCTCTGAGCCACTTTGCACTGAGCCCAAATTCTCAGGCATCCCAACTTGCTGAGAGTTGTCAGAGACGTGGGACTGTTTGCTTTCCTCTCCCTCTCTCCCTCCCTGTGAGTACTGCAGCCTTTCACCCTGTAGCCCTGCAGGCCTCAGCTGATGTTCGGGTCACAGGAGCAGACCTGCTGGGAGGGGACGTGCCACCCTGACAGAGGATGTGTGCAGCAGGGACACGGACCGGCTCCTTGGCACCAGACCTAGATTTAGCTCTTTTTATTTCTTTGCAGAGTGTAATTTACATACCTGCTAGCACAGTGCACTATTGATCTCACTTCTTTGTGTCTGTTCGTGACTACTAACAGACTAGACAGGTCCAGATTTCTTAAGACTAAATCAAACGTTATTTTCTGAGTCAGAAAAAACGTGTTTGTTTCTTAGTTACTGTATGTACGTCTCTGCTGACTTGAAATGTATTCTGTAATCCCATGCATATGTGATTTCTTTCTTGGTACTCCGGAGTGCACTCTATAGATAACACTTTCATGGTATTTTAAATTCCTATATCTTCACTGTTTTCAAAGAAATGAATATGATTTAACCTTCTTTAGAGCAAGGATAAACTTTGAAATGAAAACTAACATATGGTCTACGTGCTATTTTTGTAACTTTATTTTATAATTTCTGAGCTGATTTTGAGAGCTGATTATTATTTAACAAGTGAAACAGGCTGTCAGTGCGACTGCCGCGGTGCTCTGTGAATTCGTCCTCAGTTCTCTGAAATTCCTTTCAAGAGCAGCTCTGCAGAAGGAGATGTTGTAGGTCCATGCTGGGACCTATGGGCCAAGCTGCTTGGGGAAGCCTTCATGCTAACCTTCGGTGTGCCCAGCTGCAGCAACAGCCTGTTAGTTTGGCATTTTTTCTAGCACTAAATTCACTCACACTTTTGTTGTTGTTGTTGTTAAATATATTTGCTGTCAGACCACATTATATTTCTTCATGATCCACTGCATTTTCTGTGTGTTCTCTTGAGAAGATCCACCACACTCTATCAAAGAAGACTTTTTTCTCCTTCCTTCTCTTCTCCTAGCCACGCTTCTTGTCTTTGCTCAGTCCCACAGATGCATATCTTACAATTGACCAAGAGATCCCCAAAGCACCTTGGCTTCCCCCAGCAATTCACCCATTCATGGGCTTCCCCCATTCAATTCACTCACAGATCATCCCCACGGGCATTCTAGTAGGGGTTCCTCTGCCTCCACAGGATTCTGCTAAATGTGAGGAACCAGAAATAAAAAATTACAATGGAATCTTCCACCTCAGAGAACACCGTGGATACCGTGAAGCTATTGGCCTGGCCGGTCTGCTGGGGAAAACATAGGTGGATAAATGTGGGTGCACTGGAGAAACATGTGAGGAATCCATTTACAGATCGTGATAGAGGTTTTTTTGAACAAAAACTCCAAGTAAAGATGTCTAAGTGTTGCAGGCCCTGCTGTTTCATCTTCTGTGTGATGTTGTCTCTATTCCCAGTAGAATCCAAGAGTACACCTCCACCTCACTGCTTCTGCATACAAATATTTGCCTGAAAAATACTGTACATTGTAAGGTCACATGGAAAAAAATCACACCAAGAGCTGAGCAAGTTTTTACTACTGAAATTAAGTAGGTCAAGAATCTATCTATTCTGTCTGGTAATGTGCTCTACAAGCTAATGAGATCTTGAGAGAAGGAGCACATGCGTGTGGTTGCCAAGGTGAGCATACATCCATATTACAGACCAATAAATGGGAGTAGCAGTCTCTGATTTTTGTTTCATCCTTACCCAGCAATGCTCTAAAAATGCGTAACCCTACCTACAGAACTTTTTGGAATGGGTAGAAATGTATCATGAAAGCAATTAACTGCTCTTGTGATTACAGAATGTATGCCTTCATCTTAATGGGTGGGATGACCAGGCGTATATACTTATGTACGTACATTTTATTTGTATCTTCAAATAGATAAGAAAGATGTATTACGTGATTACGGTTGTAGGATATGATGCTTATCCCATAGCTGATTATGCCACAGGTGAGTTAAGACCTCATTAAGACTTTGGTGTCAGGTCTAGTGCTGACTTGCTTGTTGGATAAAATCATTTCCCATGGCATATAGGTTTTCTGAGTCATTAAGACCTAAAATACTGTTCCAAACTCTGCCATGGAATAGGTATTATAGAAGAACATTAATACATAGTCATAAGGAGATATAATTATATGTGTGTGTGGGTATATATATATAATGTTTAGTCTAGACATCAGTATAATTATGCACAATAAGATGTGACATCTGAGATTCATGTGTGTTATAAATCTTTTTGAACAGGAAAATGGTTAAGTCTGGGAAAATTTTATTTTTCCCAGCATTGCACTGCCTCGGCCCCTTTTCTATCCGAGTTCTGAAAGAAAGACAAGGCTTATCATTTATTCTTGAGACATTTTCTTCTAACATCCATCTTCCCATGTAGCCCACGAGTTTGCTCTCAAATGTGCAGATGGAACAGACTCTTGCTGTCACCAACCCAAAGCACGATGCTGCAGAGGTGAAGGACCTGGCTGCACGGCCTGAAGACAGAGCAGGGCTGTGGAGCCTGATATTTATAATGTCTCTATCTTTGTCTAAGGGAATTGAGAGGCTTGCTTGGAGAGTCAGGACTTGACGTGACAAGGAAAGAAAAGAGAACTTCCCTCCCGAATTTTCCCATTTGCTGCCACTTTGGCAGGAAAATGAAGGGTCAGATTTCAAAACCTGGCCAGCCCCTTTGTGCCTCCAACTTGCAGGAGGATGTGAACGGAATTAATTGTGGGCGGACTTAAAACTATTTATTTGTCTTAAGAATTTAATTTTGGAGAAAGAAAACAGACATTTTAGTATTCAATATTTGTCCTTGATTCAGTTACAGAATTTAAACCTGCAGGGATGCAAAAGGCAGAAAGGCCCAGACAAGGACTGGATGTAAATGTTGATCAAAATGAAACCATTCAAGGTTAACAAATTGCAAGACATCTCAAACAATTTAACCAACATATTGCTTGCTCACAACTGTATTTTCTGCTTTGCTGGATTTAACTTGTTTTGACTTGTGTTGAAGGTTCAAGCCAGTTGGGGACCACACAGCTTTTCATAATTAAACATTAAGCTGGTTAGTGGGGTTAAAACTGTTAAGTATATAAAACTTCCAGGGCGTTCATTGAACAGTATGTTTATTTCATTTGGCATGTTATTTTAAGTATACTTAAGAAAACAGTAAATGCAAAATGCCACGGGTAACAGACAGACTGTGGAGAATATGCAGAGGATGCTCAGATGCTGGAAGTTTGAATCTCTGCAAACAAGGCATGAGAGATTCACATGCCATGTCAGCTCTCAGATGCATTCAGCAAATTCTTCTGACAATAGTGCGGGAGGATGCAGGGCCTTTGTTGTGCATCCTCCTAGAAATATTATGTACTGTAGAGAAAAGAAAACAGCGAAGAGTCGGTCAATATTTTTCTTGAATTTACTCCTAGTGGTAGAAGCTGTGCCTGAAGTATTCCATTTACGTTTGGTGCTCTGCACTATATCATCTTCCTGCTCTGTAAAGTAAATTTATTCTTGGGAGGAAGAAAAAAAGCCTTTGTTGTAGCATGTAGTGCATCCAGGAAGGTCTGAGCGATTCATTGGTTTTATTACTTTTTAATTTGATAGACAAACCAGAAAATACTGCACACAGTTTTTTGGTGGTTTGTTTTTTGTTTTGTTTTGTTTTTAGGCTTCGTTACACTTCTCAAAGTTCTATTAATTTATCTGCTTTTGAAATGAAATGTTTTCATACAAGGCAAAAAATTTTCACGTATTTTTGTTATATTTTGGTGCTTTATTGTGTTGCTGTTTTTATTTTATTTTTTTCCTATGCAAAATATCTTCAAAATCTTTCCCCTCAGCTGTGAATAATTATGACCTGAAATGCCATTTTTTGGTGAACAGATATTTGAAATAGAAAATGTCACGCAGTCTGATTCCCATACCTGTAAAATGCTTATTGATGATCTCTTCAGGTTTTAATCTGAATCACCCAACTGTGGGAGGGTGGACTCTGTTTCCCTGAGTGATGCTGTATGGCTGTTTGAGCACATCAGGAACAGTGTAGGAAAAGGGAAATCTCTGCATACTTAAAGTGTTCCGGACCTCAAGGACCCACTTGGGTGGATATTTTGTGGCTGACCCTCAGTGGTGCAAAGCCAACGTAAGTAGAGTCAGAGTACAGCTGAATTCCTGACTCCAGCTCAGCTCCATGTCTGTGAATAAGGATGGGCCAAGGAGGAGTAGCAGCCAATGAAAATATTCTGACATTAGTTCCTGGTGGTCTACTGTCACTGTGTATATCATTTCATTAAACAACTTTGTCATACAATATATAATTCGGCTCCAATCGTTTGGGTTTGACTTAAATAGAAGAGCCAGACCATGGACTCAATTTAGACTTTATAATTTCCAATTTCTGGCTTCTCCTGTAGTCTAACAAAAACATTTTTGTGTTGACTTTTTTAAAACCTACACACATTTCAGGTGAGGTTTTCCTGATGACTTAAAAGTGGTTAGCAACCAAGTTATTCACTGCTGGCTACCATTCATTTGTCTGGAAGGATGTTAGGAAACCAGAACATTCAAGAAAGTACATGTTGCCCAGAGAGGTCATGTCCCTCTCACTTCTTTCCAAACATGAATAGGTGGGCTCAATTCCACTGCTTGCTTTTACATTCCTGCCTCCTAATGTGCACCAGAAAGGTGTAAATTCTGTTACTGCATACAGACAAAAGGCCCTTTTCTGTGCGGGAGACATTTGCCAGTAGTTTATAAGGAGTGGGAATGTAGAATGACACAACAGGTCAAAAATTTCTGATAAAACGAGTCGATCCTTTCAACATTTCTGCACTCAATCCTACAGACATAAAATTTAGAGCATGAGAATATAATCTTCTCTAATGACCGGGTAGTGATGTTTTCAGGAGTGCTAAGCTGTGAGTATATACAATCTTCTTCCCCAGGAAAGCTGATATACACTTAGAACACTAAGTATGGCGAGTGGTAATACACAAATGCTTTGAATTTTTACATATATTTGGCTGCATCTATTCAACAGATCAGTTCCTTAGCATTTCAGCAAATTTCTTACACTTTTTAAGGAATGTTTTCAGAGTGGCCCAGCCCGACAAATATAGTGAATTCCAGATGCTAATGGCACCATTTGTCAAGACATCTCTTTTTAACATAATGCATAAACCTTTCGTACATGGTACTTTTACTGTGCATTCAATTCCATCGCAATTCACTGCTTCAGGCAGAGGAAATGAAGATCTTAAGCAATGTAAACACACTAGGAAAAGGCTCTTAGATCCATGTGGCTCCTGAAGATGAAATACTTATTTCCACAAAATTTGGCTTCGACTCTAACAGAGTAGAGTGAAGTACTTTGAGGAATCTGGAGTTAAATTATCTGTCTAGGTGTTTTTATGTTTCTCCTCTGTGAAACGTCTGAGCATCTTATAACCCATCAAAGCTTCTAAAATGGAAAATACCTTTTTTTTTCTTTTTTTTTTCTTTTTCCTGAAGAGTTACTTAGAGTTTAAATTTCTTTAGGCAAGGGACTTTCTTTTCCTCTGTGTGCTGGATTGTGCTACAAAATAAAAAAAAGCTCGTTAATTGCACTCAACTAATATTTTAATGTATTTTGCTTATTTACTCTCTGTAGCTACAGGATTCTGCTATAATGCAGAAACTCTTTTTTCACTCTAATGTTGGGAGTAGAATTAAAACAAGAAACTGGTCATACAAAGAAGAAAAAACATTATTTTGAGATTGACTGTGTTGGAGCCAACATTAAATGAGAAACAAAAACACTGAAAGAATCAAACAATTTAACATAGTCCCCATCTCCAAGCTTACAACTCTAATATCTCTGAATTTTCCAGTCTTCTTGGCATTTGAACACGATCCCTGTGACACTAGCTTGCCTCTCATCTGAAGCAAATAACAATGTCCATATTGCTCCCATTTCCTGGACCTAGGCCTTATCATTTTTCTAGTCTTTTGTATCTTGTCAGACTAAACTGACACTTCAAAATGTAATGACTGCACTCCAAAATAAATTTTGTTGCATATTCCTTCGGTCCCAGTTCTGGAAGGCGCTTAGCTACAGACTTAATGCTGCATTTATTCACGTTATCAGTTGCAGGGAGTAGCTCCTATGAGTTTATACCAGCTCATGGTCTGGCCAAAGAATTATAACTCTTACCCATCGTAGTGTGAGATCATGGGACTCATTTTTATTTTTTTCCCTGCCTGTTTTATTCCAAATGCAATTGGCTTCAGGTTCCCAACTCCTGTTATTTACAATGCAAGAATTTTGGGCCTTGATGCTACAAATGTTCATGCTGGTTTAACTACAAGCATATGACTACTCCCAAATGAAGGCCCTGGAACTCTTCACGTCTTAAGCACACAGTCTCTGATCCTGGAAATTCCTGTGCATATGCTTTTCTTTACCCCCTTGAGCAGTCTCATTAATTTTAGCAGGACTGCCCACAGTAGTAAAGTTAAAACATGTACATAAGTATTTGCAGGTTCAGGTCCATAGTGACATTTCTCATCTTCCAATGTTATTTTATCCCCAAGTCTGTTCACTGTCAAAAAATGAATCTTCAAGTAATCAGGCCTCAAAACTCCCCTCAGACCCCTTCCTGGAACTTGGTTTATGTTCTGTTCTCTGGCAAGCCCAATGGATAGCAGCAGGGCTGTCCTAAATCAAACAATCTTAAGGCTCTGACATAAACTGACAAGAGCCAAGTATGGCCAAGCTGAAGCTTAAACCAAGCTGAACTGCATATTTCTCTCTGGCGTAGTTTTTGTGGCGTTCCTTGCAATCGCTTTGTCCTCTTTATTTTATTATTAAAATAAGTTAGATGGGAATTATAAATGGGAGTGCTTGTGTTCTGAAACGATCTGGAAGAGAGGCCTCAGTTGCACTTCTTAGCTCCTTATGTTTGGTAACGTTTTCTTCCAATTGGGCACTTGAGGTTTGAAGCAGGACAATTAAGTAGTTTCACAGCTTTGGTACAAAAACCATCTGCGTTATTGAAGTTGTGCTGTGTGGGTTTGAGGAGCTGAGGAGCTCAGAGTCCGGGATGAATTACAGGGAAATCCCCTCCCATCCCCAGTCAGGTCCCTACACGACCACCTCTCGTCTGTGGAAGCTCAGCAGCCATGCTCAGTAAGGCATCGTCCCCCGAAGCCTGCACACGTCCATCTGTTTCCTTGCAAAAGCAGCTGCGCTGCGGTGGAGGCAAACATGGTAACAGCAGTGCAGCCTGGTGCGCTCAGCTGCAAGGCAGGAAATCCTGACTGCTGGCCCTGGCTTATCCATTGCCTGCTCCAGGCCTCAGGTGGGAGCTGACTTCTCCTGCATGGTCTGTAACAGCAGGCGGCACAGCTGACAGCCCACAGCAGCGTGCGGGGCTTCGTCCCTGTTGGCGGCGCTTTAGAGAATGGTTTGGGAAAGACTTGTATCCATTTGTATTAAACATACAGGAAGCAGTGAAAAGATGCAGAAATAGTGGTGCTTCCTACATAGACATGTAGGTGTTTTAACAAGTTTTATCTGTCAGATGCCCATACAGCTCTGTTCCTTAGGTACATCTGCCCCGAACTGCAGGCGCAAGTACAAATAATTTCTCTTGCAAAGAAGCCGAGTTACTCATCAGCATATACAGCTGCTTCACGTGAATGTAAAATTGTGCATTCAAAGGCATGTCTAACTGGCTTAAAAATCAGACTCCACCAATAACATAACTCCATAATCCCCAAATATATACAACTAACATGGATTTTATGTTCCAGCGTATTAGAAGTGGGAAAGCAGCGGATGTTTTAAATAGAAACATAGCAAATTGCTGCATCTGAAACTTTGTCATTTGCTCCAAGCAGAGCTCAAAGGAATTAGGCCTTATCTGAATGATTTCAGATAAAATTTCAGATAGGATTAATTGTGAGGTTAATGTACTTTGTTCTCTAAACTTTAGAGCACTTCAGGAGGGGAGCTGGCAACATGGACAGCATTTTGTGGCTTAAAAAAATGCAGTAACAGCTTTAGAGGAGGGAAGACAGCTGCATGCAAGCAAAGTCAGGACCAACTTGAAATTTGTGGAGATGTTGTTAGTGAGCATAGAGCCTTCTTGCCCATGTGTACAAAAGCACATAAGTGTTTTATAGGAAGAGAGCACTATTTGTATCCACATTATAGATAAATAATAAGATCTAAAACTTGAGATGTTTTTTCTACGCAGGAAAAGGTGACATCCTATTTTCACAAACAGACTTTGAAAACTTTTTGTTGTATTTTTTCCATGAAACTCTCAGCTTTCCTGAACAAAACACCATTCTCTAAAGTGCTGCATTGCTGTAAGTTATTTACTAAGATTTCTTCATTGTTTTAAAATATCCAGCCTCAGATTCCACTTTTGGAATAAGTGAAATCTGAAGTCTTCACACTTGCCATATTTTCAACCCTGAAAAACAAGGGGAAAAAAGCAAACAACAAAGTAACGTTTTATTAAAAATGGGCAAAAATTGTTTGCAGCTATAAATGACAGAAGCTTCATTAAATTCAGGGGAGTTAGACTCACTTATACTAGCAGAAAATAGGGTCCTTTTTTCTCTTGTTTTCAATAATTTTTCAGATGTTATTTTTAACAGTTCTAGGGGGAGGAGGGAAGTAGGGTGGAAAACAGTTACAGCCATTTTATCACATTTTACTCCTAACAATGCAGTACAAATGAAAAGAAACCATAATGCTCTGTAGAATAATACATTAATCATCATCAGTCGTCATTCAGTGCAATACGTTCTTTCCACACCATGCAAAATATGAGCAGATACCCTCATGAGAAGGAGAAATGTCTTCTCTAATCGTTCACCTAGTCTGGAACACATACCGGGTTGCAGTGGGGCTGGGTGTTATTTATCATCTCATGCATGGGGCAAAAATCACGTGGCAGATTTCTTTGGAACCATGAGAGATTTATGAAAGGTTTCACCCCTTAAGGGGTGTGAAATAAAGGGGTTAGAAGCCCATCTAGCCGGGATATTTTTAACCAGTGACAGATGAGTTGTTTTCCCTTGAGAAAAAAAATTAATCTCAATGGGAAAAAAACATCTTAAGTTATTTTTCATGAGGAACTAACTAGGGGAGCTTGGCCCACTGTGTCACACCGCTGGAAGATTTACTCTCCAAATGCATTTAATTGTGCAGCAGCTGTGCTGTTGTCTAGCCTTGCTCCCTGGCAGTGCTCCCTTGCCTGATGTCACGAGGTGCAATATGCCTTGTGCTGGGGCTCAGCCTCCCGCACCTCCTGGAATCAGTGAGTCTCCCAGGCTGCTGAGACTGTAGGTGAGATCTGGAACAGTTCAGGATGGAAAACTCATCCTGGTGGGAAGGTGGGTCAGGAGGCCTTGAGTCCTCATTGTCCTCAGCTGAGCCAGGTCCCCAGGACTGCTGCTCCTCTTGTGCTCTGGCTGTGTGGGTCACCAAGCTGCCCTGGCAGCACAGCCAGAGGAGGCTCCACTCCTATATATCAGCAGTGCTGACATGGCTGCAGCTCCTGTGACGTACTGTTGCACTTCAGGGCCTTTAATCTAGATCTGCATTTTTTCACTGAGAAGTTGATGTTTCCTGGAGAAAAAAAAATGATAAATATTTTTGCAATCTCCCTGATGAGCTCTTTAGGATTGTTACGCACGATGTGGTAGCATGACAGATTCCACAGCTTTTTGCATGGCTTAGTGAAGTGGCTATTTCACAACCTTTCCTCTTTCTTCAAACTCCAGAAGCTACATTCAGTCTCACTGTTTTCCATTAGGCTGCTTCTGTAACTCAGTCTTCAGAAACTTCAAAAATTATGAAGCATCCTCATATTCTGTGATCTCCAGCAAGTCCATTTGACCCATTTCTTCACTCGCTGGTAGGTCCCATCGTTACTGCTGGCAATGTAAAATTATTGCAGCTGGAAGCCAGTAGCTAAAGGAGTAACAGAAGGACGATCAGGAGGTTTTCCTGCAGATGTAACCTACAGAAGAATAAAATTACGAGGCAACTTCCCAATTACTTGGATGCTTGTTAAAGTTTCAACAGAGAAGTCTTGATGAATCTTTTCTCCTAATATTTGTGTCCTTTGTCTCTCCTCCTCTCCTGTTCTTATATATAACATATATGATACACATATATTTCTGCTCTAGTTCTTGCATCTGTCGAAGAAATATATCTCGTAAGTACATGATGCTTAGCTATGAAAATACACTTTGTACAACGTTATGTTTGTACTGCTTCCAGTCTCTGTATCTCTGAAAAATAAGTAGGTGCTATACTTATGTCATGTATTGCTATTTGTTTCTTTATGTTGGTTCTTCTTAAAGTGCTCCTCTTATAGCATAGCTCCAGGGCATCCTTGCATACAGTTATGATACATAAAAAACTGAAAAGCGCAATTTAAACTGCAGCACCTCATCTGCTCTCCTTATTTGTTTGTATTTTTCCCCCTGCCAAACATCATATTCCTTTCATTTGGCAATATAATATGATCCACCGTAAAGAAATACAGCACAATCAAGAGTGAGTCATTCTGACTAAAAGCTTAGGTCCAGATCCTGCATTTCCTCCTCCAAAAAACTCCTAAGGGATTGAATGAGAGCATTTGCCAAGT
Organism: Tetrao urogallus; assembly: GCF_951394365.1. Classification (NCBI taxonomy): domain Eukaryota; kingdom Metazoa; phylum Chordata; class Aves; order Galliformes; family Phasianidae; genus Tetrao; species Tetrao urogallus. The sequence goes on along the minus strand of NC_136829.1, from coordinate 13,305,540 downwards.
TGGGAACCGCAGGACTCAGTCCTCTATATATGTCGGTATGGACTGGCTTCAGTAGCTACAAGGTGTTACAGTTTGGAAAGCCATTGCTGTTTCTCTTTGCCTTTTGCCAGTTTTTGAAGTCCTTCCTCATTCTTTGCTCTCGGTGGATCCGATGTACTCATTCTGGAAAGAACCGCAGCGTTTAAATAATCCTTATCTGAAAAGTGGTTATAAGGAAATTTCAGAGGGATCTCTGTCTGTGCCTTCCAAAGTCCATGCCAGTGAACTGAAGGGGATTTTTGTGGCATACGTGAAAGACTTTAAAGCCTGTCACGTGTCATTCAGGAAATCTCCTCGACAGCCACCCGAGCCAGACAGTGGAGAGAGACGCTGTGCTTTCCAGGCAGGCAGTCAAGGGCATCTGCCCAGAGTGCCACGGTCTGCCTCTGCTGTCCTGTGATGGTTATTGCTCTACCCCATGGTGCTGAACCATCCTCTGCCTAACTGGCTCTGGAGCAAGTTCTGCTGCCTCCCAGCAGAGCTAACAACCAAACCACTCCTGTTTTGCACAGCAAGATAGTAGAGAAGGAATAAGGGCAAAGGCAGGTGAAGTCTGCTGGCTGTGGTGCTTATGCAGAATATGGGAGGATTGCCTTTCAGTTTCTCATCCAACTGACATTCAAATGCATAGACAAAGTAGAACAATTTCAGTGGGAAGGACTGGAAGACACTTATCTCAGTAGGGAGGGCAGCATCCGTGAGATGGGAACTAAAATTCCCACTCTGTCAGGACATGGAGGAGTTGGAAATGTACAAACTGGTGATCCTGTCAAAGGTGATCCTTGATCCACAAGGTCAGTTGAAAACTGTACTGTAAAATCAGGCTGTATGGACAAATGTAGGTAGAGGAACATTTATCTTGTGAACGCTGCAGAGTTCAATACCACAACTGCAGTACAAGGGTGTAGGTGATCTTGCAAAACAACAAAAATCCCTGTGCTTAGCACATTTTATCAGTGGAAACAGTTGAGGGTTCTGGGCTCTTTTAAACTAGCTGAGTGAGGTTTTTGAGCATCTTTTTTCAGAATTAGTGACTCCTGAAGTGTCAGTTAGGTGAATGTGTCACTTCATGACTCTTAGCCTTCCAGATTTTACCTTGTTTGGTGTTTTTAAATTCTTCCTGTAGCTGTTCTCCAGTGATTTTTTCCGTTCCTTATGCTGCATCAGTCATACATCAAGCTGTGGCTACTCCCCTGTGGCTTGCAGAGAACAATAACATAGGTGAGAAAATATGCCTGCTCATATATTTTGATTGTCTGACTTTCTCCTATATCTCTCTGGAATGCACTTCTACCTGTGTGCCTATTTACATATTAATGTGCAAGTATTTGCAGACCCACGTAGTTAGCAGGACTTGGAAACTGGGAACAAATCTGTAGATAGTAGAAGTATATCATTTTGATTTACAGTCTAACATTTAAATGTTTTGAGGTCAGACCTCTGAGAGAAAATAATTCACAACTGGATATATAGCTTCCACAGGCTGTACATTTATTGCCAACAAGTACAACACAGATTGTTTTTTACGCGCCTGCTTTTTATTGCTTTAGATGCTGTTGCAGGATAGTTCACATAAACATTTATATAGGGTTTAGAAAACAGTTGTTAGCGAGGAGGAAGCTTTTGCTGTTTACACAGCCTCGAACAAAGCCACCGCGCGGAGCTTCCTGTAATTGACATGTGGGCGGGTTTGTTCAAGTCACTGACTGGAAGAAGTGAGTGTCTGAGATTTATTCCTGACAGGACTTAAATTACTGGTAGCCTGACACATTTGTGAACAATTACTAGACACTGAGGTGTTTAAAGTAATGGGTACAGTTTGCTCAAGGGATGGGGAAGTTTCGAAACCATTAAAACAAAGCAAATTTCCCTTAGATTAGTAAAAAGTGAATGCATACGTTTATTTTTCTAAAATGCACGCACGTATTTGGTTTCTTAACTAAGTTTTCTCTCCAAGTGCACGTGCTTACCAGTGGGTTACCATACGTTTGTGCCAGCGCCCACTCCCTGAGCTTGCCCTGCATTCCAAACACAGCACCTCTGAGCCTCCTGAAAGGTGAATCCCCTGGTGATTTCTTCAGTAGAGAAGGATCTTATGGTTAAGAAAGGTCTTGTTGTCCAAAATAATAACACCATTAGTTTCTAGTCCTGCTTTTGTTTTTCAGTTTCAAAGATGAAAAGTGGAACGCCCTAGAAGTTACTGCTTTGTACATTTGACCATTATTTACCGTGAATATTTATGGAAAAAAAATGATGCTTGATTCTCTCTTTAATCTACAGCACATTTATTCCTGTGTTTGTAACTCTTCGAGGTACAATTTATACTCATTCCCACCGTTTGCATTCATTGTTTGTTGGCAATGGCTGGGAAGTGCACTTCATCCCAGCCCCTGATTTCCTAGTAGCCACCTGAGAGACTCCTGTCACAAAAGGAATCCGTCATGGCCCTGCATTGCCAAAGGTTTTTCAGAAGCATCCCACACGCACACTGAACTGTGTGTACACAGTTTTATCCATCTTCCCTCATTAATCATGATCTGTTGTACAGGTGCTGTCTCTGCAACTCACGCTGTTCTGATGTTCTGTGATAAAAGTGAATAAAAATATTAAAAACTACATACATCTACTAATAGTTAAAAACAAAAGCTTTAGATGGTGAGCACAGATCAGTATTTTCGAGCAGACAGCTGTGTCTGCAGCTTTGCAGTCAGAATCTCGCTTGTTCTTCCTGGCTGAGTCAATAAAAATGTTTATACACGTTTTCGGTACAATGCGGCCACACAGAGAGCTGCGAGGAATGTTTGCCATACTGGTAGGTTCAGATGCAGAGCTGTGAGCTTGCAGTACTGCTGATCCAAGTCACTCCAAGTCACGTTGCCTAAAATCACGGCCTTGACTTAAGCACATTAAGCTGTCACTAAAAAAAAAAGAAAAAAAGCTCCTGTTTTTCAGTTACTCTTCCAAGAGCAAGGATAAGACATTATTTTGAAGAAACAAAGAAGGTGAAATGTTTATATAACTGCATCACCCTCATTAGATGTCCTCCCACTGTTTTATTGGGACTCCTACAATGTAAACGTGACAGTTTTTCCCACAGGCAATTTCCTACTGCACAAAATTAATCTTTTACTTGTAGTTATTTAGCATTCTTCAGCAACAAACAAGCAGCAGTGTGTTTTGCTAGCCTTCCCATGCACTTTCCAGATTTCAGCAAGACCACATATCACCAGATCAGTTTATTTCTGCCCCCCAAAACCACTCAGTTAGAAGGAAAGGGTCGTTTATGATGGAAATGAGGACCTAAATGGAAAGCTGTAAACACTTCTCCCCATCCTCACTGAACTATTCAGCCTCTGACCCATTAGCAGTATTTCCTACTGCTGAGCCTACTTTGCAATTTCATTTCTCCAGCCAGAAATAATCTTGGGATTCCTCGAGCCACTGCTTTCAGCTGGAATCCTCTCTCGCTGCCACCGGTGTCTGTATGACAAACTGCCCACTGCTGCACCGGTTTTGAGTCTCTCCAGGCACGAGAGAAGGTGTCTCCTCACTGATGCTGGTCTGAGTTTGACAGAGAGCAGCCAGTGACACCAAAGACACCAATGTGTGTGAGCATAAAGGACAGAGCGACGTCAGATGAAAAAGCAGTAACATTTGCTGTAGAAAGACTGGACTCTCATTGCCGAATATGAACTCCCATCCCTGAAGTAGATTGTCCCTGAGTGCTGTTAGGAAATCTCTTTCTGGCCAGAGCTTCCTCTCTGACAGCAGGTTAGGTGATCTGCCTGGGAATTGCCTGGGTTTTTGGTATTGCAGTAGTATTAGGAATATATGAACATGAGTAGTAGACACAGTTTTAGCCATGATTCCTTTCAGTGCACTCCTCGCTTTAACACAGCTACAAAACAAGGCAACAGGTGGGAGATGAGTTAATGGCTTGAAGTTGTTTCCTGGCTCATTCTAAGACTAAAGTCTCAGGTTCCCAGGAAAGGAGCAGTTTTCAGACAGTGGGCACCAATTTTATTTCAGTGCACGGAAGCAGTACATGCTGCTCCTCTGCCTTCATGGCAAATAAAGACACTCCATGTCTGTTGGATGTGATTTCCAAAGTGCTTTGCATTGGCTTATGGTGAGAGCTCCAAGTGCGTGGGACACTTCAGTGCCAGTCAGCCTAACCGCTGCCTGCTTTTCATGTGAACCTGTGCAGAGGATTCCATGGACCCCACAAAGCTGAAGTGTTTGTTGCCTGCTTTTTGTTTTCTGGGTCAGTTCTTGATGCATTGAGTAGTGAAACAATTTGTAGAGCTCTGTTAGCACAAAACAATGAAAAATAATACCAAAAATAAAACATGGAACTGCAGCGAATGTGTCTGTTTTCACACACTGTGTTTTGTCTCAAGGACATTTCAGAAGCTTCAGCAAAGAAAACTAAAACACTTTCAGAGTATCAGATTGCCATGGGATGGGTTTTTCTGTTTTCTCAGCATTCAGAACTTCGTACGTCTTTTGCAGCTACACAGAGTGCTACCTCTTCTGCAGGCTGTCTGCTGTTTTGCTCACATATTCATAAATTTTTCTCATTTGTGAGAGGCACTGAGCAGAGCATGAGAATTGTTTTACCCAGTAGGTGGTGGAGCAATAATGAAGCATTGTGATTAAGTAGTGTTGGAACATCTTATCTACCTCACTGAGTGGGAGGCACCATTAGTAGTAAAAGTAATTACCTGTGTAGAACGTGCTGATTGCATTGAGTATCTACTCCATGACACAAAGAATGTCTTCTCAACCTTAGGAACTTTAAGAGATCTCCATTTGCTGCTAATTTCAAGTTTTAAGCAATAACACGTAATTACTTCTGATTTTTCTTTGGTGTCAAAATTACAAATAAACTTTGAAAGAGCTTTTCCTCTTCATCAAAATTCTGCCCTTGTCATTGGTAGCTACAAAACAGAGGATGATAAAAAATCACACAACATAACCAGAACTGTAAAACAGGGTACATTCTCAGGACTTGCCCACAGCACTTGGGGGTCTCCTGCAGAACTGCCCTGCAGTGCCCTGCTCTGTCCTGAACAGCTTTACTCCGTAGAAATGGTGCAGATGATGATTCAGAAACAGGACATCAACGCTGAGCACCGAGGGAAGGTTTCAGCTTACAGAAAATTCCTTGAGCTGAGGATACGTGGGAGGCTGTTGCCACTGATGGCATCAGTTGCTCACAGGGTTATTCTGACAGAAGCCAATCTGTAGTATAATGTGCTCTGTCCTGAGGTCTGCATTTCATAAACATTCATCCATCTGCCTGACAGTTTCCGGTAACTTGGGGAATAAAATATTAAGATACAACGGAAATAAGGAGTTCTTTTATCATAGGAAAAGGGGGCTATTTTTTATTCCATCTATAGACTGTAGATCTGGTAAGTTCTATATCTCGTATAGTTGTGAAATCAAGCCTCACTTTCCATCTTATGCTTTTAATCCCTTTTAGCTTCTTTGTAAAACTTATTAATAGTCCTGGGACCCAGAGGGATCCATGAGTTTTAGACTGAAAAAGAAAACTGACAAAGAGCATTGGCAGTTCATTTTAGGTCCAATTCAAAGCCTGCTGGAATCCCAACAAAGAGAGTCTCACTGATTTCTAAGATTAATATCTGGGGTTTGAACATAATGTCTAATACAAATGAAGTCCTGCTACGCTCTTGAAAAGTACCTGAACACATCTGTAATAATGTAAGGGTTAGATGACTGTACTGGGCAACATTGGTAGACAGGTAGAGTCAATTAAGATAATTGACAGCAAAGAAAAAGACTTGTGAAGGGGCTGTATTTTCTCTGCTCTCTGTATTACTTTATGGAGGCATTTCCTTTGGTAATTTTAGGAGGATATGAGGTCATAGTGACTGCAGACAGGCAGAGACTTTAATGGGGATGACAAGCTGTGATTGAATTGATTGCTATTCCTCTATCCAGTGTGACCTCTTCCACCAATAAAAGGAGAACATTTGTTTAAGGCATAGCACGCTCTTAGGGAGCAGCCTAAATTTCAGATTTTTTTCAGAGGCTTTTGACAGTTTTTCTGCTACACGCACCGTTTCTAAGTTTAATTTATTAAGTCTCCTGAGGGGAATAGTTTCTTGTGCTTTTTGTTGTGTTTACTTTTGGCTTATTTATTTATTTCTTTTAATATCTCTGAACTACAAGTCATTTCTCTTGTGTTTGTTGGTTAATCTGTGAAGCACTTTAATCGTGCTTTATGTCAGCAGGAGCCTCTGCAAGCTATCTGTGATCCTGCCTGGAAGTTGGAGGAGTCAGTTTGGGAGTGGGAAAACATGAAGTTGCTGGAGCCACAAGAGTGGAAATGGATTTTAAATAATCCTACAGAAATTAACTAGTGATTTTATGAGTGGATTAGGCCAGGAAATGACGAGTGCCACGTGAAATGTGGCAGTTTTCTTTGCAGAATCGAATGCAACGTCTTCCTTCAATATTTGTTTCTGTGCACTTGGTTTGGCTTGACTCAAAATAAATGAGAAGTCAAAGTGAATTTCAGGCTAAGTGAGTGAGAGCCACCCAGTGTTGTACACAACTGTACAGCTGCAGGTTCTGTGTGTTTTTAATTTGCAGACTGAAGATTAGTTTCAAATTGGGCCTGAGCTGATTTTATTCTTACTGGTCTTGGAGCGAAGCAAAATTTCTGAGAGGCCTGAGAAATATTCCCCAGGCAAAACAGCCTGGAGTTCAACTGAGACCAAAGTCAGGCACATTTGGTATAACACAGATTATATTTCTATAATTTCCAACAGCAATTAAATGATTTAAGAAAACATTGTGAATATCTGTTGCTCATTGCTGTTGTTTACAGGAACTAACTGCCTTCAAGGACAGCAAGCAGGGAATTTCCAGACTTCTGTGGCATGAAAACAGCGAACAGAGATTTTACTTGTAATAGGAGTATCAGCAACGTGAAAATAAAGACAGTAGGAGCCATTTAGCATTCCTTTCTGAAATCCTACCAAAATTCAGGACCGCTCCTCTCCTGCATGATGCTTGCAGTGTCACTCATGGCCGTGTCTGATTGCCCTCATACACTTCAAAGCACAGCAGTACTGAAGGACCCAATTAACTGTGCTCCTTAAAGCATTCCAGAACATTTGTGTCTCCAGATACTAACTGTAAATGAGAACACCTTTGCTTTGTAATCAGGTAGAAGATAAATCATTAGTGCTGACAAACTGAAAACTTTTATATTATGCTGGGATCCCATTGTGCTACAAATAGCACAGTCAGTGAAAAAGGCAATTGCTGATCTGCCTTTCTGATTAATCCATTAAATTACAGATGTTTGTTATACACAATAAAATCTTAGCCTTCCTGAAATATGCTCCATTGTTTATATTCAGAAAAAATGTCTTCACAAATACGCTGGCACACTCTGGATTTAAACTTCCTTTTAAAATCACCTGTATTGCAGATTGTGAAATGTAACTGCAGAAGACAGTAGTGAAATACATATCCTGTATGTATGAGGCTCGGAGATGGACAGTCCATGCAGGTATTACACATAGTGATGATGCACACAGGTGACCGGCCAGATTTGTTCAAGATTTGTTTCGGTCAAAGGAATCTGGAGCAATGCATGTGCTTAGTTGGCACAGCAGAAATACTGCTGCTCTTGTCTTAGGAACAGAATCCACATTTTGAATCTTGATTCTTATCCATTGCTTAGAGACAGAGAAATGTAAGTCCAAGCAGAGCCTTACATGGGAGGGAGGGAAAAATGCAATGTGATGTTTTGCTCCAAGTGAGTTTGTTTAAGGAAAAAAAAAAAACTGAAAAAGCATTTTTGGCAGATAAAGTGTTATGTGGGTTTACAGCCCTTTTTGGAATAAGCAAGTATGTCACAATCAATATTGTTCTTGATAAAATTGAACCACAGAAAACCTGTTTAAAAAAAAAAAAAAAGAAGAAGAAAAAAAACCATGAAAATTAAATGCAAATCCTCATCCCCAGACTCAGTAAAGAAATTTGCAAAGGAAAGTTCATAGTACGTGATGGAAAAAGATGCATGCACCTGATGTTAGTTAGTGGGGAAAATATTGGACAGAAATTGTTAGCGTGGTGGGAAATTAAATCACAGTATTTGGACATGAAGAGAAGAGAAATTCGATTAGGGAAATCATTTCAGATACTCTTTTAATACTTTAATCCTTCCAGTACCAGGAAGGTACTCAGAGCTCCTGATCAGATGTATGTGCTTTATATAAAGTAAAATAATGATGTTTGTACTCTATTTTCCTTCAGCATCTTCATTTGTAAACACTGTGACGTTGTGTTTGTAGAACATTTGAGGATGTGGAATGGGGAGAAGGAGAGAAGCCAAAGTGAGTTGCAGCTTTTTTCAAAGCACTGTCATTTTATGGTTATCTGTGAGTCTCATTCCCATCTTCTCTGCAATCTGTAATGGATTTATGCACAGAAGTCCTGCTGGGAACAGGCAGCCCTTCAGCAGGGACTTACCTGCAGGCACCTGGAAGTCAGGGCACCTAAACAAGGATGGGACCTGGTGGTGCCCAAAGTTAAGGAATAAGCCTGCAGCCATCAAGCTCTCCTCTTGTTCCCCTGCCCACTGAACCATCTCTAGGTTTTCGTATGAGCTGCCCTCTAATTCAGGCAGGATAGATCATAGGAGAGAGGATGGCCCATGAAAACGTTGGGGTGTTCAGGGAGAAAAGGGACAGAACCTGGGCAGAACAGCAACCAGTTTGCTGAATTTAGCACCCCATTTCATACATGGTGTTAATGTGGAGATCAAAGTCAATAAAACACATGGAGGGAAATTTTATGATTCCAATTTACATTAAGGAACTTAAAAGTTGTGAAATATGTGAAGAACAAACTGTTGTGAGAAAATAAGTGCCAGCCTTCCTGCAAATTTTGTATCTGATTCTGCAGGCATGGGAAGTCTTCAGCACTGTTCCTGACTTGGCTGCCAGTTTATGTGGGAGGGGAAACAGCCATTTTGCTCGAGGGAAAGAGTTTTTTAAAAGTTCCATGATGAGATGAGGTTTTGTTTGTTTGTTTATTTTTGTTTTCCTGCATGAAATGAGTTTTGCAGTATAAAATAATGGCCCACAGGCTGAATTCTGACTCTATTGGCATCAGCTGAGATGTTACACATGTGCTTCTGCATTGAGATTTTGGCAAATTAGCTTTGATTGTGCATACATATGCACACACACACACACATACATTGTGTGTGTAAATGCACGCATCGTGTGTGCGTATGTATAAATGTGCCCACAGTTGAGCTTTCATCTGGACTGCATTTTTATGTAAAGTGTTTCAGATGATGGATCAGTTTTGTGGATGACAAATATGAAGCGCAAAGATGCAGTGCAAATATGAAGACCACAAGATGTAACAAAGAGACACAAAACTTCCAAGTCCAATCCGAGCCCTTACCCCTGAAGAAGCGGCACGTTTATTTCTTAAACTTTAGGGGCTGGCTTTGTCTGAAAAAAACTGCCCATGCATCATTTGCCATGTGGGAACATAAGGAGTGAGTGGGTTTCAGGGCTAGCCTGCTTGAAATCCAGAGTTAACTTAGGGAACAAAGGACGTGGAAAGGTTCTCAGATGTGCCCTGCTGGGGTCCCAGCTCCACAGGAGGTGGCACAGGAGGAGTTTGGGAGTTTCTTTGAAAATCTGTCTTTTTCACGTAGGTGTTGGATTGGAAGCTGAAGCTTGGAAAATCTTGCCTCTGAGGCCTATTTTTAAAATGATTTCTGCTTTTTCAGACACAATTCTGTGATCCCAGCTAATTAGGAGAACAGCCATGTGGTTAGACATGAGAGTGCTAGTCTTATTGCTTGTAACAATGTCCATGGTAGGAAATCTGGTCCAATGTGGTTTTGTAGTTATTTTGTGCTTTTTTTTCCTTTCAGAATAGAGCAGAATCTAGTTTTCAGGCTGTGTTGGACTCCATCTCAGATGAAACAAATGCTGTTGCTATTCAGTAAGACTGTTGCTGATGAGCTCAAATAAAATTTCAATTGAAATGACATATTTTATTTTCAAATGTCAGTCTCCCTTCCGTATTCTGCATGTGCTTTCAGACCACTGATATGGGAGAACTGCTGTGTAGCTCTTCGATTTACAATTCAGTCATCCAAAATCAGGAATATAATAAAGCTTTAAGTATCAATTGAAATTAAAATCTAGGTACTAAAGGTGTTTTAGTCAATTCTCCAGATTGCAGGCTTACTTGCAGTTGAGTGTATCATGCAAATACAATTTTACATTTATATTAAAAAGTGACTTGAAGAGACCCCAAACAAGAGAGTGAAATTAAGTATTTTATGAGAAACCATGGCCTCCGTTGAACTTCTCGGAGCAGGACAGGAGTAATCAAGGGAATTTTATTTTTTTATTTGGGTAGTAATCTCAAGGAGAAATTATTCCATCTAACTGGCTGACACTGAATGCTGTAAAAGCATTGCAGAGCTCAGTCCCCAAACACTGATACACCAGATAAGTGTGTGCAGGTTTCGTGAGAATTAGAGCTGACCCCACATTCAGGAAGAAGGACTATTTGAAGGCAAAAAGTATCTCAAAATGTCGCTGCACAACTTGCACGACAAAATTAGTAAGGAAACATTTCTGCTTGTTGGTAGCTCTGGTTTCTCAAAGACAGCCACAGACCATAGGCAGTTAGTGAGCTCTCCCTAATTGCTGACAGGCTCCCAGGCTGTTAGAACCTGTTTATGTCACAAGCCTGCTCATCCCCCAGGTACAGCTGTGAAAAACAAAACGTATCCCAAGAGCTTTGTGGTGGGACTACACAAAAAGTGAATAATATCCCCTGCTAGGAGGCAGGCCTACTGCATCGGCTGCTTTTGTATTACCGTGGCGGTATTCCTATACTGCATCTTCTCTAAAAAATGTCAAGAGCAGCTCCTCTCTTCCATCAGCATGCTGCAATTTCCTCCCTATCATACCTATTGCTTACGATATATCAGCATTCAGTCAGGATTCAGACCTCATTGTGCTACGCACAGTATAAATGCATAACAAGATAGGGTGTCTTTCACGAGGAGTTTGCAGATTGTCACTGGCCCTGCACAGAAGCAGATTCCTCACTTGAGTTAAAGGCACTCTGAGTGGGCACAGCAGCCTGTCTTCCTTCTGAATAATGCTGCATAGCGGGAGGCAAAAAGAGAGGGGTACCAACAGAGGAAGGCAAGATGCATCAAAGGAGAAAATGTCGTGGCTCTGGGAGCCGATGCAGCCTTCAGTGACAATGAATACCTGGTGATTTCAGTGTAAGGGAAGCCTAAGTCTAGTAGTCCTCCATGCAGGTGGTTGGTCTCAGGATGTTTAAATGAGTGCAGTGTAATTTAACACATCAGGGTTTGGCATGGCCTTATGCTGACCTTTTTGGGTGGCAGTTCGTCCTGGAAGCCGCTGTCACATGGACTAGGGGAGGACAGCAAGAATAATGTGAATGTAACTGTGGCGAGGGTGAAAGGAGGGAGGCAAATTTTTGTGGTGGGTGCTGGGATATGGCTAGTGTTACTGCTGATTTCTATTTGAGTTAACTTCTATTTTGCACGTTGCTAATATCCCACTTAGTGGGATGAGAGCTGATTCACTAAAGGCTTGCATTGTGTGAAGAATATGGGAAGGACTGATTTTCACTTAGTTACAAAGATTCTTCTTTTACACACTTACCAGTCTTCCATCTCCAATGAAATATGTAAAAATTTTTCCCTGTTATTTTCCTCATTATATGCCAGATATCCAGGACTTGAAAGTAAATAGATTTGTGGGTTTTTTGTTTTTTTTTTCTAGGCTTCATTTAAGGTTAATGAGTGTAGCATATCTGCATGCAGCCTCATTCAGTGAAGTTGGTCTCACCCTTTGCAGTGTACAATCCCTCCAACTGGATGTGTTCAGTCATCAAGAAACAGTGTTTAATTTCAGGGATTTCACTGCATTTGACTTTCCTATAAAAGAGAACCCAAAACTGAAACAAATGGCTGTTTTCTGAGTCTTGTAGCCATATCCAGATTCACAGTAAAGATTCTTGCCGTATTCATCTGGCTAGGTCCATTCATCTCGTTGCCATTCTCCCTCCAGCTTTGCAAGCATCCATGCTGACATCCTGGCTTGAACATCTGCATCAAGAATGTCAGGAAAACAGGTGTCAACATTTTTTCAGAAAGCAAAAATCCAGTTCCCTGTGGCTTCTCCAGACTTCCTGGAGTAGAACAGACTGACAGAGCTCAGAATCTTTGCTTTCCAGAACGTCAGTGTTCCTGCTGGAAATTATCTAGATATTAACCAGTGAAAAAGAGCATGAGAGAGGGCAGACCAGGCTTTCCTCCTCTGCTTTCCAGTGGAGATCCTCCAGAGCAGGAGTTGTCTGAAGAGTGCATTATTTTTTTCCTCGCTGTTTTTTTGTGCTTCCCCCCAACATATTGCCTTGCACCAAAACCTCCCTCCTTTTCTATCACTGGAGCCCTATCTGTGTGCCTGGGATTCCAGCATGTTATAATAGATGTCTTTGCTTACAGTTCAGGATTACATCTGAAATAAAAAATGAAGCCTTCAAGATTAAATCCAGTGCAGGATTTGGGTACTTAAAGTAGGATTTGAGTGCTGTTTTGATACTTAAAGGCAAAGTGGAGACTGGTGAGATACCTCATTATTCTTGGAAGTGCCTGCACCCCGTTGGTTACTCAGTTTGTGACCTTAAATGCTTTAGGAGGCTGAACTTTTTACTTCAGTGTATTTAATGAATGCTTTGCATGAGAAGGTTGAATATTTCTGCCCTGAGTACCTTCATAAGCTTGAGATGGATTCACCAAATGTCTCTGTGGATCTTCGTAGGGCTGCCAATCCCAGGGCAGGTTTGAACACCCTGACATGATGGGGCTGCTTGCAGAATCCAGCAGAAATGACTGCTTTTTTTGAAAACATGGCATGCACAAGAACTGGTTATCACAATCACAGTTCCATCCTGTCCCATGGTTCAGGACATCAAAGTGCCAGTATCACAAATCCATACTGTCATCTGCTTTCAAGGAGAGCATCTTAACCAACCATGTTCTTGGAGTCTTGAGAAAGCACACACTCTGTCAGCTGAAGGTTTGCAGCTTGGGAGATACTTAGATTAATTGACACAGCAGGAGAGGGGGGGAGAAAACTAAGATAGGAAGACCCTTTTGTCACCTCACAGGGGCAGCTTTCTTATGAGGATAAATTAGGAATGCTGACCTGGCTCCCAGGACTGTTTCTAAATTTTGCCTAGTGATTTCAAAAAAGAGAGCTATAAAGTTCTGGGAGCAGAGAGTGGATACAGGATTGTTCTGCGTCTCTCCAGTGCAGTGAAGTTTGAGTTCTTTCGTGTGTAGCACAACAGCTTTTACAGAAAAGCACAAGTAGGATCATTCAACTCTTCAGGGCAAAGGAGTGAATCAGACCTGAGTCCTTCGTGTCCTGCAAGGCTACTGCCAGAAAAGTAATGTTTCTGCTCCATCAGCAGCATTTTTATGAGTAATGAGTTGTTTGTTCGGGGAAAAAAATAATAATAAATATATATATGTGTGTGTGTGAGAGAGAGAGAGAAAGAGAGAGTTACTCCTCTCACAGGAGCATCTTCCAGACTGGGTGCTGGCAGGGGAGAGATGCCACCCTGCAGCCCTAGCGAGGTGTCTGGAAGACAAGAGCAGTGAGCCAGCTCTGGCCTGGAGCCCATTTGCAGGGCAGTCCCAGGCAGCTGCTCGCAGCCTTTGGCAGCAGCCCACCTCAGGCAGCGTCTGTTAACTGATCTGGATGCCCTTCTGATAGATCTGCCCTCCTCACATGTGTATGGGGGGCCTGGGCTGCGCTTGCAGATGTCTGGATCCTGCTTCAGGAGCAAGCTAAGTCCTCCACTGAAGTGGTTTGTCAGAATATTGCCGGCAAATCCCCCCAGAAGGCACTGTCTGTGGGCTGGGAGGTGTTAGAGTGTTTCAGTTGCGGGGATGGGAGCAGAGGTATGTCTCTCTTCCTGCCTTGTTTTCAGTACTTTGACGTAACACGAAGCTTTTTGCCAGCTGCGGTTTTCTGAGAACAGATTGGTAAACTCTGACTTGTTGCATCAGCCTGACAGCTGACTTCCCACACAGTTCAGTGTCTGCAGCTCTCCGCTGGGGCCAGAACTGAGCAGTGATTCATCCACTAAAACAGGTCCAGCACACCAACAGTCTATTACTTGTAATAATGCTGGGGATGGGTGGGAGGTAGTTTAACGCCCTTTGGACTCAATTTAAAATGTCTCTTTGTCCTCTCTGTTGCTGGGAAGTCAAAAAAATATGCTTTGTTTGAAATTTTTCAGAAAAAAAAAAGAAGTTTCAGAATACCAAAGCCTCAAATAGGAGCTGATGGCTCCAGTCTGGGCACAGACAATTGAGTTTGAGGGAATTTATTGCAAGCCTATCCTTAATGTGTCCCAGGAATTACTTGATTTGCTTGTTCTATTCCCTAGCAAAAGAAACTGTGGGGATACAAATTTAATACGATCTAGGAGCTTGTGTTACAGTTTACTGTGTCCTTGGACAGCTGTAAATCCTCCTCTGATGTATTTGCTTAATATTTAGGCTTAACGTGTTTCAACCACAAATCAGGCTGCAAAATGAACCTGGAATCAGTCCAGCCCTTATCCCTGAGTCCCCACAAACAACTTCAGTCCCAGAGGTGAAACGACGGTGATCTACCTGTGAATACCCCAAGTCCCCCCTCATTTTGTTACGTGTGCTGAGAATAACAAGGCGCAATAAATCATGAGCCTGATCCTCAGCTAAGGCAGAGATTTACATTCCCCCTGTGCTGAATTACACCAGCAGAGGAGCTGATTCCACTGTGAACAAATACAGTGTTTTAATCTACCGATCGATCCACAGCTCAGCTAATGAAACTTTGCAGCCCTTAAAATGTCCTGGCTCCAACTTGAATGTCTCCTGCATCTGGGTTTTCTCTCATCAGCACTTTAGGGCTGGTACTGCATTAAAACTGCGCACACGACTACAGTTAAGCTTTTCAATAATGAAGTCACTTTATTTATTGAGAAATTTCATCACAGGATGCATGATTCTTGGCAGGGCAACTTCTGAGCAGGAAGCCTGCAGTTACAAAGGTATGCATAAACGTGTGTAAGGGCATATTGTTTGCCTTCTTTTTATTACAGGAAGGATATGGTTTGGTCATGTTTTTGATGAGTTTTATTTAATTGTACACTGAGATTTTCCTAGATTTTAACTTAGAACTTGACAAATGGTTCTATCCCTCCTGCTATGGAAGTACAGGGAGAGGTGCTGTGTGTTTTTCAGTGGTGCTTTGCACACCCTGCACACAGCTCTTCCTCCCTGGGCATTCCTTGCTGGCCAGGAGAGTTGGCACAGACACTGTGCAGGCTTGGAGCCTTTGGGTAATTGCTGAGGTTAAGAGACAGTGTTCAGAGATCTGTGTAAGAAGGATTCTGTTGAATTGATATTATTCCTTTTAAAATTTTAATCTTTTTTCTTAGGGTTGTATTTAAAAAAAGGAAAACCTTAAAAGTAAATCCTCTGTCAAAATGTACTGGCTATAGACATTGATGATTTCTGCTTCCTATGGCTATTTGATTGCCTAATTACAGTCATTTGGAACTGATTGCACACTTTTATTTCACAGCATTTGGTTCTAAGGAAGGACCTAATGCTGGGTATTTTTACAGGGGAGAGTAAGTCATCCTGAAAGCAGATGCTCAGTCCTTTCTAATTGAGGACCTCTCTGCTTAGAGGGAAGGAATGGATCTGAAGTTGCAGCCTGTTCCCTCAGTCAGGCAGAAAACTGAAGTTTTCAAGAAGAGGAACGTTTAGGAGTGTGTCAGTGGGTTGAGTGTCCTGCATAAGCAGCCAAACTGTTTGTCTCTGGCTGATCCCCAGACTCGCTGTTTAGGAGCTGCAACGGGGTTTTGCTCTGGAGAATACCAGCCTCCCTGTGGCATCTCTCTACTTTAACCTTGATGAAATTAAGAAATATAGAAATATGATGATTCAAAATCAGAAAGCAGGCTGGTTTTGAAGCTCGAAGAAACATTGTTTTCTGTTCCACTTCCAACTGGGGGTCAAGGGAAAGTAGTTGTTTCAGGTGAGGCAGCTCTTTCCTTTTCGTCACACAGTTGTTTCTTCGGGGCCCAGTTAAAAGCCAGTCCTCTCCTTATGAAGAGTCTTTTGAAAATTTAACTGCTGGCTTCCTCAGTGGCCTTCTTGATTGCTTCCTAATGAATCATCTTTGTTAATCCACTGTAACACGATACAAAAATGGAACCCAACATTTGTCATCAGCTTTCTTGTAGGGGGTAAAGTTTCAGATGGTTTTGCCCTTGACTTCTCCGCCTTATGGATCTCATGCTTTAGTGCCATGAAGGTACAGCACTCATACAGTAAAAGCAAAACAAAACTGTTCTTCATAAGCATTGTGCATTCTTAGAAAAATGCTGCCATCAATCCAAATAAACAATTAGAACTGTTTTGCCAGGCCATGACTGGTTGTGAAAATGGTATCTATGGAGGAAAAGAAAATGAAATAATTCTGCTATGTTTTGCTAACTCTGGTTCTGGAGATTTTGGCTAGCTGGCTGGGTAGGGAAACTGTTACCAGTAGTTTAATGTGCTTGTGAAGGGTGCCTCTTAACCCATCAGAGTAGTATTTAGGATGACTCAAATGCCATCTCAGGGGGGTAAAATGCACACAAAATAACTGCTGCAAACAAGTCAGCCAACACCACGAACTACAATTCAGAAAGCTGATTCCACATATATTTCCAAGGGGTTTCTGTGTTTATTTTGACTGCAGTTACCACAAACTTTTAAGACAAATATGTGGAAAGTCTCTCACATTTGCATGGAAAGCTGTGACGAGAGATGCAGTCGTTGCAGAATTACTGGTGGGTGACAGTAATGCTTTTGACATCCATAGGACTGGGACTCCTGGGCTCCAGGAGGGCTGGGTGTTGTGTGAACACCAACAAGACCAGTGCTATGTCTCCTTGTGCTTACAATCAAATGGGCTGTAGTTATTTGATGAAAATACCAACGCAGCATTAATTTCACTTACAGACTGCCCAGCTGCTAATGTCACGCGAATGCTTGCGCAGTCCTTTCTTTTAAGATGAGTTCTGCCTGAAATGGTTTTGCTAGAAAAGCACAAAAGTCTTTTTGCTCCAATAAATTATCTATAATCAGAGCTAATTCTGAAAGGACCTGCACAACGAATGGATCCGCTAGCAAGGGTAACTCCATCAAAGAAACCAGTCTTCCTCAAAGAAGAGCTTGCAGAATTGGGCCCAGTGATAGCTATGAAAATTGTTTCTGGAGAATGATCTTAGCAGCATTTATATTGTTTGTGCTAACAAAGAGATTCTGAAGATCAGCTTTGATTGTAGAAGCTATGCGACTAATCCAGTTGTTACAGATGGCTTTTTTAATGTTCGTTGCAAGCTTCAAGGGAATGCTTGAACGGAACAGCATTTGAACCCAAAGTTTCAGCTTTGGCCTTGCACCATTAATTATATAAAGAATCATTTCATAAGCTGAAGCTGGTGTGTTAGTGAAAAATGTGTGCAGTGGACTGCCGTTTTGTTGGATCTCACCAACGGCAGAGGAGATCACCTTGCTGCAGACATCTGAAATGCTGTAAGTTAATTGAGAAGAAGGAAAAGAACCCTGAAGAATAAACATCAGCATCAAAATCCCGAAATTTTATTATCCTGACAGAGATCTTCTGAAGTACAAAGGACCAAGTCCTGTTTTGGAACCCATCTGGACCGTGATTAGGCAAACTCCTCTGTAGTGCCATATTTACTAGCCTAAAGCATGTGTTGCTAATTCAGGACGTCTTAAGTCACAGCCTCACATCTATAAAGTTTAAGCTTAGCAGGAAAACATGAAAAAGCACTCTCATATTAATCAGCAGCGCCAGAAATAAACCTCGATATCAGGAATTTAAACCTCATACTGCTCAGATGAATGCTGCAGCCTACCATGTACAGCAGGGCTGCATATTGCCTCTCTGTGAAGGATGGATGTTAAAAAAAGGAAAAGAGTGGAAAAAAACGCATTTACTTAAAACACTCATCCTTGTAAGAGTGCTACATAGCGTGTACATAAAAAAAAGGTATTTTTCTCCCACAGTTTAGGCAAACAGAATTTTTTAGTCAGATATTATCACCTGGAGAGAGCCCAATAATAAGTAATTTAGTCTGGAGAGGGATTTTGTACATTTCTGATTAATATTTACAAAAGGCTTTGTGTATTTTTGCTCAACGCTAATGAGGCAGCAGATCAAGTTTAACAAAAAGGACACTGTAGATTGAAATATGGTATTGTGCCCATCAAAGTCTGCCTCCTCTCTGCTTGGCTTATGATGAATACCGTTCTTTAATAGCGGGCTGGTGTTCGTGAAAAACTTATTACAGAGACTAAGAGAGGAGCCAAGAATGAAGGAATGCCTGACTGGCAGCAATCAATCACTCCCTTTTAAAGATGAACTGATCCTTCTTTTTTTAAAGTAACACTTCATAAAAAGGTCTCAAACATAAATATGCAAAGCATTAGAGCAATTACATCCCGCGTGATCCCTGCAGTATTTCTGGTACATGGCTTGACTTTGGTGCGGTGTACATAATGAATGCAGTAAAATGGCAAATCTCTCTAAAAAGAAGACTGATATTTAGAGGAAAGTTCTTGCTGAAGAGTGTTAATTATCTGGAGCAGTAAAGTGAGATTATTTAGATTACTTTTACAAAGTGTCTCCTTACAGGCTTTATTTCATTTAGAACTTTATTTTTCTTTTGATAAATAAAGTCAATGTAATAAAACCTAAAATCGAGCCCAATAGATGTGATCTACATACATGTGCCCAAAGCGGACCGGGGGATGATGCCTTCAGTGGCCATCGCACACAGATATTTCCTCTTTCCATGCCTAATTTGCATTTGCATTTTCTGCAACTGTGCCTGCAATCACCATCATTTTACATGCAAATTAGGCATACAAGATGCAGCTTTAAAACAAGTTGAGTTCTCTATATGTGGCGCAGAAATATTTCTCTTCCTTTTGCACATATTGATTTGGTTGTGACTTCCCAACTCACAAGTCGCAGACCCTTATTCAGTATTTAAGAGCCCAATCCCCAGAACACAGTGTACCGCTTCTAATGCAACGCAGAAGGGTTGGAAATAGAAATTAGTGGAGAAGAAAGTGGCTTTTTTTCCAATGCCTAGAAAAGCTTTTGCTCTACACGGCAAAAGTACGGAGTTAATTTAAGAGGCGCAGCTCAGATATTTCATTCAGGTATTAGGAATTTTTAACGACTTGTTATTTTTACCGTTTAGAGAACGTGCTTTCCGTTTCCAAAGGTCTGTAACTCTCTTTAAAAATAACGCTAAGAACGGCTGGACAATAGCAGTCAAATGCAACAGACGGGGAATCTGCACAATGTTAACGAACTGGTAACCACAGAGAGTGCTCTCAGATCCAGCAGCGCTGCGTAATGCGGCATGGCTGGGACAGGGGCGCCGAGGCGGAGGCCCGGTGGCGGTGGGATGCTCTGCGGGGCTCAGCGCTGCCCGCGCGCCGGCAGGGGCTGTGCTCCGCTCTGCGGAGTTCACTGGGAGTCAGAAATATTTTCTTCCTTTCAGAATAGGAAAATGACATTTGGTGAAAACGGAGGTTCTTTCCCCTCGCAGAGACAGTGTGGGTTACTCATAAAAGCATAATGGCTTTCATTCAGAGGTGCCATATGGCTGCTTATAAGATTTCTGCACAGCACTTGCTGTAGCAGTAACTAAACAAATGGCACTATAGTACAATATAATACCTGTCAAGAACAGTGATAAAGAATGTTTTATTTCTCTGCTCTCTGTCCTTCTTTCTCCCTTCCTCCCTGGAAGCACTGCCTGTGCGAGGCAGCACCCACTAGATGGTACTGCCAGGCTGCTCCGCTGCGTCCCCTCGGCAGGAGCCTGCTGGGCAGAGCCGCGCAGATCAGATGTGGTGATGGCAGGCGGGGGACAAAGCGCTCCTCGTTTGCTCTCCCTTAAGGCTTAAAATGAGCCCATATCTCCAAGCGGTGCTCAGCACCATGGGGATGCTGATGCAGAGGTACGCACAGCTGTCCCAGCGTGAGGCAGGGGGAAGTCCCTGTGTGGTGCCCTGTGTGGTGCCCTATGTGATGCCCTGTGGGATGCCCTCTGGGATGCCCTGTGTGGTGCCCTGTCCGAACTCGGCAACACTCCCCTGTGTGGGGAGGATCACGAAGCTGCCATGTGCATCTCGGTGCCTCCCGCCTCCTCTCTGGAAAATGTTTATTATCTTCTCTTTTTGAGGTTAAATTAATAAATGCGTGTGTCAGATGCTCGGTTCTTCTCATAACAAGCGGCCAAAAAATACCACCAAATGATGTTTAATTTACGTGAGCTGTTGTCTTTCCGAATGTTCTGAGCAGTTTAGTCCTCGATTGAATGTGTTTAGTTTTGGAAAAAAATGGCTCCACCTGCTTACATGGGCAGGAGGATGGAAAATGCTGCAGTCCCTGCTCCCTGGATAGCCTTCATGTGTTGTTTACAGAATAACACATCTTCTCTCTGCTTGTGTTTTTCCCCGTAGGATCACTGCAGGCTCATACCAGCTCTGAAATATATCGGCTCTCTGATCGGCACCCTCGCACATACCCCTCTATCATGTTCTTCTTAGCAATCACACTCCAGGGAAATTCGGTTTAAAGCTTCCTTGATTAAAAGGCAGTGATGACCACATACGAAGGGAGCGTGCGGTTTTTGGTACGTGCTTGTCTCATTCGTAGAGCACTTCCTTCGCACAGTCTGAATTCAAGATTCTGCGTGATATATTCCTCAGTCCTTCCGTCCATCTGTCCGGATAGGCAGCTCATTTGATGAGTTAACCATTCTGAACGTTTTAATATTTATGTGACTCTTGTGCAGCTCAGCAGTTGCTTTATGTGGGATTGCATATTTGATAAGATCACAGATTCGCTCTGTGCCAAAGCTGAAGTCCTACTGAGGTCTGACTGTACTTCAGATGTCAAAAAAATATGAATAGGTGGTCTTAATGTTCTCCTCTGGTGTTATATCTGTCTATGGAGAATATAGCTTACAACAGATTAGAAGCAATAGAGGACTTGACATATACTGAGAGAGCAGTAAGAATGATGCTTGTTGACAACATCAGCTAAACCTGTAGGGGAATTTGCTTTTTTTTCCTTTCATTCTTTCTTTCACTCTTTCTTTCTGTGAAATTTGCTTATTTATTCCCATATGCCCTGCTCTTTCTGCATTAAGTTCCGGCTTCTCCATCTAAAACAGTTTTGTAGCCAAGGCTTTTTCAACACACTTACCTATCTACACAAATCCTCGTATGGCACTCATTGCTGTTCTACCCAAATGGCTCACAGGGCTGTCTATCTCTGTGTTGTTTAATATTTATATTTATTTGCAAACAGCCTGTGTAGCTCTAATTCATGCTTATTCTACCTCG
The DNA here is from genome assembly GCF_951394365.1 of Tetrao urogallus. NCBI lineage: Eukaryota > Metazoa > Chordata > Aves > Galliformes > Phasianidae > Tetrao > Tetrao urogallus. The sequence goes on along the minus strand of NC_136829.1, from coordinate 13,283,921 downwards.
TTAGGAATTCATTGAAGTAGACTGCCTGTGTTTCTATGCACCAATATGCTGCAGTCCCTCTGCGCTTCAAACTTCATGTGTAAAAAGGTTTGCAGCAAATGGAATTATGTAGTGAATAGATTTGTGTTTATGTCCACTTCAGACTGCTTTGGGCCTGCACCCGTATGTGCAAGTAGTCTGTGATTCTATACAAGTGCATTAGGCATGAAATGATGAATTCACCTCTTAAGCAAAAGAAAAAAAATCCTGATTTTCAGTCTTTTATAGTGAGCGCTGCAAATAAAGCAATCCTTCTGAAAGATGGGTTACTGCTGAATGAGTAATGGAAATTCCTACCAAAGTTTTGTGAAATCTGAATGTGCACTGGAGTGGGGGAGAAGGAGAGGAAAATTATGCTGACATGTAATGTCTTGATCCCATCTCATTCTTGTCATTAGGAACAATTTCTGTGGTTAGATGCCCAAAACGGAATTTACAGACGTGAATTTCATAACTTCCATTGGGAAACTGCATCCTAGCATCAAAATGCAGCTCTCCGTAGCGCATGCTGACCTGGGTATCAAGAAAGTCACCTGGGTCCAATTAAAACAAGTTCATAAATGTTGCTTTCAGGGACTGGCTCCAGGGAGGGCATTACAAATGTACAGAGAAAGGAGTATTGCTTCCTTATCAGCTTTAGATTTAAAAAATGCAGCACGAGACTTACTAACACCTGAGATAAACCCCCTTATTGGTGCTGGTGCTTTCAGAATAACGTCATCACTGGGTGTCAGTAGCCCACGCTGGACTTCTGTACTGTCCCCAGTTCCTGGCAGGTTTAATACCAAGTGAATTCCTTCTGTGGGCTCACAGGCATAGACATGCCTTTGGTTCCTTCTCTTTCTGTGGTGCAGCCTGTTTCTTGGCCCCCAGGGTCCCCATAGGAACTGACTGTGAGGCAGCTGTGGGACTGCAGCGCGCTGCCATTGGACTCGCACTGAGCTGTGCCCAGCCTGGTGTGTCTTGGCTGACAGTTCAGCACCGTGTGTTGTCGGAATTCATGGGCAACATACCAAGATGATGTGAGGACCCAGTAGACATGATTTGCTAATATGCAATCACAGGACGTAGACACTGCTTTGTGTGAGTGCAGCATGAATCTGTATTGCACACTCCCCAAATATTAGTACACAAGGACAACCAAGGGGCTGAATTTCCAGGGCAGAAGCTTTAGCTAGGTTTGAGGATGAAGGAATATAATACAGGACTACAGAGTTTCTGTTTTTTCTGAACCTGATATAATGATAGATCACTATAGAAGAAAATTTGGAACCGTTTCAAAAATGACACTCTGAAGTAGATGGCAGATTTGGAATATCTGCCATTTCATCTCATGCGCAATATGGCACAGGTTGGAAAGCAGGAGATACAGAACTTTGAGGGCATATTTGATGTGCCATTATCTCGAAGGACCGTTTCTTCAACTGAGGCTGGAACCATAATGTGGAAGCTCTGAAGGAAATCTGAATTGTGAAGAGTTATTGGCATTCTGTAAAGTAGGAGTATGCCTAACATGCCACAACAAGAGAAGGTAATGCAGAGCTGTAATTAACATGATGTTATTTTTAATTCACAAAAATACTGTTTATAGAGCTGCAGTGAAAGAATCTGACTCTTAATGAAGATTGATTGCAAGTCAGACTCTGCCCTTCGTTCTGCAGATTTTTGCTTGCTATGAGAAGAAAGTGAGCCTGGAGTGAGATCATTTGTTTGGAGCAGAGTCCCTCGACTATCCCCTCCTCTTTCATCCCAACCAGCAGCACTTCTGCTTCACCTGGCACAGGCACTGCCACACAGCGGGGTCGGAGGCTCAGTCCCATCTCTGTCTGTGTAGGACCTGCTCTTCCTCATGGCTCCTCTTTGTCTCCTCCAAATGTCAGAAGCCCTGTTTGCTGAGGTGAGGTTATGCCTTGAAAGAAAGGGAGCAGTTATGCTACAATGATTACTGTCTTCTACCGCTTGTTATTACTTTAATAGTAGACAATGTCACTTCTAATAGACTGCTGCCCCAAATCAGCCTCATTTAGCCCCAGTTCTATGATCTTCTGAATAAATCAGCATAGGTCAACAGGGCTCAGGAGGTTAGTCTAGCTGAAGAGAGCCAGTTTTTTTGCACAGGACATTTCCATGGCACTACACAGCCAACAGCCGAATTTCTGCCAGGCCACAACATCCCCATCAGCACACCCAGGTTATGTGCCAGGCTTTGCAGTACTTTGAGTGTTGCACTTCTCTGCTACAGGCTATGCAAAGCTATTTTGAAGAGCTGAAAGCAGGGAGCTGTGTGGGAAAAGTGGGCCTGGAAGTCAGTCTGTAGACAGCAAACGATAAGGGCTCCTTTTAGGTCCTCTCTGTGCCTTGCAATTGGAGCTGCCCCATCTTTGGTGACACCTGAGGGAATAGCAGGTGGTCTTGAGAAGCCATTCTCATCTGTTTCAGGTCAACCTCGCTTCCCTCAGCTGCTCCAACTGCAGATTCAGGAGGGATCACGCAGGCAGCCCAGCAGGGGCTGTGCAGAGCTGCCCTTGCAGGACGAAATTAGGGAAACAATTCACTGAAGCAGGAAGAAGTCCTGCTCACGAGCAGTAAGAGAAAAATCACATTTTACCATAGAAGGTATGCAACACAAAAGTTAAGCTACTCGTCAAGTGTCAAAGAAACTGAAAATATTCCTGTCAATTCTTTTCTGAAGTTTTTTCCAAAAAAATCCCCACACCCTTTTGCTGCCATAAATAAATATAGAAATACCATCCATTAAACGAAGAGCCTTGCAAGAGTCCCTCCTCGGTCTCTGTGAAGCCGCATTGCAATCACCGTACAACAGTTTTCATTTCACTTTACTGCTAATTAAACTGCAATATTGTGTAGCAGTACATTTTACTGATGATCAAAACTGTTTGTGTATCTTGTCACATAACCTATGCATTCCCAGGAAAAGAGAGAGCTTGATTCTGCCTTCAGACGAGACTAAATCTGAAGGGAACTTGAATAAGAAATGACACAAGTTAAAAAATGCGCGACAAGATTCAGAAGGAAAGGGGCTTTCAGATCAGCAGTTGAAAGTAGAGTTGGATGAAACTATTGTATCAAACATTTCTTCAAATCTAGGCAAAGCTGTGACTGAAGCCTGTCTGTGCAAACAGCAAACTGCAGCAGAATTACGACTTCATGGAGAAAGTGAATCTGGGTTGAAGAGATGCCGGAGAACCAGAACCTGCTTGTGCTTGGGAACGGGACCAGCGTGAGCAGGTTGTTCCCAGCCCACAGCAGGGCAGCTCACAGCCCGACCTGCGCTGAACTCTCCGTGTGCCCGAGGAGCAAACTCTGATCTCCGTGCTCCAGATCTGCTCCCTGCTCACAAAGACACGTCAGGAAACGCAGCAAAGGTGCAAAACCAGGAGAACGGAAACAATCAGATGGCACTTTCTTTTTTTCTCCCGTGGAGCTCCACTGAAACTGCTGAAGTCTGCACAGGAATAATTAAAATGCTGTACACTTCGAGTGTTTCAAGGGCTGTCTGTGTTTTCCACTTTGCTGCTGGTATCCAGTAATAGCAAGCCTGAAATGCTGGGTGCCATTCAGTTTTGAGACATAGCCTGATTTCATTTTGGGTCTGCCTGGGGACTTCAGAAATCTGGGCCTGTTTCTTAGGTGTAAATCTGTTGCTCCTCGTCAGGTTTTCTTTTCTCCCTTTACTTTCTTTCAGTGTTTCTCCAGTTGACACACATTTAAGAGGTGAATTCATCCCACTTTTAGCAACTCTTTTCTTTTTTTTTTTATCTCCAGAAGTTGTGTGCTCTCCATGCTGCTTTTTTTTTTTTTTACTGTATATTTAAAAAAAAAAAAAAAGTGCCATTTTGGCAAGGATCTGAGCTACGCTCTTAAAAGCAAGGAAGAAATTTTGAATTAAGAGTAACTCAGTATGGTGTGACACTGTCCTCAGCTCACCCCATTATTCCTGTGTGTTGTGGCACATATGGCATTAGTACAGTGTGTGAGATTCCCTGCAAAGCTAAGGAGAGGTAGGTTGATTTGAGGACATGGTTTCCAGCCAGATTTTCAGCTTTAACTTTAAATTTCTTTTGTGTTAGAGGAAGAGAATGTTGAAGTAGATGTTAAGTGTTATTTCAAAGAGGTTTATCTTCTAAAGGCTTCAAGTTACAGTGTCTAGAACTCCGGACTTTTACTTGTAATTATTTTAGAAAAAGGGCATAAATTTAAGTGCAAGTGTGAGCTGTTTTTTCTTTTAAGAAACTCAAGATATTTGTTTTCCTTAGTGACAGAGGCTTCTTCTAAGTGAGCAGAAGTGCCTGTGATCAGGGTACTGTGGGCAGGACAGCATCTCTGGTTTGAATCTCAGTGTAATGCTCAAATGTAGAATACAGTTCTGACCAAAAAGACCATCAGTTATTCCAATCTTCAAGAGTCTGTTGTTGGATCTCCTCTAATGTGCTCTTTTAGAAATGTAGCATTTTGCTGACAAAAAATAGCAGTAATAATAATTCAGAATAAGAGGTGCTGATACTTGCAATGTTGTTCAAGAGGTTTCCCTTTGAGAGCAAAAAAAAAATCCAATCATAAGGATCTGCAGAAACCTGCTGAAATGTAAATAAGGTATCCATGCTAATCATCTGGTGAATATTTTTAACAGATTATTTATTTATGAGATGAGAATATTTAAGAAAATGAATTATTTTCAGACAGAAAACTAATATATGGATTCCAAAAGAACCTCCCAGCTGTAACCCAACAGGCCAATATATTAATGCAAGGTTCTTCCATTCTGAATAAGCCCTTAAGCAGGTAAGAGTTTTGCCATGAAGCACCGCCTCAAGATGTGCTTAGGACACAAAAGCTAATGTAAGAGTAGCAGTAGTGGCTTTACTTTGTCAACAGCTTCTCCCATGACAGTTTCATTGGGGTTGCAAATGCCCTCGTCATTTAAATGCCTTCTTTACAGCTTCTTCAGTCTTGTGTGCACGTTCTCATAAGAATACTGCACAGTTGTTCACTGGAGTTGCAGTTGTTCGGAGTTTGGATTCCTGGTTCTGCAGTGCTTTTGTTAATCCCAGTAATCGCCTATGAGCTTTTTAGGCTGTTTAAATTCTCTTCAGTTGTCTGGGATTTTTTGCTGTGAGTTTGCAGTTCCATATAAATGAAATGGAATATTAAAGGAGGCTGTCTAGCTTCCTGCCTTGTTTGGAATAAGGCCAGACCCACAGAGGTCCCGGGAAGTTGTAATTTGATGCCAGAAAGATAAGAATAACAGATATGAAAAAAACGAAAGCTCTGCTGGACTCCAGACAAAGTTATGCAAAGCAATAAAAGATGCAGGTGATGGATTTTAAGGACCTGACAATAACATTGTCCATTACTGCTGAAAAGTCATATGCAGGGTGAAAAAGGCAACTGCTCAACAGAGCAGAGCAACACTGCACAAGAGTCAGTGCCAAAAGGAATAAAGCAGTGTGTCAAATTGAAATTTTTAGGGGAATGCAGGGAATTACCAACATTAAAATTTGGCTGTGAACTGAGGCTAGCACCTCTTCTCATATGCAATATGAATTGAGCCTTTTAACAACTGCAGATGGCCAGAACCTGTGCTTCACTTGTCTGCGCCTGTATTTCTACTATATGTTGCAATTAATCTTTTCTTCCTTCCTTTCTTTTTTTTTTTTTTTCTTTTCTTATCTTTAGCTTTTTCTCATAAGAGTTACATAGAGTGCAGCTTGGCTGTCTGGCCACGTTTGCATGCGCATCTGTGTCCAACAGCAATGCTCATGACCTGATGATATCATTATGATTCAAACAGCACACAAAGCTAGGAAAAAAAGATAAAAACAAATGAACAAATTATTAGATGTCAATAGAAGAGCTGCACGCCCACTTTTAACCCACTGCGTGATCTGCATTGACCCCGGTCTTCCTTCATCTTCTGCTCTGGCCATGTGCAGGGCATGGGCTGGCAGTCCCCACGTCTCCAACACTGGGCTCACCCTGTTTGTGGTGTGAGGGCATCACTGGGGCCTGGGGGTGCTGGGAGGGAAGCGGGTCCAAGAGGGGTGCAAGGCGAGGGAACTCTTGCTGCACTGAGGTGGAGGATGGAGGAGGGCACAGCACCGTGCCGAGATTATTTCACTGAGCCACGTCCCTGAAGACGGGGGGACAGAGAGGATGAGGAGAGTGAAGCTCTTATCCACCCCTGGATCCCTGCCCCACGAGACTCCTAGCAAGGAGCTGGCATTTGGGCAATCCCTGTAACTTTCTTAGGGTTCTTGATCAAGAAGGGCTGAAGCAGCATTAGAAATGATTAGGGAGAGGCAGCGAGGCACAGAGCGAGGTTTTGTGCACTGAACTTTCATTGGGTGATGAAGTGGAAGATAATTTATCTGTGTGAGAAAATTTGGTTAGTGCAGTGTCATTTGGAACATTTGAAAGAGGCATTCCATCCATAGCCCGGGCTCATGTTACTTAAGTAGAAACAGCTCTTGGTTCCAGAATTGGAGCTGGGTGGAAGAAAGACTCCTGTCAGACAAATAAATGAGCATGGAAACGTCAGTGCCAGGAAAAAATGAGTCTAAATTATCAAAAGTAAACACTTGGGTTAATAACGGCTTTTTCTCTTTCTTTCTTCTCCTTTTTAGTTTATGATATGACCTTTTCTTCATGGTTTGCAGGAACAAAAATTTTGAAATCTTGAAAGTTCTCATAGAGTAGAAAATTCATTTCCCATTCTGTGCTCAGACTCAGCTATACAGCAGTCTCTTATATTTATCTTCCTATGCTTCTATGTAGGATAAGCAGGAATATAAATCTATAAGTGAAGTGACAGGTTAATATAAATGGTTTGAGTGAATCTCTTCCCTGATCATTTTTTCCTTCCCTTGCTTGATGTCACTGTGTGAAAAATCTCACAGCAACAACAAAATGTATGGTAATAGTTCAGAACAAAATTGAAAAATTTCTGAAAGTTGAACTGGAAGCATTTTTTTCCGAGTTTATAGGGAGTATTTTGTATTTTTTAAAGTTTAGAAAACTTTTATGACAAGTAGATAAATTATGAAACTCTATGAACATGGAATTAAATGGAGTCTGAAAAGTGACAAACAGGGAAAAGAGAGAGCATATAATTTTAGAACACAAAAAGGAAACTAAATTTGAAAAATTGCATTAGTATATCATTTCCAGTATGTAAGCCATTAGAGAAAAAGTGTAAATTACACCCTGTAACAAAGTAAAAATGTTTTCAATGTTTAAAGGTAATTTTGTATTACTGCTACTATTACTTAAACTCTTAGCTCTTATAAATATCTAAAGACAGGACCCCTGGTGATATTACCTGTGTCTTAGGCAAAGAGCAACAATTTCAATTCCATTCAACTACATTTGTATTTTGCCAAGTGCTATCAAGCACTGAGTTGCATAATTTGCTATCTAAAGTGAAATAGATATTTTTCATGCTGCACATTTATCACTCTCCTGTGGGCCTCGTTACTGACAATCAAATCATAAAAGATGTTCAAAATTGTCATGATGCACTTATTTTCTCATGATATTTGATACAAATAGTTTCTTCTACAAAAATGGCCTTTTTTTTTTTTCTTCTTTTTTTTTTCTCTTTTTTTGCCATAGCATTTTAGAGTGGCTCTTAAAGGAACAGGATCCGTTGCATTTAGCAGATTCTATACAGACATTTGAAAAAAAAAAACAGCTTTAGATAACCGATCCTATTTCTAAGTATATCACTGCAGTCTCATTTCTAGGAAGGGAAGTGTAAGCTGATCACATAGCAAAATAAAAATGTAGGCAAAATGCTCCGTGCCCCCATGGGGCTTGCATTATTTGCATTATTAGTCTGATGCGACTGATAAACCCACCCTGAGAATTTCTCCTAAATGACGGTAGGAAGCAGACTGAGAACACAGAACTCATGTCACGGGAAGCCACCAAGCCTCTGTGCATAAGGAAAGCTGCAGGTGGAGTTCTGAGGTGGGTTCGTGCAGCCATGGAGAGGATATGTGGACGTGCCTTCAGCAGGGCACCGTGCAAAGCCATGTGCTGACTTCAGAGCCAGCTGTGCTTTGTGCACAGCTCTGTCCCCACGTCAGGGTAGCAGTTCACCCCAGTGAGGCTGGGAGCACGCTCTCCAATTCCGCAGCAGACCCAACAGATCTCTCCTGGAGCAGCCGGTCTCAAAACAGAAAGGCAGGAGGCAGAATGGCAGGAGGATGCCTGCCTGCTCTGTGAGTTTTCGCTGCATTTTAAGCAAGAGACATCTTGAGCTTTGTGCTTACCCAAATACTTATGCTTGCAAAAGCAAAGCCCATAAACATTTGTTTAAGGCTGCCCTGACATACAGAGTATTTAAACTTTTCACTGCTGCTGCTTGTGAGACATATCAAAATGTACATATTTTTCCCAAGATTTTATTCCCCGCACCCTTCTCTATGATTTGATGTGCCAGTTAAAAACTGATAGTCTCTGAGGCGATGATGGAGATCGGTGATTCGTGGTAGAAATACGGCACCGCTGACCTCATCCGCAGGAACAGCTGATGTTACAGTAAGAAGATGCTGGATATTTATTTGTAGGTATAAGGGAGAAATATATTTGTTAGTGAAATGGAGCTTGCTGCAGAGTGCATAAAGGTGAATTATTTGTCAGAAGACTGAAGGAGGTTTATGCAATATAGTATTATTGAGCCGGGCTATTAGCAGAGTGAATTGCTATTGTGACATGCCATTAAATTGTTTTTAGTGTCCACAAAGGTATCATTCCGGAGCAGGCTTGGTTAGTAACAAAGTTATATATTTACTGGACAGCAGGAGATCTCAGAATAAAAATAGTCTGTCTAAAGTAAAGTAGAAGAGAGGAGAGTGCTGTGCTGGAAAAGTTGACCCTTCACGCCTGTTGTGAGCACTGCTGAAGTAACAGGCAGCAGTTTGCTCTGGATTGTGTGACCCCACAGAACCGGCCGTGGGTCCGAGCGCTGTGTGCGGATGGAGCACAGCCAGCTGCTGCCTTCGCCTCCCTGCGCCTACACGTGGCGCGGCTGCTTTGCCGCGCCCGCAGAGCACCTCGCGGTGGTGACTCCGCTCCCTTCCAGTCCTTCCTCTCTTTCAGGCAGGAGAGTTACGACTTTCTGTGGCTCTCCCCAAATGTAAGCCGAGCCGTTGCTGGAGGCCGGGAGCACTGCAGGGGCTTTTAATGACTGCAGGCGCTGCTGGCTGACTCAGGCTGGGCTCACCCAACCACTTCTCCCCATCGTTTTGGGAGCAGAGCTCACAGACAGTGCCTTGTGTAGGTTGCAAAAGGTCTTAATAACTTTCCCTCCCCTCCTGACACAAAAGCAGGTTGCAAACTGCTAGCAGAGAGCAAGGCTTGAGAAACCACAGGCAGCACAGGTAGCAACACTAAGGCTGACTGCAGTGTTCCACGTTTAACTTCAGAAAGTGCATCACATTACAGCGCTCACTCAAATGCCCTTAATTTAATCATACTTATATTCTGATTGGAAAAAGAGGAAATGTTTGCCACAATTAACATTTAATTTAATGCAAAAAAGAACTCGAAATTTGTTTAGGGAAAAAAAAAAGGAATTAAATGTATGTATATATGTATATAGTTATACATATTAGATTAAATGTTTTAGAACATAAATCAGTGAAAGAAAAGTAATAAATAATGCATGGTAAAAATGTGATAATGTTTATTAAGAAGCAACAGCCTTGTCATCTTCATTTTCTTCTTCAGTGATTCTCCCCTCAAAGGGTTCACTCATTTGGGACTCCCTGCAATTTAGCCCGAGGCCACTCTCTCTAATTCTAGGTTGGAAATATACCTGCTTTGCAAAAATAAGTTAAAAGCAGAACAACTGTGCACACTGAAGGTCTCCCCATTAAGCTCCTTAAAGGCCAGATAGCGAATTTCATGCTCTTGTTGCTGTGGAAATGTGGAGGCAGACAATAGCAGTCCAGAGGGAGACAGGGAAGGTGCAGGGACAGGAGCAGGGCACTCACAGCCCAGGCAGCGGGGTGCAAACTCTGCCTGCTGCTCAGCACTCACAGCCCAGGCCTTGACATGCGCATCCCCAAACTGCTCCTGGCCTGCAGGAAAAGCTTCTTGCGCAGCAGTGACACAACCCTGCTCACAGCCATCCAAAGGACCGCCAGCCCTCCTGCTTGCAGCTCCGTTCAGCGCCGCAGAAACCCCTGCCCTGCTTGTGGGATCCAACGGCCGCTGGGCATCTGCAGTGTGGGGATGTGAGGCTCTGGGAGAGCGCAGAAACGCGGAATATTATTATTCATTACAGTGCTGTTTGTAATCAAGCACCTTTGCCCTTCTTTTTTCTTTGTCTAATCTTTTGTCCCTAGCTGGAATAATGAGGAAATTTAGACTAGCAGTTAAAGAACTTTAGTACTGATAATTCGCTGTAGCTAAAACAATATGTTGACGTTAGTGTGCTGTGACATATAAGCTGCTTAATTAGAGTTGCCATTTAATCTGTTTCTGCTCGTTCATTTGCACTTGACTAATATAGGAAAGAAACCACCTAGGTTTACAAACAGGAGTAAATCCTTGTGGTGTGGAAAGCAGACGGTGGGGACGTGTGTGCAGAGCAGGCACTAAATCCATTCCTTCTTTCACATGTGTGAATGCAAAGAGATCCGCAGCTGAACATGTGCTGTCGTGCACAGATGTAGGTTCTCATTTCCAAATGTCTCCCGCAGTGGATAACATTAGCTTGCCAGTATATTTATGTTTTTATTATTTACTTGGGCTTTCTTTGGGACGTAATTCTAAGTTTCCTTCTGTGGTTTATTAGGGTCTATGGGTTTATTAGGGTCTATGAGCCACAAGGCTCTTGCAAAAAGTAAAAAGTATTCACCGTGTTCATTGTGCATAAATAGATCAAGAAGATACACTTGGACTCTGGAATTAAATCAGAGGGTGCACATGCATTACAGGGGCAAAAGACAACTTTATACTGTGCAGCCATGGAAGAAGGCACTGAAAGAGTGAACATTGCGTTTACAGTCCCCTTAAGGCCCTTTTATCACCTAAGCAAAATTAGCATCTCTTCTTCTCAATAAATGAGATAACATTCATAGTAAAACTTACTTTACTTCCTTCCTACTTTACTTGATATATACGATAAAGGAAATGTTCAAAAGCTTAAAGAAATGGGAGAGCTGGGTGAAGAACGTGTAAGTGAGCCACCTGCACACCTGCTCTGCTCCCCAGGTCATTAATGCAACGGTTCCTCTGCAGAACAGCAGCACTGGCTGTTGCTAATGAAGTGAGGATAAGCAAGTATTTTCTTAATAATATATATGAAAGCAGGGGATGAAGTTAACACTGCTGTACTGCAGAGGATGGAGCCAGAAATACATCACAAAAAGAGAAGCTGGTGCAGAAGAGTTTTGAAGATGAAATTCTGATGGCAGCTTCACAATCCAGGATGGGGAGAGCATCCCTGCATCTGTCCTGGACACAAACTGCAACAACTCCCAGTGAACGGCCCTGCAGCTGACATTTTTACTCAGGGAAAATAATATGTAAATTCTTAAACTTCTGGTTTTCAGTTAATGACAGAAACAGAAGTATCTGAAGTGCTGCAGAAGATCTTGTTCTCAGCCTAATCATAAGTGGGAGTGCTTGAAATCCCCAACTGCTAATTTTAGCCCAACTTGCAGAGTCAGGAAGGTGGTTCAGATGAGCACATTCTGACTCCAGCCCTGGAAGCTTTGAAGTTTCAGCTCCCACAAACAACCAAAGCCATATTGGACACTCGGGGAGGCTGCTCTGATATTTACTGCCTGCCACCCAAACCTGCCAAGGCCAAGAAATGAGGATAACATAAGAGAAGGAATCAGAGCAAGAAACGTGAGATAAAGTATACTGCAGGGTTCCTCACATGGTAGATCAATTTTTCAGCATATCTAAAGTTGCTACAATCTCATTCTCATGAGTTGACAAGTCTGATAACGTTAATTTATAGTAACAAAAGTCAGCTAACTCTTGTTTTTTATCCAATTAAGTGAAAACCAGGCTTCATAATTAGAAATTTGGTTCAAACTGCCATAAAACAAGTGTATGTTTAAATGAAACAGGCCTGATCCTGGGAGGCAGTAAAGGCACCTTTACACCGCTGTGCTTGTTAAGGAAGGCTCCACAGGGCCAAACATATCACTGCTGTTTAAGACTCCCTGAGAATTGCAGTGCAACGCAAACAAAAATCTTTTGCCGCTCTATCATGAGATAAAGTTAATATCAAAGCTTACTTTCCTTCCTCACCTAAAACAGCATCAGTTTTATTCCACTAAAAAGAAGAAACAAGAAAGCCTGCTTCTATTTTCCATCAAGAACCTATTGCCTGAGACCTTTCTGAAAGCAATGAATTTGCTTTAATTATTGATATTAAAATTGTTGAGTCAGTATCTAAAACAAAGGATTGAGATTTGCAGTTTACAGAAGAATCTGTAACAGGAAATTTCTCTTCCATTATGTATATTAGCATCCACAGCTGGGTCAGCAGATGGATGTGTGCTTAGAAGCTTGTAGGCGTTTTTCACCATAAAAGAAAAAAAAATGCTTAAAGCAGGGTGGGCTTTACAGGGACAGATCAAAGTAGATGCTCTTCCTTATTGCTTTTTAAAATACAGCTTTATCTACGTGTCCTGCGTTCAGCCAACAGCTACCATGTGCAAGTAGAGCTAACTCCACTACATCCTGCTGTTCTTAAGTCCACTGGCATTTAAAGATGTTCTTGCAGTGCCTTGCAGTGACACTATCATAACTTCTCCTTGCAGTAGGAGTTTTCCTTGCCTTAGGATTTAGGTTGGCTACTTGAGCTGCAAACTTTTTCTCTCTGCAGAAGGACAGTGATTTGATTCCAGTCATGCTGATGTAAATCAGTCAGTAGTTTCAAACTTCTCTACCTGGGGTAAAGTAGGATAATCAGACTTTATGTGACAATTAGCCACAAACAAGCAAAAAATTATCCTCTACGCACAGTCTCATCTGGAGTAGCATGTGAAATTACACGCAGATGCAAGTCCATTTTGCTCTGTCAAAATGCAAAGCATCCCCAGAGTAATAGAGAAAAGTCCTTGCAGGCACTGCAGTCTCACTGGTGCTGTCTAGCAGTCTTATGCGCCGTATAAGACCAAAATGATTGTTTTCAAAAGAAACAATCAGTCAGTAATTGGGGAGTTCACTTTCATCCTCACACAGGTCAGGCGGCTTGTCTGATTAAACAGCCAGATGCTCCTTAGAGGTGCCTGGCTTTACAGAAGTTGACAACATAATTATCAGTGATGAGCAAACAGGTTTTGCCTAATTTTGAACCCACTCAAATGATCTAATATTGAAATATAGCCTGGAATTTACAACTTACTGAATTTGCAATGTCTGTGTAATTACACTGTAATTATACATTTCCATGCTTGCCATAACATCACAAGGAATAATTAGACTGGGTGAAAATTCTGTCCTGACTTGCACTGACTAGTAGTTAAATACATTGATCCCATTGGTTGATTCAGTATTAATAAAACTATTGGAAACCTGGAAACCTGACTGGCTGGTTATAGCCAGGCTGGTTATAACTCAGGCTGAATATAGCCTGAGTTACAGAGAGCAAAGAGATGGCAAAAATGAATCACTAGATATAGCATATAGCATGTCCTCATCATTTGTTCCAGGCATTTTATCTGTTTTAAAAAGCTCAGCCCTGAACCTTTTGTACAGGTTATTTACATAGGTTACTCCAAAAGTAATGCCTCCTTTTTCTTTCCATGGAAACTACAACGAAGAGCACAGTGATACTACCTGATAGAGCAAATTCTCAGCTACAAAACATGATCATCACCATTAGCTATGTATTTTCATCAACAGTGATCAAGAGCCTGTTTGCCACACTCGTAACAACTTGCAGCAATGGAGGTGACCACTGTAACAGGACACTGGTGGGAAGGTTCAACCCCTGCTGCCACACCACCAACATCCACCTCTGATTTTGTGAGCCAACATCGTAAAATAGGAGGCATTACTTTTGGAGCAGTGCTCCTCGTGCTTCCCCAGATTGCATTAAAATTTCAGAATTGGAAGAAGATGGGTTGAAGTATGAATATCAGTCTGGATCCTGAATGCACTGGAATGTATTTGTCTTTGGTGTCTTTTACTGGAGAAGTTAACTTGTCTCGTTATGAGTTAATTTTGTTATTGAAGAACTGTCCTCTAAATACAAGTTATCAACAATTACTGTTTATGGGCAAACTCATTTGAAAAGCTGAGCGCTTGAAGGCTTAAGCTATGATATTTCTTTTGAATGAGTTTTTTAACTGAAGAGTAACTTGTTGACATGTGTTACCACTCATTAATATAATGTCTTTCTCCTAATGCGCACTTTGGTTGCGTTCATTTGATTTCTTCTGCAGACAAAAGTCTCAAGAAGAGACATCTATCTGTGGCACCAACAGCGTGTAAAAACATCTATTACAGAAAAAAATGTAACTGCATTATACTTTAAGTGCCAGTGTGCTGTAGACCAAAGGAAATAATTCTTATTGATAGAAATAGGTTTTTTTTTTATGTCTCAGTAATCATTTTGGTCCGTGTGCTGCGGAGGGTCACAGCAAGGGGAAGATTCCAATTTTAGCAGAAAACACAGCAATCTAAAAAACTTTTTTTCTTTTCCGTTGGCAAACGGATTCGTAGTCGGTGAGTCTCAAAATCGTGTCATCACTAATCAGGATGTCATCAGGCAGATTGTGTGAGCTGGTGGTCATGAGCATAAAAAACGTGGGGGAGGAGGTACCTCTGTAGAGATGGCACCTCTCCAGAATAGCCAGAAGTGGCGTGGACTGCAGTCATCTGGAATGCGGTAAGATCAACGTCGGTCAGTGTTCTGAATTGGGATGAACAGGAACTCACAGTCAGCCCCCCACATCCCCACACCCATGATGAGTTCTGTAACTTTAGGGCTATTGAGCTGCCACTGATCTCAGGTTGTGAGTTCGCCCCACTTTGTATCAGACATTCATCAGCAGAGAGCATGGGAGTAGGGCTGTGTTACACAGAAGGCAGGGAAAGGGGCAACAGCCCCTGGAGCCACAGGCACTAACAGATGGGGAAGAGAGGGCAGAGAGGCAGGGAATGGAGGTCAGGGGCTGCTTGTGGGTGGAGGTGAGCAGACAGAGAAGTGGAGCTGGTGTGGGGAGCAGCATATATGCAGATAGGTGAATGGATGGAGAGAAGCAGATGAGGGCATGAAAAAAGACCAATAAGGAATCTGTTCACTGATGTTAATGACAGTTCTTGGGAATCAGAGCCACCCACAGTTCTCTGGTGTTTGTCACAGACCTTTGTCTGCCTCCTTGGAGGACTGGAGATGAGGTCCTGCCACATCAGTGCTCACATGAGGGCAGTAAGACAAATCTTGTCCTTAACCCCCATTTTTCAAAATGGAAGCTTGCAAGGTTTTTTTCCATATGAAAATTACTTTTACCAGCTCTTTCACCAGCAGGTCAGTGCAAGTCCTCCTGGTACAACCCACACCACTTCTACTGGTCTGCCACAGTCGGAGATTTACCCATTCTGTTTGTTACTCCTCACTTCATGATGTTTGGAGGAAGAGCTCTGGATGGTGCTTTGCTGCTCCTTGCACAGCCCATGGCATGACAGTGGTGGGGCTGCACTGGGAGGTGCTCCAAAAACCTCCCTGTTGTTCTGTAGACCTTTGGTTGCACCAGTGAAACTCCTCATTGCAGAGTCCTCTTTTGCTGCTGAATGAAAGGAGCCGGAGGGATCATTAGTATCCTTCCATCACTTCCTCATTAGTTCTTAGATAGTGTTTTAATGACAGCTTGAGAGGCTCAGCATCCTGCCCTCTTACTATTTATGATCCCCACAGTGCTAATGTGCACTTAATGAGAAATTCTTGTCTTGCTTGTAAATCCTGTAGCCGGCATTCAATTTATTGACAGATGTTTGCTTGGGCCTCTTTAAAATTACTTCATAAATCTTCCAGGATAAAAGGCCTCAAGTTTGGTTATTAAGACAGGCCCTTGTTGACAGTTTCATATTTAACTGTTTGGAACTGGACTGTCAGGGCTGTAATGGAGTGCACGGCAGAGGGTTTGCATTCTTCGGGCTCATTTACCATGTTTTCTGCACCTATCAGGGTTTTTCTTTTTGAAGTGTGTTGACTGTCCCTTATAATCCCTTTAGTTAACTTCTCTGTGACCTCTTTGTGCACCGCACTTACTCATTTAGCATATCAGCGTGTCAGCTGTGATGAAGTGTTTATGCTGATATGAGCTGAGGGCTGAGCAAGCGCTACATGCCAGAACCGACTGGATGTAACGCTGATCTGAACTGAGGGCTGAGCTTGCACTTCATGCCGAAGCCTACTGGACGTTTCACAGAAAGGCAGAAGTTTGCTGCCTCCTCCTTCCACCCTCATATTTTAGTATTTTCTCCTGCTAGGTCTGCAGCCAGGCCTCGTAGAACCCAGTAAGGGCTGTTCTCAGCAGGTCAGAGCCGCTGGAATTTGGAAGGAAATCCCTGCAGCCCATGGCCATAGGGCTGTGTTGCCCGATGTGCACTCACTGATGGCCTGATGGAAAAGCTGAGTCCCACTAAGACCTAATTCCATTGCTTGCCCACGTGTCTGCATCTTGATGTAATTTCTCTTGTGACCTCCAGTGCTCCAAGTGATGCTAGGGCAGCTGCAGCTATCCGTGCACTGCCTTGCTGATCCTTCAAACCTTGGTGAGCTGAATAGCTGCTGTTGCATCTCTTCAGCTCGGTTTGCCACAGACTGCTCTGAGGAGCAAGGACCAGGCCACAGTCTTCAGCTCCTCTCTCAACTGTTCAGAATCTCACAGGACTTTCAAAAGCGTATTGAGTGGCATATATTGGAAAAGTTTGGTCCAAATGCTATGATATTTAGAGTTTGCAGTGACAGCATTTTAGGCCATTATTTTAGAAGAAAGCCTTTTTTGTCTCACAGTGATCAGAAAAGATTAAAAATTTAGTGAGCTGCTGGGAGATTGGGATAATTCACATAGCTATTAAACTCATGACATCAGCCAAATTCTAACAGTATTCACTCCACTTAAGTCCGTCAAAAAACATTCAGATCAGAGATTGGACGGTAATGACCATCTCAGCTAAAAATAAAATGTTTGGGCTTTTTTTTGCTTACTTGGTGGTGCCATGTTACATTACGTTGCTGGGGCTGTGTCACATCACATCGGGTTACTTCTGTTGGATCCCCTGCTGACATGACACAATGCTTTTTATACTCACAAAATGTCTTTGATTGGACTTTTCCCACCCAATTGCTTTTGCTTAGTTATTAAATTTAGTAAAATTAATAAATATTCGTGTTAACCCAACTGAACAAAGAGCTTTAGCAGTTAGCTGTTTGCTAGTAGAGCTAGCTAATTCCCTCAATATTTATGAACATAAGGAGATTGGACTTCACCAAGCCAACTTCAGAAGTCTCCTAACATCCAGCTAGTGCTCACTGGTGGAACTCCCTGAGGTGTGAGCGATCCATTAATATCCCTTCTTGCAGAAACACAACTACTTGTGTGCTTTTTCATGAGCAGGAGACCTGAAAAAACCTCAAAAGTCGGGCCTTGCTGCATGTTTCTGCATTCGCATCTTGCAATTAAGATGAATTTTACACCATATTAATTTTATACCACGCACAGGAGGCCGCGAGATAAGGCATTTGAGACCAAAAAAAAAGTTGAAATCATTTTTAGTGATTTTGCCTGTCCATCTAACATCAGTGAATGCTGAAAGCCCTGACAGGTGCTGACTAGGTTGTGGCTGCAGCCAACCTAGAGGGTAGATTCTGCTTCAAATTTCAAACAGCACTGTTTGTGTGAGTTGATATGTTTTCCTGTAACATGTAGAAGGAGCAGATAAGTGAGACCCTAATGCCAACTGTTACACATGTGCATTTATCTGTTCTGTAGGTCAATAAAACCTGAGTGACACAGATTGGCATAAGGCAGCCCATGCTGCTGCCACCATCATCTTCTGTCTGACAAGGTCTGATCACCATTGTATTCCACAGTAGCAGCAAGTGCTGAGATTGAAGGGGAGAGAAGCACAATTCTTTGGGATAAAGAGGTCTGGAAACAACAGAAGGAGCAACCAGGCACCCCACGTTCACACCGTTTGTCATCTATTTTGATAGCTAATGTCACATGCTGGCAGGTGTAATGGATGACAGCAAACACATTTGACTAAATGTCTTTGTCCCCAGTGCTGCAAGGGACATGTGAAGAAACGACTATTTTGCAAAATTGTGATATATATGAAGTCTCCTTATTAATAGCTTGCTACTGTTCCCAGCTGGATTCAGTGGTATATCCCTGTTGGGCTGGAGAGGAACAGGATTGCACCCTGAAGGATTTGTGCTTAGCTGTTACTTCAAGAACAGATTTGCCAAAGAAACGCTCAGAGGAGAGAACAGAGTGTTCCAGCACACACAGGTAGAAGCTGGTATTTCAAACTGAGCACACTGGGCAATCTTTGCTCATGATTCATCAGTCAAAACACGTCAATTTTATCCCAGAACAGCTAAAAAAAATCTGCAACTGCTTGACAAGTACATTTTTGGTGCAGGTCCCAGTTCTTTCCCAGTTGGCCCATTGGCTTGTCTGTCAGCATCTCTTGTACAGTGTGGAAAATTAACCCTGCAGTTTGTTCAGTTTGCTGTTGTCCTGTTTTTCTTAAGCAGGTCCATTACTTGACATTCTCGAAAGGGAAAAGAGCAAACTGGCACCAAGCTGTCACTAAAAGTCTGTGGCAAGTGGGCTTTTAAATTTCCTACATGTTTTTAGACTTCCTCTCTTCAGAACCACAACTGAATTTTAGTTCTGGTTCATAGGCTGTTTGTAAGGCTACAGTTGATCATCTCTCACTTACAGCTGTGGTTTGGTGAATTCTATCTTCTGGCTCAGTTTGGCTTCTGATCTCTTTGGAATGCAATGTTTTTTAATTGTCATTACAAATTTCAGACTTTTGCTACACTGGGGTTATAATTCTGCCTCAATTGAGTCACAGTTTTGATCAAAGTTTAAAATACTCTTGGCTAGGTCTGTCCTCATCTAACACTACTGATATGACAGAATGGGTTTTTTGCATTAACCTCGTTATTTTGTTTTAGTTTTTTCCAAGGTACCATGTTCTGTACCGTAGCATATTTTCAGGATATTCTTCAGTGCTTCCAGAAACCCCCTGTTAAATTTACAGAACTGCTATGTATTCCCTCCTGAAGGATATTTTAATTTTCTCTCCTAATGGAGAAGGATAGCAACGGAAATTCTACTTGCAAGCTATCTTTCTCAGTGAAAAACTGCATCTGTTTCAATCTGAGAAGTGACTGTAGAAGCCAGAAAGTTGCACTCAGCTGTATCCTCAGGAAATAGAATAAGAAAAGAAACTTTGCCCCAGGTGCTCCAATTCAGTTGAAGTCCAAGTGTTGCTATGAAGTCATGTTTCTTCTCCGGAAGCAGAGTGAGTGGACTGCAGAGCGTGGCTATACTGAAATACAAACAACAGAGGTGTTGGTTTAGACACTAAATTTCTTGCAGTTTCCTGTCATTCAGCTGTGTGGTTCCAGTTCATTCATCACGATGGTAAAATGGTTTCGTAGTTAAATGGTTGCAGGTTAAGGTTGGGAACACAGAAGCCATCGTGGGCCTCTGTGAAGCTGCTGGACTGTTGAAAAGTGCTACAAGTGTTTGGACCTGCACTGCACAGGCACAACTGTGTCTGCTCTCTCCATCTCAGCTTCTTACCAGTGTTTGTATTGCTGCTCCATTTGTCATGGCAGAGAGGTAGAAAAATGTGCTTTCAAACTGAGATAGAGCCTGATCTTCATTTAAATTTGACAGTGGCTCACTGGTCCTCATCAGGCTCTTCCTTTCATTTCCTCTGTTGGAATACCACTGTCCACCTAGTAGGTTCATTGCATCGCATCCTCCATCACCTCTCTTTGGTGTGATCATTTCTCCTACATCCTTAAGAGCTGATTGTTTGTACCCCAAACCTGTTGCCATTGTAGGTGCACTTGATAGCTTGAGCTGCATGATGATTACCACCTTTCTGCTTTCCGTAGGAATCCTATTAATTTATAGAAAGACAAAAATCTGTCCATGCAATGAAAATTGTATGTGGTCTATGTGGGTTACAACTGATGGATGATGAAAGGCCTGTTATTAATGCCTAGAATATGTATAATCTTGAGCCATCCAGGCTCTACAGTTAGCAACCGTTCAGTTCATTTTATACATTTCATCACATTGACTTAATCTAGAGCATGAAACCATACTGGAGCAATATTAGCAGTGCATCTACGTGGTGTTGGAAAATCAGAGGAATTTGTTCCAAAGTTCTCCCTAGGCTGTTGCTGCTGATAAACAGCATCTAAAATGCGATGAAATTTCTTTTGTTAACTTTGCCTGCATACTTGGTTGTATTTCACGTCACTTTGGACTCCTGATTAGTTTTTTGTACACACAACTGTACATATCAAATGCAATAAATGTGCAGGAAAGGCAGCATTATCACCCGGCACCTTTGGAAAATGCAGCCTCAGGGGATATATTTTCATTGCAGCATGTGGAGATTTTGTCACATGACATTCGTTAATCTTTTCAGAAACCCTACAGCTAAATCACAGGGAACACTCTCTCAATGTATTCCTGCATTTCCAAAACTGGCAGACAGGAAGCCAGAATTTGTACTGGGGGCTGATTTTGCTGCTTTGGAGCGGCATTTGCCCTGAGAGGTGATGTTGCAAATCAGAAGTTCTGGGACAAAGCATGGTCCGTTTGCTTTATCTCAGCTCAGGAGATGGTGGCATTGCATTGCTTTTGCCCTGTTGCACAATATGGAAAAGGCATTGTCATGAAGTGGCAGAGAAGGGGAGCACCCAGAACTGGCTGCACAGGGTAAGAAAGGGTTCTACACCCGTGGCAGTGGTGGCTGACGTGCTTTTTTAAACATCCCCCCTAGGGATTGGGGAGGGCTGTCTGTATGAAGTCTCACTCTTTGCTCCATGAGCAGTCTGGAGGAGACCTCTTCCTCATAACTGCTAAATATCCTTTAATTACCAACTAATAACAGCCAGCTGCCCCCCTCAGCAGCTCACTTGGCACGGCCGAGCTCCCTCTCCAGCTGAGCAGCACGGGGCAAAAAGTTCTGCACAGTGCTTGCAGGAGCTCTGAGCGTATGGTCGGCCTTCCTGGCACTGGGAAGGGGCTGCGTGTCTGCATCAGCCTGTGATTTGTCTCTACAAAAAACTTCCTTCTGAAAACAGGAGGATTTTCGAAGAAGCTAACGAAGGACCTCTGAAGAAAAACGGGTTCAGAATTCAGTTTCCCCGCTTCTTGGGCATTCTTAAAGCCAGGATTTTGGTTCGGTTCAGTCACTGAGAGAAACTCAATCAAATCTAACCGTGAATAATCTAATGCAAACACCGAGCACAGCTGCTGGCAGCTCTGCACCCAGTGCCCAGCAGTGCACCGGTGGCTGCCAGCGCTGCCAGAGCTCCCACGGCACAGAGGGAGCTGCGTTCTGCTGGGCACGGCTGGGGGTCTCGCTCACAGCTCCATCCTGCTGCTCAGACACACGTGGAGTGCTGAACTGCAAATCCGTTCAGCCGCCGTCCTTCCTTCCGCTGCAGCTCGCTACTTAACAACTACCGGCTCCCCTGCGCCTGCCTCCTCTCCTCCTCCAGGCGAGGCCCCTGGAACAGCCTCATGACAATGTCCCGGTCAGCTCTTTTCTTTTTTTAAAAAAAAACTCAACCAAAAAACCAACGGAGTTGATTTCCTGTTCTGGTGAGCCATATATCACTGACGCTCCCATCTGTGCCGTTTGTCTGTGACAGAATGACAGGTGTCATTTATCACTGGAGCTTGCGGAAGCTGTGGGAAGAGGGATTGAAATTTTTTCTGGAAGCAGTCAGTGTCTACAGACTGCCAGATCATTAAAAAGGGGGCTTTCCAAAGAAAGCTGTGTGTAATGTGATTGCACTTACTGTCAATGACAGGCTGAGAGAAAGAAGAAACATCAAAAAGAGAGAGGGGGAAAGAGAGAAAGGGAGAAAGGGAGAGAAAGGAAGTTTCTGCCAGGGGCATTTAAAGCTACAGCACAACAAATGCAGGAATCTTTTTGGTTCGGTTTCAATATCTGCATACTAAGTAAGCCCCTTGGAGATTTTAGCTCAGCTCGGAGTGCCAATAAGGAAACCAAAACAGGAAACTCCTTTAACAGCACTTATTCGCATCACATATTATTTAGGGCACTGTAACAGAGTTTGTACTTTAAGGAGCGTGTCTCAGAGAGCAGTGACTTCAGACTGGAATAGGAGCTTGCAGAGACAGGAAAACCTATTTGGTCTGCAGCTGAAGCTGCTAATAAATCAAAGGGCAGAGCTAAGACCAGATACAAGCCCTTTCTCAAAAAAGAGACATTTACAACATCCTGTTTGCATAAGGACATTCTGAAAAAGCTGCATAATATCTTCATTTCTGCACCACCTAGGTGGGCACTGCTGGAGGATTTGAGCTGGGTCTTTTTTTCTTCTTGTGCTGAAAAATGCTTCTCACGTTGCCTATTACAGCAAATTGTCCTCCTACTTAGGCTACATGAAGCACAAAAAACCACTGTGTATTTACTGAAAAAAAAAATTGCAAGAGATATAAAACAAATGTTTTAACAACAGAAAGAAAGCATGCGGGAGAAACCAGCCTTTCTTTTCTGCATTGCCTTCATATGGCCTCCTCAGGTTAACTGTGTGTGCTTGTGCCATACGTTCCTTAGCATTCTTCATATGTCCAAAGTGGAATCTCCATAACATAGAGAAGCTGGGGATTGCAGGGATGTTGCACAAAAACCTGGTCACACGTTTTGAAGAGTCCTGCTGCTTAGTCTGGAATCTGTCCTTTCAGTCCTCCCTTCTGTAAGAAGCCATGGCACAAACCTGTGGCCGGCAAAATAGGCAAATCTGCCAGCATTAATAATCAAATATTCAATATCAGATCTGTTCCTGTGGTGGGAAACTGGTTAACAGAGATGGCCTGGGGTGTGAACTTTCTCTTCTGGGCTCTCTGTAGAGATGGTTTTTCCTGCAGGCCTTTGGGAAAGGCAATACAGAAAAAAAATTTAAAAAAAAAAAGGTGAGAGGGGGGTGGGAAAAAACAGAGCACAGGATGTGTAAAGAAGGAGAAATACCATCTCCCACTCTTTTGCCACCCAG
Source organism: Tetrao urogallus (assembly GCF_951394365.1). Lineage (NCBI taxonomy): Eukaryota > Metazoa > Chordata > Aves > Galliformes > Phasianidae > Tetrao > Tetrao urogallus. The sequence goes on along the minus strand of NC_136829.1, from coordinate 13,260,586 downwards.
CATGTCCAGTTGAATACACTGGAGAATCCAGCTGTGCTGGTTAAAAACAAAATCCATCTTACAGTTGAGGTCTTCTAGAGAAACCTGCTCAGCCCCCAGCAGCACCATGGGCCCTGTGACTGGCACTGGGCACATCATCTAATTTGTCCATCTTTCAGTTCCTGCTCTCTAATACCCATAATTAGATCTACCTATGAGGGGTTTGAGCTTTTTAAGATAGGAACCATCTTGTAACACCTTGAATGCATCACGTCTGGCAAAGGCTGTGTTCCTCTTGGCCTTTGTTTCCTCCTGCAGCTGTGATACAGAGAATACAAATGCTTTGATTATGAAAAAGGACCGTTCTGCCTTACGCTTAACAATTTGTGTATAGAGTTTGCATGTATTTACATACATATTTATTGATTTACACCAACATTTGTCTCTATGGGAACTTCCCCTGAAATGAGCAAGATCTGAGCAGAGACCTAAGGCTAGTGTATGGATGTAAGTGACAGTGCTGCTGGATGCCGTGATGAAGGTGTTACGTGTGTTCCCACGTGAGTTTGTACACTCCTACCAACGTGTTAAATGCCATTATTCCATTCTTATCATCACCAAGCTCGATATCATTTTTTTCTGGCATTGGAATTGCACAGGATATGTGCACATAGATATACATACACATATAAACATACAATAGATTCTGAAACATTTTCACTAGGTTAAGAGAAAATATTTTTTAAATGCTTGACCATAGTTACATGCTTCCCAGTGCGACGGAGATTGGGTCAAAAATGCTTTAAATGCCACACATGCCTGGTGTGAAACAGATATTCATATATTTAGCAGCTGCAAAAAGGAAGCACAATATAAAATCAGGCCTCAGTCACGAATATGATTCTGTTCACGTTTCTTTCCGTGGGGTGGCAGAGGCTGTCCCTGTTATTCTCAGCAGATTACACCTGCACTGCTTCCATAGCACGTGGGTTTGGCTATGTTTGAACGCTTACCTGCAAACATTTCCTGTGGGTTCACTGTCAGATCAGGAAAACTCATGCGACGTCACAGACATGCGTATGTGAGGGGAAACTACAGGTGGCAACAGCTATCAGCATCATGGCTCAGGCTGTGTGCAGCAACGTTTGTACCCAGGACTTTCAGTTCTAGAAGAGAAAAGTTATGTTTTTGATAGCTTGGTTTTGCTTTGAAAAAAGAATTGCTGTTCATGGAGAAAAAAATTTGCCTTCTGGTCAAGTGGTGATAGAAGTGATTAAACAGCTCATTTCATCACAGCTATTTTTTGAGACTAAACACTGGGGTCCTTACCCAGCCAATCGTAACACTGGTTTTACTTGGCAATTAGGGATCACAAAACAGAGACCAGTGTGCATGGCAGAGTCTTCATTAGGCTAATGTGGAATTACACAAGATCAAGGTATAATTCAGTCTTGGAAAAAGAGAGGAGACAAAGCCTCGAATGAAGAGGATTCATCTCTAAAATAAAGTCTGTATGGATGGGACCACTGTGCCCTTGTTGGGCAGCTCCTTGCCATCACCACCAGATGTGTCACATCCAACGCCTGGCTCAGCTCCAGCTGCTCTCCTGGTGCTGCAGGAGGTCCATGCTCGTGCACATATGCCTTCTGGAAGGGCACAGGGGTGGAATATGGCTATTTGGGTAGTGTTCATGCATACTGGCTTGCAGGTCAAAGGTATGTTTCTGAACCATTCCACAGGAGCCTTATTGTAGGTGTTTTTAATTTCTCATCCACTGATTTTACTGAATTTCCCATGTAGAAAAGTAAGTCTTTGCAATTGTCCTTCTGCTGGAAGCTTATTTAGAATGTTGGTAGTTAAACTCTAGCTATAGTTTTGTATAGACTATAATGTGTGATAGCCCTCTGGCTTTCAGTCTTTAATTTCTGACAACTAGAGAAAATGATTTAAGCTGTAGAGGGGGAAGCAGGGAGTCCATCAAAATGTACATTTTTCTCCTCCAAAGATGAAATAAAAGGTTGTGCATGTATTTACATTTTTTTCTTCTGTAGTATATACTGTACAGTTATATTTGGAATGGGTCTTCAGAAAAGCTGCAGAGGAGTTAATGAGAATAGGATGTTTGTACAATTCTGTAAATATTTTTTATATTTCTGGGAGCAGCAATCATATATCTTGATTCCTTCTCTCTAAGCTAGCCGGCTCTCCAGGGCTCACATTTAGCTTAAACCTTTGGCAAGAGTTCTGGAGCACAGAGAAAAAAGACAGGGGAAAAAAGACACTAAATATATAATCCATGTTCCATCTCTGTGTATCTGTGAAATGAATCTGTTTGCCTTTATCTTTGTCACAGAATGATTGACATATAATATCTCAGTTTGTCACATTGATATTGGTGATCAGAGTAATTTGCTCCAACCTGCATGCTAAACCCTCAAAGGTTAGATATTCCTAAAATGCAAGCACAGAGGATGGATTACTGCCTTCATTTCCTGTTTTATAATCTGTTTCTATTAGTGAAGTGCTAATATTCCATCACAAAGTAGCTGATTTATCTCTGCAAGTAATTTCAGCATCCTTTCTAACTGCATATTTCTCTTATTCTTTAATAGTAACACTGAGTAGTTCCCAAGTTTGTAAATTCTCTGAGGCCATTGAAGGGACCTGGATCTACCCATGTCCTTCATGATGCTCAGTGTGGGGCAGGACACCAGTTTGGCAGAAGATAAAACACGGTGTCAAAGTTGAGACAATAGCATCGATGCTTCTTTTCTTTTTGTTGCAGCACATTGTTTCATTATTTTGCATCCTCACACGCTGAAAAATAGACCTAATAGTAAATGAATCAATTGATCCTTGGAAAGTGATATACATATATTCGTCTGCTCTTAAAAGTAGAAAGTTTTCTGATATGGAGGCCTCGACTTGTCCAATGAAAGGCAGTTTGCAGTGTAAAATAATACCAGTTTCAGTTATATTTTTAGCATTTTTCTGGTGTGGTTTTTTTCAGATTTGAATCCAAGAGCTCCTGGAGTTCCCCCTTCCTTTCCTGCAGACACCCAAGCGCACACCTTCCCACACTCTGAGAAGCCAGGCTTTCTCTGCTGCACACATCGTGCTGTTATCCCCGGCTGGAGAATGAATCATGCTGTTCTAGTTCAGTGGTCTGTTCTTTGAGTAAGGACCAGTTCCTCTTCGTTAATTGATTACAAATTATCGCTGAAGTCCAAATAATTGGAATCCCTTTGTGGAACTGTTCATAGTTCCTATATATGTATATAAAGGGACATAAGAACCCCTAATTTGGCAGCCCGGTCTCAGGCTGACCCTGCCGTTGCCTATTGCTTTATACATGCCTCGTTCATAAGTTCCAGTTACTCTTTGTCTGTGCCTGTCCTCTCTCAGCTTTAGCTGCTTATGCCCGTGCTTGCTAATATAAATGTGCTACACAGAGGTCAGAAACTTCCTCCTCCTCAGTTACTTTCCTTATATTGTGATGTGTAAGCAAAGCAGTGCTGAAAACATTGCTTGCACCATCCACCCATCACAGCATCTCACTTTCCAGTTAGCAAAGTTCTCCGAGCTCCTGCGGAATTGAAGGTGCTATTTAAATGTAAATTATTATTTACAATATCTTATGCTTCGTATAAGTTTTTGGGAAGTTTCATCTCTACACTTGTTTGCAGCAGCAAATCCTTTCATAGCCATGATTTATATGCAAAGATTCTCCGTCCTATCACGCGTTTTCCAATATGTTTTGATGAAGTCTGAGTAGTTCAAATAGAGCACCAGCACTGTGCATTTTATTTATTTCATATCTTATTTGTATTAGATTTTGTCATAGGTTAGGGCTTGCTTTTATATTCTACTAAGAGAGGATATAGAGTATGTGATTATGCAAGGTCTTTGTTATTTATATACGCTGCATCCTGTGTGTGTGCTGTGCTGGTGTTCAAGTGAAATGCGGGATTCTATTTTAATTCTAACAGTGTATGATCATTAACAGCTACTGCACACAGTAAAATAAAAAGAGCACTTCAAAGAAGTGTGTGTAGAAATAAATATAAGGGAGCACCTAAAAGAATGAATGAGATAAATGGGTTCCTTTCAAATATCTAACTTCTCTTTGGTTTAAGGGAGGCGTCCTCTGTGCTCTCTCTGCTCGAAATGGTACTTTAAAAAAAAAAAAAACAAAACCAACAATAAAAAAGAATTCATTGCTTTTAATAACATTTTCAGTCATGTGGCGAGAGTGGGATTCCTTTTATTCTTTTTTTTTTTTCTTTTCCCCTAAGATTGCAATTTTGAAAATAGCAGAAAAGGTCACAACGTATTGAACGCAGCCTTGCCATTTCTTTGGCACTTCTGAATTTCAGCCGGGTTTGGTTGATGTCTTTGCTGTCTTTGCTGAGGCACTGAAGCGGTCAGCATCTTGCTTATCGTCCTTCCAGCCAGCAGCTGGGAGGGCAGCCCTCCACCTGCCATCCCTTCCACCCGCATCTTTCCTAGGGCCCATTTCCCATTTCTCTGCTCTGTCTGCTCCCCATCCCGCCCAGGAAGAGAGGCAGGGCCTTATCTCAGAGGTGTGATCCATCACCTCACTGACACCTGTCACTACAGTATCAAACATCATACACGAGATGAAAGCATGTGTCGATGTTTCCCTGTTAAATAGGAAGTTCTTTTTCTTCCTCATTTTAAACCAATTCCTCGAGATATGTAGATCAGTACCGGTCGCTTTACCAGGAGAAAAATAGCTGAGCTGTCATTGTTCTGTGCTTTATTGATTTGCAACTCGAGGCAATAAGAACATCAAGATGTGTTGATGGAAAGCAGACATCTGCCAAGCACACAAACTTGTTCAACTTGGAGAAGCTCTGAACTTTGGAGGTGCTCTGGATTTGTCACAGCAGTTCTCACTTCCTTCTGCTCCTCCCTTCGTGCTCTGGTGCAGCACAGAGCTCAGCCCTCCTGCCCCCCTCCCCATCTGCCCTTTGCTTTCTGCCTTTGGTGCTCAGTCAGAGCAGCCCGGTGCCCTTCTTCACTCTTAAAAGACTGTATGCATTCACATTACTCCGTGTGGCCGTGGGCACCTCGCTCACACTTTGCTATGTCTTCTCTCACTGTGAGACAGGAACAGCAGGGCTTGCACAGCTTGTTAGGAGGAGCAGCAGACCAGAAGGCTGGGGCTGCCCGGTGGGATGGCTGTGCATCTGGGTGACACAGGACGTGTCACGGCTGCGTCAGAGGGCTGCTGCCCTTCCTGTTACCTGCAGAGTGGTGGCTCTGCAGAACTGTTTGGCAAAATAAAATGGTAAAGCAATAAAATAATGGTAGCAAGGCAATAAAGGCAGCTTCTCTAACAGCTCTCAAGATCCAGTTGCTTTTTGGAATTCCAAGAGGAATCCCTCTTCAGCTGAACTGCAACTCTTGCTCACCACAGACAATGCACGTCAGCGCTGGTGAGCAGCTCATCATTTCTGACAGCACAGGGCTCCTGCTGTACACAGGGCAGTATTTATAATGTTTCTGCAAGTGTCTCTCGGATTGCAGCATTCCTTTGTCTGACCTATACTTTCAGATAAAAGTGTTTTGCTTAGAAACTACGAAATAAATCACCGGTAGGAAACAGACACGTTCCTTTTCTATCAGGGACTAAACGTGAAAAATGGTTGCAAAGAAGCTAAGTGTAAATGATGGAGTTCTGTTACCAGTTTTGGCTCGGCTGAAACAAAGTAAAGGTAATGTGCAGGAGGCATATCTCAGGGTCACTGCAGTCATATGTCACATGCTAGAGTAGTACTTTATTTGGCAAGGAGATCAAAGAAAAGCTTTTTGTTGTTATTATTCTGTGTGTAGAGAAATGGAATAGGTTTTCTCCCTGTTGATACTCGGTGTAACTGTGCTGCAGTTTTGCTGGGCCCACAGATGAGATCACTCTCCAGAATATGATTACATTTCAGTAGTTAAAAAAATTACATAAGTGCTAAGTGTGATTTGACCTACCCCTGCTATGTCAGATTGCTGAAATTATTTTACATGTACATAAATCCGAGCTGCTTTGCACCTTTCTGTGGCTAAAATAAGTGTTACCTTGGGAGCTGGACTCATAGTGGGCAGCTTATTGCATGTTACATGTCTGACAGTAAATCTGCAAGAGGTTTTAAGCTGAGCAGAGAAAAAAAAGTTGTGTTTTTCATCAGTGAAGTAAGAAAACTAATTTCCAAAGTAAAACAAGCAAAAAAAAAAAAAAAAAAAAAATCCTTTTTTTTGTATTGTCTGCTTTCTGTAACCACAGTGCCAAACAGGGAAAAAAAAGCCCAGGTTGTAAGTGAAGCAGCTGGTTATTGAAACACTTGTAGAGAAAAATGTGGATACCATATAGACTGCAGTGATTGTATTTTACAAGCCATGCTTTAGAGGTGCCACAGGACCTTACAGTTGTCTTTAATGCTGCCAATACAAAACATGTAGGACGTGCAGTGTCTTCCTCCTGTCTGTGTGTGTAACACAGCACAGCTCTCCCAGCAGGGCTGAGGCTCTGCTCTCACCACCAGCCCGAGATGAACAGGTCGGTTTCTTTGGAAGGGCTGCAATTAAAGGAGCAGGGGTATTTCATAGAGCCCACACAGCTCCTCCATACTCCATAAGCCATTCAGAAAGACAGCTGTGTGTCTGTCACACTTAGCGTTCGAAAAGTGGAACTTCTCCACTTTGTGGAGCACTAATGGCAGTAGTTGCCGTGTTTGTGGATGTATTTACCATTTACTTGGGCCGAGGAGGGGATTGTCCCATAGGAATCACTCGCAGCGTTACACACAACTCCCATTTTATAATGTAAAAGAAAAAAAAAGCCTGTGAAATTAATGAGAAGTGACAATAGAAAAGGAAATCAACTAACGATGTGGCTGAGGTCAAACTTGAGAAACGAGCACAGTGGGTTAAAACATCAGCACAGTAATGTAGGTGTGAGCAAATGAACCGTCTAATAAATAATTAACAATTAATTTTCTCCTGTCTTTTATCTTCACCTCTTTTTTTTTTTTTCCTCTACTTTTCTACCCTGTGTTTCTGTTTTGCATTTTCTATGTTCCTGCAATTAATTAAAAAACAAAATCAAAGCGCAGGGTTACAAAGTTCCAGTAGTGAAATCCTGCTGGAATGAAAAGTTCTGCTTCTCCGATCCTATTTGTGCTCGTGTTGAGGGCTGGATGTGCATATTTTACAGACGGTGTGCACGGCTCAGGAATGCCTGCTCCTCCCAGGCAGGCGGCTCGCAGTGCAGCCCTTCTCATTCTTAGCAAAGGAAGCTTTGTTTTATAAATCTCCAATGCAATGTACATGCAGTTTTGTGTCATGTTATATTGTCATATGACAAGACATGAACCAATGTAAGCCATCGTAATGCAGCACAATGCATTGTATGAGTTACACCTTGTCAGGTTTTTTGGCTTCAGAAGGGAGCTTTTCTCCCAAAGGGAGTAAGTGATGCTAGAAAAAAATCCCCGTGTTACCTAGAAACTGACAGGTGCCCCTATTTTCTGACTATCCAAATTAAATTCAATCTGAATGTGTTTCCACACAGCAAATCCAAGTGTTGCTTTACTTTTAGTCACTTCCAGCATTAACGTTAGTGGTCTGCTAACGTGATTAGCTGTTTGCCTGAGGCAGATAAAACTGGACAGCAGAGGAGCTCAGCAACATCTAAGCTCCCTGGCGAAGAAGGGATCGGCGTCTGAGACCCACACTTGGGCTTGAGGGGGGCAGTGGGCACAAACCTTGGTCGTGTTGCCATTAAGCTGAGGAGATGTGCATACAGATCACAGGCTGCGAGCTTGCCGTGCATTGTCTTATCACAGAGGTGGGAGCACGTCATTCCCTGCATTGTGTACAGGCGAGCTCCACCTGGCAGAAACCACTGATTGGGTTCTGAATGCTGCGTCTGTATGGGTGACAAATGTGGGGTGAATGCTGTTAAAAAAAAATGTGTATAGTATTTATGTTCTATATTTCGTGCTGTTCTGAAAGGTTGTCTAGTGCCAACTCACTGCTCCCCTTTATTACCTGATGCCTTCAGCAACAGACAAAATCTTGAGCATGAATTCTCTGTTGCACAGAGTTCCAACTTGCAAATGCACCGTGTGCATCCCAGTTCAGAAAACTCTCCATAGAACATGAGTAGTTCTGGTGGGGTTTTTGTGTAAATATTGTAAATAAATGATGTCTTTCATTGAACAGTTACAGAGTAAAATATTACCTTCATCTTCAGAAGCCCTCTCCAGTTGTGATATTCAGATTTCAGCATTAGTTCACGCTCAAGGCAACTCTTCTAACCCTTTAGAAGTGTTGTGCTGCTATTGTTCCTCTCTTCCCATAAAACCAATCACCAGTTTTTATACTGGACGCACAGCAGAGCGAGTGAGAAGGATTCAAAGAAAGAACTCCAAAGTTCCCCAAACATTTTTAAGTGGAAAATACTTGGATCACTTGCGACTGACACATGTGCTTCCCTCCGATTCTCACTGCATTTCTCCAGACAGGATACACACTGCAGATTTATTCCCATTCCAAATAGCTTCCCAGCTAGGTGAAGTTTGCCATGGGGCAGCAGGGCTCACATTTCACGTGCTTCATGTGCTTCTCCATCCCTTCCTGGGCCAAAGTGTTCAGCAGGGTGAAAGTTGAGCAAATAACTCCTTGTGCATCACAGTGAATATTATCAATAGTTACATCAGCATTTTCCCAGCACACTTTTTGTCTAACAGGGATTAGAGCAGCATCAGTTACTGAACTGAAAGATTCCAAGATTTGGTTCACTTTGGTTTTTGATGTTTGTGTTGTTTTGTTGTTGTTGTTTGTTGTTAGTTTTTAAATCTGGTCCTCTTAATGATGTGTTTTTTCACATTAAATTCCAAAGCTCTTCGACTAAAGCATTGGATTTATGAGTTTGCCCTACGAGATTACATACAGAGCCCTAATTTGTATCTGGGTTAGCTAAAAAAGATATTGAAAGTAAATGGCCAAAAGAAGCATCCATGTAGAAAATTTCTATCATATTCTGGAGTTTTTTCTCCATCAGCTTCTGAACCTCCCTCCGTTTTCAGTCTGTGCTGTCCCCACTTTGTATCACACTCATCACAATTAGTATCTGGGCACCCACTGGGCATTCCTGGGGCAATGAGGCTAATCCAGATTTCAGAAAACCTTTCATGCTTGGATTAGGCTCCCGGGAGCTGGGAGCAGTGACTGGGGCTGGGCAGAGCACTGCAGAGCCTGCATGTGTTTCATCCACCTGATGGCATCCCAACACGTGGCTCCGCCTGCTCTTCCTCCTCACTGGGTGCCTCTTCTTTCTTCTCTTTGTGTTGAGATAAAGTGGAAGTTTGAAACACGAAGAATTAGCGGCACTGAAGGCCAAACCCTTCTGTTCTCATCAAAGAGCAGTAGTGCAGCACCAAGGAACGCCAGCGTGTCGATGTTGTGAAGGGGCTGCTGGCGCAGGGCAGAGCAGCTCTGCACCCACCTGGGAAATATCTCCTCACCAGGAGCCTTGTTCTGCTCGTGCCGTACACCACAGATGCGCTGCCTCCCCAACTATCCACCAGCAAATGCAATTTTGAAACAACGCAGAACTAAGAAAAATGTGCTCCTAATATAATTATGCCTTCTGCAACTTAAATCTTAGACACTCAGTTTCATCTCTTACTTAAATGTATCTGTGTATTTTAATAGGAACATTCGGCTATGCTTTTATTAATGCAAAAACATTAAAGCACTATCGCCGAATAGTAAAGCCTTAAAGGGCCATTTCAAACAGAACCTGTCATAAAATGTGCTCTCAAGCGTGTCCCCTTTAAGAGATTCAAGAATTAAATGTTCCCGTATGTGAATTTTATTTTGTACAGCACATTTGCTTTATGGCTACAATTAAGTTAGATGTGCCGATAACAATGTCTGCTTTCCATTTTAAATCGCACATTTCAGACAGTGTGCATTGTTTTATTATCTAATCCACATGCTTTTAATTGCAATTATGGTCCCTTATGAGTCCCCTGGGAGGGCATGATTGCAATTAAAAATGTAATTTAAATGTTAATTAATTACATTCATTTTCTAAACTGGGAAAATTTCATTTATTATTTTCATGTGTTGTGCACTTATCCTAAATGCATTACCTTCTAAATGTTTTTTTTTCAAATTAAGTGTTATGTTTATAAAACAGGGTGTTTAATACCCTTTACAATTTTGTTAGGATGTTTATACAAATTATTACCTTAAATTAATTGATTCCAAGCTCTATGCACGATTTATATGTGTCGCGCAAACCTGAATAGAGTTGTTTTTGATATTCAGCTGAAATTACGCTAACCCATGAACCAAAAAAATTGATCAGAAATGCACAGCTTTACTGCACGCAGATCTGTTTTGGTGGGCAGGAGGTGGGCAGTCAGGGCAGCTCTCGGTGTGGCTGCTGGTTTGAGAAGCGGCCATGGGCAGCTCAGCAGCACGGGCTCTCTGCCCTTTGCAGGCTCTGCAACAAGTATAGCAGGCAGGGCGAAATGGAAGTCACAGAGCCGTGGGTCTGGCTTCTTGGAAATGAGAAATTAAAATCGTGCCATTAAAATTTAAAAAAAAAAAAAAAAGGGTTATTTCTATTGCCTTTAAATATAAACCTGCAATTCTAGTGACTAGCAGCATTATCAGTAAGACATGAAAACAGAGATTTGTACAGGATCCTTTGAATCCACGAGCCGAGGGTTGGTGAGAAATGTCACGCGGTTCCAAGCAGTGAGCAGCTCGAGTGCTGTGCTGAAGGAGTGCAGAGCCACAGCTTGATAGCACGGGCTGAGCCGTGCCGGGCTGCGAGCGGAGCCTGGGCTGAGTGCTTGGAACGGGAGCCCTGCTCAGTGCGGAGCTGAGAGGGGCAGCAGCACGCGGAGGGGCCGGCAGCCCTGGGTTCTGGAATTAAAACTGCTTAAAGATAGCCAGACCCGTCCTATTATCTCTGCAGAACATATTCTCATTACAAATTTGTGGTCACTTCTGTAAAAAAACAAACAAACAAAAAAAAAACCAACCAAACCCAAGCCCTGTAATTCATTTTCACAAAGACCGTCACAAAACAAACCAATTAAGCAAGGAAAATTCAGAGTTGTGGTGCTCGGGCAGACTGCTGCTCCACTGGAGAGCGAGGCAGTGCTGGGTGACACAGCTGAAGGGTTTTTGTTTCAAAGCACTGCTGCTAGTTGGAGCTGTACAGGCGCTCTTCTGGAAGGGTTTGAATGTTAGAAAAGTCACGGTAATCTAAACTGAAAAATGCCTATTTTCAAGTGCCTGTCCACGCAGCCTTTTTTGATTGATTTAACTACCTTAAAATTAAAAAAAAAAAAAAAAAAAAAGAAAGTGTAGGCTGAATCGGTGCAGAAGGTTGCATGGCTTTGTTACGGAGTAGTGGATGGAAAACAGGTGTACAGGTCAGCCACCACGAGAGCAGGCCCAAGCAGGCAGCTCCAGAGCCCTGCTCGCAGATCCTCACCCTGCTCTCACCTCTCCTGGTCCTGCAGCGCTCAGTGATCCGGGTTTCCCTCTCTGTGCTGTGTGTGCCCCATAGATTGCCTTTGCCCTGGCTGCTCCTCGCAGTGACACAGGTTGTGGAAGTGAGTGGAGGTGGCTCTGCGGTGCCGGCGTTGTGCTCTCAGTTGTAGCATTAAAAACAGAGAAACAAAAGAGCAGAAGGAAGAAAAGAGCAAAGGCTGAGCTTCACACAGTCCTTAGTCACGTGTCAGCCGCTGTCTGTAGCCAAAAAATAATGGACTGCTTCTTTACATGTACCATTAATGAGAAGGTTAATTAGTTCTTAACTACTAAGGAAAGTCTAAACTGGTTTGTGGTGAATTAGCATCTCCACGTAGAATTTATTTTTCCCCTCCCCCTCCCCAGCACGTGGTTCTGAGGTGGAAAATTCATGATGTTGGTCTGTTTGGCGATCCTGGGCTCCCCCACACTCTGGTGGTCCCCACAGGCACACCGCCGGGGCACCCAGGAGGAAGAGCTGTGGAAGTTGCTCCCTCAGCTCTGGATGCTGCAGTTCATTTTGTGATGGGGAGATCAAAACAATTACATGGCTCCTGATAACCCTCATTGACTATCTATTGAAAAAATCAGATTCTAAATAAATTACTATTGTACTTTTTAAAGCTGTGCGTGACACGTCCTACTTACTGGACGACCTGGGTAATTTCCATAAATTAACCTCTCTTACCTTCCATTTCCTCTGCCATCCTGCTGCTACCTTCCCACCGCCGCTCCATCACTACATAACTCATCCGGTGGATGGAGAAGACAGCGATGCTGCTCTGAGTCTTAAAGTGACATTAAGAACTTACCTGCCTAAGTGTTCATTTGCATCTTGCTCACCAGACTTGTCATAGAGCCGGGGAGATAATATATTATGAGATGTATACTGAATTAGCTGTCAATTGTAGTGAAGCTCTCCCCTAACTATGTGAGGAGAAAGCTGTTGAATGAGCCTCAATCTTGCCTTTTTTTTTTTTTTTTTTTTTCAGCTGAGATGTTTCATTTTAGCCGCCCAACCCCAGCCAATTTTATTAAGTCTGCTGTCAGCTGTGACCCCTGCGGAGGACTGGCAGGGCTGAAATAGTTGTGCTGCCTGATGTCATTTGTGGCAGCTCGGGAGCCCACTGCTGTGCAGCACGAGGGGCTCCAGCCCTGCGGCAGCCTCCTCCGCAGCCATGGTCCGGGTGCAGGCAGCCAAGGTGGTGATGGCTTGGCACCCCCTTCTTACAGCAGCAGGAGGGCTTTAGGTATAGCTAATTCTGTGCAGATCTCATTTCCGTGGGTCTGTGATCAGAGCCAAGGTTAAGGGACCAGGAGAGCACACCGTCCTTTTAAGCACCAAATTCTATCCATGCAATTCCCTTTATCTGAAATGAAAGCAACACTTTCAACATTTCATTCACGTTATTGATTGCAACTTAACTACTGTTATTCTAATTATTTAAGGTGTCCTTCAGAGTGCAGTGCATCCTCTCTGTTTATAATGCACAGAAGTTGCTGCCTCTCTGAGCAGCCTACCTGGTAAGAGTGATGCTGAGCTCGGCACAGCACAGCCCTAGCTACAAGGATGCCTTCACACCCTGCAAGGAAGAGTAATGCAAAAAGAAAGAAGATACCTAAAACTTAGATTATCCAATTGTAGCTGCCTGAGATCACAGCATATTATATTCTTTACACGCCATAGAAAGTTTAAATCCTGGAAGACTGGAAGAGTGATACTTTATCGTCAAGGTAACCAGAATAGGTTCACCAACAATTTACGTGGCTCTTAAGTCTATTTACATGCTTGTTTACTCGGCTTTTCTCTACAAGGAAAAAAGTAGTTACCTTAGCAACTGCCTCATCACATAGCACCAAGGCTTCCTTTCCTATCGAGTGTCTTCTGCAGGTGCTCACAGAACATTTCATCAGCACATCTGCCTTTACCCAGTGCTCTCCAGGACAGGCCAGCTGTCCGTCTGCAGCATTTGTTCAGCAAAGAGAGGGTTTGGCTGTGCAGCCCAAAAGGGCTGAGAGCTGCGTCTGTGCCTCTGAGGCTGCAGGGAACGGCGCGAGGGCAGTGCTGGGCAGAGCTGTGGGAGCAGGATGAGCCAGGAGGGGTTCCTCACGTGGGATATGGATGTGGCCGTGCTGTTTGTTAGCGCTGCTGTGCCACAGAGATGGTGTTGGCCCGCTTCATTTACTGGGCAGTGCCATCAAGAATCATTGCTTCAACACTCAGCCCGCATCTCCCTTGAGAACCTGCCTTCCCTTGCAGGAAAAGCTTAACAAAAGTTATGAATCCTAGGATGGTGGAGTGCAAGGGTTTGCTTCTCGTGTCCCCTCCGCTAGGTTTGGAGTTCTGTATTTCATCAGCTCCTGCTCTGCAGGAAAGCAGGGCTAAATGAGATTCTGCTCGGACTTTTTCCATCCTTTCCTTTTTCCTTTCTATCCACAAAAGATTTTGACCTGAACTCTGAGTAAGCGTTGGCTGTCTGGGCTAACTCCCAAAAGTTCAGCGAACCAAGTCACCATCCGAGGCTGTTTGTGTCTTTGTTCTAACAGTGTTTATGAGAGAGCTGCTTCATCAAATGTCTTCATTTTGTTTGCTTTCCTTGCTCATTTTGTTTTAATTTGATAACTGCATGGAGAATTTAGACTGACTACAACGTAACTCTTATTCTAGAAAATAATTCAATTTCCTTGAATGATCAGGGCCAGATTTTTAGAGTATTTACACATCTTGAGATGAAATCCTAGCAGGCTACTCAAAAGAACCCATCAGGATAAAGTTTTGGCTCATTTCTATCCTATTTGAACACCTGTAAAAACTCCTCAGACCCTACTACACCATAACCCCCATGGATGCCTTTCAATATTTTTTGTATTTAGAGTTCCCCAATTGCCTTTGTCTTTCACTTCTCATTTCCGTTTCCACCCCTTTTCCAAAATTCTGACATATTCGTCTCTACTCTTTCTCTGCTCCTTGGATTTTTATTAATAATGTGTCTTACATCATTTTGCTTTATTTTAACCTTCTATTCATTATATTACTGCTCTATACTAACCTAATACTGCTCTATACTAACCTAATGTAGCTTGCACTTTCTTTGCAGCTCAAACCCGACAGTGTTACAGGCCCAGTTACCAGAAGACAGGTCTGCATATTGCAATCCTGCAATAACTGGTTAATAAAAACAATAGCTTCACGCAGCTCTTAGCACAGAGATATTTTTTCCCTTGAATCCTCGGTGCTCCAGTGCCCAGCAGCCTCATGGCCTGACTTCTACAGCAAAAGACTCCACAGAGCCACGGATATCCCTATCAGCTGGGGCAACCTCCCTGCCTGGCACCATCACAAGCCCCGTATCCTTGAGCTCAGCCGCCCCATCCATTCCTATTGCTGCTGGTAGAGCTGTGGGCTGGAAGGGAACTTCACCCAGCCTGGGGCTGGCACATAGAATCTCCTTCACAGATAAAGGCTGATCGGAAAGCTGAGGAGCTGAGGATCCTGAATAGAGAACTGCAAATTTGCTGACTCCTTCGCTTTTGGGGGTTAACGGATTATTCCGTTTTGGCCTAATCTGTCCAGTAATGCTAAAATCAATATTAAGGTTGGCCTGTCACCGCACCTCCCTCCTGTTGTGAACACATTATCCAGACCACAGTGCCTGGAAAGTGGAGGCTGTGGTTTTGCTCAGCAGAGCAGATTCGGTAGTGCAGCTCTCGCCGTGCGTCTGGCAGTGGCATCTGGTGTCTTTCCATGGGGAGACACCCCGTGCTGGGGGACATGTGCAGACCATCCCGTGCCTCTTGCCCCTCCTTGTCATGTTCCTCATCCGCGGCAGCTCGTTCATTGGAGCAGTGAGCAGCCCGATCCCAGGCTGAAAACCTTCTGAAGTGATCCCTGCCAAATAAAGCAGTCACCAGCCTGCGTGGATGAGTTCGATGCTGGAGACAGCAGCGTTTGTTTTCTCCTATATCATATAGCAGGTTTGTGCTGCCTCTAAAACAGGAGTGGGTGTATTTACTTATTTACACGCTAATGACAACCAATAATAAATACCAGTTCCCACCCAAGAACTTGAAAGGCCTAACCTAAACGCACAGCTATTTGAAGCTTACTCCCACTTTTGATGATTGCAGAGGTGATGTGAGAGCCCCAAAGCAGCCCTGCAGCTCTGCTGCTGTGCCCTCAGCCCTCTGCCGCTGCCCCTGTGCCCACTCCCTTTCTCACTCTTTTTAACGTCTTACTCTAAGAAGTGTTTTCCCCAAGTTGTGTCAGCACTCAGTACTGTGTGGCACATTTTAAGGTACCACATTTGGCTGATCTCCAGCTGCTCAGTTGCCTTTGTTTCTTTATTTGCACTTTCTGAGTCTTTTTTTTTTTTCTTTAAAGTTTCTAAGGCGCTGAGGAGCAAAAGCTTTTCCCAGTATTTCACACTGTAAGGTGTAGCAGGTTGGCTGGTGAGATGAGCAGGAGTGAACCAGCCTCCTTGTGGCCTGGGTTGGTCCCCCAGTGCTGCATGCCAGGGTCTCTCCTCCAAGTTGGGGTGTACTGCAGACCCTCTGTCCCATTTGGCCTTTTATATTACCCTGTTGGTCTCAAGCCAATTAGTGACTTTACAATTAGTGTAAAACCTTTCTCTCTCAACCATATATTTCCTTATGTGCTTTCCTTTCACTAAGGCTATAAAGAAAGCATAGGGATGGCTATTCTTAGGTTTAGGAAAAGCTGCTAAGTCGTTATCTTCCTTATGGCACTTTAAAGGACTCTGATCAGTTAGTTATCAGTTCTTCTGTGTTTCCTTGATGCCAAGACCACAGTCTTTATGACTTTACATATACCTTCTTGGTTGTACAGTTAGTCTGGAGATAACTTTTCTGTGTGACTAACTCCCTTCACAAGTCACTTCATCTCATCCCTCTTTGCTTTCTTCTGGCCAAATGGTGTGGCAGAGGAAGAGTGATCAGTGCTTCAGGCAATAGCTCAGGAGATTGTGTTTCTGCAGCCAGGTGTTCCAGCGCCCTGCGTGACCTTCGGCAAGCCATTCAGCTTGGCTGTCTCCATTTCCCCATCTGTAAAGGGATATGAACATTTGCAGAGCACTTTGGGTTGTTATTAATTCTTCGTAGAGTATCAGAAATGTGGTGAACACTTTAAGATGCTGTAAAAGTATGAAGTAATATGACTAAACTCAGGCGGAGGAAGTAGCTGGCCCATAAGGTGCTTCCTTCGTCAGTCCTTCAGAGGAAGGTCTTTATCTTTATGACCTAAACATGGAATTTTTATTCTGCTCTGGAAGACAGTTAATGGATGTATTTTAAATAAAGCTCTTCTGACAAAAGCTGGAGGAGTACTATCAAAATGAATGAAGCTGATGATTCTAAAATTTTTCTTATGCATCTCAGTGTAAAACAGAAAGCAGGATTGCTTTGTGCACGGCATAACGCCTTCTGCAGCGGAAGGCTGTGCTGAAGTCACTTGCAATTGGCCCTTTCCTCTTACCCTCCAGTAAACAGTAGACACAGGGAGACTATAATGGCTTGACAGTGGTTGCACATCCTGGGGTATAGCTGCTCTCTTGAAAAAAATAAGAAGAATGTCATGGACAAATGAATGTTGACAGTGGCCATACCAAACAATTCAAGAAAAAATTGCAGTTTTATACGTATTCCTGCTCCCTTTGTCAATACTTTAAAGATGGTTCTTATTTCAGAGCAGGTATTGATTGTGTATAGGTTAGGCCCCTGGTTCCATTTGTCATTTCTGATATTATAGCGTGTTATCGTTTAAAGCTGTAATGGGAGAGGTGGCTGAGCTTAAAGCAAGCTGGTTGTCTGAAGCTTTGATAAATGGCTAGATGGTCTTTGTTTCTGCAGCAGCGAGCAGTTGGCTGCTATTTGCTTTACCTTTTATCCAAGAATAACTGTGTGATGGGTTCTGGAAGTGAACAGTATCATTTTGTCAGATGTGGTTCAGAACTAGCCGGGTGGTCCTAGCAAAGCAGCTGAGGGATTTTTAACACTCGACAGGATGTGAGCAAAGGCCCTGCATAAAACTGAAACAATTCTGGCTCCACATGGCTGCCTTGGTCAAAAAGTTCTCAGAGTCGTTTTTAAGGTGAGAGGGATGGAAATGCTGGAGGGGTTGGAGCAGGGAGGGATGGTGCTTTTAAAAGCAATTCTATTCATATGGAGGGATCTTATGAGAAAGATCAGAAGACAATAGTTGGATTAGATTTCTTTGATGAACTAACAAACTTGCAAACTGCTGCAGATCTAAACAAAAGGTCTGTTTCTCAGATGCAGTGCGCAGCCCCACCCCGGCTCTGAAAAGCAGGCTGGTCCAGCGTTTGTGCGCGGGACTGCAGAGGGAGGCAGCACACTCTCCTTGCATTCCTTCCCTCTGCATCACTTGCATTTCTCAAGGTTTTGGTATTGCTTTCCTGAAATCTGTTAGTCAAACTCAGAGTGCAGGGTTCCTTTGTATCTTGTTCCACTTCATTTGAATCAGAGTCTGGAAATGGGCAGCGGTCCCCTGCCCGCCAGTACTTGTGTGCGTTGGCTTTGCAGAACCTCTTCTATCAAATATTGGTTTCACAAATACGAGATGACACCTGTGGACGTTTCACAGCCTTATTCTGTCCTTTCTATTAGAAAAGTTCCATTTAGAATTTGAGTTTAGCCTAAGTCAGTGTAATACTGAGGTCTGTGTCAAACCACAGCATCTGAACAGAGGTAGAAACAGCAGTGCCCAGAAATTATTCCTCGCTGGTTTATAAACTCACCTAAAATATCTCAATAGCCATTCACGGCTAGCGTGCATGAGAGAGTCCTCAATGCTTCTGAGTCAGGAGCAAGGTGTCCAGCAGTGGGGCCTGAAGCCTCCAGCTTCCTACCCTTCCTTAATTTGATAATCTGTGACTGGCAGCTGAAACTGCTTGCGTTTATGCCTCTGGAAGGTTGGAATGGAGCTCTTAATCCTGTAATTGAAGCTGAATTGCCTGGACAAGTAGCAGCCGACTGATCCCCCAGTTCTTTTACAAAAATCACAAAAGGCTGCTCAGCAGCCCACGCAGTTTATACCTCAGTGCAGCTCACTGTACCATGGCTGGGGAGCTCTGCTTCGTGTCTGGAAGAAGAAAGAAGTTACCTTTACTTGCATGGAAATAGAAACAGACAGAAAGGCTAGAAGTCAATTCTGCAATTCTTGGTCCTATGAAGTAAGACTGAATTTTAACAAGTCCTTGTTTTTCTGGTTTTTGTTTGTTTGTTTGTTTTTGTAAGATTCCTGTTAGATCTTAGCTTATGACAAGTTATACACTGGAGGAAGAGTTGCTGGTACTCAACCATGGATATGTAGGACTAACAAGATAAAGGGATAGTAAGCAAACAGAAAAGAAACAAATGAGACATTGAACCAGTTCAGAGTTGGATCTGTGTAAGGTAAGAGTAGCACCAAACCCCATCCCTCCCTCACATGCGTGCTGACTGAAGCCAAGTTAGGGGTTCTGTGGCTGCTTGAGAAGGCAACTCCCTGCACTCTTGGGTCATGCCTCCCCGTGCTCCTGGCTTTGGCTAGCGCTGTTAATGTAAAAATATTGTAAGATGAATGCTTCTGACTGCAGGATGCAGCCCAACACAGGGTGCCTGTGCTCCGTCAGCATAATATGATGCTAGGAGACCCAGCTTCCCATGCACCAGCCCAGACTGAGGAGCAGATAACAGAGGGCCAGGGTGTCTGTGATGATGCTGCACAGCTCCTTTTGTGTGCACTAAGGGTCACTTTGCAATCTTCACAAGAGCACACCAGGCAGCATCCCTGGCCAAAGTGTCCCAGTGGTGTCCTCTGTGGGCCCCAAAGGTGACTGAATTTCAATGAGGCTTTCTTCTTCAAAATGAAGGGTGCTGTCTAACAGTAAAATAGTGTTCTATTAAATTCAGTCTGTAGCAGACCCACTACTGAGGGCTATTGAGGCAAATAAGGGCAGGGTGATGGCAGTGCATGGTCATAAAGTTGTAGTATTCAAAAATGTAGAAAAAGCAGGTTGTCAGATTTCAATAAAGCAGTGGAAATGAATAGATACATCTCAGAGCCGGATGCTTCCTAGTGGGATGGAATTTGAATAATAATATCACACTTGAACCACCATCAGGCTGGATTAATGGCCAGCAGAGGCAGAGCGCGGGATGGTGGGGCTGCGGCAGCAGCAGCACAACTGGAGCTGTTCCTACTGACACAGAGCAGTGCTTCTGCTTGTTTGCACAGCGAATGAAAAAAACAGGGGAGGAGGAATCTGGGAATTATTGCTTTAAGCTGCAGTTTTCAACAAAGAAATCTTACCATTCCAAACTGTCTAGACCTTTAAAAATAAAAGATGTGCAGTATTTACAATGCTCTTCAGTATTCATGAGGCTTTGCTGCTTGTTGTAAGGCGAGATGAAAACAATACTCAGTAGATTTTCATAAGTGACACGCAACTGTAAGATTGATAGATGATGTGGATTTAATGTATGTGGAGTTCAGCACCAACATAAAAGCTGCGATGTACCCAAACACAGGGTTTATTAAATCTCTGTTTCCTTAAATGATCATCCAAAGCCTTTCACCATTTTCTTCTACCAGAAAATAAAGAAAAGAAGGTAGGAAAAGAGAGAGGAGAGAGAGGGAAAAAAAAGAGGGGGGGGATTCCCCTTAGTTTTGGTAGAGAATTACAATATCGGAACTGAAAGAGACAAATATTTAGACATTCTCTCTGCATAGAGATTAATGTGAGAGTCAGAAATACATGGAATCCACTTAAATTGATGTGATTTAGTTATGAATGGTTAAACAGAAGTATTCTCTGTCAAATGCCAAAACCTATTGTATTAACTCTTCCCTCACCCCAGCCCTCCTGTGCAGCCTCCCAAATGCACCTCGCTCTTCTCAGAGCCCAGGCGCCCTTCTCCCTGCTCCCCGTGTGGCAATGCCAGGCTAGCTGAGGAAAGCACTCGTTCTGCTCCAGGAGAGCAGCTGACAAAGCCAGCAGCATGGTGCAGGGCAGATCCTGCTGCCTGGGGAGCTGGGGGTGAAATGGAGAGCTCATGGGGATGGGAATGCAGTGTAGCCCAGAGCAGCCTTTGCAGCTCTTGGTCAGCCCGGAGCTGTTGCCCTCACGAGGCGTTTCTCCTGCAGCTTCCCTAATTTGAAACAGTGCTTCAGCCCTAACCTGGAATCAAGTGGATTACTTTTCCTTTCGTTCCACTTTTGCCCATTGGGCTGCATCTTTATGAGTTAAGGTGGACTTCCAGTGTCTGAAATCCTCTTGAAAACCATGTCCAAGGTGCTTTGTTATTGTTTGTAGGGGTGCAGCACCCACACCTTCCTCAGCAGCGGCCGCAAGGAGCACTTTCTGCCGTGCACTTACAGCACTTTTTAACAAAGGTGTGTTTGCTTCTTGGTGGAACATTTCACTTAGTTTCAGGGTCATTTCCTGTGACAGCTGAATGTCTGTCTGCCTTATCACCTCGAGATTTAGCACGATGATATAATTAGTACCGCTGTGCTCCTTAGCCCGGCCCGCTGCTGCAAATCAGGCCGTTTTCTCTCAGCTGAAAGGAGCCAACGGCTACAAACTGCAGTCGCTCTTAATCGTGTTGAACAAATTTGCCCTTTTTTCCCCCCTTTTTTAGTTCAAAGCCAGTGCTGCCAGCACTCTGTTTACCCCTCGGTGTGAACCATTCACACTGGACTGACTGGTGACCCATCGCTTCAGTGCTGCTGCCCCGTGATGCCCAGTGCTGCTGCAAGGGCTGCAGACAGGGAACTGGGCTGTGATGGGACTGTGGCTGAGTACAGCTGAGTTCTGCTCTGATTGGCTCTTCCTGCACTTCTGAATCAGTTGTTTTTCAGGTATCCTTCAGCTTCCACGTGAGAATTTAGATTCTGGTCTTTCTCTACTTTCTCTCTTGTTTAAAAAGAAAAAAGTCTATTTTTTCCAAGGAAGAGTTTGACAAATTTGAATCACTTCAGTAATTTTTTTCTGCTATTAGAGCTTTCTCACTAGTTACATTTGCAATTTTTTATGATACAAAGGAAGAATTTAAACAGAAAATAGAAGGAAGAGAGGACAGACATTGGAAGGAGGGAGAGCTGAGCACATTCCTTTGAATTTGTACAATTTTTATAGGTTCAAATATGTGACCATGTTCCTCCCCCCTCCCCCCCAATTGCTGCTAAATATCTGAGGATGTTGTTTACACTAGCAATGTTTATTGGAAAAATAAACTTCAGGAAATGCTCATGCAAAACAAATTGCAAATCCAGTATGGCTGCACTTCTCCATGAGAGATCTAGAGCTGGGCTGCACACTCATGCATGATGGGCACAGAACCTTCTGGGTACCTGGTTTCTAGAACTGCGAATCTGCCTCAAAATTCTCATGACAAAGAGATTCATTAGGAATCATTAGCAGAAAACATTATGAGTTATTGATAATGTATGGAAGGAAATTTTTAATTTGCAGATCAGGCACTGATATCATCAAATCATTTTTGCAGTGCACTTCCTTGGTATCACCGCCCGTGTGAAGTGCTCACAGTTTGTAAAGCCTTGAGATTTCTGCATAGATTAGATGACATTTTCTCATACGCATCATCAGCTGAAGAAAGTGGGGGAGTGGAGAAAACAGATAGGACTCAGCAAAAAGAACAGAAGGAAGGATGTGAATTAATATATGCAAATAAAGGGTGCCTATTACTACAGTCATGCCTGCAGAGATATTCCCAGTTGTGTTTTCTCAGCATGGAGCTGTTCCCTGTTCTTGCTAGGTGCTTTCCCTTACCTACAAAAACCTGCTTAGTGCTGCTTGTCCTCTTCTTGTTTTGTTTTGTTTTGGTAATTGAGTTTTTCCATGTGTGAAATCCCAACATTTTCTTTAAATCAGGATTAAATGCTTGAGGGACACAAAGAATTTTAACAAATTGGAAAGTCTGAGGAAAAGAACAAAACATGAGAAAGTTGGGAGTTCTTTCACCCTGCTTTCAGCTAGCACAAACACATGAACTTGTCAAATCTGTGGCTTTCTTTTGGAAGAATGAAGCACAGTGGGGAAACATTCACACACATTCTAGTCCTCCTTCTCTCTGCTTCTATTCATGCAGTTTCTCCTTTATCCCTCTTTTCTATCCTCACCTGTTTACAGTGGATTTTACATATTTATTTATTAATTTTTGAGGCACGTATTAAGTAGCCAAGCTGCTACCATCTGCTGCTTTGCGTTTCTGCACCACGCTCACCTGCACACTCTCAGAGAGTTTTTAAGGTTCTTGTGTGCCTCAGCACAGGCTGACCCTGGAAGTCCCATCTTTGTATTCATTTGTCACATTTACAGATGGAGAATGGGTGATCTCTGCTTTGTATGTATTTCTTTGTCAGTATTTCTTTGTCTTTGTGCCTTCCTGACATGGAGCTGGGACTCTCAGTGCTGCTGTGGGTGGTGCCGTTGGTTCTCCCAAATAGCAATTTTCCTGCCCTCAGCTTCTCCTTGACCTGATGGCCTTCCGTTTGGTTTTTTGGAAGCTGATATTTCGTTTTTGCTCCCATTTTTTGTGCAATGTTAAATGCGTCGCAGAAGTACTCTGTACAGCTTTGAAAGGTATGGGTGAAGTTCATATTTTTGGGAAGTAAATAACAGGAGGGCAAATCTGCTGTGTTTGGAGACACTGATCGTGCATCTCTGTGGCCAGCAGCCCTCATGCAGGAGTGGCATGAGATTGGGCAGCAATGTCCTCTTCTTGGGCTGAGGCTCAAAGATTTGAGTTTGCTTCTCATCTCTGCCATAAACGTAGAAGCTTTGGAAGGAAGATCCCCTATCAGCCCAGCACCTTTCTGTCACAGACATACCACAGCATGCACACACATTGCCTTTTTATAATCTCATCCAGCCTGGCTTTTCGCGTGGCCCACCATATTCCTTAGCTCCTCTGTTCTTCTGAAGGCACAGGTGATTGCTCTTTGTTTGATCTCTGCATAATGTAGGCAGTACCTAAAATAAGGAGGCTCTCGTTTTGCCTGAGCTTTCAGCTCAAACTGCAATATGATGAAATTAAGAACAGGCACTAAAAAAAAAAAACAACGATACACAAAGAAGCCAAGAAAGTGCAGTCTGGTGTTTCTCGGGCTTCCTTTTCCAACGCAGGGCTGTGGCAGCTGCACATCCAAGTGCATTATCACACAGGTAACCTATCACGGATGTGGCTTGAACTTTTATTTGTAATTTCCAGGAGCCTTCCAGGCCGGTGCAGTTCCTACACTGAGGTGACTACTGTGAGTTCGCTTTTTTAATTAAGGTTCTGTATTGTAACTAGTCAATGTACATTATTGGGAGAATGAATGTCAATGCCAGTGCTTTTTCTTTCTCTCCTTTATCTTTGTCAATGATTCAAAGACATGATTTATGGTTAGTCTCCGTCTTTCAGGATCATCCATCAAGCGCCGGTTTCACTACAGGGCTCGAAGTTGTAAATCATGCAGAAAGGCTGTCACTCATCTCATTTAACCCTTCAAACACAGAGATGGGAGAGGAGGGCTGTTCTTAGCAGAGGTGTAAGAAATAGCAGTAAAATACCCATAACATTGAGTTTAACCAATACAATTAATTGTTCTTAGTAATGCGATAGTTGTTATGAGGGTCAGTAGGAAAGCAGGGCATGACTCCGTCCTCTGGGTTCACTCCCTGAACCTGGAGGCCTTCAGGGCTCCATAATATGTCCCTTTTTTGTTTTCTCTTTTGAGCTCCTTTCGGATTGTTTAATGTCCATTACAGATGTGAGGAGCTGGGTTTCACTGCAGAATAAATCGTGGGCTACTTCTGATGGTGACCTTGCAGCGACTGAAGAAGTGCAGGAGCCCATTAGCAGCTGCAGTTATCAGTTCTGTGAATTAACACTTCTCTCCTTTTTTTTTCCCCCTCTTTCATTTCTTCTCCTTTTTGGAGAGGAAGGCAGTGAAAAATGAAATGTGTGAGTGGCATCGGAGCTTCTGCCCAGAGCCTGGTCTCATGGGCTGGGCGCTGTGGCTGAGCAGCACTCTGTGCCAGCCCAGCTCACATCCAGCTCCAGCTCCTGGCTCAGCACCTCCACCTGCTCCCACCACGGAGCCAGGGAGACTGGCGCTAAATAGTGAGGTGCTGTTCTTCTTTATCTCGCTGTTTTATTTATTTATTTTTGGTTCAAAGTGTCGGAAATTGGTAATGGAGGGTTATTAATGAAAAATATATGTTTGGGCTCTATTTGTTTAGATTCTGCTGTGACTTGATGGCAATTTTATCCCTGAATTATGTATGGCTCTGTTTTGCCTAGGTAAGCTGATACAAACAACAAATATAGTTAGAAAAAGATATATCAGTAAATAAACTGAAAGGTTGTAAAATATGAATGTTTATCATCCAGACAGTGCTGCTTTTCTTCTTTTTAACATGAACTCTACTTGAGATGGTATATAGGAGCTTGGGACTTCCTCTGTTCCAGCAATCTCTGCAGCTTGTCACAAAAACAAATGACACCAGAGGGAACCTTGCCTTACACTGTATGCCTTTGCATGAACCTCAGTCTTCTTAAGGTGCTCATAACTTAAATTTATATCTTGATTTATCAGAAGATGAGATCCTATCCTTCCTCCCTTACAGACCAATGCTCCTCGTAACCCAGGCTCCTTTCCTTTTGCATTTCAGAATTTAGCTTCTTCTCACCTGGAGCGGGGCGAGTGCAAAATGCAGAGCAGCAGAGGGAGGTGTGCTCAGCAGTGTGTCCCATTCCCATGCTGGCAGGGCAGAACAAGTGGCAGTGTTCCCTGTCCCTGTGTTAGCCCTGTGTGTGCAGAACTCGTTCCTGCTGTAAAGCATAACACCTGCCACTGCCTTGTGAGCCTGGCCAGTGCTCTGAATCTGTAAGCAGAAGGCCTTTCTCTGCTTCCTACTGAGTGCCAAGGTTGCCAACTGGAAACAACTTTGGAGGACAACATGTCTAATCATCTGATGCGATTAAGAGAAACGTTTAATCCTCCATTCTCCTTTTTGACTATTGTCCATTGTAGGCATCACGATATATAGCACTTGTTTTATTCTGGCGTGGAGTCCCATCCCTCAGGGAGCTCCAAGGATTTCTGCTAGAATATAGCAGAGATGAAGTTATAATGTTAGCATCTCTCTGCAGCCTTAATTAAGACTGTTCTTCTGATATAAAGCGATGGTGTCTAATTACCAGAGTGCTGTCAGAAAGTAACTTTAAAAAAAAAAAACACGTCAAGTAAGAGTTGAGAGGACCAGAAATATTTATTCAATTACCAATGTACAGCACTGGTAGAATTTTTTATAAGTCCAGCAGTCCGTATTGCTACCGATCCTCTTCTCAGTGTCCCACCTCAGAAGAACTCATAGCAACACGGACTGCTGGACTTCTATTTCCATCTTCTCTTCTCCACACAGTTGGGTTTGTTCAGGTAATACTTGGTGGGCTTGTTTGAGCAGATATCAAAGAATCCCCTGCTGTTTTTTTGTCTGGCACGTCTCACAAAGCATTTGAAGTATATTCCACATCTCAAAGTCAAATCATGGCAGAAACAACCATCCATGTGACCTTCAAAACAAGCCGAACCAAGCAGCACAAAGCTGTTCGTTACCCTGTGGCGATCAGGAGTCCACTTTGGGACTCAGCCCTCATTGCTGTTATTTTCTCTCACAGCCTTACCTCACAGAGACTCGTTTTTAAGACAGGACCTGGCCTTTGCTTTGCCAGGCAGCCCTGAGGGCCTGCGCTTGCTAGTTGCAGGTCTTACCTGGTGAGCTATGAGCTGCAGTGGGGTTTGATGACCAGGTCCTGCAGTCGCCAGGCCAGCATGGAGCCAGGCGGTTGGATTTGGCTCCACGTGCTTTATGGCTCTACCTGCTGCAAGTCCCTTTTTCTGAGATTTGCATAAGATAAAAAAAAAATAAAAAATAACGGAGAGGTAATATGATGAATGCTGACAGGTACATTTGCTACAATTGATTAAACACTTTTGCCATCCGTACGGCTCTCTTCCACCCGCCTCGTGTCTTTCCAGAGCGAGAGGTGTGAGTGACTTTGTCACTGACATTAAACAGTTGTATATACTTGGAGCTGCGAAATGCTATCCCCAGAGTTTGTTTACTCGATCTGTATTTCCAATCAGTGCAGAGGGTTTACTAAAGCAGTTCATTACTGATTTATTTATGATGTATTTAGATAGCAAATATGGTTCTGTCAGCAGTTGCTGGCTAAACAGTGTTGACAGACATTAATAGCATATGGTATAGGAATGGAATTATGATCTTTAAGAGATCTTTGTGTCTCAGCATACATTTACAGTTTGCATTTTTCCTAGGTGGAGAGACAGAGAACTTCTAAACAAGAAAACGGCATTTCTTTTTCTTTTTGTAACCTTTGGGGTTTGTTGGTGGTGACATTAAAATCTTCTGTGCCTGTTTAGCTGTTCAATTTAATGGAAGACAAATTCTCCCAAAGGTTTAATTTACTCTCTCAAACTGAAATCACTGCGTTCTCACCATGGGAAATGGCCTTAATTTTCCCAGCCTTCAGTATACATCAAGCATATAATTCATTTCTCCCCCCTCAATACTTCCCTCATTAGAAAACAAAGTTTTTGATATTTAAATGTTACATAGTTTAAGTTGAGAAACAGATCTTCTTAGACCCGTAAAGTGCATTTGCAGGCATGATTGCTTCCCTCTGACAGCAATAGATTTATACAGGGTGGAACAGAAAAATACTTGAATTTTTGACCTTTAATTGTGTGCTCCCTCTAACACCAGCATTTTTACCAGTGGCAAGGAGAAAAAACAAAGAATGTAGCTCCTCACGGAGGAGGGAAGAGTGGGGAATGGCGAAGTCTCTTTGTGGCAGTCAAGATTGGTTGGGGAGACTGAATCTTGTCGGGAAGGGACCAGGGAGGAAGATGAATTTCATGAGAAGTTGCCTCTCAGTCACCTGGGGACAAACAAATTGGGAACTAATAGAGGAAATCATCTCATCTTTCTTTCTAGATTAATGATATCAGAGAAGGTGAAGTAGAAATGTGCTGTTTAATTCCCAAAGCAAGGGGCAACATTTTGCTTTCAATAAAATGAAGTTAATAAAGAAAATAAAAATTCTTTACTGGAATTAGATTGCATTTCCATAACGCTGCCTGGCTTCAGAACTGTACTTCAGAGCCACTGCTAACGAATATCCAGAAGAAGAAGAAGTGCTCTGGGCATACCAGTGACTACAGATGAGCTATTTGCCAGGAGCAGGAGGTCTTCTGAGTAACAGCTACATGAATGATTTTTTTTTAATTACTGCTATTTTTGATACATTGTTACAGAGTATGGGATGCAGGCACTTCCTACTTCCACTGCTGCTGGCAGCGGAAAAATGACTGTATGTACGTATATATATCCGCCAGACAAAAAGAAACAGCATAGCAACAAGAGATCCTGTACAGAGAGCCAAGAAAAATAAAACATCGGGCCAATTACTCCTCTGCCTAATTGCATTTACTTCAAAAGAATTATACCAGCAAGAAGTTTAGCCTGTTGCACGTGGAAAAGTTAGTTTGTCATTAAGACATTAGGAATAAAACCCACGTGAGGGCAAAGCACAGTCCGGTTTCCAATCACCCTTATCAAATCAATGCATTGATGGACCCCCTAGAGCTGACCCTCTGGGTAACCTCCCTGGGAATGCTGTTCTGCATCTCATGGGGTTACTGCTGCCCCAGTGCTGCAGCCCCACTGGATGCAGCCTACAGGGGGCCGGCTGTGCCTCCTGCACAAGGCTGTTGGAGGACTTTGCTGGTGGAGCAAAACACGTTGGAGAGGGACTGCTGGTGTGGAGCGCTTGCCTGGGAGCTTTAATGCTGTCTCTGGGTTATGGTTATGGATCAGGGATGTTGGGCAGTAAGTGAGGTGTCAGAGATCTTGTTTGTTTAAGCTACATTTCTTTGAGGAATAGCAGTGGTGGTGTTTCGCTGCGTCTTCTCCCGGTGAGTATGTAAGTATTCCTGTTTGTAAGAGACAGAGTAGAGGAAAGTAGTGAATTCTTAAATAATGAGTGAAAAGCAGTTTTGGTCTTTCTGAATATAGTTGTTTTAAACATGTTTTCCTCTCTTTGTGGAAAAGATTTTCATACATTTTAAGGAAAATATTGCACAGAAGGAGCAATGAACTGGCAGTATGACACATGTTAAAAAATTTCCCTGGTATTTTTTAATGCAGACTAGTCAGATTCCAGCTGTGCCTTAGTGGATATGTAATCAGCTCATTGTAGACCAGGCAAATGGATTGTTGTTCCAGACAAACTCTGCAGGTACTAGCTAGAGGTTGGATGCACCTTGCCTGCATTTAAATGTTACCACAGATTGATAAACGTATTCAAAATACATATTTTTAGTGGGCTTTTGTGCTTTGGTTGTTTTTATGTTGGTTGTTTTGGGGTGTTTTTTTCTGTTAGAAAGAGAATGAAAGCCATCTAGGAATGCCTTAAAAGGGAGTTGTTGTCTGGATTTGAATGCAGTGGATAAACAGGAATTGTTTAGACAGCATGTAATGAAGTGTTGTTGGCCTCTGGTCTGTAATAAATGCTTCCATATTATAGCTCCAAATCAACTTCACCCATAAAATCTCCAAGGACTTTCTCTGCTTAACAAATCAGCTCAGACACATTGTCCATGGCCAGTATATCCTCATGTAGAATTCAGAGACATACAGATCTACGTTCTATGATACCAAAATCTTTTTTGTAGGTTTTAGTTTTGTGTTATCAATATTTTGTCTCAAATTTGAGCTAGCTAAGGCACACAGGATTTTTTTGTCATCAGTAGTTTGATTATTGGTAGCTTATGTTGATTTTCAATACAGTTATTTGGTGGAGTTCTGCCTGAGAAGGAATCAAGTTAATGTGCAAGTCACTGCTCTCATTAAAATGTTCAACATTTCTCCATTTCAGCTACCTTTATCCCTGTGCACTTACCACTGTTTATTGTGACATGATCTCAGTCTTTGCATCATCAGGGCTTAATCTAAACATAAATGCAGATCTTGTAACGCACGCCGACAGTATAAACACTGGCCAAAAGTGGATGTCCACGTGACGTGCAAACTTTGGAAAGTGACACCTCATCTTCTGAATGCTCCCTGCGCCCATTTCCGCAACGACCTACGAAAGAAAACTGGTTTTCCTCCTGATTCTTTCTGATGGTCCCAATAATATTCCAGCTCAGTTTATTCTCCTGATTCACAGAAGGATTTCGAGGCAAAACACCGTACACGTACTGACCTATTGCCACTGGAGTTAAAGCCCTGTTTGTGTTTAAGGAAAACCTCTTGGTCTGCTCTCTGCTCTGCACCTGTTCCATTTGATTTATCTCCTGCTGTTTGTAGTTTCACTGATCACTTTCTTATTACTTTTACACTTCCATCCATTTCAGTTTTGTTCTCCTTTTCAAGTGATTTCTTACACCGTCCCTGCCACCTGCTCCCACCTGATGAATTGTCTGCTCAAACTGTTGATCTTGACCTGGCATGGTCTCTTCCAGAGAAAATAAATGATGCCACACAGACGTATAATGATGCCTTAATAAACATCCCAGGTACATTTGCTCCTCTGCAGAAGTGCAGAGCTTGAATGGTAGCATCCTGGTTGCATGCTGATGCCTGGGGGCAGTGAGAGAGGGGCAATTCAGACCCAAATGGGAACATTTTGCTTTTTGTGTGTATTTAACCAGCCTTGAAAATTCCCTGGACCTTTTTTTCCCCAATCTTTTGCCTGTACTTTTGCATGTGATCACTGGAAACAGCAATAAATATCATCTAATTCTTTAAAAAAAAATTAATATTTTTATTAAATATCCTTTTTTATACTTGGGCTTGGCTGCAGCAGCAATTCATTTTTCAGCAAGTCCTTCAGTGGTGGTGAGATGCCCTCTGTTGTTTCTGTGTCCAGATCTGAGTGAGGCCCCAGAAAAGAAAGCAAGGCAGACAAGTTCATGAAGTTGTATTGTTCTGTCAGTGTTGGGTTCTTGAGGCAGTTAATCTGCTCTTTCAGCTCTTTCAGGACATTCGAGTCCGGATTTTTGATCCAGCAGCCTGCTTTGTGAATTCCTTCAGGCCTTAAATCCATAGCTATGATAGATATAATATATGGCTTTTTTGTACCAGTGAGGTCCCTCACTTCAGCAGTGCTTACATCATGATACTTGTACTGAAGAAGTTGTTTCTGTCATTAAATGACCTTTCTGATTATTGGATTTTTTTCCCGTAACTCATGCTTGTTATTTCTCACTGAGATTCAGGAAAAGCTGATCCTGTGCAGCTGCAGCCTCCCGTTGCTGCCTGCTTCTTCTGCTGTTTGTCCCATATGATAAATTTCAGATATCACGTAGGACAGGGCAGGAATGCAACACTGACACTGGTGATTACAACTTGTAAATGATCTGTGTGCTGGCCCTGGATCTGAGTCTTTTCCTGGATCATTTGAGACATCATTTAAAAAAAAACACAGTTTAACATTTGTGTTTCAATCGTTTTTCTTCTCATTTTACTTTGGGTTGTCCATTTTGTTAATCTTGATACATACTTGGAAACCAGATTTATTTTTCACATCAGTTGGAAGCTCCTCCTTTTGACACAGTTTGATTTGTTTTGCCCAAGTTTCTTGCAGAGTGGTACTAATTTTACTACTGAAAATTATTAGCGTTTTGGCTATTAATAGGTCTTCATAGCTGCAAGGAGGCTGATGTGGGCAGCATTCAGACAGTAGGGCTGCATCACAGACTGTAAGGAGAAAGGAAGCACTTGATGGCATCAAAACTGGAAATTTTGGGGGGCAGGAAGAGTTGTGTTCCGTGCTAGTAGGGCAGGATTGGTGCAGTAGGACAAAGTTACAGTGATGAGAGTAAAGCTGCAGTACATTTGCCCCATCTCCCAAGGGAGCGATAAGGCACAGTTCACAATGTCTGGTAAGAATTGCTGCAAGTTGTCGGTACAGCAGCCAGCAGCGGCACACCTGGGGTCACACCTCTTGCAGAGGAATATTTCGGGTACAAACTTAAAAGAAGTTACTACAGCTTTGGAGCAGATTTCAGTGGATCAAAGAATGGTTCTCGTCACAGCTGCTGCTGCCTTAACGCTGCTGGCTGCAGTGAGGGGGGAACGGTGGGGTCAGGAGTGCTGAGTGCCCCCTCCACAAGCAGAGAAATTTGAGCACTGTGTTGTGGGTGCACAGAAAAATACTGTGCGTACCAAATATTCTTTTGGAATCATCATAGAATGCCTTGGGTTGGGAGGGAGCTGTTGTTATCTCTGATTCCTACGGAAGGGTAAGAGGTAGAAAAGAAACGTGCACTAAAATCAGTAGGAGATCCCACTGACCTGTGTTAGTGCTGGAAGGAGGAAAACCTCCTCTCACAACACTTCATTAGATGTGGACATTGCTGTTTTCCATGACACAGAGTGAATTTTGGCTGCTGTTTGTGACTCAGGAACGGCGCTGCACGTGTACTGGCCGTATGCTTGAAGGAGATGTTTTGACCTTTCTCATCTCTGACTGGTGTTGCAAAGATGGAGTGATGTAGAGCAGAGATCTTGTGACAGAGTAATAATAAGAAAGAATCTGACTGCCAATTGCTCATTACTGGATCTCTTTTAAATGCCAGAACCTTCTATGTTTGCCTTCAAACAACACTGAGCACCTAAATCACTGTAGTAAACAGATATAGAAAGAGACAGAAAGGTTAAAAGTGTACTCATAATCTCTTGCTTTTCCTCCTAAACATGTTTGATAGCAGTATTGTTTCTTAAAAACAATATGACCTCATTTGTAAAGCAATATTCATGCTAAGCTAGTCAGCTGTTAAATATACCCAGCACTGTGCATTATGATGAAGCTAAACCAGAATTTCAATTATTTTCTGGACACATTTAAAATTATAATACTTTACTGGGTTAGTGTTATAGTTCATCCAAATTACTCACAAAGTATCATATCAATCTCTTGCAACTGCTTATTGCTTACATATCTGAGAAGTTAGTCGAAGGAAGATGCTGGCTGGGTAATGACCTTCATGCTGGCTTAGTGCTTTGATGGTTATGTGGCTATAAGTGCATGGATGTCTAATGGTCAAAAGTCAATGTTTGTTGGCCGTAATATTTATCACAGAAGAAACAGACTATTCATTTGGACCAGCATTTGAAACAGTATGTTCCTGAAGGAAAAATAAAGAGGGAAATAAAGCACTTGATGATCCATGTGTTCTTGACTGGTGTCCCTTCTGAAACGCATCCCAGTGAGTAAAATTCATGCTTCCAAACTCGTGGAGTTTGTTTGTTGCCTGGAATGAAAGATCGAAACAGAGCCAGAGGATGAGGAAGACGTATTTCTTCGTGCCCTCACTTTCTACTTACTTAGCTTACCTAAAGAGATGCTAAGAGACCACTGATGGTACAGCCATGCCTTACCCAGCTGTGAGTGATGAGTGCAGGTTTATTGGTATTACTGGCAAGAATGGCTTAAAGCAGATCTCACTGGAGCTTCACTTTGCCTGTGTGTGTGAAGGGAAGATCAAACACCCACCTCTTTTTAGACGAATGTTGTAATAACAGTGCACTTGTAAGGCCATATGAGTATTTTTAATAAACAGGCTGCTAATTAGTGATCAAATGACTTGTCTCTCTCGTAGTGCCATTCAATGCACTAAAGAAACATTAGTTATTAACAGAAATAGTAATTTCCCACAGTTGCAGAACTTACCTGAGCGCTTGAGAACAACTGTGTGAAGGGCTGATGCTTCAGGGGCGTTGCACACTGAATGTTAAGGCCCAGCTCTTCTCAAGGGGAGTGAGCTGTGAGGAAGCGCTGCCCATGAGATGAGCCACGGGCTCCATGAGTCAAACAGGTATTTATTGTTTTTGTTAGGCTAAAGAAGCAGGTCTCCATAAGCATATTCCTCAGCTTCTTTCCATTTATAATTGTATTTAATATAAATGTACTTCATTACTGGAGAGCAGTCTTCTTGGCCATACAATAGCAAACAAATTCTTCAGAAGAGTCTTTAATTATTCATTTGGCTGTGCTATATTATATGCTACTTTTCATAAATGTTAATCTTTATTATTGCCCTACCAGGAAAAAAAAATACAAGAGAGAAAGAAAGAAATACCTGTTATTAAATGACCTATCAGGCTGACATGGATAAATGTTGGTAGCTATTTAATTGTTTCCCATCTGCAGTTTTATACAGTTTCTATCAAACTGAAGGGTAATTTTTTTAGTAGCTGCTTATTTTAAATGTACAAAACCCTTGTGTGTAATTCCATTAGCTGCCCTACAGCATTGCAATCTACAGTTTCCCTGAGGCTGTTGTGAAATATTGATGAAATCCTTGCTTTTGTGGCTTCCTCTGATACACTAAACATTTGTCTGATGTTAGTTGAACTTGAATGGATCTGTTCAGAGCTATATCAGCAGTGACTTCAAAGGCTGTAAGGCTGTTACAGTTTTTTTTTACAAACTGAAGTTTCAAAGCCTTACCATGTGGTACTTTAAAAAAACAAAGTTCATATCAAATGAACCAAAGTGCTAGCAATACACTGGTAACACTCATTACAATTTCAATTTATATAGATACATATATACTTCTTTTTTCACTCTGACTGTTAGCTCATGCCATTTAAAGAAACTTGGATTGGTATTTAGGGGAACCACGGGAAATGAACGAGGGAAAGTGGAATTCAAGACCTTGGTTTTAAATGAGGTAATGTGCACGTTCACAAAGCCACGGTGCTGTCTTCCACACCAATCTATAGGACAGGAGATAACTGAGGAAAGGCAAAGGGAGACGAAAGTTTCAGGCATTTGTTTTCTTAGTGAAGTGATTTACGGCGTCGCAATTAAAATGACTAATGAGGAAAAGATATTTACTGCTACTCTGTTCCTCTGCTTGCTCGCGACAAGACTGCGTTTTGGAAAGCACCCTGTGTGTCTGTTGAGCAATGGAGTGCGGCTGGGCTCGGCGCTGTGGTGCTGCGATGGCTGTGTGCAGGGTTGGGCGCTGTGTGCCGGGCTCAGGAAAGTCCTGCTGGCAGAGGCACAGCCACGACGTGGTGGTTGAGTGTAGGGACAGCTCTTGGCAGTCAAACTATTCCAGGATTCATAACTGTCATCACTAGAACAGTGGGCGAAATTGCAATTTGGACAATATCAAACACCTCCCATTGGCTCAAGGAATAACATTGTAAGTTCCAGGGCTTTGTAGAAAGTAGCAGGTAGAGGTGTTTTCTAATGAAAGGCAAACTATTCCCTGAGACTGTAAGCCTTCATGTAAGGAACAAGAAACATTGGTGTGGAGTATGGCTACGTCCACCTCTGGAACACAGGTCAGCTATCCAGGCAGATGGAGTTGCCTTTTTTCTCAGTGCTGTAACCTACTACATAAACAGCTTCGTCCTTGAGAAAAAAATGATTCAGGAAAAAACTCCGCAATTATTCCATCCCAGGTATGGACTCTCAGTTAAGCGGAATGCGTCACCTCTCTTTCTGCAGTCTTCCTTTTGTTTGTTTCCTTTCTTTTTTTGTTGTTGATTTGCTCTAAGTTTGTGGTAGCTCGCAGGCCAATTCGCTGCACATACGCTCCCAACTGTGGATCGTTTTCATTTGTCTCATGACTGTGTAGGATGCAACGTAAAAAAGATATAATCTTTTTTTCTCCTTTGTGCTGCTGAAAGTCCCAGTGAAGCTGGTGGGTATTTTGCCTTCTTAACCAGTAGGAAATTGGACATTTAATAGAAAACTTTATACTGCAACTCTAATTAGAGTACAACAAAATGAAAACCCAAAATTGCTTCATTTCAGCATCATGTATAAATAATGGTTATGGCTCCATGGAGTTTCCTCTGTGTGTTAAAATTCAGTTATGGCAGAAGCCACTCCGAGAGGGGCTGGAGCTGCCTTCCCCACTCCTCATCAGAGAAATCCATGCACAGGTATCCAAGCCATAACTATTCTAAAAATAATGTTCTTAAGAAGAGGAAGCGGGATATTGGGAAAGGTTTCTCTCTTAAGGTGAGGAGCTGTTTGAGCTGTTTTGGATGCGGAGTGACTCCGCTATGGTAGTGACTGAACCTTCTTTCCTAAGCTACTGCAAAATAAATTTGGATGTGATGGTAAAAAGTAACAGAGACAAAAGGTGCAAATAATTTCCTGTTATCCACAATAGAGATCTGGCTTCCCAGGAAAGAGGCTGTTGAGCCTAGGCAACTTTTTCTGGGATTTGAGAGAAGTCTGCAGCCTCCCTCAGGATGCTGAAGCACATGGCTTCAGGAATGAACCTCACCCCTCTGCGATGTGTGGACCAGATGATAGAGACATTCTTTCATATCGTAACCCCTGTGGCTCAGAGGCAGACCCTCTCCGCTCCCTTCATGGCGAGAATGGAAACCTTTTCTGTCTTTTCCTTCTGCATTTAACTTAGCAGAAAGTTATTTCCTCGGTACAAACATTTTTAACATAATCTAAAATGTCCTGAAATTGTATAATTCAATCTCGTATTTGAGTTCTTACCATGAAATTCCATCACGTTTCCAGACTGCTCTTAGTCCTGTTAAATTACAAAATGCCTTTGATATAGGAGTTACAGAATAGAGTAGGGATCTTTTCCCCCTTCAGTTGCCAATTTCTCTTCAGTAGATTTTCAAACTGTGATGAATCTACAGTGGGGAACTTCTACAAGGGGCCAGGCTAAGATTTGTCTTTGGGCAACTAATATAGTTAGACATTTTTTGAGAAAAAAGAATGAGAAGTGGTCATTATCCATTATCTGCATTAAATATCTCAGAGAAGGAAACAGCTTTTGCCAAACACAAAAAGATGTTTGAGTTGAAGCCAGACAATAAGGAAACAAGATCACCTTATAGTACTGTGAGATTGTTCTACTAATGATGTTATTTCATGTGAAACTAGAATATACATGAAGAAGTGCAGATGGTGAATGGGTTTTACATGGATTAGTGGTGTTTTGGAAGATGATGCACTGTCCCTTCTCTTGGCTGAAAATATATTTTCCAGTCTTGGAAAGAAACACACGTATATATATACACATATGTATGTGTTTCTTTATGTGGAAAAAGAGCAAATTTGTGTTAAAATAATATCCACTGGTGGAAAAGTTACCAGCAAAATCAGACAGTTTTTAAAAAGTATGCAATCCTACTCTACAGTTCAAATTCAGAAGAGCTGTACAATGTGGTGCACATTGCATTGCAGGCCATTGCAGCGCCTGGCAGCTGGGGTTGGGCTCAGCGTCGCTGGGCGCTCGGCTCACTGCTGTCTGATGGACAAAGTTTCAAGGTAAATGTGATGGAGTTTTGCATCCTGAATATCAAAATAGAAATTTTGCATGTCTATTAACTATTCTTTTCTTTTAGACACTGCAGAAATGTGCTAGAAATATCTAGGAAAATGGTATTTCTTGAAGAAGAAAGCATCAGCTGTTCACTGCACTGCTTGTCCCAGAGAAGCAGATTGCTTCAGTTACTGAGAATCCAATCACAAAGATATGGTGCAAAGTAATAAGAAATAAGTTAAAACATTTTAGAATTTTATTATCCATGTGATAATATTATCCTTTCTTATGTCATGTTTTTGACGTATGCTATCGTGGGATCAATAGGCACTAAAACCAAATTCTGTATTTCCATTCAGGAAGCC
Source organism: Tetrao urogallus (assembly GCF_951394365.1). Taxonomy (NCBI): domain Eukaryota; kingdom Metazoa; phylum Chordata; class Aves; order Galliformes; family Phasianidae; genus Tetrao; species Tetrao urogallus. The sequence continues at coordinate 13,223,287 of NC_136829.1, read as the reverse complement.
AGGAAGTGCTTCCATTCAATGCTCTGAAGCTCCTGGGCTTTGTCTGGTCTTAGAGATGCTGAAGTTTCAGTCCCTTGTGTCCTTGGTACTTCTCGTTGCCCATCTCCCATCTCAGACTGGGCCTGTTTAATTTCAATGGGAAAATTTCTCAGCTGGGAAAAGGAGGAAACATTCATCTGGTAACTGAGTTTGGATTTCTTTTTTTCTTTTTTCTCTTTTTTCCATAAGACAGCTATATATGAGCAGCTCAGAGGTTTGGAATGTCAGAATCAGCCTGGGGGAGAACTGGTGGGAAAAGAACAGGTCACTCAACCATTTATTATATGGACATCAGTACAACGCCAAAATGTATGCTACACATTACAGACACTGCATTTAAAGCATATGAGTGTACAGGCTCAAGACACCCTTTATATGTAGCTTATGAAAGAAATAATGCAAACTTAAATGAGTGTAATTTCTGTTAAACAGCTGCATCAGTTGACACTGAGCACACGCACACTGCTGGGTGTGCACAGCAGCTCTGGTACCACAGCCTGCCTGCTCAGAAGAGACTTTGCCGATCTGAAAATGCTCACAGTGACTTGAGTGGTTTAAATAAACGGAAATTATTTTAGAAGTGGGATACCAAAATGTGTTTTCAAAGCTGCTCAGAACTCTTATCTGTTATTAAGATGGAACTGACCACTGATTTTGTGAAATTTTGATGGTACTTTCTAAGAAATTGTTTCAAGGCTTTCTTTGCTAAGATTGCATCTGAGTGTTATGCAGCCTATAGAAGAGGATTTCTCAGCACGAGTTACTCTTCTGTAAAGGGTATAGTAAACATGTCAATGCCTAATTAAGCAGAAAAATTTATCTGTATTGTGGGGGATATGCAGCTGCCTGGTTCTTCTGTTTCTCCCAGTCAGCCCTTCAGAAGGACAAAGGAGACAGCAAAGAGAAAACTACCGTATTATCACCCAAAGGAAAATATTACCTTCTGGTGAAAGATGGGTTAATAGCATTCTGAGAGTTGGTGCTGAATTAGAGAACCGAATCCGCACTGACTGAAAAGCGTGCGGATGCTGTTTGTTGTCTGTTTGGTCTGGTTCCTCCCTTGCATTCCCTCCTTACTTTTGTTGCACTGAGTGTGAGGTGCGACGTGTCCTGGTCTGGGGCCAGAGCTGCTGCCACGTGGGGTCTGCAGCACGGTGAGCAGCACGGCAGCCCTGCTCAGCACTGCGTGCTGCTGCGCAACACGGTCACCGCTCTGCATGCATGGGGGATTCTGCCGGGTCCCTCTGTTCTCTGCATCCTCTGAGCTCTGAATGGGGTACAGGGTGAGCATCATCTGGCCATCAGGGGGGATATTTAAGGATGCAAAATAATCATTTTATTCTTACTCTTGTATTTAGTGCCTGCCTCCATCTGATCAACAGTAAATGGGGCCGCGAATGTTTGCAGTACCCCAACACACTACTGAAAGACTTGTTGGTTTAATATTTAACACAGCACTTAATGTTTAGCTTCTTTGCTAGTGTTTCTGTCACTGTATGATTATTACTTAATCATGTGAAAATGGTGTCCAGGTCCTTTGCTCTGAGCCATTATCTGTACCTCTGGTTGTGAAGCTGCCTTGTGTTGCCCAAGAGTAAGTCAAGCTCACATCTGTGGAGGGCCTAAAGCCACAGGAATGGTGCAGGGAAGTTGGCTTGCGTACATTTCTAGAGCATCAGGACAGAGAACCATCTCTTCCTTCTTCTACTGCAGGTTTATCCACTAAGCGGTTCGTCTGCTTGTGCTTCAGCTCAAGGCTTGGCAGTGAGCATCCGCTGGGAGGGGTCACATATGCTCCCAATTCTTAAATGCAACTAGACTGAAAAATTGAAACACATCTGAAAAAAATCGTGGAAGGCCTTGTCTGTATGTTAATCAGAACAGTTCCAGCTTTTCTGCTCATCCCTCTTGATTTGTGAGAAGGATATCATTTGCACAGGAGAACTGAGTTCAGGATGGCAAAATAAGACAGGTCCTCAAACAAACATTAGTTGGCCATTCTCAGAAGCAGGGAAGGAATTTTAAACAAGTAACACTTGCTCATCTGCATCCTTCTTTCTGAGCTTTTAAGGATATGGTTTTAAGCCTTATTCCACAGTTACAAGTAGTAGAGTATTATTTTATTGTATTTTATTTTATTTTTGTTTTATTTTGTTATTTCTAATGGCAGCTTGGACTGTGGGTTTCTTCTTCACCTAATTCCCAGACACACAAAGCTAGGGCCGCAGTCCTCAACGCACTGCAGTGCAGTCACACGAGTGAGCAGTATGGAGTGTGCCCCCAAATGAACGAGCGCACCAACGTATCTCCTGTGAAGACTTCTGAAACCAGCGCTTTTGAAGGGTGGCTGGCTGTAGCACTGGATTGCATGCATTGTTTTGCAACGTCTGGTAAAAAAATGTTCACCTTTTTTTTTTTGTAAAAACACGTGTGAGCCACCTGCTCTCTCCATCACTTCTGGAAGTCAGTCATTGATTGTGAGGAGTTGACAGGAATTTATCCACTGACTGCCATGGAAATGGTTCATGCTTAAGACTCTCCTTTTCTCTGCTGTTCAGACTATTTTTGCCTGTGCTATGTCCCATAACTTCAGTAGAAGCACTGCTGTTATAAGGGAGGAAAAATAAAAGAGAAAAAAAAAAAAAAAGAAAAATACAGATTTCCTTAATTAATTTCAAAATTTACATCTTTTCCAGTATCAAGTTCTTCTCATTAATTAATTAGCTCATTTTTCAAATAAGATCATTCAGGTCTTGTCCTGCTTCTTCAGTGCTATACTTTGGTCTACCTCTGTCACATCCTGTTCTGCAATTTCAGGGTTCTTGCCCTAAAATATATGTATTTGTTTTTATTGAAGTGCAATTTGCTTTTATGGTACGCAGTACATTACTTTTACAAACAAAAGAGTTCCACTTAAGCCTATCAGTGCTTTCAAATGTTGTATTTTGACATATAAATTATTTGTGTATATTCTAAAGTGCTTTTTCAGGTGATCAAATGGTAAAAGATTACTGTACCTAGATGATTCTATGAACCAGGCAGATTATGGCAGTTATTTGTCTTCTGTTCTTTGCCAATTCTACCCTTCCTTTCACTGAGGCTAAAAACAATTTGGTAGAATTGAAGCTTTTAATATAAACTTTAAATTCTTACATATGAATTTTCCAACTGTCCTATTACAGGACAGTTAGAATTACAGTCCCGTGACAGGAAAATTATTAACTCAGAATCTCTGGCAGTTATAAAGAATTATGATCATCTGCCAATAACATGCAGCAACCTTCACAAAAAGAGACATCACTTGGCTTTTTTCACTTCCAGAACTAACAGGCATTAAAGTTGTAGATTAAAATGAACTCTGGTAAAGAAAACACATAGTGAAACTAGAAACCTTGAACTGCAGTGTTCTCTGTTAACAAATTATTTCATATATTGACGTTACATTTCAGGTTACGTCCAAGAGGAAGATTTAAAGGAAGAGGAAGATATAAAGGAGGAGGAAGAAGATGATGATGACAATTCAACTGCTCAGCTCCAGGGCAGCAATGACACCGGAACGGATGAGGAACATGATGTGGGTCCTGAGCAGAAAGGGAACTTCAGCTACCAGAATTCCCCTGTCAGTCATGTATCTACCCAAGATGCAGAAAATGAATCACTGCTGAGTGATGGTAGTGACCATGTGACAGATGTTAAAAGCATTTGCTCTAGAGAGCCGCAGGATCCAAAAACCAGCACCCATCCCAAAGCCCAGAATGAAGCACACAACTGCATGGATAAAATGACAGCAGTCTATGCCAACATACTGTCAGACTCTTACTGGACAGGCTTGGGGCTGGGTTTCAAGTTGTCCAACTCTGAAAAGAGGAGTTGCGACAACAGAAATGGAGGGAACAAAGCTGATTTTGATTGGCATCAAGACGCACTGTCAAAAAGCTTACAACAGAATTTACCTTCCAGACCTGTCTCGAAACCCAACCTGTTCAGCTCCGTCCAGCTCTACCGGCAGAGCAGTAAAATGTGTGGGACGGTGTTCACTGGTGCCAGCAGGTTTCGGTGCCGGCAGTGCAGCGCAGCCTACGACACGCTGGTCGAACTAACAGTTCATATGAATGAAACAGGTCACTACCAAGATGACAACCACAAAAAGGACAAGCACAGACCTACCAGCTACTCTAAGCCTCGAAAAAGGGCTTTCCAGGACATGGACAAGGAAGATGCACAAAAAGTTCTGAAGTGCATGTTCTGTGGTGATTCCTTTGATTCCCTTCAAGATTTGAGCGTTCACATGATAAAAACAAAACATTACCAAAAAGTGCCTTTGAAGGAGCCGGTACCAACCATTTCTTCAAAAATGGTCACTCCAGCAAAGAAACGTGTGTTTGACGTTAACAGGCCTTGTTCCCCCGATTCCACAACGGGGTCTTTCTCAGACACTTTTTCCCCGCAGAAGAACGGGAACCTGCAGTTATCCTCCAACAACCGCTACGGCTACCAGAATGGTGCCAGCTATACGTGGCAGTTTGAGGCCTGCAAATCCCAGATTTTGAAGTGTATGGAGTGTGGAAGTTCCCATGACACCTTGCAGCAGCTCACGACCCACATGATGGTTACTGGCCACTTCTTGAAAGTCACAAGTTCAGCTTCGAAGAAAGGAAAGCAACTTGTTCTAGATCCTTTAGCTGTGGAAAAAATGCAGTCGCTCTCTGAAGCACCAGCCAACGACAGCCCGGTGTCGAAGTCAATCAGTAAATCATCATCTGCAGAATGCATAGCTCCTGCATCTGAAATTAAAAAAGAAAGTAAAAAAGATAAAGCTGATGATGCAAACAAAGATGAGAAAGCAGTAAAAACTGAAGAGTATGAGGACACTCTTCAGAAACCACTGGATCCCACAATGAAATACCAGTACCTCAGAGAAGAAGATTTAGAAGATGGTTCAAAAGGTGGTGGGGACATTTTAAAGTCTTTGGAGAACACTGTCACGACAGCCATCAATAAAGCTCAAAATGGAGCACCTAGCTGGAGTGCATATCCCAGCATCCACGCAGCTTATCAGCTCTCAGAAGGAGCTAAGCCATCTTTGCCTGTGGGTTCCCAAGTACTGCAAATCAGGCCAACAATGGCCAATAAGTTGAGGCCCATAGCTCCAAAGTGGAAAGTCATGCCTCTCGTCCCTATCTCAGCAAACGTGGCTCAGTGCACTCAAGTGAAGAAGGAAACTGATGACAGGGAGGAGGTACAAAAGGACTATGCTAAAGAGAGCATTCAAGCTGAGCATGTTTCACTCAGCCAGAGTGAGAGGGGGCCTATCCTCAAATCTGAAGCCTCTGGGGAGCCAAAAAAGACAGAACCATGTCCCTTGAAAGAGGAAGACAAAATTAAAGAGGACAGTGGAAAAGAAAAATCAGCCCTCAAGGAACCAACAACAGCTTCTCTTAGTAATGGTTGTGCTGCTGCCAACCATTCATCAGAGCTGCCTTGTGTCAACCCTCTCAGTGCCCTGCAGTCGGTACTGAATAATCACTTGGGCAAAGCCACTGAGCCTCTACGGCCCCAGTCCAACTCCAGCCCCAGCTCTAGCACGATTTCTATGTTCCACAAATCTAATTTAAATATGATGGAGAAGCCAGTTTTATCTCCTACTCCAACCCCACCAAAGCCTGCAAGCGTAACCAGGCACTATTTGTTTGAAAATAATGATCAGCCTATTGACCTGACCAAATCTAAAGGCAAGAAAGCTGAGTCAGCTCAAGCACAATCCTGTACTTCTCCACCTCAAAAACATGCTCTGTCTGACATTGCTGATATGGTCAAAGTTCTTCCCAAAGCTACTACGCCAAAACCTGCTGCATCTTCAAGGATCCCATCTATGAAGTTGGAAATAGATGTCCGACGCTTTGAAGATGTCTCAACAGAAGTCTCCACTCTGCATAAAAGGAAGGGCAGGCAGTCGAACTGGAACCCTCAGCATCTTCTCATTTTGCAAGCTCAGTTTGCTTCCAGCCTCTTCCAGACATCCGAAGGTAAATATTTATTATCAGATCTAGGCCCACAGGAGCGTATGCAGATCTCAAAATTTACCGGACTGTCAATGACCACCATCAGCCACTGGCTGGCAAATGTCAAGTACCAACTTAGGAAAACTGGAGGAACAAAGTTTTTGAAAAACATGGACAAAGGGCATCCAGTCTTTTATTGCAGCGACTGTGCATCTCAGTTTCGAACCCCATCTACTTACATTAGCCACTTAGAATCCCATCTAGGTTTCCAAATGAAAGACATGAACAGGCTGGCTGTGGAGCAGCAAACCAAGGTAGAGCAAGAAATCTCCAGAGTTTCAGTTCAAAGGTCTCCTGAAACAATAGCTGGAGAAGAGGACACAGACTCTAAGTTCAAATGTAAGTTGTGCTGTCGGACATTTGCGAGCAAACATGCTGTAAAACTTCATCTAAGCAAAACACACAGCAAGTCACCAGAACACCATTCACAATTTGTAGCAGAAGTGGATGAAGAATAACTCTTAAGGTATGCATGCTCTATAGTGAGTTTTTATTTCATCCTTTTAAGGAGGCCTCTTTAAATATTCATACTTTATTCAATGTAGGAAAACACTATAAAATGCATAATGTACTGTTGCTTCATTAAACTAATTGCATGTACCTATTCATTTTATAATGTTTTCAGGAAGAGCTCTTGACAAATGCAGAACAACTATATAAAAAAAGTTGCTTCTTGTTAATATTTTCTCAGTACTCACTTCCCTTTTTGTTTCTAAGAATTGCTTCACACCCTATGCACTTCAATGTGGAATGCAAGAAATGAATGCTACTCTTTGCAGTGAGAATGGAAAAAGCAGGAAAAAAAAAAGGCACTGAACACCAAAAGATTGTTACCTCCCTCAGTGCTAATGCATCTGTAAATCTGATTCTGATGGGGGAAAAGAAGGCAATTCAAATGTCAAATTAATAAATAATAAATAGCCCGCATTCCTGATACACTCAAACCTAGTCTCAAGAATCTACTGATGACTGAGAAGTTTATGTCTACAAGTTTAGTTATTCTTTCACTGATATTTGGACATTCCTCACTGTACAAACTGTTGATGTTTTACACGTACCCAACACTTACTGTTGGGAGTGGCCTTTCCTGGCGCATCGCTTTAACCTTGCTCATGTCTCTGCTCATTTCGTTTTTAATCTTGAAGACATTTAATTGCGTTTTGTTTCCCGTTGGTGGCCGTGTCAGTCTGTGATACCACTGACTTCAGCACAAGGTTTCATGTGGGCTGGGGGGGCTGGCTCTTCTTTCAGGAAGCACTGAGATTTCTTTTACGCAGTTATATTTCCAAAACGTGTTAATATGATACTTCTGCATTACTGTTGATACTTTTTTTTTGGCTGAAAGATACACCGACCAAAGTGCTGCCACTGCCAGTGTTTATGATATGTAATGTCATGTTCAGATTACACACCGTTTTTGCATTTTTAATTTTACTTGATTCGCAAACTCAAATCTTCTTGATTGAAATAAATATGCAGAACTTCTACTGAAAGTCCAAATAGAAGTTTTCTGTTCTAACACGTTTATTTCCAGCAAGGCTCTCTTAGTCATTCCCAGCAAATTCACCAGCAAACTCAGGCTCTGCTTCCATCTGCAGAATAATCATGTGCAGACTCAGATTTTCTCCATCATGTTCATTACTTGAATCACATTTGGGAAATGAATTCATCAGACAGTCAAAATTAAGGATGTGTTGTGAGTTGTCACTCACGCCACCTGCTATTGTGGCTATTCTCTGGCTAATTGAGGGTGCAAGCACTCCGAAGATGAATACTTGCTTGTGTGAAGATTTCACATTTGTTTGCTGCAAATATTCATGAAGCTTTAAGAAACACATTCTTTGTACGCAGCCAGCACAAGGACTGTGCGTCACTTACGCTCTGTTTAAAAGGCTACTTTTGGATAATTTAAGCCACTAATCAAAAGGTTGCTTTGGGATGGGTAATAGAAGCTATTGCTATAGTGTGTAATATTCAAGTGCAGTAAGATTGAAGTTTTACACACATCTTGTATGTGCAGTCTCTATTTGACCAGATTTATTCTTTCTGCATATTTCAACAGGCAAAATTCAGTCCAACTGGAAGGGATTTAATTTTCTCCGTACTGCTAACATCCTTACATTTCTTTGTAGGCATTTTTAACCCAACATTAGAACCCAACACAAAAGGAAGAAACAAACGTACCTTGTTTATCTGAAAATAACAGATTTTGTGCTTAACCATTTTATTACCATTCAAAATCAATATACCTCCCAAAATATTGGGAAATTACAGGAGGTTGGTTGGGAAAAATATACCATATTTCATTTCCTTCCTCACCAGTTAATGATTAATAAGACTCTGACATTCGTCGTTTTCACATAAGAGATATCAGAGCAAACCAATAATTTGGGTTCTATCAAACAAAAGCTGTCTGCCAAATATATTAATGTAACAGTTATTTTGGCATATTCGTGGTTTAATACCTGACAAATGTTTCAGATTTGGCTTTAAAAGCACCGTATTATTATGAAGAGGCAAACCAAACACCCACCCACATAAACATGTTATTGTTCCTCAGGATTTGGAGAATAAGCACAAAGAAAAAAATCTGAGGGGGAAAAAAAGGCTTTCTGCACTGTAATAACCCACACAGACACATCACGAGTGTTATTCAGGTGGATGTGACTGCATAAATAAGGCACTGTCCTGCCTGCCTTTGGGTACCCAGAGATCGCCGTCCTTTTAATACTCATCCTTTTCTAATCTACATCAAGATGCAGGTTGTACCTCACCTTTGAAAAAATATATTTAAATGGCAATGACAGAGTGATAGCACTGTTATCTGGAACTATAATTTGAGTTGGTATGCATGATAGCACAAATTGTGTGAAATGATGGGGTATTTTGGATAGCACTGTAAAGGTTTTATGACTGTAAGCCTACCCAAGTTCTGGCTGCGCTGGAAGCGTGGAGGCCACAGTTTATTCGTACGGTTCCTTCCTGAGATCTGCAAAGAGACTAAATCATATAACAGGGATTTTCAGGGTTTACTTATGCTTACCATGTTACTGTTAAGATTCCGTATGCATTTGAATAATAACACAGAGGAGAGCACAGTGCTGAGAAACGGGGAATATAAAGCACACCAAAATTCTTACAACATGCACGCGCATCTGCATTCACTTGTAGGCAATACTGCAGTGGCATAGACATAAAAATATATGGAAATAAATGGAAATAAAACAGTGCAAAGTGTATCCGAAGTACAGAAATACAGAAAATACTTTTTATATTTTAATGAAATTTACTGTTAAAGGTGATATTTTAAAATGTTGACTATCATTAAAGTATAAATGAATAACCTGGGTTGGTACTGTAGAAAAATGTGTTATGCGTATGGATTTATTTTTAAGATCTCTGTGAGGCTGTTCATAAGAAATTCGCTATAAATTCTTCTTAAATGTAAAGACACACATATCTGTTTTATGTTCCTCTTCAGTGTTTTCTTGAGTTCCTTTAACTGATATGGGCTTAGTAATATAATGTAAAATTATGTGTAATATACAACAATCAGATGTCTCTATTCTTTTCATTTAACCTACTTCATATTTGTTTTTATTGCTCTTCTTCAAAGAAACCCCGTGAACATTAGGGAGCGTGGCTTAATCAGAACTAATTTGTATGATGACTTATACCTTCAAAGAGGATTTCTTCCTTTTTTGCAGTTGAATTAGAATTTTTATGTTGTTCCAAGGAAAAAAACAAGCCAAAAGGCAGTGCAGAATTTTATCCTTTACTGTAAAGTCAGGCAGTGGCATTGACTGTTGGTGACCGAGGCTCTCTTTGCTCTCTACAACTTTTTACAGAGATGAGTCTCTATAACGTTAAATTTACCAACTTAATTGGAGAGACTGCTTCACTAAAGGCCCTGATGAGCAAACAAGCAGCTACCTGAAATGAACTAATTGGAAATAAGGCTGCTGCAAAACAAAAAAATGAGTCATAATGGTAAACAGTTTTTCTCTGTTTCCTCCTTTGTCTTTTTTTAACCATCAAGTTTAAAGCTTCTGCAGTGTTTTTTTTTCTACTTTATAGGAGACAACTGACATTCTGTGGTAAATGGAAGAAAGAGCAGAGCAGAACTGAAAATCCTCTAATGCACTGACACTAACTTGCCCTCTATTGTTGAAAATGAACAGGCAATCATGATTGTTCATCAAATGGCTCCTAATGCAGTTAAAGCATTCAGCTATAATTTCTCCTTGCATTTATAATTACTGTCATAGACTGCACACCTCAGTGAGCAGATTAAAGCTATAAACTATTTAGCCGTAGCTTTAAGATGAGGAACTTGATTTGTCTGGCAGCAGTTATTTGTTAGAGAGCTTGACACTTCACATAAAAATGACTCAACTTGATGAAGAACAATGCAGTTTAAGCAATGCAGTGATTTTAAATCAGTCATTATACCACGCCCTGTAAGAATTGCAAAGCAATTTGTTAAATGATATATAGGACACGCAGATAACTGTATGTGTTAAGTATACCAAAATAGAAGATTTTTTTCTTCCATGGATTTTATTTTCTCCTCCCCTCTGGAGCTGGAGGAGCTGCTCTGAACATCATGTTTTGCTATTAGCCAGTTTGGTGTTACACAGGCAAGGCCAATTGCAAGAATCAGTTGTCTGAAGCCACACATTAGAAGACGAAGCAAAGCAACAGGGACGGGCTCAGGTGGGCCTCTGTGCTGCAGTCCCTCAGCAGGGGATTGCCCCAGCTGCCCCTCCTCCCTCCAGTCCAGCCTGGTGAAAGCCCAGTCCCTCCAGTGCTTGGAAATTTCTCACCATTCCCCAAAAGCAGCAGATCAGGAATTTTTGAAATTCAGCATTCTGAAAACTTGGAACTTGCCCTGCCCAACATGTTCTCAGTCTAGCACTCACCCTTGTAAATCCAGCAGTAAGAGTTTGCTCTTGGCTTCAGTAAGAGCAGGGTCAGGGCAGATCAGGGTGCATCAGCATGGATGCATCCATGCAGATTTACCTGCTTTTTATGAATACTACAGGTTGCTATTAAGATCAGTGTTGTCAAAATTGTATTAGCTCATGCAGCACACCAAGTTACCCCATATTGTTCCCAGGCACTGTATGAACATACAGGAAATGCCCCCAAAAGGCAGGAATTCTTCAAGGCACAAAGAGAAGCAACCTGTAAGTATTTTGACCAGATCTTAACTGACCTTGAATAGCACCTACCTCATCGAGCATTCAGTATTCATAAGGATATCAAAATCTTACCTTCTCCTTGCTGCATCTGATATTATTAAATTCTACAGCCTTCATAATCTGTAGTGGAGCAGTGTTACCCAGTGAAATTTCAAAGGAAGAGGACACATTTTACACCTCGTCAACCAAGTAGCGAAGATCAATAACAGAAGGAAAAGACATGAGCAGCATCCAACCCTCAACAGCACCTTCCAATAAACATGTTGTTTAGCAGGATGATCACTCTGTGCAAATATGATGGAGCACAGATGAAAAATGAAGAAAAGTGTAGATATGGCTTTATGGGAAAAGAGGAAGAGATTTCTCACTATTTATTGGGATAACGAACAGATAATTCATGATTATTAAGCTGTAGCACTCAGGCCTTATTCTGCCTCTCCTGGGTTGGGAGCTGGGTCTGTCCGTGCATGGAGGTGGGATGTGTTGGTGTGGGAAGCTCAGCTCCATGCTGTGGCTCTCGTGCATCAGCGGAGCCATGCAGGATTCACAGCAGCAGATACTGCTCAGGACCCTGCCTGTGAGCAGAAGAATGGGGCAGAAGAAGCCACGCACAGCACAGAGCTTATTTCATAACTGTGACGGTGTTTCTTGTTTGAGAGCATCTCAGTTCCAGGAAAGGGGCAGCAGACTCTGGTTCTCAGCCCATGATAAGGCGTGTAGCATCAAGGCACTGCACTGGTCACAGCCTCCAGGAAAGCCAAGGGGCCCAAGGCTCCATCCTGCCTGCTCTGGGGGGCTGTGCATCCCAAGAGCACAAGCTGGTGGAGCCCTGGAAGGTGGGAGGTGGCTGGAAGGCTCCGACACTCAGTTCTATGAGGGGTGTCCATCACTGGGGCACTGCGCTGGCTCTGTTGGCTCCGGATGTGTGCGAAAAGTGCAGTGGGGACCAAGAGGAGGGTGTGCTGGGGGCATGGAAAGAGAGGGAATGGCAGCAGCATGCTGGGCAGAGGAAAGGAGGGAGAGGTGGGGAAGGAGGAGGCTTGTTCCTTGCTGGAAATTTGCACGTTCTCTTTATTAAAACAAAACAATTCCTCCTCCCCTCCAAAATCCCTGCCTGCCAGCACTCAGCACAGCTCCTCTGCCAGGGGTCAGCACATGCAGGATGGGGGAGGGAAGGACGGGGGAGTGGAGGAGGTTGTCATGTCTAATGAATACCCTGAATGTATCGAGATATATATTTTTTTCATTTCAGAAAAGGTTCCATTAAGAGGGAGACAGCCCTAACATGTGCTTTGGCCCCTCATCAGATTTATGAGTATTTGCTCTGCTCTTTAATAGGAAACTCTGCAGCAACTGCCACCTTGCCTGCTCTCCCTGAGATACACAGTGGCTTCTCAGGGAAATGCACTTCATTATTAATGTGAATTTGTACGTTTTTATGACACTGCTTGGGGGAAGGGGCAGGCAGAGATTTCCTGGTGATATATGCTCATTTCTAACCATTTATTGTCCCAGACAATCGAGGAACAATGATAAACATTGTTATAGAAAGTGGAGAGTGCCACAGTGACATTTTTTGAAGGGAAAGGAGAGGTGGCTGGAGTGGTTTTCATGTGGTTGCTCCCCTCCAGTGCCTGCAGCAGCTGCATCAGATCGAGTGACAAAGCGGTCCTGCTGGTGGCACATTGCCTCCCCACGCCTGCCCATTTCTGAGGCCAGCAACAACCCTTTGCTCAGTGCTTTGCTGAAGCAGAGGGGGTGCAGAGGAAAGGAAGGAGTGTCTCTTTTGGGAAGCCTCTACTGCAAAAAAGTCACAGGGCTCAGAGTGAGTGTTCAGTGTCCCCGGTGCCCCCTTGCCCTGGTAGTTTCTGATTTATTATTGATTGACCTGGCATGGAAACCCTGTGCATGCAGCAGCAGCTGCGAGACATCAAATCAGACCAGGAGCAGAATGGTGAGGGTGTGTGACATCGTTTACCAGAGCATTATCAGCATCTTCTGTTTTCTCTCTTTACTGCAAAGCTCATCTGTAATTCACACAGCCAAGCAGGAGGCCTGGGAGGGGATGAAAATGATGGGCTTGGGCTGCATTGGAGAACCAAAACAGGGTCACCCTAGAGAGAGATCAGTAAGGCCATGGCTTCCCTGTGATCTCAATTCTCCTGCCTCTCCCAGCAGTGCTCTGCAGGCCTGGTGAAGGTCAAAGTCAGGTTACTCTGTCTGTGCCAAAGCCCCAAAAGCCTTCGTGCATGAGGATGCTTTGCCGTTCCCTCTGGGATATCCTCTCTGCAGCACTACCAGCTAGAGCTTCCTCTGTGCCATCGAGCTCATAGCCTCCAGCTATAAGTGAGCGACTGTGTTTGTATTCCATTCCCTAGCCCTGAGCACGCACAGTCCTTTGTAACAGGAGGTGCGCCCAGCAGCTGAGCACTGCTGAGAGTTCCTTTATGGCATTTTTCTGCTTTCCTCTTCAGACTGGATAGCAGTGAGGAAGAAAATCAGAATAGTCATATGGGATTGGGTCAAAAAATCCCAGCCAGTGATATCAAGCCCCAAACCTAAGTTCCCCCTCCTTTTCCCATTCTTTTTTCCATGAGGGTTTCCCAGCCAGCAGTAGCAGGATTAGATTTCTTTCTGAACTGTACACAGAAGAGGAATTGCAGTCTTACTGCAGAATTCATAGTAGCTTCGACCAGTAATTCAGATGAGGCCAAACTACTTGTTCTGCTGTGCATGGATAATGCTACAGGGATCCCTTCTGGGTCTGCTTTCTGCTTCTTTTTTGTACACAAACAAAAGTGTTTTTCTCCTCCTGTTGTAGAACTGTTGAATCCTAACCGCAAACTTGTTGTTTTCAGGAGCTCATTTAATGAAAACTCCCAGCCATTCCCTGTTTCTAAAAAACTCCAAGTTTATACCATAAACCACAGGTTCCCTGGAACTGTGTCTCACTATGTACAAGCAATAACCTGACATAGTGCTCAGCTGCCAGCAGATACCTCCATCCCACATCTCCATCTCTCCACTTCTCTGTCTTGTTCCAAACCAAGGTTAGAAGCAATTCAGTGCACAGTTCCCTGTCTCTGCCCTCTGCTGCTCTCCAAGCAGTCTTTGGTTGTCACCCTGTAGCTGCATGCTGCACCACTTGCTGCAAACACAGCAATGGCTGCACAACAACAGCTGTATTTCTGAGATCAAGTCAAGCTACTGGCATTGATTCCTATAGGGACTGAGTGGCCACCGGCTTACTTTATAGGGCCATTAAGAGGATTGATGTTGCCTTTTAAGCACCTATTGATCTACATCCCAAGGGACATCGCAGAAGAGGCGTTCCACTGGGATGTGTGAATGCCATGTCCTGCTGCTGCCCACTCTCATGTAAACTGAGCACACCACTCTTACAAGTAAGGGCAAATCTGAATGCTTCCTTCGTGCTTCCTCAGCTCAGGGGCAAACAGCTGTGTGTGATTCAGTCCTCAGCAAAGCCTTCCCCTAAGCTGGACATACAGACAGATAGGCTGTGGGTGGGCTTCCAGGTCAATAACTCACTTCGTAACCTAAGGAGCCCTAATCTGTTGGCCGAGGTTTTTTATGGTGCAAGACCCAGGTTGTCATCCAGAGAATAGACGACGGGGGAGGTAATTCTGTTTATTTGATCAGTGTATATTTAAAACGTTGCCTATGCTCCCAGGAATTATGTGGAATTCTTCTATAAATCACAAACTCACCAAAAAAAAAAAGAGAAAAAAGAAAAAAGAAATCTTTCAGTATTTTTCCAAAGAGATTAGGGTGAAAGTTCCTATACTCATTTTTCATGTCTGTAAAAAAAATATCAACACGAATGATAAGTATAGCCAAAAAGAGTGTAAAAGCACACCCTGTCATTTGTTTTCCATGTGCCATATGTTTTCTGAATCCTGCACCTCCCACATACAAATTGCACGCAATTTGTGGGGTGCACACATTACTCAGGATTATTTAGTTAAGCCCTGCCTATCTGAGGGAATTAACTTAGATAAAGTCAAGCCACTGTGCTTTGTTTTGTGTTTTTTTTTCTTATTCTGGATTCATAGAGTAGAAAATTAAAGATCCCACTGTGCCAGGCTTCATGTCATTTGGTTTTAATTTAATTCATCTCTTCAATTCTCTGTTTCTCCTTCTCTTTGAGTATCATCAGTAGGTGGTCCAAGCATCAACCAGAAGATTTACTGGCAAGAGTAAATGTATGAATGCTATGAACACATTGTTTTTCTGATATGATTTAATGACCTTTTTGGCATTCCCATGGCTGTTGAAATCTTCCATAATAATTCCCCTTGGCAGGCAAAGCTCCTGTTGATCAGGTGAAAGCTGATGCAAATGTCAAATGTCAATAAATTTGTAATCCATAAATGTAATACTCAGTGCCAGAGTGAGACAGGGTTAAACAGAGTGCAGCAGCAGACACCTAAGGTATGAGCTAAATCTTCGTATTGTGAGCAGAAAATAGGAAAGGAGTATCACCTCCAAAAGGTCCCTGTAGCCAAACTCTTCTCCTCACTCCCTGTTCTCTCTGCATGTTTTCTGAACTGCTGAGCTTTGACAGAAGAGGTTGTGATTGCACTCGGCAGCATGAGGCTGGGGGTGCAGGTTCTGCCCCTTGATCTCTTTTTGACTCGTTGTGTGAGGCTGGGAGTGAACTTCTCTGTGTTTCCAGAGGAGCTCTTTCCCATTGCAGAGGTTTCAGAGCCATCGGAGTTTGATCCTGGAAGCGATCAGTTATGCAAGATATTCTGCAAATTAACAAGACCACTTACATAACTTAGGTGTTGCAGGAATGAGTTGTGGCTCATTTGTAGTTTTAAGATGCTTGAAAAGGGCGAGCCGTGTTTGAAGCCTGATTTTATATACAATAAAGACATAAGAACAATCACATAATTTCCCAAGAGATTTTCTTGAGGGCCCTCTGCTTTGACCTTTGGCTCTGAAAAGCTCTGGTTTGTTTGACATTGAAAAAAAGCAAATGTGTGAATGCAGTGCCACAAGCATTTGCACTTTGAGCATGCTGGGGCTGAGCACAGCTGAACTGGAAAAGACTGCAGCAGCTAATGTACTGGGAAAATATAACAGAGGCATTTACTTAATAACTCAACTAATTCCTTTAGCTCACCTTGTAGAGATTTAACCTTTGAATGAGAGAGTCCCTAGTTCAAAATCCTACGTCTCCTCTGTCCTTGTGTTAATTTTTAAATTATATATCATTGTTGAGAGGCCCTTGTGTTGAGCATTACAGGCTATTTTTCATGTCTAAACTGGGGAATTATAACTGAACATTAGCTACTGGCTATAAATCACACGGAACAAAGTGGCATCTGCATCTACTCAGTAACAAGAGCAGGAGAAATGCAACTTACTTAAGTTGAGACAGGAAAGAGGACACAAGCGCAGCAACAGAGATAATTGTGACTGGGGAGAACTAATGGTTCTTCGAGCCGCGTGGGGCTGTGCAGCCCTGTGCTCAGAGCTCCACAGCCAGTGCTGTAAGTGCACGGTCACAGCAGGAGCTCAGGCAATTTGCAGGGGAAATGCGGAGCTGGAAGATATTTCACACACCCCTGCAATGCCACCTAGCACGCTGCCGGTCACGGCAGGCCAGCTTCGGAGTCAGGGAGAGCTTTTTCAGAGCCTGGAAATTGCACTGTTTTGCTCTCCCCATCCCCATCCTCCATCAGCAAGCATGAGTGAGCAGTGTCCACAACTCGCTCTCCTTGGGAAATGTTTTTATTTCTAATTATGGCTAAAGCCCAGGTGAGGAGGAGGCAGCACAGCTGGCAGCACAGCAATCCATAGGGCCGTGGGTCTGGGCTGTGCAGCTCTGCCCACTGCTCTGCTCACGGCAGGAGCACTGCAGTGCCTGTGCCTTCCTGAGCAGCTCGGCAAAGGGACAGCACTATCTTAAAAGCAAGAGAAGCTTAACCCAGTGTGGTCTCATTCTTGCGTTTGTCTCTGCTGTCTTTTACTTTGGTACTGCCTTTTTTTAGTTCCCCGAACTTTGAACAAAGCTTCCATGATCTCTTGTGTCTTCACTGGGGCAAGACAAAGCTGCCTGCAGAGTTTTGAGGGCCACACGCTTTCATTTGTACAGAGGCAGCCAGCAGAGTTTCTTCATAAACTGCTGCACCAAATGCAGAAGGGGCTCAAGGTGAGCTCTGCCTGCATTGCATCTCGAAAGGAGAACAGAGCTTCACAAAGAGGTCCCCAAGCAGTTGGGTTTGTTCTGCTTGTGCAGTGCTGAGCATGAGTTGCTGGTCCAGGCTCCAAGTGGCAGTAATTGCAGTAGGTGTTTTGCTGATTAGAAGTAAACTTCAGGACGTTCTTAAAAGCTTTGCTTTAGAGGCCTATGTCTGGTGCATTTATTAGGCTGTTCAGCAGTAATTCAGACGGCAGAGAATTGGTTAGGACCTGGTCTATCTAATTGTGTGTCTAAATCATAGTTGCGCCGTGATTCAGAGGTACTAACATTACAGTCTGCACCGAATGGCTGAGGTTATATGGTCAGATTCCTGCAGATGGTCAGTTTGTACCATAAAATTTAAAATTACAACTTGCTCCATAAAACTACTGCCTCAAATTTATTATATATTGCGGCACAACAAGCAAATTAATACTAGATGCAGTATATGCCCCGACATTAATGTGAGCAGAGGATGAAATATTCTCTTCCCAGCTCATTGGTACACATTCCCTTCAGAGCACCAAGGAAGGCACCAGGAGTGCAGCCCTGCGTGGTGCGGTGCCAGCCTGGGGGTGGTGGGAAGGACATCACAGCCCAGCATGGGGACACTGCATCCACCCCAGCACGGGGACATCACACGCACCCCAGCACGAGGCCCCGGGGCTTTCAGACCTGCAGTTCTGCTCCGTGTGCTGTGCCTGCAAGAGCTGAGCGCTCAGCAAAATCTTTTTATTATTCGTCATAAAGAATCACAGCTGTGAAAAGCAAACTAGGGAAGGGGAGTGGGAACAGGCAAGCGCGCTCCCCTGGACCGGTGTAAATCAGGAGCAGCTCCTCTGTAGGTCTGCTGAATTACGCTGCTGTCACTCCAACATCAGCCCAGAATCAGCCCCTTTACCTGCAAGAGATGAGTGAAATATCTTACAACTGTGTGTCCAGGAGCCTGCTAAGCTTCTTGTAGAGTTGCTGTCAGTATGCCCAGGGCAGAAGCATATTTTTTTTCTTACTGTTGTACATAAGGGCTCTGCTGCAGCCGACAACATGAAATGTGTTAGTTCGGTTTGTTCAAAATGGAGTGTGTTTGTTAAGTGTTGCCTCTTTGATGTTGCGCTGCCATCTCCATCTTTGTCATCATTGCCCATCTTTTTCAATCTAATGAACTCAAACCATCAGTGCAACTTAAGTTCGGCTGTCTGTTCTTGCATAGTTAATATTAAAAATGTACTAACAGTGTGGCTGCGAAATCAAATTATGCACATAAATATGCTGGCATAGCAGAGGAGGCGGCAGAAGCTGAAGTTAGCAACATTGATGCCAGTTCACATTTGCAAATCAACCGTCAATCTGTCATTAAACATGTTATCAAATGATGATAAGTGTATGCTTCTTGCTTGCATTGGCGCGCTTATTCCCGATGTTGATGTGCATTAATGGGATAATGTGCATTAACATAGTCTTGCTTGGATGAACACAAAACATTTTTTATCCGTCTTAGTTTGTTTCCCCCTGTGGCCCCCAAGTAAGTGTTTTGTGTTATCAAATTGCCAAAAAATGGGAAAACATATTACTTTTAATTAGCAAAAATTTTGAGTCGTTCTTTTTTTTATAAATTTTTATCCAGACTCTCCTGTGTGTTGTCAGTGGAGGGGACAGAAAAACACTCCCTTGCCTTCTTTAAGTAAAACGATTAATGTCAGAAACTCAGAGGCTGACAATTATGCTCTGTCTTAATGCACTGGCCTTTCATCTGCAGCCCTTGCTTTTGACACGAGTGATGGTTTCAGTTCAGCGATATGAAAGGCAGGAAAGGAAATGATCTCAGGCATTCCCAGCCCATTGTGCGCTGCTGTACGCAGACATGGCAAGCAGTCCTGTGCTGGCTTCAGTTTGTGGTTTTGCTTGCGAGTCGGCAGCGGCTGTACCTAAAGATGAAACAAAAAGCTGCAGAAGAGCACGGCTGCTCCAGGAGGGAGTGGAAGGAGCTTCCCACCCAACGCCCGGCGCTGCCACCGCTCTGCGTGATGCCGCTTACGGCACGCGCTGACAGTGAGCTTCCTGGAAGTGGAAAAAAATCCCAACGCAAAGTGGAGGAAGACATAAAACCATAGGGAGGGTCTGGAGACCATCCCATGTCACAGGGCTTCCTGCCTCCCAGCCCTGCCCGCAGCGCTCGCCAGGTGAGGGCTCAGCCCTGGGGAAGGAGCATTGCCCTGGGAGCCATTTCAATAAATATGAACATTTGTGGTGGTGTTTTTTTTTTTTGTTTGTTTGTTTTAATTGCTTCTATTTGGAATTGGTTTTTTTTTCTACCCAAACACAATTCAGAGCTTTTGGAAAAGCTGAGGTGGAACTCTACCAGAGCAGGAAAGGCATCTGCTGGTCTTTTGTTCTTCTGGGACTTCAGGGTTTTCAAACTCTTTAAAAAGCAAATGAATCAAGGTTCTTCCCACCCTTTGGAAAAAAACCTGTTTTAAATCTTCTTGTATTTATGCAAGGGGGGCAAAATCGTGATGATCTACCCAGGTTTTTTACAGTAAAACAGCAATATTAATGAAAAACAGCCTGGATAATGTCTGGTCCTGTTCAAAACACCACGACTTATTCCAGGACTTTTACTAGGCATTACTGGTAGTGTTATCAAATCAGGCTCAAGAGTTGCCTTAAAGGAAAGTCAATCATTTAAAGCGTTTTATTTTTAGTTTATGAGGTGGAAAATAAAACTCCTTCTAAAACTTTTATGATAGACATCATATTATTTCCATGTCCCTAAAATAGCAACTATTTCTCATACAATAAAAATGTTTATAAATTACTTTTAGTCTCTGTTTATGAGTGCATTTAACATCCAAACATGGCTTGAGCTTCGTCCCGAACCTAAAAAAAATCAGAGCTAGTAGAATAACGACTTTGAACATTTGAATGTTTTGGTAAACGGGTCAAACTCTTGATCACTCTTCCTTTTTTTCATCAATCTAACAATGCCATTATCTGTAGGCATCTTATTCAGGTCTCTGATTTCTATTATCTAGGTGATTTAAAGGAAAATAATAGGGGATAATTACTGATTTTTTTTTTAATTGTTTTGATTTTTGAAAAGCCTATTATTGCTAAATTGTGGGTACAGCAGCACAAGTTTTATACTCATAAAACTCTAATAACAGTAATTGCATTCCTATTACCTGTAGCTTCAATGAGACCTCATGTTTTCTACTTCTACACCAAAGATCTTGTCTTCTCATACAGAGAGCCTGAATTTTAAGTTTATTTCTTGCTACACATTCATTACTGGCAAAATTTACCCAGCAACACTTTTTTTTACATCTGTGTAGCTTTATGTTGCTTCTACTCCATGAGCTGCCTTGAAATTAATTTGTCAAACATTTGTTCCCACTGCTTAGGGAAGGTTCCTGATCAGATGAGTGGGCCAATTTGTCTTGGTGGAGAGGTGCCAGGAATCAGATGGCTTTAAAAAGGCTGTGAGTGGGGGGCTCCTGTAAGGCAGCTCAGGTGAGGATCATGCGGGTGACTTTTAATATCACAAACAGCATCTGGACAACTGGTGGGTGAAAGGCGTCTTGCCGTCTCCCCCTCCACGATGACTTTGAGACAGACCTTCCTGGAAGCTCTTCATTGCCAGCGTCCAATTCTTTCTATTTTTGGCATTTGGCATGCAGCAGATCAAGGTATAAAATGGGCATATCAAAACTGAACCCAGATCCAAAATCCCAGCTACATCATGATAGTGTCTGGGAGAAGACTGGGTCTGGGTTTCATCTTCACTACTTCAGTCGGTCTCTGCTTTGAACAGATGCATTCATCAGCTGCATTAATTTACCAATTGTCATTAAGCAATTTAAAACAGTGGGATGCTGGCTGTTCCTTGGTAGTCATTTGTCAAAGGAAATGTTGAAAGTGGGAATTAGAAGTAACAGAGTTACTCTGTTCTTCCTCTTGATTCTCCAGTCTTTATGCTTCATACTGCATATTCTCCTATTATCTTAGGCTAACTTTGGAGTGTTTGTCAGTTTTTGAAAATGGCAAGTAATTAGTCAATATGTTTTCACCATATGTATCAAGCTCAGTAAAGAGGCAACCATTGGCCTTTGTCATGGCACAGTAAGCGTTCGTTTTCTCAGCACTTCAAGTTACGCTGAGCGTGTGGTGAACGCCAAAGAATTTAATGAGGAATTTTACAATGAAACATTTGACATAATAATTCACTGTTCAGCTCAGTTCACAAATTTGGGACGAGGCCCCGTTTCAGATTTCATCAACTTGTGCTGTTCACACTCGAGGTCTTGCATGAGCTGCATCTCCCCTGCCTGGTGCCCTGAGCAGAGAGCAAAGAGGCTGTGCAGAGGGTGGATAAATTGTTAGTGACTCAATGTGGTCCTGCTTTGCATCTTCTTGGCACAGATGCTGTGTACAAGAGGGAAGAATTCTTGAAACCATGTTTCCCTTCCAGACGGCCTTAGTGCTTACCCCAAGCTAGTAAGTGCACTCTTTCCACGGAGAAATTCTTGCTTTGAGGCTTCCACTGTTGCTGTCAACATTCTATAAAATATAAAAAAAAATCAGATCTGATCTTAACACTGCTGATAAAAAGTGTCATTTGCCCCGATTTTACCTTCTGAGCAAAATTATGTGCAGTGCTTGTGGAGAGAGAGAGGATAGGCAGCAGCCCTGCCGGGGCTCTTGGGAATCCTCTATTTCAATTATTTGTGGAACAGGTTTTTACATTCTTCACTGGCTTTCCTTAGATTTACAAATAGAACTTCTGAGCTCAGCGTCAATTCAGTGAGCTACAGGTGTTTTGTTTAACACTTTGGGGTGCATACAGTAAATAGCCACAAATATGATGGCATATTGTTTTACTGCAGTCATGATTTAAATATAAGTAGCATTGCTACTGAAGTCAATAGGACTTTCTCCCGAGTATGTTTTGCAGAGTATGATATGATTAAAATATGACAGTTAATAGTCTTGTTTATGTTATTATATTTAATGAATAAATATATCAGTCTGTACGTCAAAATCGGTTTTGTTTATACTCTTTAATTCTAGTCTTATCTCCCCTAGATGCACGTTATATCTTTTAATTTTATAATTATCCACTTTATTCATGTGTGACACTACAGAACTGCCACTTATATCCTATGAGACATCCAAATGCAAACAGATGGAAGACAAGCATCCATTAGGAAATTCAGATCTGGATCTGAATCCAGCTCCGTATTTTCAAAGACCTCCACACTCAGCCCAGGAACTTGGTTGAGCTGCTGTACGAAGGAGCAGCAGTTGCAGAATGGGAGTCTACATAGCATATGTAAACACGAACTGCCAACAGGGACTTTACATGATCCTCCAACTAAATATTACTTTCTTCCTCTTGAAGGAGACCTGTTCTTTAAAGGCAGAGAGGGAACACTTCTCACGTTGGTCTTCTGAAGTCTTTCAAAAGAGGAATTCAAGGTTTATTGGGCAGGAGAGAGAGAATGGAAACATAAGCATAACTTCACAGCCGAGTGATTATAACATTTGGCTAGAAGGAACGTCAGTCCATGCTCCAAGGACCATTTTAACTTGACTGAATTCACAGGACGAAATACTTCCACTGTCTTTTCTTGTGGAGGCTCAGGGTTTACCTCTCCCAGGTGAGCAACCCCAGGAGGCAGCAGAATCCTGCTCCTGTCGGCCTCCTCTCTCTCAGCTGGAGGTTCAGTTTTGCAAAGCTCCTAAGGACCAAATGGTCTGTGTCCCTGCACCAGTGCTGGGCACTCTACATCCTGAGAAATCTGTCAGCCAAACGATAGTTCTAGAAGAGCAAATTCCAATTTGCTTGCTTAGGAATCTCCTGGTGTGTCTAATTACTCATAGTATAATGATGAAAAGTTTAGTAAAACATCTTGGGTGTTACATGTATAGGATGACAGCATCCACAGGATTCTGCATGTTCTCCTTTAAAATTTTTCTTTCTGTCTGTTGATGTAACACGAAAAATATCTGCTGTTGATGCTGTTTCCAAAAGGCAGTGCCTTCTTTTATATCCAGTAGCCAAAACCTGTGTGAGAGCAGGCTGGGAAAGGGGAACACCCATGTATAAAACCACAGCACAGAGCAAGTCGCTGGGATTACAGGGGAGCAGCTGGCAAGAAGAGACATGTGCAGCCAGATAATAACTATTAAAAAAAAAAAAAAGCTTGTGATTCCGCAGGTTTCTGAAAGCAGTGTCAGTGCTTAGCATGTTTTTTTTTGTTTTGCATCTTCTTGATTGGTATATTTATTTGGTGGGCAGTATTTCAGCCTGTTAGATTTTGAAAGCCTCCCTCACCTATTTCATGAAAAGAACTCCTGGTAAGTGGCCACAAAAGAGTCACCCCTCCAAAGCAGTCATCTGAGGAAGGGAAAATCTGCTCAGGAATGTGGCACAGACAACGTGAATACTTTTCCCAGTTAGCACTTGAAGAAGAAAATATCATAATATTTAAACCAGTTTTGAAAACTTTCCATGAAAATAGGGGAAGGGAAGAAAAAAAAAGCCATAAAACACTGGTTGCATACAGAGAGAGGCCAAAGAGGGTTCAGTTACCATAGAGATTATTACTGGCAATTGGTACTCAACAGCAGATTGGGATCTGTTAGCAATATTTTTATTAATATTTTCTCTTAATTGGTTATTTATGTATTTTGGATCCATCTCTGTGCCGAGCCCAGATTTTACTCTTTACCTGTCACTCTTTTTGACATGAAGCAGTATTGGCTGTGCCAGATATCAGGCGTTCCCTCGATTTGTAAACACTAGCGTGGGTCACGAGTACCAGAATGATAAATAACACGTGGACAAGTCCCTGTGCTTGGCTTTAGATGGCAAAGCGGGGGGAGAAGCATCACAAATGCTCTCAGTCTCTGCAAGCCTTCACCAGAAGCACTCTTCCGTGCAAACCCTTATTGCCATTATAATTATGACAATTTTTTGTAGGTACAACAGAGAGGATTCAGAATGCCTTTTCCCCTTTCAATTTTCCCTCGTGTGTATGCAAGCCCAGTCATTTAAGACGTGCCTGTTCCAACGCACAAACTGGTATTTAGAAAATATCCTGTTGTGAAGCATTTCCCTCCCCTCCCTGTCTTCCCTTCCTAAAGGATCATCCTGTTGCCTGTGTGTGCTGCAGCAAATGGAAACAACTCGCATCTTCATCGCCACTCCAGCAGAAATATGTTGAAAGGCCCATGTTAAATTAAGGGACTTTTTTAACCAATCAGCTGCTACAAACTGAATTCTAAATTTTTTAGAGAGTGCCTCGTCCTGAACTTAGCCAACGTTAAACACATTTTAATGTGTTACCGGACTGTTATCCCATAGGAGTGCTGCTGGCAGCCCACTGGGTTTCCATCCCCTTCCCCCTCACTTCTGCAGCTTTGGGGTCCCAGCAGTGGGGAATGGGCCCAGGGGGGGCTCCCAGCCCCACACAGCGCTTTAAGAGAGATGGAAAATGAGGAAAGGAGAGACGTGGCTTTTCTCCTCTCATCTCCTTTAGTTATCATGATCTCAAGGGTTATCTGAAATGATACTAGGCTCTGCATTTCAGATGGAAATGTGATTTTCCGAGCTGATGGTGTCACTTTAAGTAAACAAAGTTAATTCTGCTTCCTGCTGCACAAGGCCTAATCTCATTACCCAGACCACAAGTAGCAAAACAGAAAATATTCCCAACTGTCAAAAGAACTTAAAATGAAGGTGGGGATTGTTTTTATCTTTTGTCACCCTTTGCTCTGCCCAGATCCCTCAATGCACACTAATTATCACATCAGATCTATTGAAACCTATTCAGATCCCCCAGCCTCTGCTTGTGGCTGCTCTTTCATTCCATGCATCTATAGAATAGTAGTACTTCTGCTGCATCTTCCCCTGTTGTAAACCCCAAACAGCCCCTCTGGGCTTACCAGAGTTCTTCGTGGGTTACATAAGGAGCAGAACCAGGGAACCAGTGCTGCAGACTGAATGCTGCAGTGCTGCTCCAGCTTTAGGCAGGAGGGAATCCAAGCAGGCTATGGAGTGATTCTCAGCTCATCTCAAACCAGCCACCGATCAGAGGAGAATCATTCACACAACCCTGCAACAGTGTTTTCCATCCCCTCTTCATTTAAAATGACCTTTATGTGATGAGAACGTCTGCCTTGCTGAGCCTTAATTGCTTAATTAGAGAACCAGGTTCTCTATTAGGTAAATGTTTTTTAAAATCCTGTATTTTTTTGTATGTATGTTGTTTCTTTCATTTTAAGTTCATCAGCAACATTTTTAAGAGCTTCAAAAGGGCACGTTGGAGTGGATGTAGTTTGTTAGTTTTATTTACTTGTTTGTTGTTTGAAGGTTTTGTTTCTCTCTCTTAGCCTGAGATGTATTTACAGCACAAATGGCTCCCTTCAGGAGTTCCACTGCACTGCCTCACGTGCACACCGCTGTGCAAAACAGGGAGGGGAAAAGAAGGAAAAAAAAGAAAGAAAGAAAGAAAGAAAAAAAAAAGCTGCCTTTCATTGAACAGCTGCTACAGGTTCTGGGTGTGATTGGGAGTTTATTTATGGGCAGGTGCCTGGGGGCCTAGAGAAGTGTTCTGCCTCAGCTGTGGAGGTTCCAGCCCACGTCCTCCCTGACCGTGGTAAGTCCTGCATTCCTCCTGCTGCCTTTTGCAGCTGGTTGTGTTTTGTTTTCTGTTATGTTTGATTTTTGAATATTATCTTATTTTTGTGGAGGTGTTTGTGAGGTCTGTTCAATCAATCTGTTGCTGTAGGATTGCTTCTGACTGCGTGGTTGGCGGTGGTTTTAAAGAAGTTGACTGATGCATTTGTTCTGGAAAGTTCTGTGGGTTTTGCCTTGGGCTGGCTTGTTTTTGGGTAGTATTGTTGTGTTGATGCACTGCTCTGAAAGCAGAAGGCTCCAGAGGTGATTTGTATAGATGCTGATCGCAGAGATGAGTTAGAGCAAAATAGTATTTCTGCAATAGCTGTTGGGGTTGGAGCAAATGTGCTCATGCCAAAACCTCTGCTGCAGTGCTGGGGTGCTGCGAGTGGCCATGGGGCACCAACTTAAGAGGAAATCCAGTAAGGTGCCAAAGCAGTTGCAGATATTTCTTGCCAGCACCAAATGTCCTCTTGCTGTGCTCTTTTTAAAGTAATACCTTACTGGAGGATGTTATCATAAAAAGTAAAATGGTGACTAGAAAATGGACTAGAAGTGAGTTCAGGCAGGACTGGCTATTAAATTATTTGGCCTGCTTGTAGTGGCAGGGAGAAAGTTTGGGCTCTGGTCATGAAAGGGCCTTGAACTCGTTGTTGGTGTTTTGGACTGAAGGAATCTCAAAGGCAGCTTGGCTGACCCTTCCTTTTTGTATTGCTCCAATAACGCAGCTCCTCATGGCTGGCTGTAATCATGTTCCCATTGCTTCCAGCACAGTGCAGGATGGCAGTGAGAGAAAACTTGCAACCTGTGGAGCTGTGGGGAAGGGAGGAAACAGCACTGCTGTTCTGATCTAGAGCATGTGTGAGGGGAAGTTAATGGCTGGGCTGAATAAGAAGCCCTGAGGAGTAAAATGAAACCCATCGATATTTGAGGAAATAGGGCTGCAGGACAGGCAATAAGCAGCCTTCTCCTCTGGCACCCCTGAGCACCCTGAGTTACCTTCTGGACTTGGAAAGATCTCTGCTTACGTTCATTTCAGCCTAGTTGCTTTTAAGGATTGCTGTTCTGCCCAGATTTCAGGAGTGTTATTCATCTGTTTGCTAATATGAATTCAGCTCGTGGCAAGATTTAATTGCAAAAGGTGATATGGCTTCTTTTTGAGTAGTTGCGTGTGGTATTTTGGGCAGGCTTTCTCTACTCAAGCTCTGAGCCAACAAAGAGCCAGGTGGCTGCGTTGGCATGGTGCTGAGTGCTACGTAATAAATCTGATGAGGGTTTATTAGCTTGGCACCACACTCCCTGAGTTTTAAGGGGTTTGGATGAGTTCTGGCTGGCATCCCATTGGGTCAGACATACCCCTTGTTATACGTGCTGAAGGTAACAGGGGAGCACGCAGTCCTGGTCTTGCTGATCTGCAGAATTCATTTGTCCTAATACCTGTGCAACTTGGAAGTTAGCATTTTTTATATTTAAATTAAAAAAAAAAAAATCTTGTGTCACTTCTTAAGTATGGAGAAAGGAGCGAAGAGTTCACTTTGAAGTGGGGCAGGACGTTTGTGTGTGTGGCCAGAAGTAGGACTTGCAAATAATTGATGCTTACTAGCAAAGGCCAAAAACACTTAGAAATGATCTATGTTTAATATGTTTATTGTAGCCCAGGGTCATATGGGGATATGACTTTTAGGAAAAAATGGATAGAACTTGTAGTTTTGAAAATATGTATTTTACTGTAGGGCATTTTCAAAGGCTTTTTTATTGCCTGCATCCTCTCTTTCACTTCCACGTTTCGTTTTCCATATATTATTCATGATGTCTATCCTAATAAGTTTTGGGCCAAGCCGTTGTTCTCTGTTAATAGTTTGTCACAAATAGCATTGCCTGGGTGTGCTGCTCTGACATCCTGTGCTGACTGAGGTGTGACCCCAGGAGCAGGATTGTGAAGCCCATTGTGAGATTTGTTCCCCCACTTGCGAGTTTCTCCTTTCTACCTGAGCCCTGCTCAAGGCATTGAGAAGAGCTGGGTGCTGTCACAGCACTGCTATGGTTCCTTATGAGGAAGACTCAGAACTGGAATAGGGGCTCAGGAGCCACCATAACTGGTTTCAGTTTTGATCCATGCTATTAAGGCAAATAAATATAAATTTGGGAGAGGCACATCTGCAAACACTCACAGAGGCACTGCAGGCAATGTGTGTGGGGTAGAAAAGAAATTAGTGTTCACAGTGCTAAATGGCTGTATTTTCTGCAGCAGGTTTCCATACAAGCATTTTTCATGGAGTGGTTATGGGCAGCTCGGGCCCTGCCTGATGCTCAGTGTATGGCTATCAAGTTTATGCAAAGTGTTGATTTTCTTAATTTTAAGTACATTCTTTTCTACTTTAACTCTTACCTTCATTCTGCAATTTTCCTCTCAAAGATCAATTGTTTTATTGACTGATTAATTTTCTTCAATGCCAGAGGACCTTCAGGTGGGATGTAGTCCCCATCCCTGACCCTTCTGCCATCAGCTGCAGGTGGGACAGCAAACCTGCTGCATGTAATGCAGCCAATGCTGTGGTTCTGCCTTTATTCTCCTCCTTTCGTTCTCTTTGGCTGTATATCCTGAATTGCACATAAATATCTGCATTCAATCCAGGCTACTTTTTTTTTAAATGAATTAATTTCTGAGAAAAGTCTGACCAAACTGCATTACAAAGCAGCTCAGTCTGTGCAGCACATGAGCGTTATCAGGTTACATAGTTATGATCAACAAACAACCATTTGGGTGTTTAAACAGAAGAGGAATATTTGTACTTATTTTCTTTCTCATGTCATAAGAAGCTTTTCTGAGACCATAATATCCTCTTAAGGCAGAACAGTGCTGGCGACAAAGTGTCTGATTGGATCTGTGATCTGATCATTTCTGATGAATGGGAAGAGAAAGACAGAATTTCTTTTTACTGCTTGTATCAGACTGCTCTCAGTACCTTCAGTGGTGGAATTCACTCCTGGGGACAGGAGCAGAGTTCAGGTTAAGATTGGTGACAGGACCCAATCCTCTGCAGGTGCTCCCACTTGCACTCCTAACTGGAGTTCTCTGCCTGAGAGTTATGCTATTGTAACTTGTGTTGCTGGAGTAAGCCACAGAAACATCCATTTGTTGAGTAGTATGCATATGCACATTAAAACAATCTCTTCACAAAATGTCCGTATTACTTTGTTTTTTCCTTTGGCGTATTTTTCCCTGCTTTTTAATGGAATATCTGATTTATGATTGCAGTTCCGAAAGCTGTTAGCTAGTTGAGAGCTTCAGACCGAGCAGGAGTCAAGGATGGCTCTTTTTTGTAACTCCATCTTCCAAAGTCTGCTGTAAATGCAAATAGTGAAAGGAGATGCCCCGATGTGAAGATGCTGATATTCACATAGTATAGGAAGTGCCAGCGTGCTATGTGTGAAATAACTTTATCACAGGCCATTTTGTAAGCTTTCTTTAGCAGAGAAAGTTTCCCCAAGTAAAAATGTGTAAATTCTGTGCAAAATTGAGACATTTGGAGTTGGGGGGTTGGGGTGGGGGAAGGAGAACTAGTTGCAATTGCAAACTTGTTTCCTTCCAAGTTTTTTTTTTGCTACAGCTTTTGTAGCTGAACAAAGGAGCCAAGCGGAGGTGCTTGTCTATGGGCAACGTGTATTGCAAACCCCGCCGAGCCTTGCTGGGCTCTGGCTGTCAGCCCTTTGGCAATACCAGACTTAGTTTTAAGCTTTATTTAAATATTTGCTGAGCTCTGAGGCCTGATCCTTTCCTCATGCCGTTTTCAATGAAGCGGTTTCTCTGACTTGCACTTCTTACCCCTGACTACAGGCAAGAGTGGAGCCGGGACATGTGGCACTATATCTAAAGATCTATCAGATCTCTCAATTAAACAAACACATTGTTTGAAGTTGTTTAGCTGTTTCTAGAGCAAAGCAAGAACTTCAGAGAGAATGCTTTGACAATAAGTGAGGAGGAATCTGGTTTTTGCCTTCTCCCTGCCCTTCCACCCTGTCCCCCTTCCTCTTTTCCCTATTTGACTTTTCTGTTAATTTTTTTTCCAAGGGAAATTTTAAAGTTAAGTCTACAGTGAAACCTTTTGCCAACACAGTAATTTTGGTTAGGGGTGTTGTTCTTATTTTTATAGCACTTCTATGTTGGCTCAACATTCAACATAGGTTCAGCTGTATTTAAAAAAAGAAAAAGTGAATTGCTGATACAGCTGATTTCATTGAGGGAACTATAAAAACTCAACTGCCACAAACTCTCTTTTAGCAGGACAAGCTGCATCTGTGTGAGTGGGCTTTGGTGTAGCTGTAGCTGTAAAATGTAGGGTTGGCCAACAGCATAACCCTCACAAGCAGTGCTGTTGAAATGTGCTGGCTTTGAACTTATTTGGCCTCCATATGCTGAAGAAAGGATGGCTGTAGCATACTAAATTCACAAGACTGAAACAAGCCTCATAGTGATTAAATCCAATTCCCTAAACATAACTTAGGCAACTCCCCAACTTGACTTCTGTAACTTAATCTCTTATAGTAAAAAATACAGCTGTGCTAAATAGAAAATCTGTGGCTATTGCTCTGCTGCCCTCTTTGATTATATTATTATCAGAAGATATCATTCTAGCATGCCTTGGTTTCACAGTCTGTGAAACAAGCACCCATCTATGTCTCAGTGCTGTAAGGCTCAGGAGCTTGGCTAGCGAGGTGTTTTGACATCTTGGTGCACAAAGGGTACAGGCAGAGCTGCTAACACCAGATGAAGAGGAGTCTGGCCATTTTGTACTTGTGAAACAGTAGCACCACTTACTGGTTTTGCTGGAGAAATTCCATCCAGTGAACCCAGGCAATGGTGTTTGGCTTCTGTTGTCTTTATAACTATTTCTTGAGAGCTAGGAAGATGTACTCCTCCATTACCCTGCTTACTGTAGCCCAAAGGATCAAAGATAAGGATTATAATGGCTACGTTCAGGCAGAGGATTTGTTGATTGGGATTTATCCTTTTAAATATGTGTAAGTCATAGAAAGCTTTGCAGTCAGAAGTATTGACTTCATTGATCCGTGCCAAGAGCAGAAGAAATGCATGTGGGTTGAAGTGGAAAGGCTGTGTGAGATGCTTATAATAAAGATGTTATCTGATAAATAAGATATTGCTTTATTCCTGACCAAGGAAAATTAGAAATCGGGACTGTAAGTACACCAGTCAGTTCATTTGAAGTTAACTGTGGCTGTATTTGTCTTAGGTGATCAATATTCAGTATTAGGACCTTATGTTCCTGTTTCTGGTCAAATGAGATAGCTGTGCAGGTCCTGCTTCTGCATTGTTTATGGGTTTTACAAGGAGAATATCTGAATGAATCAACTTCTGGAGGATAATGAGCTATAAATGCGCAGAACATCACCTTCATCACTCAGAATAAAGTGGATGTAGTGTAGGTCATGATATTACCTTTGGAAACAGCTAAAATCCTGTGTCTTATTAGCTGAGATTGCAGAGGCTGACAAGGGAGGCAAGTGGGGTTAGAGGTGCTCAGTGTAAGAGGAGAGCAAATTGTCACAAGTGGGGCCATCCCTTAAGGCATTGGCAAGTCTGAATATATCAGCTTACATGAGCAAACAAACAACAAATCCTGCAGGAATAACAAGGGCAGCTGCTGCAGACACGATTGCCTGGAAGATACAGGGTTATGTTTTGGGAGTGCAGTGTTGCATGGTTGGGTCACCCCTTATCTGGAGCAATAGCAGCTGATCAGACTACAGATACAAAGTAGAGGATGGAGGGAACTATCCCCAGATATTTCCTCTGCAGTGGCACAAAGTAGGAAAGAGGCTCATTCTGCAGCTCAGCCACAGCCTTTTTCTCCTTTGCTGGTGACGAGGCTGTTCTGACTGGTATGGGTAGGAGAAATGCCGCCCTGTTTCTGCAGTCCTGTCCCTTAAAAACACAAGCTTCAGTGCTTTCCACAGTACGTCCTGGGTCACCCCCTGCCTTAAACTTCTGAACCCTGTTAGCAAACCCACGGTGGGCAGAGCGAGGGGGAGTCCTCACCCCGTGGAAAAACCCGAGCCGAGGAATCCTCAAGGGGACAATTGAGCGCTATCAAACACAACTGCAGTAATACTTTACTGTCTGCTGCAGATATTGAGCCCTCATTGCAGTAATTGTCACGGTGACAGAGCTGGGAACACTCGCTGTAATTAGGACAGTTGTTTTGTCATGTGTAACGATCTGAAGAGAAGCAAGGAAAAGAGGCGAACGAGCGCTAATCTGCTGTAGCATGGTGGAGGAGAGCCATGCGCGGAGCAACACGGCGCGGCTGCTGAGATGTTGTAAATGCAGATGAGCAGGCATTTTGAGAAGGTGAAGAAATAAATGTTAAAACAATGCAGCTATTCAGGGGAATTCATGCTCTCTCAGGTGTCTGTATCTGGAACAGCAAGTGCAGATGTTTTGCTGTAAAGAGGTTTTGAAGGTGATCCTGGTGACATCTAACAAATCCTCAGCCAAAGTGTGTGTGTGTGTATGTGTACACATTTGGAGGTGTGTGTAGAAAAAAATAAAAAATAAGCACATCTCTATAAATTGTGTGTACACTGCTCCTGCAGTTTGAGAGCACACAGCATGGAATTAAGAAAGCTGGACATTCAAGTGTTGTGTGTTTAAAAACGCCATTAAACCCATTCATTTTCTCTCCAATAATGGCTTCAGCCTCCTACTTTTTTTTCCACTTTTTAGCAGACTAGTATTAAAAAATGAACTGTTTTTGCTGTTGTGCTCTGCAATACCTTCTATGCTGACTCCCTGAGCTCTTCCGGGCTGGTATGGGTGAGTTTGGCCTGCTGACAAACACAAACCTTGCATCAAAACTCCTGGGAAATAAGGCTAGGATTTTGCAATTGCATGACCTAGAGCTGTGAGGTAGTGAATACCTCCTGTGTATTAAGGAGGTAAGCATTAAGCATACAGAACGGAGCCATACAGGGATTTCCATAGAACTGAAGTGCCTTGGAAGCCAATCCCCCAGGCTCAGTGGGCAGCCCCTGCCACATACGGTGCCTGCTGGGGTAACATTCCTGCACCAGCTGTCTGCTGAGCTCTGCTATCAGCTGCAGGTGACTCAGCTTGCTGCTGGGAGGTGAAAGGGGGCATTGATGTGTTCAGTAATCATGACCCCATCTGCTGAAAACCTATAGATTGCAGTCATTGCACTGGGCACACTTGGGCAAGTGCAGGGCTGCTCAAGTAAGTCTTGTACCTAAGAGATGGTATTATAATTTTGCTGATTGGAAATTTCCAATCCAAAGCATTTTTTCTATGAGAAATTGAACTTTCAACTGAAATAACTTTTCCCCCTACTTTATGAAGAAGAAAACTGACATTTTCCTTCACAGCTGGAAAGATCTCGAGGCAAATGGCACTTGCAACTTTGTTTGTTTTTAGCATTAAGCTAAATTTAGTGTGTGTATTTTCAGTTATTGTTTAGCTCTCTAGCTTTCACTATTCAGTGGGATCTTGCCTTCGCTTCTGATGCCAAGCAGAGTTTTTCACAACATCAAATTCTTGTAAGGATTGTGAAAGTCCAGTAGTGGTGGTCATCAACCTGTAACCTGGATTTTACAGAAAGTTATGGGATGAATCAGGGAGCAACGGATCACTTAATCTGATGTTGATTCCAAATAAAACAACATAGTGCTTAGCTCAAAAATCTATTAGCAAGGAATTAGAGGGTATAGTATGGTTTGTGAGAGATGGGGGGGGTTGAGGGGTGTATGTCTTGTCAAACATTCCATCTTTTTGGCAGGATTGTAGGTCTATAGAGTAACTGGGCTAATGTAATACTGGACTTCCCCAGAGCATCTGCCTTAGGCCACTTGATATTTTCCTTTGTCAGGTACTTAACTGAGTCGGATGGTTTAAATGTTGGCTCACCACTGGGTGCTGCAGTATTGTGAATGGGAGATACCAAGGAAATACCATCTTTCTAAATGCTTTTGTCTACATAATATTTGTACCAGTGATCTGAGCGATGATGTAAAGGCTATGAGATTACATGGAATGCACTGGAGAATAACTAGACAAAAAATGTGCATAGGAACAAAATGAGCCTGCAAGTTAAAGCCCTTCAGACCAGTGAAACTCATTTTAATATGGTCACATATAAAGAAAGCTCTGTGGGAAGAAAAAATATAGGCCATATCTACTTGTGCCTTGGAGTAGTTTTTCTGATGGGCTCTCATATTATCTGAGTTCACAGAACAATGCTATCAGGGAGGCTAGGACAACTCTGTGTAAATAAAACCAATGTTAAATTAACTATCAAAAAAATGAATAAAGCAAATAGACGTAAGGGATAGATTTTAATCTTACATCCAGCTGTAACTGGGTCACCACATGAAAGGCCTGTGTTTCAAGAGTATGTGGGAAAATTTGGAGGAGGACAGCAGAGATGACCTGAAGGCTGGAAATGCGCCCTGGTGCTGTGAGGCTTAAAGAACTTGACATATTCAGCTATCAAAAATGGTGAAAGATGCTTTGACTGCTGTATGTGAGCATCACTACGCAGGAGGCAGCTCCCCAGCTTAGCTGACAAAGCACGTTTAGCTGGATGTTTATGTTGACCAAATCTAGCAGTAAAATAGCATATTAAAATAAGATGCAGTTCCTGGTTGTGGAGATGAAGGAAGCTTGCAACAGTTTCACAAGTGCACTCTTGAGTGCTCTTTCTTCCCAACAGGATTAACTGCCCTTTCGAAGCACATGCATAAAATGAAGCTAGATGGTAGGTAAATGGTGTTGGAAAGAAAGTTTAGAACTGACAGGTCGTGTGTGCTTGTGTGTATGTGCATGTCTGAATGGGCGTTTGTGTGACAAAGCAAAGCAGCTCATTTATGTGAACATTAATTAGTGTGTTTGTGTTTCACGCAAGGATATAAATGGATGAGATTAGATGGTTTCTTCAGCCAGACAACTAAATAATCTGGTGGGGGTTTAACTCACATAAAGCTCTTTTTTTTTTTTTTTTTTTTTTTTTTTTTTTTTTTTTTTTTTTTTTTTAGCTTTAATCACACTGAGGAAGTAAATAGATTTGTATTTGCTCCTTTGCCAAGTAGTTAGGTGTGATTTTTAATTCCTGAATGTTTTCATTTTTTTGGGAGGGGAAAGGTTAAAATATATATGCTTTCAATGACATGTCCAGTGGAAGCCTATTTCTCGGAATAGATTTCTCAGTGCCTGTCTTTTGGGGTTTAAATGTTTGGGGTGTTTTGATAAAACCTGGGGGGAAAAGAAGCCAGCAGGAAGGAGAGAACTTTTTACTGAAAGTCTGCCTTAGTCAAGAGCTTAATTTCCACTACAAAATGGAGGGGGAAAGATTTCAAGCAGGAAGAAATCAGACAGCTCTAGTGTCCTGCATCAGTGTCTGAGCCTTGCCAGCAGTTCTGTAAGAGCAGGGACTGACAAAATAATTCATTAACAGAAATGTTCCCCTCGGAGGGAATTGAATAGCTGCATGAGAAACTTTGAAGCCTCCTTTGTGTATCCAAACAGAAACATGGCTCAAAGAAACAAATGTCTACAGCGTGTCTGAGTGCTGTGAACTCTGGGCTATTTGTGGATTGGCTTTGAGAGAAGTTGCTCTTGATTTAAGAGCACATCCTAAAACTCCACAAACTGGAGGCCGGAGAGGCTGGAAAGGAGAATAGTGAAGAGAGCTTGCCTGGCAACAAAGGTACAGCAATTTGCTCCAGTGCTGTTGTGAAAAGAAGATGCTTTTGTGAGGAGCAAGACAAGTGATATGTGCAGCATGAAAGCTCTGCGAAAGTAATTGTTCTCCTGGACTCGGCTGTGGTTGGCTCGGCTCGCAGTGGTCAAGGTCTAAGACAGGAGGTCTGTTTTAAGTCTCACATTTAACAATGCAGCTTAAGAGACTTCCTTCCCAGCTAATACAGCCTTTGCCTGCATCCAGGTTTCTGCAGTTACACTGGGGCCCTTGGGCTTCTGTACTGATCCCTGCCCAAGGGCTGCTTATGCCCACCGTCTCCTTTGTGTGTGCGTACACCCATTTTATTATACTAATAATCACCTTCTGCGTCAAGAATTGAGAGGTTGCTCACTGAATGCCATTCTGCAATTTCCACTTCAAGTTTCAGATTTTTTCTGCGGAGTCTTGTCGCAGTCTTACAGTCGTGTTGCTGCAGGTGCATCTCTGGCTGGTCTGCTACCGCAGAGCCTGGGCCTGGCAGTCAGTTCCCCAGTCCTTACCAAACAGCAGTGGATTTTCCTTAAACTCTGATTAACCCATGGTGTTTGCTCTGATTTAAATTCTTCTGTCACGTATCTCACTGTAGGACAGAGCAGTTTGCTGAATTTAAAGAGGGCTGCCACAGTCGTGTAAATGAACGAGAAGTTTTCTTAAAATAACTATTTATACATGTAAATCTCTCTCTGGATCTTCTAAACACTTCACATCTCTCCCTCTAACTCATGCAGTGGCATCTCTCTCTGTCACGCATGTCACGTAACCAGAGTGTAAAATCCAAGGAGCAGAGGGCATGCCTCCCTTCCTTTCGTATGATGCCACGGCGTGGTTGGAAGGATGAAGAGGGGCTAACGTTTGTCCTATCAATGTGACCAATTATGAAGGCCTCTCCCTAATAAAAAATAGACTTCAGACACCATTTATTTTGAAACTGCCAAGCTCACATTTATCTGAAATTAGTTTTAGAACATGGGGTTTTGTTGCCAGTTGTTTTTTCCAACTGAACTTATGTTTTCAGCCCAAACAAATATGATCATATAATAACATTACTGGAAATTTCTGGTTGTCAATTTTCATTTGGCATTGTGGGTTAAATGTGGTGTTTGGGAGGAGGAAGGTGCAGCAGTAAAAAATTACAATGAAATAAAAGCTTGCAACATAAAACATTAAATTCATATGGCATTTCCGATGCATTTTTAAGTGACGAGTATTTTCATTGAATATGTTTCAGAGATCTAGAAAATGTAAAAATAAATAAGAGAAATTGCAGCTGGCAGCAACAATTAAGTCTATGAAGTTAACTTGAGAAGATATGAGCATTTTTAACTGTAAGGTAGTACATTGTTCATGCAACGAAGGAGTACTGAGCAGAGCTAGTATTCTTTCTTTGCACTATAAAAGGTATGTCCTGTGTTGTCTGGCTTTTAGACTTTCCCAGGGTGGGAATAAAGTAAATTAAGAACCATCTGCACAGAGCAAATTCCATGCATGCAGTTTACCTACGTAAAGCTTCAAAGTGAGGTGTCACTCATAGAAATCATTAAATGGACTGGGAGGGAAAGCCAATGGTGTTCTGAGGTGCCTGGAAGCTGACGGGTACCTGCAAGGGATGCTGTGTCCACTGGTGTGTTTGGCAAAGAGAATTATTTTGTGTTGAAAGTAATGACTGATGTAGCTCTTATCCTGCTGGGGAAGGGGACGTAGTAATGGAGCAGGGGATCTGGAGTGAGCATTCCTCAGGTGGGGGCTGGAAAAGCCAGCATGGCTTCACCATGTTCTGGGCTCATCTGGCACAAGGTGGGCTGGTTCAGTCCTGAGGGTGCAGCGCTGTGCCTTTGCTGCTGCTCTTTCATAGTGCTGCCTGTGCTCTAAGTGGTAACTGTGCGACTGCTACCCACCCAGATACAAGTGACCCAACCCTTGCTTGCAAAAACCACCAGTTAACATACTGTCCCTCATCAGGACAGGTTGTGTTCAGTTTCATATTTTCGTCAGAAGGGAGCTCTGATTCCTGCATGCGTTCTGTCTGGAAAGCTAAATTTCGAGGGATTGTGATGGAAACTTTGTTCTAGCTTTGTATTTTTGCCCTATCATGAAGTAAAGTAGAAAGAAATGATCTTGATTCACCATTCAATTATGTTAATTTGTAGCCTTGTAACCCCAGCAGCTATACTGACATATAAATGATGAAATAGAGCGTGGGATCAGTTCTCTGTTACTGCAAAAGGAGTTTTAAGCCAAGGGTGAGTGCAAACTTTAGAGATTGTAGCATCTATATGGAAAAATGCTGTTTGCCCCTAGATCCTAGAACGTGTACTTCATTGTGATCCAGGCTTCCTGGATTTAACACCAAGTCCTCATTTCAAAGAAAAGTTTCACAAATGCCTTTTGTTGAAGTCATTTCCAACTGGAGTCCCAACCTGGGCACCGACGTTCCTTTCTCAGGGCTGTAGTCAGAGCATCCACATATGGATCTGCTGCCATGATGACTGGGACTGACCCCCTCCATTTATCCTTAGCCCTCTCACCCAGACTGATGAGCACAGTGGACATCTGAAAGCTTTTTGCTCTGGGACTCTGGAGTTTATTTCAAGTGATAAAAATCTCTTTTTTCCAGCTCCAGTGCAAACAGATTTCAAAAAGCTGTGAGGCCAGCCAAGTGTGCTGAAGTAGGCTCTGGCTCCCGTTCGCTCGCTGGCATTTTTTGACAGTATTGGAACCTGTTACATTAAAATGGCGTCCTGAGGGCATTGGAAGCTGCAGTATGTGTCTTTGGGGAGGAGATTTGGCAATTTTGCATTCTCAGGCAGGATTTACAAAAGCTACGATAAACCAAAGAAAAACTCATTAAAAACAAGCTGAAATTGCTCTAGTTCACAGTAACCCCTGGATGAGGTTCGTTTCCCACCACCCGTTTTTCCACAGAATGGTGCTTTGGGCTGCACATACCATTAGAGTATTGTTGTGTAGGTTGAAAATATATCAGGGTGGTGACTTCTGCCACACTGCTGTAAATAACAGAAAGAAAAGTGAGAGGTGCCAAAAAGGTAATTGTGTACTTCTGAATTTCCAAAGTGGCTTAAAGCTGAAGGCTGATGTGTGCACAGGCAGCTTGTGGGTTTCTTTTCAGCTGGGTGTTCCCTTCTTGTCCAGGTGCCACCTGTGACTGTGGGTTTCTTACCCCAAGCTGATCTTACCTGGTTGCCAAAGAGCTTTGCAAGCCACAGCCTTCTACTTTTGCAGCAGTATCAAAGCTAGTGGCTTTGCTCCTCTCCTGATAGGAAGTGAGTAGCAGTAAGGTGATGGTCAGACTGCCCATGTGTGACTCAGTGGGCCCGAGAAGAGCACAAGTGGCTCAGGACAAGTCTCTGAAAGTCAGCAGCTTTTCTTGCATTTCCAGAAAGTATGTAATTATTTTTTCTGATCCACCCCAGACCGAATATCTGATAATGCATCTAATGAAACCTATAAGTAGTATTTTATGGAGCTCCTGTTCCCTCCCAGGCTCACCAGGGATCATTTTTCCCTTTCATACGCGGCTCATTATTAAGAATCAAAGATGTTTGATATACAAAATAATTCCCCAAATTAGAGTTTGTCAAATGTAGCCTTGCAAATCTGCCTGCGTTTCCCACTCCCCTTCTCCATCTCCCCCTTTAGTTTGATTGTATCTCACAACTGGGGGCAAAACAAAATTGTTCTACGCTTTCCTCTCCCACCTGCTTCCCTTATCTGCCCCCCTGCTCCTTGACGGCAGCTCGCTGCTGGGCTCCCCCTGCTAGCTGTGCCCATGCTGGGTGCTCGTGGCCATCCCTGGGGCTCAGAGAGGTGTGTGAGAGGAGCAGGAGGGGACGTGGCTGGCTCTCCCTCTGCCAAGTGCCAGCAAATGGTTAACGGTTTAATACTTTACAAAAAAGTCAAGACAGACTTGTGATTCTTGATGTTAATGAAGGTGTCACACATTGTCTAGAGAAAGTTGTGCCTGGCAATCTTCCTTTTTTCGGATGCCTACACCACTGACATTTCATCTCGCATTCAAAGAGCACTACCTTAATGAAATGCATAATTAACATATTCTAATTGTGCTGAGCGCTGTGATGATTTTGACAGAACTCACTTTCCATGTCTAATTTGATGCTAATTTAATCTGTTCCTCTCCCGCTGACATGACCTTTCTTGATTGAGTTTCACTGAGGAAATTTTTTGATGGATTGATTTATCAGCATTGCGGAGACAACAAAGGCTCCGGGTGCACGACAGAAGCCGGGGCGGGAATGGCCCTCCATCCTGAACTTTCTGCCTGCAATGTCCTCTTTCCAGAGACTGCTTGTCTGATCTACTGATGGAATTTGAGAAATGTGACATCTGTGTGTGGGTTTGATCTCTGCGATAAATACAGCAAATATCTGATTGTGCTTGTGAATCCTTCGGAAGGAAAACTTCTCCTTCCTGCTGCCCTACGGGGAGCAGGCTGCGCTGACCCTCCCACCACTGGCACCCAGGGCCTTTGCACCTTTCTTAATTAATCCAGCCGTTACCAGCTCTGGGTGAAATGGAAATTGCATTGAAGCAGGGCTGTAAAACACATCCCATTGCAGCCTCCTCACTGCATCACTCCATCAGACTTCCTGAGATGTTTCGTATGGATGTGTTTTCTACCCAGTACGTGCGTTTTCAAACATGCACGCACAAGCAGACATCTCTCTGTACAGAGATACAGAAATAATTTATGCATTGTGCATACGCAATGATATCCTCATTCAGACATTGTAGAGAAAGTTTAGGAGTTCTCCTGATGTTGTTAAGTATATTGCCTCTATCTCACAATGCAGAAACGAGCGTGTGCCTGTGGGAACACCCAGGTATGCCATAAATCTCCCATGGAATATCAAATTGTTCAGTTGCTCCACAGAACTCTTTTGTATCAGGTGGCCTTTATCCATTGCTCCGTAATTTGACAGTGTCTTTCTAACCTTGCAGCATATCTGGCTGCTTGTGCTGGGTTCTGTATTGGGAAAATGTCCTCCCTGTCCCTCACAGTGCTCTCTTTTATCCCCCAAAGCATGAGATTTGAGTTATCTTTGGATGTTACGCTGCAGCTGTTGCTGGTCATAAACTTGAGGAATTCCTTGCCGTGCGTTAGCATGAGCATCTTTGCTGCTTTGGAAAAAGCAGAGATACCATCTCACTTTAAAGAGAGATCATAATAATATTTAATTGACAACATCATTGAAACGAATGTTATAAAAGCTAGTCACATAAATCCTTAATTTTTTTGCTTTTATGTTTCAGCTCACTGCAGACTTCTTCTGAGGAGTTAAGGCACACGTGTTCACTTTCTTTAGGAGGCGATGTAATAACTTCATTTAAAAAAACAAAACTTGTTGATAGAAGTCCCGGATTGTTTCTTGTGCATGTTTAAGCTACACCAGGCAAAGAATAGATGCTGAAGGAGCAGGGAGAGTGAGTGCAGAGAACAGAGGGAGCTGATGCTTCCCACATTCTCATCTTGCACCCACTTCCTTTCACATGTTGGCAATGGGTGCAGGGGCAGAGGAATGGCCTTTCCCCTCTTCTGATGGGCAGGCCGCAGGCAGGAC
This sequence comes from Tetrao urogallus, assembly GCF_951394365.1. Taxonomy (NCBI): domain Eukaryota; kingdom Metazoa; phylum Chordata; class Aves; order Galliformes; family Phasianidae; genus Tetrao; species Tetrao urogallus. The sequence goes on along the minus strand of NC_136829.1, from coordinate 13,181,724 downwards.
CTGCTTGAGGAAGAACATTCCTTGTGGGCAAGGAATCGCACCCTTCTGTACTGGGCCTCAGTTTGGTTCTCAAGTTGATGACTTTCTTCTTTCATTTTCTTAAATAACAACAGCAAAAAAAAAAAGGAACTCATCTCTCAATAGAGCCTTTCCTGTCTTTACTTCTGTTCTTTGCCAAAGGAAGGGCCAAAGCTAATTATCTCACAGATCCCCTGCTCTGCAAAAAGCCCTGAGATATTTGGCACTTGTGTATACGTTCAGGCTAAGTCTGTTGGGCAGCTGCATACCAAAATGTGTAAACCACGTTATGACTGTGAAACTATGAGTCATTCGGTGTTATTTACCATTGATACTGGCAGGCGGCCTGATCTGTAACTGTAATTATGGCTCTGTCTCTACCAGTGAGATCAAAAGTACAGAAATTCCAAGTAATAGGAGTACAAGTACATGAGTAGGGTGAAACTCCAAGCATCTGGATTGGAGAAAAGGATATTGAGTGCACAGTGTTACAAGAGATCAAAGAGGAAGCTAAATCTAATAAAGCAGTAATAATTGGTGAGCTCCACTCCCAACATATGGAACATCAGAATTTGGTATTAAAACGTTATTTCTTAAGAAATATTGAGAACATTTGGGTCTGTACTTCTCTAGTCTCTGTATTTCTGCATCCATACATCCATATTTACAAAATTGCTTTTTTTTTTTTTTTTAAGAAGACTAAATTAAAAAATTAGATATTTTTGTCTGTGGTCACCTGAGTACTTTCTGGTTGTTGTACTGATGAAAGCCATTGGACACAAAGGAGAGAATGGAGTCTGCAGCCATGCCTGTTCATCAAATGCTCTTTTTCATTAGAACAGTTCACTTCAATAAAATCCTGGGCACTTTTGATAAGACAGCATGCAAGGAACAAAGCTGTTAGGAAATGACTTGCTCATAAGTTCCAGCAATAATTTTTGGCCCTAGAATATTACTTGGTGTTTTTCATTGTCAGTCGAAAATGAAAATGTAGCATTTCACTTGTAGCCATTAGAAATGAAGCAAGGCGTGCTGCTCTTTGCAGCTGATCTACAAATTGCACCAGAATCCTTCCGTGAACTTTCGATCTGCTGCTACTCATGGGAGGAAGAAAAACAACAACATTCCCAGAAAATGGCCATTAATTTGAATGATTGAATATTCAAAGAGAAGGTTTTTTCTTATCAAGGTTTCTACAGAAGGAAAGTGAAAATTAGTAAAATGCATTGAGTGCAAATGGAAATTGACTACTGCGTGAAGGAAAGTCCTCAGCACCAAGTTCTTTGCGGAAGGGTGCATCTCTTGTAAAATGGCTGGGAATAGAAACGTTTGGAACACGGAAAAGAAAAAATTAAAAAGGAGAAATTACTTAAAGATAGAAGCAGTGAGTCATTCTGCTGCAAATGCGGCCGTGTTTTGGTAACCCCACTTGTTTAATTTGCTTCTGATATAATTTATAGCATTTATATTTCCATCTGTGGAAAAGTTAGTATGTAGGCATGGCTTGTGAGAGAATGAGTTTGGAAGGACACTGGTGGCTAGATTAAGTGTGAGCCAGAATAGAAACAGAAAGATAACTTCTTTTTCAGTGGACCACAGTGTAATTTGCATTTGTGTTTAGTGTTGTCTGGTTCTTCATCAGCTCTCTGACATCTTAGGAATGATAGTTATGGCTCTTTTAGCCACAGCTCTTGTTTTAAGAGAGCGCAGAAAGTGTTCCTACACAGTACAGCCTTAAGGGATAGATTGTGAAGCATAATTAATAGGTCCCTTACAGTGGCTTTCTATTGGGCGATGGACTTATCAAATATGAAAGCACTTTGTGTCCTTTCCTCCAAAAAAGGAAAAAAACATCTGGAGAAAACATTATGGCCTTGAATCTGTTCAGATCTGCCCTTTATTTTGGAGTGTTTGGAAGGATTAAATCACAGGTCTTTATTCATGTCAAACAATACTGGTAAGGTAGGGTTGTGAGTATGGCACGTTTGGACTTAAATTACGAATTCAAACCCACATCTATAAAAATGAGCTGTATGTGTACATTCTCCACAGCCCCTGAACTTCAAAAGCGAAGGGAGCAGCTGTCTGTATCTGTGAGCGTTGCCACTATCCTCAAGAACTGACACTTTCAAGAAACCTATTAACTAAATATATATATATGCTAAATACCGCTCCCAGCTGTGGAATCAACAACAAAACAAACAAACAACCAAAATCTTGCAGTGCTGAGATATCTGAAGCAAGGTTTTTTTTCCGAGGCAATATTATTGAGGTGCTGAACAACATTTGATCACTTGCAACCCTTTCAACTGACATTCTATTATTCACATGTCTCTTTCATTATGCAACAGATGGTGAGTCCTGTCGCTGATTTTTTTTTCTTCAGATTCACGAAACTTCAATGGATTGTAATATGACCCTAAAAACGAGTAGAAAAGAAAATGCGTGTTAAGGTTTTATCTTTGATAATAATCCATTCATGGAGAATAACAACTGACCTCCTATAAAGGAAAAAAAAGGCACGTTTGCCTTATTTTATGAAGAGCATTTGTCTGAGACATTTGACTGAGGTGCAGAATGTGGCCTTCAGCTGAAATGAAAGATGGTCCTTCTGTTGCTACATGAAGCCATATTTGCTGCTGCAAAGTGCAAAAGGATAGGCTGACAAACTGATAGTGTGTCAGGAGCGTAACAAACTTGTATTCATCTCCACAAACATCTGCATATTTATGAAGATTCTGAACCAGAAATGGTTCATTTAGAGGCAAATTTAAGATCGCTCATCATGTTGAGGTCTAAACTGCTAGAAAAGTCTTTTAATGCCGTCCCTCTGTTGGCGTTCTGGTCACTTATTAATAGGCAGCTTGTGGTGCTGAAAGGCCAGAGGGGGAGTCTTAGAGCAATTAAATGTTATGCTCCGTATGCTTTTGATGCTTTTTGATCTCATCCTATACTAACTAGATCCTGAATTATTATGCTGTGAGTTATTAGATGAATTAGTTTGCAATAATAAGTGAAATAATAATGACGCTTGTATGCTGATAGATTTTAAAGTCATTTTCACACACAGAACTCAGTCTGGTGAGCAGTTGCAATGTCTGATTGACTTAAGGCTTACACGCATTCACCCTGCATCTGGGCAAATTGGTCTTTGCCTAGTCATATGATGAGATGTGCTGCTGAGATGTGGTGAACTTTGGGGTAAAAAAAACAAAAGGGATGATTTGGATGCCAGATGGGAGGCATCTATGGCTTCTAACCTGTAGGAATGTATTTGTACCTTTGAATTAGAGCCCAGCTCCCTCTGCAAACAGCAGAGCAAGATAAAAACCTTGGCTGGGCGAATACCAAGAGCAGTTCTGTTGAGAACCACCGTTTCTCTATTGGCTGAGCAGGAAGCCCAGACTGTTAAGCTGTGAGAATACATAAGCATACTTAGAGCTATACTGCTATTCAGATTAAGTCTGTAGAAAAATAATAATTAAGGTTTGAGAACATGAATACTTATTTCATTGAATAATTACATCAACATTATTAATAATACATAATATTTCGCCTGTACATCATGTCTTCTGTAGTACCTCTTTTTGTTTGATGGTAAGTGTTGCAAGAGGAGTTCAATAGCTGTTCAGGTTTATGTACTTCTGTAAAAAAAGATGTGTGCACGTACTCAGATTGAGCTGTTTGTTTGTCTTTCAAACAGAATTCCTGGATAGATCAAGCTCAGCCAAGATTTGAATGCTTTGTTTTTAACTCTATCTGCTTGCTTTAAGGCATAAGTTAATTGGTATCACAGTATCATCCTTCTGTAGTAAAGCTGATAGTCTAGATATTCCACTGCCGTAAGTCAGCATAAAGCTTTTCCATTTTAACCAGCTAAGGATCTCATTGAATATACATATTTTTGGCAGGAATGGCTCTTTAGACACTATTATAAGTTGTTCTTTCACATTTTTGCAAAAGTCTTTCAGGCTCTGCCTGTTTGAGTTAGGCAAGCATGAAAGAATCGACGTGAGTCTAACTGAACAAAAAAAATCAGCCCCAGTGCCTGCTTCTTGCCAAGAACAGTGCCCCAGAACTAGAGCACTGCTGTGTTTACTGGCCCTTTCCTAACACTGTCAGTATCCAAGAGTTGGTAAATACAGAACTCATCCAGGAGGCTGTCAAATTCTTCTGCACTGCTGCACACCCCAAGATGATATGCTAACTCCTCTACCATTTTGCCAGTAAGCTTGAGTTTAAAGGCTGGGTCAAGAAGGAATGACACTTTTCCAGTAGGCTGTCCTTCAGGGGAAATGATTTTATTCTTTTTTTTTCTCAGTACTGACATGAAAAAGGAGCTATGTAATGCTTTTAATAAAGAACAGCTACATATTTATTATGTACCCCTAGGTTTCCTTATGTCGTCACCTCCAACCCATTGCTAATTCTCAGTCACACTTTAATATTTCTGAATCATACATCCTAAGCAGTTTGCAAACATTCTCAAATCAAGCCAAGTATTAAAGTAGCCTTCTAGAAAGCTTGCAAAACAAAACAGTCCTTGCCCTAATGAGATTTCAGGCCAGACAGCGAAGCCAACAGAGTGGGCAGCAGCACAAGAGGTGGAATGGTTTGCTGGGGGCAAGCTAGAAATCAGGCGTGGGATGAAGAATAGACCCTGCATCTCCTTAGTTGTAGGCAGATATTTGCTCCCCAGACCACAGGGCTTCCGAGCAGCCAGTGCTCCCTGTTCAGAAGAATTCAGCACGGCTTTGCCAACGATTTACTCAAAGATCAAGTGCACAAGAGATGCACTGGAATTTCGTCCTGTGACTGTTGACAAACTGGATCCAAATGACCAGTCAGGTGTTGCCTCTGGGGTGGTGCTCATCTACGGTAAAGGTAGAATTTTTGTCGTATTAGCAGTGAATCTTTCATATCCCTCAACAGAAAGTATTAAAATCCTGGAAAGTGTTTCTCTGTGTTTAGCAGTTATTTGACATTTTTGGGGTGTAATGCCTCCTGATCAGCACTGTCAACCTGCTGGACAGTTCGACAGATTTTGAAATGGATTGTGTGGCAGAGAGAGTGCATAAAGCACTGTTTCAGTTTCCTGCTCAAAGTCTGCTCGCTGATTATATCATCCTTCGTGTCAGGGAAAGAAGTGATGTACAGCGTGAGTGACTGTGGATCATTTCCACCCATTCTGGAAAAAAACAGACAAAAAGAGGGACATGTATTGCAGCAGACGAGGTGAATCTGACGTTCCTGGAAAAGTGCAATAACATAATCTGCTTCTTTTCCTGAGTTCCTCTACTACAGTAGGCTTTGTTGGCATTATTAGCCTCCTTGGTAGCATCCTCCAGAGGGAATTCAGCAGAGATGAAATACAAAAACTGCTTTAAAATGATAAGTCACAAATAGGATCTGCCACTAGGCATTATAAACAAAACTAGACACAAGAGACTCATAAAAAAATTAAAGCGTAAAGTAACAGAGAAAAACCCAAATCTTCCTGACTACAATCTCATTTGCACACCTGATTTGTTTGCACAGCTTCCAGTATATGACAAGCACAAAGGCAGTAAAAAAAACCTCCAAGTGACCAACACAATGGCCATTGATTCAGGCATTAATTTAGCAGCTTTCATATCCACTAACATGATGTGTATTTGCACCTCTGTTTCACGTTTGTCATTTTTCTTCTTCTTTGTGGTGATAAAACTTGGGCTTGCAACAAAAAGGGAGAATCTGTGGGGAGGGGGAATATTTGGGGAAAGCATTTTCTTCAATTTTAGAGTCTGCAGTTGTGCAACGAATTATATCAGGTGGTAAGGAGTGACAATAGAGCTAATCAATGTATTGACTGTGTTGCCAATGGCCCCGTGATATGAGAGTGATGTATTTCTCCTGACACATTTATTTCACAATACTGCAAACATCAACTTCTGACCTACAAACGTAAATTGATATTTCAGCATATGTGAGCTCTGGTCCCTGTAAGGCTTCTTTTCAGACTGATCATCATCTTTGTCTTTTGGGATCTGGGGTATTTTTTGATAGTTTTGATCTTAGTTATCTTTGGGATTTTAGTTGCCTTTCTGTCCTTAAAGGAAATAGTTCTGTTATTTTTTTCTGCACCTTGCTCCTGAGGACAGCACAGTCCAAATCAGTGCATGAAGAAATCTTTGATGCTCTGAAGTATTTTTCTGAGTAAATTTTCTAAGTTCTCCTGTTTTCGTTGCTTAGATAACATGCTATTCCTCACACCCCTCTTTCTCAGTTACAAAATATTTAAAGGTTCATTCCCGAAATTTTAATGTCATCTGATTTATCACCTGTACCTTCACTGAAAAGTGTAATTCCCAAGTTATGAATGTTCTGCAGCCCAACTCCACTGATTTGTACTCTCATGGAAATCATTTGCAAGTCAGTGACGTCTACACCTAAAGAATGAATCCTGATGCATTTCTGCTTCGTGTCTGCCTCTGTCATTTCCGTGTTCCTTGTAACAAATATCAAGTGAAGCGATTGGAAATGCAGTGGTGATGCATTGCCAGACATGAGCCACTCATGTGATATCGTTAACGCTGTTAAGTTGGGGGATCCAGTTTCTGATGTTAGTGGGCAATGTTGGCTCCTGGACAGTCCTGTCTAATCATGTGTGTTTCACAGTAATGAGGAGGAGGCAGAATGCCAGGAGAAGATAGCCATGGGTGGATGATGTAAGTACTTGCCAATCCCGAAGGCCCAGCATGCCTCATAGACGTCAACTTTCATACTCAGCCTTTTCAAGTGGGAGTCTAAAGACAAGATTGGTATTTGTTAAATTTACATTTCTAATTTTGGGTGCTGTACCTTGGGAAAGTCAAGTGAGTGCCTCAGCTGCTGCTCAGCCTTGAATTGTGAACCCCCTGTTCTCACTGTCCTTGTGTTAAGGGTAAAGGCAAGGCTGTGCGGGGTAACTAACCTCAGATCTTACCAGAAAACAGTAGGCCCGATTTGTGAAAAACCTCGAGGTTTTACACTGGTGTTTTATTATCACCACAAGGTGATGGTGATCACCTTGATCACCATCAAGGTGAAACCAACATCACCAAAAATCATATGAGGGAAAAAAAAAGAAGAAAAAAAAAAAGCAGAAGTGCAAGTGGTCAAATAGCTCTGTTTGGGAGGGATGCACTCAGTATGATCCTCTGATTTTGGCAGAGTGAGATCTGAACCTCAGACTGTGCTGTTTTTATTATGTACTCTAACCAGTGCTAACTTGAGGTCTCTGAGCTCTACTTTGGTTTGACCTGAAAATTGTTAATTGCCGTTAAAATGTCATCAAGATGCAGGAGACATATTTCCAACAATCACTTTTTCTTACAGAGCGACACAATAGAAGTGGACAGTATTGCATGTCCAAAATTAACACTGCGGTTCTGCTAAAGGCTTCCTGTGTTGGTAACAAACTGTGAAGAGAAGTGTTGCCAGTAGCATTGTTTGCAAGATACCTTGAGCCCGCTGTGCAGGATCTGCTACAGAAGTATAAATTTAAAAAATTCCCTGATATGCCTCATAAAATTAGGCATTGGATACCTCAGTATCATGGACTTAGTGTAACATCAAGGCTGATACCAGCGAACTTGAGATCTTATTCTCTAAGGACTGCTCCTCCAGCAAACATAGACGTGCTATCTATTTCTGCTGCCAGCATGTTCTTCTGCGTGCCTGGAAATGCTGGTTTTAGACCCAAAGGATGGCACTTAACGGTCGCCACGTGATCCTTTGTGCGACTTATGTAAGGTTTGCATCGTGGTTTCACCACATCATTCGGATTGAATTCTGACCTCAGGGCTGGTGCTGGAGCGTACACCAACCTCCCTCTTCCACTCAGTCGAGTATGTTTGGATGTGGTGAATGTGCAGTGGCTGCAGCTGCTGACAGGAACTGCTAGGCATTCAGCTGTGTCCAGACAACTGTATTTCCATATGTAATTAAACCATGGGGGTCTTTTTTTCTTATTTTTTTTTCTTATGTCAGGTTGCAATATCACAGGTATATTTGGTAAAGTACCTCTCTTCTTATCAGTCAAGTATGACCAAGTTTGTCTTTTGGAATTATTCTGTGAAGATTTAGGCATCGATTGTCATCTTACACAAACCAGAAGCAACAGATATACTCTCTCACCTGCTTCCTTAAGGGAAAAGCGTTTATTTTTCCATAGGCTGAGAAATCAGTCCATGAAGGATATGTGAATTAGGAGCAGACGGCATCATGGGATATAATTTCCAAGGAAGTCTTTATAACAGCAAAATTAATTAGGCCTGTGGTATTAGATAAGTACTAAAACAACTGATAATTTAATCTTAAAACTCTCCTTCAACATACTAGGAAAAAGAGAAACACAGACGAATATATTAGGATGCCAACTGTGGTTATATTGGGGATATTCTGAGCATTTCCTTTTAATGGATTCATCCAAGGATTGCCAAAGAGGGATTTCTGCCATGGTGCTCTCTGCTCTCCTTTCCTTCCCCGGGCACATGTAGGGCAGCATTGCACAGATCAGTGCACAGAAACTGTTTGGAGGTGTGCTCTCAGCCCCTGGCATAGCAGGGAAGTGGGAGGGGATGTTCTATGATAGTGCAGGTCTCATACCAAGACCTGTGGTGCTGGGCTGTGAAATGCACACGTGAGGTCACAGCGGCTGTGATTCCAGTCCTGCCACTGACTGCTCCCCAAAGTGACGTTTAGAGATAGAAACTAAGGCAGTCAGTTCAGGGCTAAGTGCCAGGTAGAAATGGTTCTTTCTTCCTGAGATTGAGCTCCCAGGTCCTCCTGAGATGCACTGCAAAGGGACAGAGATGTTTCCGCTGCAGTTCTATAGACAGCAGCAGCTCTCGGTGCGCACTGTTAGGTATTGGTGGTAGAAATAATAGGCTGGATAGGTCCAACACAGTGCTTTATTCTCCACTGCAAACAGTTAAATGGAGGAGTGCCAGCAAAGCAGGAGCATATCTCAGACATTCCGTGCAAGCAGGAAATCTGCTTCCTACCAGCCTCCACCTCAGACTTGTCATTTGGCCTCTGCACGTTGGTAGCAGGCATGCAAACAAGTTTCACTAATGCAGGATCAGGCTTCCTATCCCAGTGACTTCTGGGGTATTTCTCCATCATGCCATCCTGCGGAGGACTGCAGTCTGCTTACAGAAAATAGGAGCATTCCACTTTATTACCTAGCATTAAGAAAAACAAGTCTAATTGGCTTCTGCTGTGCTTTAATAAGTAAAGAACAACAAAGACATTTAGTCATTCACATCATTTCCTGTTTTTAAAGGATTTTAAATGTGACTCAGTGATTAACATTAAAAAGCAGCTACTATGCAGACACAAGAACTACTTCATTTTTTAATTATATTTTAACAGGTATGGATTCAGCGCTGTTGACATTTATAAGGAGTTCTTCATTTCCACTAATGTAGCATAACAAAATACCAAGTCCCATGGCTTGATCACCTCTGTGTGCAGTCCCAGCCTTGCTGTTAGCAGAGCAAGAGCATGTTTGTGTTGCCCATAATATTGGAGTAGCCTGGTCCCCTAGTGGTGATCATCTAAGCAGAATCAAAGAGAAATGCTTCTTTCCCACACAGGAGAAGACTATATTTTTTGATTTATTTTTTTCCTGTTCTGTCTTTGGTCCTTTGTTTCAACTGGAAATCCACTGTACTCTTGAGAGCTGGTGAAACTTTCTTTTGAATAATGTATTTTTACAAAAAAAAAAAAAAAAAAAAAAAAAAAAAGATTTAGGATTTAGCAATTGTTTTCTGAACTAAAAAGCATACTAACAGAACCACCTTGTAGTGTTCTATGTCTCTTTGAATGGCACATGCAAAGCATTTGTGTTTCTAGCTGTGGGCTGGGCTGAGCCCGGACGCTGGCTTTGTTCTGTGTCAAATCTGTCTCCTACAGGGACTGGGCAGAGCTGCTTCTCTTAAGAATAGCCCACGTGCAGCTTGTGAAGGGGTGCCATGTTAGCATGGAAGCCTGGGGAGGCAGAGTGTGTTTATTTTGCACGTGTCACACAGGCACTGCCTGCGCAGGTTCTTTTTGTTCCCCCACACCATCAGTTTCACTTCAAGATTTTGGTGTGACCGATGCTGAAATGCAAAGCAAATCCCATTCGAAACTGCTGGGTATCATCTTCTGTTCCTCAAACTTGGATGTTGAGGGAGTGGAGGTGGGATAAAACCTTCCCTTCTGTTATGCTTTGTCAGTGCTTTGATTCAGTTTGCCTGGCGTGACGCACGCCCAGAACCCACCACCACTGGTCTCAGGCTGCCGTAATGCCTACAGTGATGTATCAATGCATTCAGCAGTTCTGATTTCATAGCACTGCTGTTGTTCTTCATAGCATTGCCGTTGTTTTTCATCCTTCTCGTGGGCCAACCCCTGCAGACGTGGGCATAGAGCAGGAGCCTGTGGCAGCAGGAGCTCACGAGCAGTAGAGGGAGGATGTGTGTTGTGGGCAGAGCAGCATCGTTATTTCTTGTGTGTGAAAAGGACGGCAGAAATCACAAAACTGAACGATAATAACAGATTCCTTGTAGCTTAAAACTCCCTCAAGGCTGAGGCATCTTGGGCCGCTCTGAAGACAGGCATATATTTTGAAGGGAACGTGGGGAAAAAAAGCCTAATCTTCTGCTGATGTGGCCTTGGCAATCGACTGAACTGACAAGGCTGTGTATTTGTAAAACAAGCTGTGCTAAGTATTTTTTCGGCCTCGTGTTTAGAAACACACAGAGGGGGGAAAAAATGAATAAATATGGAAATCAAATGTAAAAACTTCTTGCACTCGCACCCGGCTCCCCGGAGGGAATTCCTCCCTCTGTTCTCTGCTCTTCCTCCACTCAGCAAAACGGCTGCCAGTCATTAGCGGGGCCGTACGAGCTCACTGTACAGTAATTGAACACCAATGGGCCCACCCTCATTTGCATTCCCCATCCCTTGATTGGCAGCTGTACATGAAATGCCATATCAGTTGAAAGTATGTTGTGAGCTGGCACTAATGATCCAGTGGCTCCGGGGAAACCTGCCATATTGTAATTCGGCTATCAGGCATGAAAGAAATAATTCTAAGTGCCAGCAATGTGAAGCCGAATAAATGTTTCAGTGCTGCAGGTTGCCAAGGGTGACACTTCTGATTTAGTATAAACGAATGCCCCGTTGCCTTTGGGGTTGGGGGAGTTCGCATTGTATCTGAGATGTGTGTATAAAACATTAGTATTAGAAAATGGCTTCGGCACGGGATGGGAAACAGAGGCCTGGTCCCAGGCGGCGCGGGAATGTTTACAACTAATGACTGGATGAAAGGATTTTTCTACCTACTGTAATGACAGGCAAAATAGGATTTGCTTTCCCCAAGATGGAGAATAATGGCTGTGTTAACTCTGCCTTTCCTTTTTCTTTCTTTCCCTAAATGAAATGCTCTTTTGTAAAGAAAATCGCATCTATTTTCTTCGGTGCAGTGCAGGGAGGTGGTGGCTGTAACTCCTTGGAGCGTGGGCTTCTGGGGGGCTGGGGCTCAGTGGTGGCCTCACAGGCAGCCCCCATCCTCACCAAAGCCACTGTGCCAGGAAAAGATCTTCCAGTAGCCTTTGTACTCTTGTTTAATGTTAAAAATCTGGTGGGAGATGAAAGAAAAGACTCCTGATGCCTTAAAAATGTGATGTAGGCGGTTTTTGCTTTAATATTGCAGCTCCTGCACGTAAGTATGACACAAAAGGTGAGAGTGAAGGGACAGGTGTCTGCAGGCACGTGGAAACTGGAAGGCTGAGTGTGAAGGAGCTGCTTCTCTCCTATTGTGTCTGTACACAGCTGCTGTAATTGTAAATGTAGCTAATTAATTGCATCTGCCTATAGGAGGATGGTAATTGTGCACTAACTGCAGACGCAGGTACTGAAACCTGCCAGTGATTTTTTATCTTTCCAGGAACAGAATTCTGTAATGTTTTGGAGCAAAGTGTGGGAAGGCGTGTGAACAGTTCAGATCTCTTTTCTTTCCATGCCAATTCACAATAAGGCTGATTCTTAATTTTGTTATCCACACCCAGTCAGCCTTGCAAAATGGCAATCTCTTCAAACTTGGATCGCTTTTAGTAACCCTGGCTTTAGCTTCAGCAGGGTTATTGCAAAACCTGTCTGGAAGGGGGGAAAAAAAGGAACAGAAAGGTGCAGAAAATGAATATTAGTCCTTAAAGTTACAGCCTAGTAGAAACTGAAAAGGAAAAAAACAAAATAGCTGATTCAGCCTGGTAACGGTCAGCTGGGACTTTGCTGAGACCTCATCCTTTTCTGCTGTGTATGTTATTCCATTGTGTCCATGACTCAAATCCGTTGTTTTCTCTTGTCTGTATTTTCATATCTTCATAGCAAGCTCCTTTGGAATCGGTGCCATCTCTGTGCTTCATACACAGCTGATAGCATTGCACAGTGGGCTGTGCTTTTATTGATCCTTATGTGAAAAAGAGAACCTGGGCCCACAACAGGGATCCCTGGGAAGCAGCCGAGGTGCTCCTGGGCACCATTGGTATTTCTCTGCTCCCAGATGCACCCAGGAAAATTGAAGGCATTCAGTTCCACTCAGGATCAGATCCTGACTATTTTGTTGAGGCTTTTATTGTTGTTATGGTGCCCCATGATGAGATAGCATCTGTAATTTGTGGTCAGCAGGGATGCAGGGAGAAAAATGACAAATTAGAAGCACAAAACGCTTTAAGATGAATGAACTACCTGAGAAAGAACGTGTGTCAGCCTACAATTTATGGGGATAAAACATCACAGCTGACAATCTATTATCAGAGATCAGATGAAGCCTAAAATTTTGGATATGGATTTGAATAGCCCCATACAGAGGCGATAGACGGATGGGTAGGCTGATATTCAGGGATTTTGCTTGGCCCCTCATGAAAAAAGAAATAATTTCTTTCAAAACGTGGCTCATGATTTGGTTTCAAATGTCAATCACTCCACATCTTCAAAACTGTTTGGAAAAAGTATTTTGGTTCAGACGCATCTCAACATAATAAGCCTTTCAGAAGTGTCTGTTCAGGCACCGCATATTATTCCTGTTATTTCTGTGCTGTCCTGCATCATCTGCATCCACCCAGATGAGACTGGAGAAGTGCTGTGTGTCCAGATGAACTTCAAACAACCCCAGCACATCATTATCCAGTGCAGGTTTCCTGCAGCGCTTTCATGGCATCCGGCTGCATTTTGTGGCCCTCCGTTCCACAGCCTTCCAGGGCTGCATCTGATCACCACTTGAGCACATCCATGCTTATGGGCAGCTACAGCAGCAGTGATTGCTGTACAAAACACAGGGCTTTCCTCCTGACTCTTCCCAACCTCCTGCCCGCTCCCTGCAGTTCTTAGCCAGAGGAGTTTGCTGGCAGGGACCATTATTCACCATTGTTTTTTACTGGAATGTGTCATCTTGGGAAAGCAGAAGGAAAACTATTGGTGTCTTTTAGAAAATTAAAACACGTTTTCACTTCTCACGAAGGAGAAGGCTTTGTGCTTTATGTGTTCAAGTGACCCCAAGACTTTAAAGAATAACCAATGTATGAAGGAAGAATTATTGTTTTCTCTTAAAAATATAACGAATATTTGTCTTTGTAACATGCCAGATGTGCTCCTGATTTTTGTAACAGGTCTCTCTCCTACTATAAATGTCTCCAAGGAAAGCAAGATGATTTCAGTAATTTGGGAACAGAATATAGTCTGTGAAAGTTAACAGTATAGTGCATCCCAGAAGTAAGGCAAATATGAAAGCATACCAACCAGCTGATATCATTTTTATATTCATAGAAGAAAATCCTGGGAAAAGCTTCTTTAAATTACCTAAGTGTAAAAAGAAATCCTTCGTAATGAAGACACTAATTTCTGCCATAATGAAATTTGTCACATAGTTTGAGTTGTTTAAAAGGTTGAATTGTGTGGATAGACCCGAGGGGTCTTTGTGCAGGAATTGTGTATGTTTCTTTCTGAAGCGGATCAAAACCCTGGTGGAAGTGTGAGCAAAGAGGCAATCATCTGTCGGTCTGTTTGTGTTCAGCTATCCGCTGTGTTTGTACTTGCAATCACACGCAGTTCATGAAATGTAGGTGGTCAAATGCACGAGGAACTCTGCCGGGCCACTATCAGAAGTAATAAATGTGGCAAGGCAGAATAAATATGCAAAACGTAGTACTTTAACCTAATAACATGACCACTTGCAAGCTTTAGCATAACACTGAAAATCACTAATGGAGCACTGTGCAGATTTTCATGATACAAGCAGTCAAGAATCATGCATAATGGAACAGTGCAACAGCTAACAGCAGATTCGCACAAGATAATTTAAACTTGTTTGTATGGAAATGAAGAACTGATCTTTGAAGTGGTCCTTAATGAGATTCTGCTTGATCCTCTCCGTATCCGGAGAAAGTCTTCCGTTTTCCTCTTGCATCCGGCTTGTGTTGCCGGGGTGCAGAGAAAGGACTTGTTTAAATTATGAATGCCAATTTGCATCTACATGGCATTAGGTGAGAACTCAGTGCTGCCACTGACTTTGCGTGTGCTTGCAGAATTGTTCCTAAGTTCTGCATGTTTACGTCCCCTCTGACCGTATGCCACCCAGCATTCCTCAGCAGCTTGGCGGGGTCTCAACATGGTGAAATGTAAAGGAATTCAAAGAGATTGCCATAAATTTGTATACGTATTAAAAATATAGGACAGACTTTATCATCTCACTTATATGTTCTCCTACATAATGTGTACTAGGAATTCTGGTATTTATTTTTTTTTTCCCCATGTTCTTTTTTTTCATGTTTTCATCTTAATGGACGTTATTTGTTCCTGCTCATATAATGGAGCATTGCAACGTGCTGAAAATCATTCTGCAGTTTATCACCAAATATATTGCGCTCCACTCCCACAGGGCTGCGAGGCAGACGCTGTAGCAATGTGTTATGGAACTCCTCAAAGTGCCCCAAGACTTCAGAGCTCCCTCCCCGTTCCCCACCAGCGATGCTGCCCAGCCATCCGCCTTCTCCACACGTGTGCTCACTCTGAAAGCGTCCATCTGGCACACACGGCGCTGCTTGTGCTTTTGAAAGGCAGAGGGAAAACATTGCATTGTTTTTTTTTCTATCTGTTTGTTTGTTTGCATGGCTCAGGAGATTAAGGAGGACTTATTGAAAGTTAATGATTTTGTACCCATGAGGGAAAAAACACCTCTCTGTAAGCTGCAGGTTCCCTCATACAGTTTTGCCTTTCAATTGGACATTTCTGCCTTCAAAAGAAGCAACCGCAGTAAATACCTCCAGGTGACATTAGGCTTCTAACCCACTTGCACACTTATTTCTCAGACTTCAATTTAAAAAGGCAAATAGCTTTCTGTAATGAAACAGGGAGGAGGACCAGAGCTGATGGTTCATTTGCTGCAGTTCACATAAGGCCACAGCAAAGTAGTACAGCTGAGTAACCACGACAGCGAGCAGGGGGGAAATCTTCCTGCCTTTAAGAAGTGATGGAAGCAGCAAGGAACTCGCTCAGAGGCACAGCAATAACTGCTGTAAAAGTTTCATGCTGGCAGGCACATTCTGTAGCATGGGTCACCCCATGGCACCTGTAATGTCAAACACAGCTCGGCCCTCTTTGAACCTATGTAGGGGCTGTGCAGAGTGAATAAATCCAATATCAGTTATCTTAAAAGAAACATAAAATGACCTCATTAAACAGATGTACCACGAAGGACGTTTGGCTGTCGAAGGAGAGTGAGCTCAGGGTGGGGGATGCAGCACCCAGCATCCTTGTGGCTCTGGGCTGAGACTTGTGCTCCCCAGGATTCACTTCTGACCCAGTCCACCTCCTCACCACTTGCAGCAGCTGCCATTCTAAAGCCTGCCGAGGGCTTTTGGAACTCTTTCATCCCTTGTAGAAGCATTAGGAATCAAATTTGATGTCACACGTTACACTGCAAAGAATACTGCTGCTGCAACTAATGTAGTCCCATATAACAGGTTCTTGGAAAAAATTAACAAACCTTTCTAATGCTACTTATTTTTACATTACTTGTTGCACCTGCAGCTGAGCTCAGCACTGGCAGACCTCTGTTGGAAAAGCCCAACACCTCCAGGGCTTTTTGAGGAGTTTCCAGCTTTTACAGAGGTGCAGAGAAATATGAGACAACAGATGAAACTTCATCTTGCTTGTACACACTCTCCTTGCTATAAATGTCATGCGTGTTTTCTTTGCTTTTACTGAAGCCCATTAGGATCTATTCTGCTTTGCTACGTACAGAATTTACACAGACAGCTATTATTATTGCCTGAGGGGATCCTTATAAGTTTTATAGCATCCATATAGACCTGACAACTTGCTGCATCTGATTAGTTGCGGTGTTTACTCAACGCCCTGGGCATGGAACAAACACCTGGGGCAGGCCCAGGCCTCAGGGAGAGGTCTGGTAGCAGAACCAGCATTTGGCTTCTGTCCTGAGTTGCATCACTCTGCAGCCCACTGCATTCCCCACAACTCATGACAGAAATGTCACTGCCCAGCCTCTCCTGCTCTCCTTCACCAGCATTGCCTCTGGCTTTAACTTTAAAAGAAATCCTTTTTTTGAGGGGGAGAGAGGAGGAGAAAAAAAGGAAGACAAAGCCTTCCCTTTATCATACACCCACAGGTGTATGAAATAAGGGATGCTCAGTAGAAATAACTCCCTCACTTTTCATTGACAGTCCCCATACCGGCTGAGGACCAAAGAGGCAGTTGAGAGATCTGCTCTCCTACTTACCCACCTATAAGGCTTTCATGAGTTTGTATCATTAAGGCTAACAGGTGTTAATAGTAGTTAATATTTACATCTGCTCATAAAGAGGATGAGGAGCAGTCTCTATTCCAACGTTGGCCACGTAATTGCAGGCTGATTACATGCCTACACATGTGCCATTTCTAAAGGGACAAACGAGGGATGGAGAGGCACATAAGGTCACACATCTTCCCCAGAGGTGTCAAGGCCTGTTCTGTGGAGAGGGCCAAATTATGTGTTTAATTATGATCCAGGGACTTGCACTACAGCATCAGGGTCACACAGTACTCTTGATCCACAGCATCTCCTGCTGAGGGCACTGGGAGGTTTGCATAAAGATCAGGGCTGGAACAAGACTCCTAAGAAATGAAGAAGCTCCTCTATGAGAGGCTCCTGGTATACCTGATATTGCTCAGTGTGGAAAAAAGGCATTCAATATATGGCTTGCTTTGGGCTACAGAGATCCTTGCCTTGCTTGTATATTCAGGTAACAACTGGACACACAGAAGGAGAGGAGGCAGCAGCAATCCCAAGGTTACCTGGAGAGTCTTAAGGGATCCTGGTGTCAGCCTTGCTATAACCACATCCCTTCACACTCTTTGCCACTGTGGTCACTACTTCTTTTATTTTCTTCCTGGCAGTAAGCAGACTCCTGGGTGGTGTTCTTTGTCCATCCGCCACAATCCTTTCCAAGCTCCTCTTCAGTGGAGAGTCCAAAACCATTTTCCATATCTAAAAACATAAGATTAGTGTGTTTCGTGAATTCAGAACACATTTGAAGCAATCTCTTGAATAAAACCCATTCAGAGAGCTCTTAGCAAATAGAATCCGGAAAAATATTTGGGATCTCCCCAAGCAGAGTGATGTAATGAAATCTGTCAGAGCGAGCGGGCACTGATTCGAGCTTATGTCTGAGCAGTCTGCATGCATTGACAGGGAGCTGTGGAGAGTCGATGTTGCATGAACTCCTTGTTTTGTTTCCAGCCAAGAGCACCACTCTGCACTGTGTGCATGTGTGTGCGCCACATGTGCATGCAGGAATGGTCACTAGCTCCTCCCTGCCCAATTAGCTCGTGGAACAGTTGGGGTAATTTAGGACTTGCGCTGCCTGATCATTGGTACAGTTACAACAAATAAAACATTTTAATATGAGCAGTCGCTGAATGTTTACTGTATCATATTGCTGGGAGCTGAACGTGTGCCAAATGCTATAACAGAAGGGAGCATATGAACTCCAGAATGATGACACTAATAAGGAAATTACAAAAGGCCCAACAAATGGCATTTGTGTTAAATCAATAATGCTCTGTTTGTTGGTTTTTTCTTTTTTTATTCTAATCTTTCTTCTAAAAAAAAAAAAAAAAAAAAAAAAATTATCTTTCCAAACAGTTGGCAATTCCCATTCTTGTTCTTCTTCCTGAACATAATTAAAAACATGTTGTGGCGTCTACTTAAGACATCAACTTTCCCAAGCCTGTCTTGTCCACTGCGTTTTAAACAAAGACACTTGTTTTGGCATTGTGCCCTTAATTAATCATTTGAGGCTTTAATGCTGTACAAAAAATGTCTTTGTTTAATGATTCATCACAAGCCCAATTTCTGCAGAACTTAATCAACTACAGAACTTTCTAATCAGCTTAAAGTAAGATAAAAAAGGAGGACGAGGTTGCTTTTAGTGTGTTGTTTTGATAAAGAAACGTTGGTTTACAGCATGCTAGCATTCTGGGCTGTGATTTAGAACTACAGGGATTAGATTGGTCCCTTAACCTGAGATTTCGGGAGGAGGAGACCTGCTGTACATGGAGGAGCACAATCCCCCAAGCCCCCCCAGCATCGCTCACTGCAGCGTTCTTCAGAGCACACCAGATACTGAAAGGCACCAGACAGGCTTCTGTGAAAAGTGACTCTAGTCTCAAAAGATAGATTTGCAGCGTAAAGTTGAGCATTACAGGAAAGCAGTAATGAACAAGGCTGGTTTTACCAAGCGCTGAGATCATTTTTCACCATGCTTGCTGTTTTTCCTGTCTCATTTTTTTTTCCCTCATTTTATTTTATTATGGAATTAGTTGATTTGACTCTCACTTGGGCATTATCGAGCTTTTGTTCTAGCAATGGATTTTTACAGTAAATGAGTTTCCCATAGGGCAATATAGGAGAGATTTAAATATTAATTTCCTTCCATTGAATTTAGAGTAAGAAGTTCAAGAATAAACAGCTCAACTCCTTAAACAGCAAAAATGACTCGTTGTGCTTAGTGACCATAATCAAGACTTAGTCTTTTCCATGCTAGAAACTATGCAAACTCATTTGAGGATACCCCTCCTGCTCCCATACGGAGCGCACAGCTAGAACACGGATCGTGAGATGGTGGCGTTGGCTCAATGTGCAATTCATCACACACAGCTGAGGCACAAGTTAAATGACTGACATCTGACAGACACAGAGATGATGGCTCAATTACTCTAGACACAGGAGCAAAGCACCTCTGAATTTCCCTTGAAGTTGTCAGAACTGAACCGACGTCTTCTGTCTTACAGGCTGAATGACTTCCCTTCAATGCCGCCTCTTTTTTCAAAATTAAGTTTTAAAGACAGTCCATAAAAATATAAAAATTCTCAATTCTCCAGGCATCTGTACACAGCTTGTGCAATGTCAAAACATGCCTACTTGGAGTAAATATATTATTATGCTGTGTCAATGTGTGTTATGTAACGGTCATCTGTATTAATGTATTCTCCATGTAGGATAATAGCATTCGTTTGCTTGAGATATGCTGCTAACTGCACTTGGGTTTTTACTGCAGAATTTCCTTTTTCAGGCCAGATGATGGATGTCAATATCTAATGCTGCACTCCCTTCACTGCAATGAGCTGTGCCAGCCCTCATTTCCCCTCTCAGAAAAGTTTCTGTTTTGGGCTGGAAACAACAAAGAGGATTTCTGTTCTCATCATCGCTTCCACATCCAGAAGTTGATAACAGAGTAAATAAGGTCACACACAGGCTGCCAAAGGAGGACAATAAAGCAGCAGCACCTCTACCTTTGTGATCATCTTCTGGAGTCCCAGTGCCCCAGGTCAGCTGCTGGGCACCCATGGGAGCACTGTGGCACTGAGCAGACCTAAGCCCACCTAAAACGGGCACTGACTGCAATGAGAGGTTGTTTCAAAGCCTGGTGCCATTCGTTGGCCTGCGTTGATTTTGATGGTGGTATGAAATGACATGATGCAAGCACAGACAGTGGGTGGGTTCCCAACATGGCTTTACACCCAAAAGAGCTTTCAGTGAGAGCCGTCCCAGAGCAGCAATTGTTTATTGCTGAGCATAGGCCTGGATTTGTTTCTGTATGGGTACCTGGCAGCTCATGATGCTCTGATTCTCTCCATCCTGGCACAGAGAAGGCTGCACACAGTGCTGCTGTCCCTCCTTCCCAGGAGTCTTGCACATAGGGCACAGACTCTGGCCTGGTCACCAGCATTACTTTCCTTTGCTACTTGGCAGCTGCAAAAATGAAACCCAGCTGTAAGAAATAAGTCTCTTCTCTATTTGGCAAGATTCCTTCAGAGTTCAAGTATCTGTGTGCGCATGTGTTCTGGGGCAGGATGAAGGCAGACTTGATTAGCAGTTTAGTCTGAACATGTGTTTAGCACCAATTATATTCCTACATGCTCACAAGCACTGAATGCTTGGTTAAAATTAAGGTATAGCATGTGTGTGTATATGATGATGTCTAATAAACTGCAGGAAAGAAAGAAAAAAAACCACCAAGCTGTCACTCTCCAACCCTAAAGTAAGGAATATAGGAATAACATCATGGTTGCTTTCAGCCACACACCACTCTTTGGACACTGGAGCTCCTGATGCCATGATGTGCTTTGGTCACTTGGCAATGCACAGCTTTCACTGTGCAGAAGTCACATTGGTTTGTTGTTGTTGTTTTCTTTGCAATTGCAAGGAGAGGAAATCAGCCACAAAGTGATGGATTTTGGTTTTTTCTTCCCATTAGGATGATTTAGAATTGTACAATAAGCATCACTGCTTGGCTGCTAGATAATGCATGTTACTAATTTGACATAAAATGATGCTCTATTTATATAATATTTTGTGGAGTTTGCAAGAGTTTTATGTTTAAAAGAACAACCATAAGCCCAGCAAATATTCAAATTTACTCCTGCAATTTCATTATTTTCCTGGGTAAGAGAGTAGTAGCTCTGTGAATTCCTTAATCGGACATAATGAGTTTCCTCATATTTTTTTGAGGATCAGCCCTTCAGCCAGTCAGATGGCACTTAGTAGGGTGGGAACAGCTAATAACTCTTCGAAGCCAGACAAATGATGACCAGTGATATAATCAAGTAGAGAGGAGCCTGACATCATCTCCTTTAGAACTTGCAGGGTATCTCCTTGGGTTCTCCAAGGAGGATTCTCTCCATTCTTTTAATTTTGGCCACTTCACCTCACAGGAAAGGCATCCACTCTTCCATTTGTCAGGGCCCAGAAGAGCTCTACACCTGATGCAGATGCCTGGTAATAAGCCAGAAGTAGCCATCCAGTGACATTCTGTAGGAACTATTGGGAGCCTGTACCTTATTATTAACATTAACCAAGCCAAGGAAGAGAAGAGTAAGAATCCTACAGGGAATAAGCTGGGAAATTGAAGCAAGCAAGCAAGAAAAATATTGACATTCATCTAAGACTGAGACTACAGAGAAGAGAAAGGTGATCAAATATGAGGAGGTTGTTTGGGAAACAGCTGGCTGAGTTTTGGTTTCCGTCCCCAGGATTGTTTGTACGACTTGCTCCGCAATATTATTCAGAAGATTAACGATGCCTAGTGTAACACTACAGTGTGACAGAAAATATAGAAATAACAGGAGGGTGGCAAAATCTTTGGCTGTAGCAAATGAGGACAAGCCCAAACACAGCAGCTGTAGATGCTGTAGATGCAGAAACAAAGAAAAAAGGTTTGCTTACCTTGAGAAGGCCTCAGATATGCAGAGATCTCCAGTGAGATCCTCTCACCTCCACTGCCAACCCTTAAATGAGGGCTCGGAAGGGGTGGATCCTGGCTCCAGCCCTTCTGGTCACTCAGGTACATTGCATGCAGCTGAGTTCCCCTGGGTTGGCCCTGCCTTCAATCAGTGGTGCACCTGATGGAATTTCTGCTACATCTGGATACTAGACATTGCTAGATTCTGTAGGCTCTTCAGGAGAAAACCTAGCCCAAGGAGGCTAAGTAAAATACCTCTCAAATGCTAAATAAGAGCTCTCTGTGGCTAGCTCGCACTGAGCTCCTTGCTGCCCTCCTACACTTGCTGCTTACTCCAGATTTCAGTATGGGTGCTTTGTGCAGTCTCTCTACTGCACCAGTGTTGATGTGAAGTAGAAAAGGTTGTTGCTAAGTGACATGACACTGCAAAGTGCTTTACAATTTCTTTTTCTGTTTTCTACTCCCACCTTCCTCATACATGCTTTACGGAGAGCTAGCGGCTGGGAACATCCCCGTCTAGCAGCGTGCTCTGTGTGACAGAGCCCGGATCACAGTGCTCACAGAAGTGGCACAGAAGCTGCTGTGCCTGCCCCAAAGCTTCTTGCAGTTGCAAACTTGGGAGTGACCAAAGAGTGTCCCCATCTTTCTTCGTTCAGTTGTATATCAGGGTGATTTAGTGGCTGGGATGATGTGGGCTTGGTGATATCTGCAATCATGTATAACAGTGCTCTCCATACACAGCAAAGCAGAGCCATCAGCTCAAATGGGCAGGGGCACTGCCAGCCCCTGGGCCCTGCAGCTCAGCCCTGCAGACGGAACCTATGTTTTGACATAGCTGCTCTCACTGCAGTGTTCATGCTGTGGCTGACTGTCGTGGGCTGTAAAGCTGCAGGTTTTGTTGTGGAAGACTTCTATTTACAATGCCCTGCTGGTAGCTGTCTCTTTGCTGAAGCTCCTCTCAAGTTATTTTATCTATTGGCTCAGTGTGGGGAAGTAGTTTAATAATAAATAAATAAATGAATAAACAAATATCTTCAAACAACTAGATTCTTTGAACTTTACCTCTTGCAGCAGTCTTCATACTACTCACATCTCTCTGCATTGAGTTTCATTGGCCAAACCATATCCTTTTGTTCTGTGCCAATACAGTGACTCTAACACTTGATGGGCTCCATCAGGACCTACCACAGTGAACCACAGCTTACCATAGCAAACCACAATGAAATTGTAACAGTAAACAGCATTACAAATCTTGTGCATCTGTCTGTCCTGCTTCCTTCTCCATTCCATACGTGGGTTCAGCCCTGACTTCTTGCCATGCAGAATTCATGTGTGAGAGGCTGGCATCGCGCCTGCAGTGTCTGTTCTTTACCACATTAAAAGGTCATAAAAGGATAGTCAGTTAGAAAATCCTGGTACTGAAGACAGCCTTTATGCTGAAATAAATTCCAAGTAGGATTTTTTTTTTTCTATCTTTTAGCAGGCAGAGGAACAGCTAGAAAAAAAAATGTGAGCTCAACTATTAGCTTTCCACTTGTAAAACTTCATCTATCACTAAATATATTGCCCGTAGAGGACAGAAGCTGTTAAGATGGGAAAGAATTTTGAAGATGGATGAATGACAAAGACAAATGAAGATTTTTATTTTAGCAGAAGTTTCCAAGTGCTGTCTCTGGGTTGGGAGGGTACTGTTAATAAAGTACACTTGACATATAACTGTTCAAGTTCCTGAGAAACAGCTTTGCTTTAAAGTTCGGTAGAGGATCAAAAAGAGTGAATTCTCTGTTTTTCTCTGTAAAAAAAGAAAAAGAAAGCCCTGAAAAAGGATAGGTTTTTTTGGGAAACGGCATCTATGCCTTTTGTCTTTTCTTCTCTTTGTGGTCCAGAGACAGTGCGCTGACTGACTTCTTCAGAAAGGAGATCAGTGAAATTGTCAGTTGATTACTTCTCCTTGATTAGCATTTATAAGAGCCCTGTGATACATTATTTGCATTCCTATTTAGCCGTGATTTTTGTGGGGCAGCAATGATTAAACTTGTCACAGGGCCTGATTGACAGGGTCAGATCTTCACTTTCTACTCTTTTGAAATTAAAAACAAATGTGTCAGCTCCCTTCATGGGCCGCAGCGCTGTGAAGCTTGCTTGCCTTGTCATCGCAGATAGGTCAGGAATGTTTTAATTTTAGGGATGGATTCTGCTTGTCAAGCAGAGTGTGATGGCGTGTAGTTCTGGAGATGAGATGTGAAGGGTGTAAAACAAAGAATGGAAAGAACAAAGACAAAGACACTCACATTATTAGACAGATTTAATTAGTCTGAATGGATATTATGCTAGATGAAGCAGTGAGCTGTGAAATTAACCCTTGATTACGGATTGGCGGATCATGCTCATAAAGAGAATCAAACCTTGGTGAATGGGAAAGAGGTGCCGCTCCACCCTCGGATCCCTCATCCCCACGACCTCTTCCTAAGTCCGAGAGCAGGAGAAAATCTTTGAAGGAAAAGCTGCCAGTGGCATTGAGGAAGCTGGGGCCGTCTCCCCCTCTCCCTTTATCCCCAGGTCTGGAGCTGGCCCATCTGAAGAGCTGAAATGGAGCAGGCTACGGAGAGGCAGAATTTTCCATGACAGATGATGAGAAATGGCTCCCACAAGTGCAGCCCATTCCCTGCAGGCACAGGATGTGCAGCAGCTCTGAGTTCCTGTCCCCTCGTGAGACACGTTCCCATTCCCTCCCATCTCCCACCACCAAGTAGGTTTGATATTTCTGTTTGAAAACCACATCTTTTTGTAATGATAAGCTGCGAGTTAATACGATGTGACTCACCCCAAAGTGAGGGTTTAGGCTTCGAAAGGCCAGGCTTCCCAGCCTCTGCCACGCCAGTGCTGTGGTGTTCCAAGTGCTGAGATAGTGTGGGAGATTGGGGTGATGACAATTGGGAGGGTGCTGTGTTTTGCTTCATCCCGAGATGCACAGAAGAGGCACTTCAGCCTTCTGTGTGCTTCTCATCAGCATTCCCCAAAGCTCTGTATCAAGAACTACTCCTAATTAGCACGGCTGCAACGGAAGAAAATAAATAGAAAATACAGTGTTACTCTCTTGTTAGTTCCTTGTCATTTCTTCCAAGTTGTTCAACTAATGGAGTAATCAGCCTTTATGTTTAAAAATAAAAATAAAATAGCCAAAGGGCATTAGGCGCATTAATCTCCCAATAGGTGTGAGGCCCCTGCTTCTCTCTGGCACATTTGAAATGCTTGCTTTTAGTGCAAATTTGCATGCTGGAAACTGTCAGATTAAAAAGGAGTGAGACATGAAAACAAGTTGGGTGAGAGACTGCCTAGAAGTGGTGGCTGATGACTTACTGAACAGTCGTGTCGATGACTTACCTCCTCAGTCGTGTTGAGCCCCTGCTGGTACCGTACTGTGTGGTGTTCCTTCCTATTTCACTTTTTAAATGTGATATCAAGAATTCTCATTTTTACTTCATATATATAGTCACATTTAAGTGGCCTCTGCATATGTGGAGTAAAAAGAACCCTTTGATGAAAGACCTACAGAAGATTAATGAAAGTCATTATCATTATGAGGTAGCAGAGAGCTACTATCCACAGGAAAAGAAGGAACTCCTGCCTGCACATCTTCTCTCCCCTGGTTTCTCCATGTCTTTTTGTACCCCAAAAGAGAAGACGCAGCAGGAGAAGGTGATGAGGGAATAGGACATGACATGAATCCCATTGCTAAGACTACTACTGAATTTCTGTTGGTGTTAGAACAAGTCACTTTGCCATTCTACAGATGAAAACGATTATTTGAGGACAAAAGACTCGTACTTATCATTAAACCTGAAGACACAGACTGGTTCTTAGGCAGAAAAGCCTTGTCATTGAGCTGGTGTTTATGTGAGCAGTCACACATTAGTGTTTCTGCTTTCAGGGGCCTCTCATCAAAGTCTTTATTATTACAAACCTATTGAGCCATATCCTCAGCTGCTGTGAATCGACATAACTCTTCTGGAATTAATGATGCTACAGAGTTTTACATCAGCTGAGAATCCAGCTCTTCCATCTTGCTATTTATTTGTTACTGAGTGAAACTATTGCAGCCCAGGCCATAGAAAACACAGAACTCTTCCATGAAGGATCTGCTTTCCAACCCAACGTCAGCCCCATGGGACAGGACCTGTCATCTGGGTCTTCTCAATTCCAGGTTTGAAAGACCATTTGGGTCAGACAGTAATTTAATTGAAGAGTTTTAATTGAATTAGTTGATTCAATAGTTTCTCACTATCTCTGCTGCTCTGAGCAAGCAGCAATGCTTTGCTCACCTCCGGCTGGGGAGGCTTTGCCACAAATGTCACTGCGTGGGCACAGGGATGAGCACAGAGGGTGGCTGTTCCTTGTGCTAAGAGAGCAGAGCGTATGAAACCAGTGGAAAAGGCAAGTGCTGATAAAAGGGAAACCTCTGTACCTTCAGTCGATGTCTTTGTCAGGAATGTAGGTGAATTTTTTGGTTTCTGCTTTGCCACCTGTCACTGTTCTCTCTCTGGGCACTGAGCCTTGTAGCATGTAAAATGCAAACGTGGCTGCTGTTGTCATTGTGGGACTCCTAACGCTCACTTTGCAGAGAGAGAGAGACTTCAACTGGTGCATTCAGCTTCAATACAAAACATTAGCAGACAAAAGTATCCAGAGGAGAGGTTTGGACAGAACAATTCAGTGCAGAAAATGTTGAGTAAATGCTGAAGGCAGCCCTATGGCACTGCACACAGCCCTTCAGAAAGGAACAATAAGCGCTCACATGCGGAATGCAGAGCATATCTGTTGGGTGCTCAGTTCCATATTACAGCCCTGCTGTTCTTGAAGAAATGGTGCTGGGAGCGCTGGCCCCATTTGCAAGGGCCTCGTTTCTGCCTCACTGCTATTTATAAAGAGAGTAATTCTGCTTTAAACAAGGAACCAGCGCTGGTGTAAAGCAGCAGTGAGCAGAGCAGAGTTGTGCTCTCCACCCGAAGCGGCAGCTCAGAATCGTTGTCTTTCCCCATGCCGGGTGCTGTGTGTGTTTCATGATTACACACACGAGATGCTTGCTCACCTGAGGTTGGGGTTTGCACGCTGTTTCCCATCACTCACTCAATTCAAAGAGCGAGAGCAGATCCGTGCCCCCCTCCCTGCCTTTATTTTTCAGACTGAATTGTTTTGGTGGTAGCTTGGTGTGTCAGATTGTAAGTCTATAAAACGGTTTTCTACCAGCTGGAAATCCAACATGCTACATGAATACATAACAGTGCCTAACCAAGAAGGTTTGTAATTCAGTAATTAGCTGTAATTAATGAACACAAAGTGAAGACTCATTTACAGTTTAAATTATCACATTAGCTCCTGTCACCCTCTATGTACACAAAACAGCAGGAATTCAATTATTTTTATTCTTCAAAGCTAATTTAAAATTTAAGGAATGCCATTACATGAAATAATAGGTAGGAAATGTAATAGAAATCGCTGAGAACAGTTGGCCGTCCTTAGAATGGGAGGAAAAAAATGCTATCAGTGATGATTTGGAAATGTTGTTTCATCAGTGAACAGATGAAGGATTGAAATCTACGCTCTTTTCAGTGTATTTAAAAAGAAAGCCAGTTTGGTGGTTGCTAAGTCTTTGTGCAGGGAGAGCCATTGTGCATAATTGTAAAAGCAGTTGATACCGATAATGCTGTTGATAGTAACATGATGACAGCATGGAAATGCTCACACCATTATCTTTAATGGGGCTGAGTCAATTGCAACAGCATCGAGCCCGTGTAATATTCACCAATCTTAGTTGTGAAACTTCAGCCTAGCAGGCCTGAAGTAATTGTCACTCTGCAATCTGCCTATAGTTTGTGTCTGTGTGTGTCTGTGGAAAATGCTTTCACCGTGCTTTTGAACCTACCACGATGCTTCTCTCTGCAGCTGCCACTGATTCTCAAACAGTTGAATAAAAAGAGCATTCCCAACCCATTGGAGGCCGCTTCTGTGGCTCCCGCACGGCTGCGTTACAGCCCTGTTTTCTGCGTTCCTTATTTCTTCTGCGGTAGCCTTTTCATTTTAAATAGGCCACGAGAAGCTACGCCGCCTAATTTTTCATAGGTGATCGACTGCTGAGTTGTGGGTTTACGTAGACAGAGGGAAGGTAGCGATAAGCCAAAGAGAGAGGATTCTATTAGGGAAATGCAGCAGTAATTAATGAATCCTGCCAGTAATTGGGAAGGTGTAAGCCTCTGTAATATCGTAATGATAGTCATCCGTTCTGCGCATCCCCCGTCCCTCCGAACGATCCCTCATCGTCTCTGTGATCTCAGACACTTAGCCATGCAAATCTTCCTGACAGGACTCTATGTCTTTGTCTCCCTAATTGGATAGTATAGAGTTGTTTATGGATATTGCAGACATTTAGACCTCGGTTGGAGGTTGTTCAAAAATCGTTAGCAAAGTTGCCTTAACAGCATTGTCAAATATTTATTCTCCCGTTTCAATATCTGTTTTTAACCCAGGCGTGGTTTGCAGTTAGAATTAACATTTTGAAGATGCTCTGTGTTGTTCTGGGCTCCACTTGAGGTTATTATCTGGCTGTTTTCCTACAGAAAAGGGAGCAGTAACAAAAAATCTAACTTAAATTCTGATTTCTCAAGGATAAAACCTGAGATTGTAGGACAAGCTTTTTAATACCATTTCCATAGGGAAATATTAAGAACGCTGACAAAGGCAGTTCCACTTACAAAAATTACAGGAAGCTTCTGGGGTAAAAATTCCAATTTAGTATAAGCCAAAATAAATGGTGAATAGTCCCATTCACTGCACCACTTCAAATAAGATCAAATTAAGACTCTATCTTATACATTAGAAAAAATGCATCTTTTTTTCCTTGGTCAAGACTTAATTCTTGTCTATCTGTTGGTCCCAGCTTTATGTACCCCTCCATAATCAACCAGAAAAGGTCAAAAAAAAACAAACAGAAAGAAAACCGTTTGTAATGGAAGAGAAGAAGATCATGGTTGTGTTTTTATCTTCTTATTGGTGAAGGATTTCTGCATATTTGCAGTAGTTCTTTACATTAGGGATCTCTCATTTCCTTCTGCTGGTCAGTCTGTCTATACCAAGCTTACTCTCTCCCAAAGCACTGCTGATGTCAGCTGTGACACCGTCAGTTTTTCACCTTCCGGCCTGACTTGCCATGACAGTGCTGTGATGCTCAGGGAAGGACAAAGGCAGGCTTTTGCCTGAACATCCAGTCAGACAGCCACTAAATCTGCCCCTTCCAACCCACGCCTTGCCAGCCCTGAACTCACAGGCTGAAGCAGGGATGCCCGATGCTGCCCTGCCTCTCAGCTCTCCCATACGCTGACCAGTTTCCTGGCACCAGGCTGACCAGAAATGCTGCAGATTCACCCTGAGTCCAGCCCTCATCTCCACTGCAGTGTCACAGGGTCCCAGCCTCCTCCTGCAGGGAGGCATCAGAGCCCTCCACCCCTGATAGTTGTGGTAAAGCTAATTGGCTCCCGGATCTCCTGTGCTGCTAGAACCTTCTCCAGAACATGAATACATTGGCATTCCGAGTTTTTTTTATATGTGCACACACATATATATATTTAAAATCCTGGCTTTGGAAACTTATGTTGGTGCAGCAGCCTGTGACACTGAATACAAGCTGCTGTGCAAAGTAATTGCCAAATGCTTACATAAACACATAAATAAGACAAATTTATTTTCATTATTCACATTTTTTGCCCTTTCTTTTCCTTTTTATTTATGTTTTAAACAACAGTTACTGTAAATATTATGATAAAAAAAATGCCTGCAGTGGACAGAAAGATGATCAAAAAGCCCTGATATAGAGCAATTCATGTTTCTTCTTTACAATCACTAACGAATCTTAACTTGAACCATGTTATGTTCCCATGTGAGTGATAAGCAATGATTTATTATGAAGTGTCACGAAATCGGAATGCCATACAGTGAGACATGAGCTAGTGGAAAATGCGTTCCCTGTTTCCCAGCCTCATTACTCAAAGATGCAGCGTCCCTCTCTCCAAGTCTAATCTACCTGGCTCGTCGAGGCGCCCTGATAGCAAGGCAGCGCAACCAGGAGTGCGATCCCTGATCCGGGCTGTGCTGGCTGCCTCCCAGCACTGCTGAACACATTGCACCAACCAGGAGATCCACAGCTAGTGCTGCACACAACGCTTGTGTCCCTAATGATGCTGCCCCCAGAAGCAATTGCTTCGGATTGCAGCATCCATTGCTTCATCAGTGCTGTCGGTGCACGAAGGGGAAATAGAACAGCCATCACGAGGAGACAAACAGAGAAGTTTTCTTTATGCTTTGGAGTTTCCACGACTCTCTAATGATTCCCATGTCCCCGTGATCCTAATTCAAGTAACTGGTGTGTGATAGATTCTGTACATAAATCAGTGACAGAAGAGCACATGCGGCTCCAGCACCGCGGCGGAGATTTACGCTTCGGGCGGCAGGCACACTGCTTGGGTTTTCAGATGGGATTTTGTTGTAAATGGTTCCTCACACAGAAAGAGGAAGCCGGCACACTGTGCGCTGATCCACAGAGCTGCCCTCCTCTCCTACCAACCCATGCTCTCTGCAGAGCATCACCCAAACAGGCAGAGTCTCTGATTTTTTTTCTCAGCATTCGCTGAAAGGCTTTGATCCCAAAAGCGCTCAGCAATCTCTGGGTCGAGGGGAGCAGCTGCCTGCAGCCGGCCTGAAGCCTGCAGTGCTCCTGCTCTGTGGGAGCAAGGCACAGAGCAGGGCCCTGCAAGGAAGGAGGTCTGCATTGGGCAGGTGCACCAGCAGCTCAGTGTTTTGCTGGAAAGGCGAACCGTCTTCCCATTAAAATCTGTCCTCCTATCCAAAAATGTCAATGTAATCAGACCAGACTTACTAAAGATTTGCCAGCACTATCAGTTTCTGCTTCGAAACACGATCCAGTTTTACCATGACAAAATGTTCTAGAAGACCAAAAGTTAAACTTGAACAGAATAAACATGAGAACGAATTTATGTCCTGCAAATTCTTTCGCATGAAATCTTTTTCTTCTATCTCGGCATGTTTCAACTGGTTCAGTCTGTCTTAAGGCAATAGTAACTGTTGTTTTTCTTGCAGAAAATGTGGAAGTCATCAGAAGAAAATTAACCAGAACTCATCCTTGTCTGAAAGGCTGAGGCTCAGAAATTTCAAATACCTTTTTTTCTATAGAAGTGCTTTATAGAGAATCTTTGTGAAGTACATTCCAGAGAGCAGTTGTCTCGCAGCGCTGACAATGTCTGCTGTTCCAGAGGAGGCTGTGTGTGATGTACCATTCTGAGATATTGTCAGCAAGCCTGGAAATGTGAAGGCACTTTCATAGCTAGGCAAGGATGAAAGGAAAGAGGTTTGAGTTTGCTTTTTTGTTTTGCTTTGTGTCTTTGTCCTAATAAAACATAGCGGTGCGCTCCTAACTTCTCCCCTCCCATTCTGTTCAGAAAGGGAACGCAGGTCTCCTGCAGAACAGGGACGGTGTGAGGGGCTGGGGTATCAGGTCCTTCCTACAGCAACAAGCTGTGGGAAACAGTTCTGAGAGCAAAGACGGGAGCTCAGCACCTCCCAGCTCCCCTTACTTGTGAACTGAACCTAGAAACAGGAATGGCGCAGCTCGATGATTGGGGCCACCCACAGCTGCCCCCAGTTTGATCACTGAGAAATTCTCTTTAGAGCTGAAGAGACAGCTGAGCATCTGCCCATCCCAGACCAGCTGGGGCAGCTTCCCCACCACCCATCAGCACAGCCTGACACCGGCCAGCCCCACGCAGCCCTGGGCAGTGCTGCCGTGCATCCCACTGCAGGTACATGGCCGGCGGAGCCGTACCTGCTTTGTCTCATCTGCTGTAAATTCGCCTTTCTCAAGGTGCATTACAAAAGCTATTTCTCTTCTGGGATCCATACAGGTGGCATTTTAAAATGTAGCGAGCACCCTAGTCTGCAGAACCTGCTTGTCACAGAAAATGACACAGTTTGCATGTGACCTGTAATGACAGTTGCTAGTTGAAAAGAAACCAGAAATTCAGCTCTATCTTCCACACTTTGGTTGCAGCTGCCATCAACTAAATCTCTCTCCAAGGGCAGATGGTGCCCTGTACAATGAACAATTTAATCTTTAGCAAATAGAGAAACTTTGCCAAAAAATCCGCATTTTTTCTCCTCCAAGAATAGGCTGTCAATAACATGTGCTCTCAAATACATTGTGATTTGATGACTGTATTTTATTTATAGGAAAGCAGAAAACAAAAACATAAATGTTCTCTCTCTGTTTTCCCTTCCCAAGGCCGTGGTCTTCCTGGTACCCCCACATGGGGTTGGTCTGTGTGCACAGGAGTTAGTTCCATGCCAGGGTGCTGCTCTGTACCCATCCCGTTCCTGTGTGCTCCTCTTTGCTGCTCAACACGTGTGTACCTCATGTCATCTCGAGGACTGAGGTGAGCTCAGGGTGCAACCCTGCTCTCTCTCAGCACAAGTAGCAAAAACCTCACGCTTTCCCCAAGGCCAGGGTTTCCCTGCACATCTGTGAAAACCTGGGGAGCTTTTGGGGGATGCATCTCACTGAGACTCCCAGATCCTCTCTCAGCACTTTGCAGAGCCTGTCCACCTGGGAGGGCTCAGGCTGACAGATGTCAGCACTCCCAGTGCTGTTCAGGTGGATTTAGAGGATCTGGCTGTATTTGCTCAGGGATGTCTGCAAACCCCAGGCATTGCTGCGCACTCAGTGGCTCCAACTGCGCTCCTTCTTGTCTGGAGATATGTATACACTCTCCCATTTCAAAGTATATCCTTTTATATTACTACATAGAATATAATGTGTATGCAGAGGAGTTCACACATCTCTCTGAGGTCCCAGGTGGCATCACTGGTTCACATGCACACAAAGCCCCACATGGCAGCATTTCCAAGCCCCATGCAGTGCTTGCAGGGTGGCTCCCATCACTGCACTCACTGCACTGTGCTCCCTGCACATTGCCACGTGCTTAACAGTTTTCCTCAACCTGGGTCACAGCTGAGCAACTGAAGGCATACAAAGCTACCTGCACAGACATCAGAAACTTCTCAAGTGAACAACCTTGGAAAATGCCAGAGTTTTCTTTTGTCAGATTTCGGTGAGATTTGGCTCTCCCCCCCACACACCACTGGGCCAGCCCAGCTGGGTCGGTCACACTGCTGCTCTGACATCCTGCAGGGAGGTGCTCTGCAACAGCTGCAGATAGGAGCTCTGATCATCTCAGGGCTACTGAACTCTGGAGGTCTCTTTCTGGCGTTCAGCTCTCAGCAAAGTACCTTCAGCAAAGAGTTTTCTGAGACAAATACAGCTCAGTGGCCTCTGGTTTTTATGAAATGCATTTTCCACCATCCCAGGCAATCTCTAACCCCCAGCACCTGGTGTTGTTCTGTACTCTGCAGACACACCCCGGGAACATCTGAGCTGGAGCCAGCATTGCTTTCCCACTGTCTTGTCCCGCATTCTCACAAGCTTAGCTCAGGGGCCAGCATCACAACGTATAGCAGTGCACTGTGCAGGGACAGGAGTGCCCAGGGCCCTGCAGTGAGCACGGTGGGCTGTGCTGGCAGCTGGCTGCTCCTCCTTGCACAGCACGGGGGCAGCTGCTCCATGCTGGCAGCACCTGGGCTCTGCGCTGCACCCTGTGAGAACAAAGAAGCACCAGGATTGGGATTCACAAGGGTTCTCCTTACCTCTCCCAAAACGCTCTCCTTTCCGAATAGAATGCGTTTGCTGAAATGAATATGTTCTATTTATTTATTTAATGTGCTGTTAAATGACCTTCTGGAAAGCTGTTCCTGCCGCAAGGCTTTAAAATGGATGGGCAGGCACAACTTAGAGAGCATGCTCTTTACAATCAGGATGAATCATTTGAGTAGTTACTGTTTAGACTGATATAATTTTAGTTATAATTATGGGTAACGAGAAAGCATTTAGAGCCTGTAATATTGTAATTCATGGTGGGAGAGGTCCTAAATGAAATCAAATACACCCAGATTCACTTTTTCTCCCTCTCTCGTTATTGTGAACATGAGGACGATTCTTTAAGGAATAGATTTTCTGCTGCTGTAAAAATCTAGCAAAAGTAGGTCAGAAATGGCATCTAGAGATAACGTGTTTGGTAACCACAAAGGGACTGTCTGTGTCTTTCTCTTTGGCCTTTTTAGGAGTCCAACAGTTTATTACTGCTGGGACAGCTGCAGCAGGAAAAGGGTTTGAGCCATAGGCTCCCATGGACTTTGGTGGGTGGATCACAGATTATTTATACACACGTTGTCATTTCATGTATCCCTCTAAACCAACACAGGATGATAAGATGCTATTAGCAAAGATCTGGAAATTAACAAATAATAAAATATTTATATGTATGTGTTGAAGGCTTGGTAATTATTATTAAAGAAAAGCTAAACTTCAATATCTCCATCTGATATTTAGCCTGTGCTGCACAAGACTGGCATAATGAAATCCCTCTATCACATTTTCACGTTGTAATTTCAGTGATAGAGCTTTCTCACGGTGTTGAACTGCATTACACAAAATGCCCAAACTTTGTGCATCGAGTGCTGTTTGAGCGCCAGCCCGCGGTGCCCCACAGTGTGGGTGACAAACTCCCCGCATACTGCCTGAATCTCTGAGACACTTGATAATGAAATACACAAACTATGACCCTTATCGATTAGGGCTCGCACTAATTAATTTCTCAAAGTCCCATCCCAGCCTGCAGTGACATCAATGCAAAAAAAAAAAAAGAGAGAGAAAAGAAACAAAACCAAGGATGGAGACCTGGGTTGGGCAAAAGACCAAAGGGTGGAACAGTTATCCCACTGAAATCAGTGCCCACTCCCAGTCGATTTTAGTCACGCATGGACGTTGCCATCAGTCAGGTGCACAGAAGCCACCAAGTTCCTACAAGAGCTGCAGGTGGCTGTGAGAGCAGCACTGAGGCACAGCAGCCCGTGTGCAGGCAGTCCACACTGCCCTGTGTTAGCTCTTGGACAGCAGGACCCACTGGATGCTCTGCGTGCCCCATCCATGGGCCGTGCCATCCCAGCCCTGCACTGCGACCCAGCTGATTGTACAGCAGGTCTGACCCCAGAGCCTCAGGACCTTCCTCTGGACAAACTGAAGAGCAGAGGCAGCAGGAGGCAGGCTGTTCAGTTTTCCAATCAAAGCTCTTGATAAATATTTCCCGCTGGCAGGGAGCCAGCGTGCTGCAGTTACTTTGCTTCAAACCAAGTCTCCTTCCCACACGAGCACTTTCACTATTACTACATGCTGCTTAATTGTCCTAATGACGTTCCAGAGGCAGAACAGAATTAACCAGCAGTTACTGCTCGCACACAGCTCTGGTTCAGCACGGCCCTCACATTACTGTGCAGGACCAGCCCACAGTTTGTGCTGCAGCCCAGGACAGGAGCTGGGCTCCGTGTTATGGCAGTGTTCCTTCATGCCACGGGCTGCAAAACCCACTTGGAAAGGTAAAAAGTCAAATGTCTGTGGCACCTCTGCAGGCCGGGCTCAGAGCCTTGCGCAGTGCAAGTCATGACTTTGCTAAGTGTGAACACTCTGGAGCGTTACCTCTAAAACCTACTGGCAGCATTTTAAAGCAGCAGCATGCACTGCTTTTAGTGTGTGTAAGAGGCAATAATGATCTGAGGTATTCAGCTTCAAATGGACTTCCGTGAATTCTCAGGTGCCCAAAATCTCAAATTTAGCTGCCAACGCCTCTTCTTTCCTTCCAATTTCTCCACTGAAGATCTGGGTTGCCAGTGCAAAACAGCATCTCTGTGAGAACTGAAGGTGTAAGGATATTGTGAGACAAACAAAATTATTAACTAATTAGCATGGACTCAATGGATTTTTTTCATTTTCACCTGGAATTTTTTTTGTAAAGCTCAGTTTGTTTTACTTACATAAAAGCTGCTACTGAATTTCCAGTTGATTTAGCTGGAATACATGGAACGCACCTCTGGATTTGAGTTGTGTCTGCTGAAGTGCGCACGCCCTTGAACAGATATATTTTTCAGTGACATATTTCTCTTTGCCCGCTGCTGGTCTGTTTTTTTCTTTCCTGTGCTCTCTCTCCAGATTGACTTTCACTCCACTCATTGCTTGCCTCATTTCTCACCCTATTTTTCCTTCTTTTTTTTTTTTTCCCTACTGCTTTTCTCAGTATTTTTCTCCCAGGTTATGAGCAAAACAGAACTCAGCTACGAGCTGAACTTTTAAACCCACATCTTGGATTAAGTAAGGCAAGCCTCCTCCATCTCCACATGGAAGTAACTTCACAAGGAGAGCCACTTAGCACTTTTAGGCAATGCAGAAAAGGAAAGGTGGATGCTGGGGAGGGGAGGTGCACAAGCAGAAACAGCTCAGGAATAGCCCAGTAACTCAAGCACAAGGTGGACACCAAGGTGTCCGGGCCACAGCAAGGATTTTAGAGCATGACCTTGACCAGCTGTAAGACGAAACTCTTCATGTTGAGCCAAGTTAAAACCTAACAGAGAGAGCAGCAGATAGCAATGTGCTCAGAGCACCTGGCAGAGCTGACACACTGACTCGAGGACTTGTGGGTCACAGAAGAGAATCAGAATCGTTTGAGTTGGAGGGGACCTTGAAGGGTCATCTGGTCCAACTGCCCTGCAGTGAACAGGGACATTTGCAGCTCAGTTGGGTGCTCGGAGCCCCGTGAGCTCCGTGTCCTTGCCTTTTTGTGAGCCTATGGGTGCATGGCATAAAGCAAAGCTTCATTCTACAATTTCACTGAATAAAATCCGCATTCGATCAAATCTGGGCACGTGGTTAAAATCTTGGTAACGCTGGTTCCTCTTGCTCTGCTTGCAGGACGAATGCCTTAGCTCCAGCTCTCCAGCCCAGGCTCCCACACCCAGCCCGTCTCTGCGCATCACCCCAATCCTGACATTGAACTCACAGCAACCCAGACCGAGAAGACTGCCAAAAAATCTCCAGCTATTCTTCTTCATCCTCACTAACAATTTGGTAATGAAGTATTGATTTCCACTCTCCTGCTTATGGACGATATTAGATTTTCATTGATAAACTGCACTGGGGCTGTCTGGTCTCCACTGTCCCTTTTTGCTGTCACTAAAACAAAGTGCCACTGAAGTAAGATAATGACTGAGAACATTGATGTACTTATTTCGTCAATTTGTAACACTTGACAGGAAAAAAAAAATTCTTCATAGTTTAATGTCCAACTGTTCTACACAAGATGCAGTCACATTGGAAGCTTTACTTTTCATGGTAATGTCCATTTCCTATTTATAACCCCTTTGGGATAGTTTGTCTAAAGGAAATGTTTCTATTCAGTGCAGCTATTACTGTTGCACCTGGGTTGCCCAATCCAGTCATTGCACTAGGGATCAATACATCACAGTAAGTACAAGAATTATTAAGTTAAAACAGATTCTGAGCCAAAAAACCTCTGAACAATGTTAATCTTCTGTGCAAGTTGTTCAAATAGTTATGCTTAACCATGTTGCTGCCAAAGATTTGTTTGAAATGGATTATTGTCAGTTTGTTCTATTCCTCAGATATATATATATATATTTAAATCTCCGTTACGGTTTATGACGGGACGTGCGATGGAGTGGTTTTTAGACAGAAGTACTATTGTTAGATTGCTGAGTGTTATGTGAGCGTAGGTATATCTATATATAAATATCACTGTGCACGTATCTATATATAGATATAAGATAACACAGTGCAAGTCCTTTCTCAGTTAGGTGCGTGCAAATCCGGATCTCTGAGTCGGAGCCAATGGAGCCCCGTTGGGTTCACGGCCTGCTGGGAGGTCAGGGCTGCCAGCCCGGCCCGGGGGAAGGGCTGAGGATGGCAACTTCAAATCCTAACTTTTTTCATTAAAACTTTGAGCTCCCGATTTTAATTTGTGGAATATTCACGTTAATAATGAGATCTAATTAAGACATCCATTAAAAGCCCGTTAAAGTTAATTTAACGTAAAAATTCCAATAGAACTGTATTAGATTTTCTCCATTAAATTAACGTTATGGATTTTTAACGGATGTCTTAATTATACATTATTATTAACGGGAATACTGTATCACACAGATTAAAATCAGGTCCTGAGTCAACTCACAAGAGCTGGCTGGGCGTGCTGATGCCACCAGCGCGACCCGACGCACTGCCTGCAGAGCCCTGCTTGCTCCAGCCGAGCTTTTCCTGGCAACTGGAGCAACCTGCAGCAGACAAATCCATCTCTGCGTTTAACGATGAGCTTTCCTGAGTCTCAAAGGCAAGATGTGCCTGGATCCAGTTGCAAACCGTTACTCCGTCGCAAATGAAATATTCAAAGTACGCTGGGCACAATTTGAGAATTGGATTTTTCTCATGCAAGAGAGAGGGCTTTGGGCTGTCTTCTACTATTATATTTTAGACATTCAAGGATAAAATTTGAGTGCAGCATTCACAACATCGGACTGAATGTGTTTACTGTATCCCCCCTTGCTTTTGCGTGTGGGCCTCTTTTGGAGATGTTTGGGAAATTTTGACATGATCCCTAGATTCGACATGGAGGAGAAAAAAAAGGCCCTTCTTATTTACCTCCTAGGGAAAGAGTTGCCCTTATGCCACATATAATAGCAAATTGCTTTTTTTATGGCATGCATAACCTAGATGGGAAAAAATATGGCGCTTGAGGGAAGGAGGGAAAAAGTAAATGAAGTTCCAGGAATGTCATTCTGAAGTAATGAGGCATGGACAGAAAATATACCCCTCACATCATCGGATTGAGATGGCAGTCGAAATAGCTTCATTGAAGTGTCAGCACTCATCCATCAATCAATCATCCACAAGGAAAAATAGCGACAGTACAACGGGGCGGCTTTTATGGGATTTACTCAT
This sequence comes from Tetrao urogallus, assembly GCF_951394365.1. Classification (NCBI taxonomy): domain Eukaryota; kingdom Metazoa; phylum Chordata; class Aves; order Galliformes; family Phasianidae; genus Tetrao; species Tetrao urogallus. Next base: position 13,142,943 of record NC_136829.1, on the reverse strand, counting down.
GGGCATAGGGAATAGCAGCTCAAATGTAGTTCTGACATGAAAAGCAAGGTGCTGATATTATTTTTTATGATGGGAGGATCATAAAGTGAATTGAGAACAGTGAGGTCTGTCTTTGCTTAACCTATTCAACTGGAAATGAACGGAGCTCAACTGGAAACGAGCAGAGCCTTCAGATGGGTTAAGATTGAAGCCTGCGCCGTGCTGAGTGCCGTCCATTGACAACAAAATTCTATTAAAGCAAAATCAATGCATTAGCATCGAGCTCTGCAGAAGCTGTTAAATTGCACAGCCCAGTTCAGAGTTATTAAGTGAAGTTACACAAGGTGAGGGCCCGCAGCACAGACCCAAAGGCAGCGCCGCAATAAAACGCCACCTGGGAGAAACTGCCAGCATGGCTCCATCCCCGCTCCTTTCCTGAGCTTTTGTAGGTGTTAGAACACTGCTGGCCTCATTCTGGCCCTCGATGGATGAAAATCCCACCGACTCCTGCCCCCACTGGTTGGTGTCCTGCAGTTCCGCCGTGACAGAAATGTGACCCGGAGCTGCAGGAGGGCACCCCCAGCCCAAGCATCGGGGCTGTGCAGGGCACCTGCTGCTCACCTTTGGCAGAAGAGAGGTGTTCCCGTGCCTGCAGCAGGCTGTGGTTGTGCTCGTGGTGAGGAGGGGGGCCAGCATCCATCACCGCCTCATTTGCGAGGGCTTTCTGGCTGTCAGGGCTGGAAGCACGGTGGATCCGGGGCTGATCCCGCCGAGGGAGGGCTGGCTCGCCCCACGCCTTGCTTTGCTCAAGAAGCTTTGCTTTGGCACAGGCAAGTGCAGGGACAGCTACTTCATTTAAAATCTGGCCACAAACCTTTATTACACAGTGCTAAACCTTGATTATTTTGCCTGCATCGCTGTCCTCTGGGAACATTTTATATACACATTTGAATTAAGTGATTTTTTTTTTTTTTTTACAATAAGATATAAAAAAAGAAAATGTACGTCTCTCCTCTCTCTTTCTCTGTACGAAACTGGAAGAGTTGATAGTTTATCTGTCATATAAATCAGGTAACATAGAAAATCATTGCATCTTTTCTCTGTCGTATCTACTCAATATCTATCGCTCTGACTTTTATTCTTATTGGAGATCATCAAAACATTAATTAAAAGCCTGGTGATCAAACAGCCGAATATTTATGATTCACGTCCTTGCTTATTAACAAGTGGCATATTGATACACCACGTATCCAAGCTGTTTATGCTCTTGCACTGCAATAAAGCAGCAAGAATTGTTACCTCTGTACACTGCTTTGAGAGATTTATTCAGAAACCAGAACTCCCTTCCTGCCCCCATACGTGTCAAAAAAAGCCATATCACCTTAAAAATATATATTTTATTTTAAAAGGGGGAGACAAAATTAGCATCTCTTTGGAACATAATATATAAGAATTCCAGTATATCAGTCTCAGGTGTTTTTCCAGGCCTTTATTATTTCGGTTGAGAAGGAGGACACTTAACTTTAAAAATGGCTGTCATTAGTGCAATAATAATTGTCGGTTTAAAAAAATCTTTGAGAATCCACTAACAAACCTACCTAGTAATTACTTGTCAGTGCAACTTCATCATGATTTTTATTACCTACTTGTGAAAGTATTTACAGGACTGACCTCCCGAGCTTTTTTAGAGATCACGGAGGATATTGGAAGTCGTGTTTAAAATCAATAATTATATATTAACACAATAGGGGTTGAGGCCTTCCAAGCCATCTTTGCAGGCTGTGGTGCCGGCTCACACTTCTGCAGGGCAATCACTGTTTTCCTAAGTTTTAGTCTCAATTCTTTCCTCCATCGCATTGTGACAAAGCGCCCTGTTTGCCACTGATCCTCTGTGCCCTCTGCCCCTTGGGCAGATCCCCGATGAGGTGTGCAGGCACAGATGGGCTTTGCACGGAAAACAAACAGCAATCTGTGATAGAAGGGCTGAGTACAGAAAAGGCAGGAAAAACAATGGGGTTCGGGGCAGCCCTTGGGTAAGTGCTACCCAGAGGGATTTGCTGTTAGGGTGCTTCTCCCTGCTAATTACCAACGGCCTGACCCTGCCTGCAGTCTGTCCCCAGTGCCAGCTGGCCCTGCGATGAGTCCTGCAGGAAAAAGACACTGCAGCCAAACCCACTGAGGAAATAGATGGCCAAAGGAGGCAGACAGAGGTTTCCATGGACGTTTCTTCCCAGCACAGTGGGGCTCTGCTCAGTGCTTGGGGACAGGCTGGGCTGAGGCCGTGTCCCCATCCCCAATGTAACTCTCCAGCTGGTCCAAGTGTTCCTGCGACGTGGAGGTGGCTCTCTGTCACACAGAGCTTTTGTCTTCTCAAACAGATATACGATGCAATTTATATTTAAAATTCTCTCCATAAAGACAGTATTGATCACAGATTCCCAATCAATACATTGCAATTACAACAGGCTTTAAGGGCCATCTGTCCCCAAGCAAAAGAATTGATATAACCACCTCTATATTTTTTGAAAAACCACTACTATTGTGTGCCCATCCTCCTGCACAGCCCGATGCATCATTTTTGCTCCCAGGAAGAGGTGGTTGGGAGCTGCATAGCTGTAATTCCTCTTGCCTGCCCCACAAGAGGTGACAGGGGACAGCTTCTCTTCGGGCTACAAAGTCACTATGGGGTCCATGGCGACTTTGCTGGCTGCTTTTCCTGCTGCCCTCACACGTGAGCCACCCGCTGCCTCTTCCCTTCTTCTTCCCACCCCATCTGCTGTAGGAAATGATCCTCCAGGCATTACTGAATTTCTCTAAAACAAATGACTCTTCAGGAACACTGCTGAACAGTTTCAGTCGGGCACCAGGAGGTACAAACTGAGTCTTTTTTATGTATGACACTCTGGGCCACAGACAGAAACACTGCAGATTTTGTAAGGGATAAAACTTCACGCGTCTAACAGTAGATTTCAAGTCATGTGTCACCAAATTAAGGAGCTGCTTCATCAGCACCTGAAGCCAACGCACTCCTTTCTGTTGATGGCACTGAATAAATACCCACCGCAGAAAGAAATGCTGCCTGCAGTTTCCTTTTCCTTCTTTTCTTAAAGCAGTTTCCTGCAGTATGGCAGCACACCACAAGTACAGAGTGCAGGGTTTTGTTCTCCAAATGTCTTTGGAGGGAAAACGAGGGAATACAAAAGCAGGGACAGCAGAAGCTGCGGTCAGACCTTCGCAAGTGACCGTGTGCCAGGAGCCGTGGTCACATTCTGAATGCAGCTGTGTGGTGTAAATCCAGAGTAACTCCTTCCTTTGGGTTCGGTTTATTCACAAGAGCCAAGCACAGTCCGAGCAGTCCTCACCTCGGATTCCTCACGTGTTTGGAGGGTTCTGAAAACAGCTTCAGCAAACAGTCTCTGGGTTGGCGCAGATTAAATCTACGGCACAGTCTGCACTTAGAAGTTGTACAGTTATGTCGGGGAAGTGACTGCAAAAACTTCTTGTCGAGGTGACTACACTGGTAGGAATCCCAGTGTGAAGCCAGTTGTAGCACTAGACAGCAGTGCAGCCCGTGTTGCATTGCTGGACCACTGTTACAGCAGCAGAAGCACTTCTATCCCAGTACACTTCAGCCTGCGCTTTGGCAGCTCGGTGTTTTTTGGCAAAAATATTAAGAGTAGGTAAAGTTTAAGCTGGCACTGCTCTTTTTGGTACCAAAGTGTCTGTACAATATTTTCTTGGAGAGTATTTTAAAGATTAAAGCAATGGTACCTCTGGGCCCAACCGCAGTCATAAACCTCCAGTTTGTCCTCACTCACAGCTCATGAAACGGCTTCAGGCCTTTGTAGAAAGCCCTGCTGGACTTCACACGCTCACCCCAAGCAGGTTGGGTGGCTCTGCTGAGGTCACACCACCTAGCTTTCCTCTGTTACTTTTTTGGATCCGAGTAAAGACAACAAATTCTCTCCATAGACATCTCAGATGAGAAAGCAGGAAATAAAGATGGACGTTTTAAAACGCAAATGGAAATAAAACCTTGCTAAGTGCAGCCGCAGCACAGCGCAGCCATGGCGCTCCCCCCCCGCTGGGTCCCCCCATAGCTGTGCCCACCTGCACTCAGCACCGAGCGAAGCTGCAGATCTCTTCAGGATAGACGAAGCAACGTTTTGGCTTTAGAGCACAGCAAACGCTGGAATGTGCAATACAGGTTGCAAAAGCTGACAAGCTAAACAGTTCTTATTTGGCTCAGGGTACTTAACTGTCGTATGTCTCCGGTACGAGATTCCCTCCCGCCCGGTGCTCAGGCACTCTTATTTGTCCTTTCCTTTCTTAGGGTCTTTTTGGTGTTTTGTTGTTTGTTTGTGTTTTTTTTTTTTTTTTTCTGGAGCATTTGTTTTGTCTTTTATTATCTTGAATACGTCAGCACAAACCGTAAGAGATCCAACCTGGTTTTAAATCAGAGCATAGATGGCCATCATGGTGAACCTCTCAGGTTTGCTGTGCCCCAGTGCTTGCGGTGTGTGGTACGTTCCCTATTGGCAGCATCTTCAGGTTACATATATGACCCGTGGTGTTAGTTCTAGCATTTTGTTTAAAATAATAATAATAAAATGAATCAAGAGCTTATTTCTCTTTAAAAAAGAAGTGTATATATAAAACAAATTGCAAAACGAAAGATTAAAGGCATTTTTTATACGAGCAACGCAAACGGGATTCCTTTCAAAGAGGACTGATGGGGACTTCTGCGTAGAATGTTGCAGTGCTGCTGCACTGATTCTGAGACGAGCGCATGCTGTACAGAATACATTGCCTGCGTCCCTGGGCGGAGGGGCAAGCTGCTCTTCGTGGTGCACTGCAGCTTGTTGGGATGGAAAGTTACGCCTTCGATGCATTTTTATACTGTACATATTTGTATATATTAACTATATTGCCATGTTCTGAACACAGATTTTGTTATATCTGCTTGTTTCTGTTTCCTACAAACATTGGTCCATAGCAGGGGATTTTTATTTTTATTTTTTTCTCTAGAAAATATGCTTGTAATTTTTGTTTGTTTCTCTTCTTGGTCGTCACCTTTAATGGCTCATACAGGAATTAGGGATGGGTTTTTTGGAGGAACTGAGAGAAGCAAGGCTGTGTTTGCATGAGAGCTGCCCAACTGCTGGCTGTACCGGGGGGTGGGGGGAGAGGGGAAAGCTCACTCAAGTTTTGCTTTTAAAGCATGCTTTGTCCCATGGGAAAACTCATACACGTACAATTATTCTCTTTGTATTTTATCTAATAGTGCCTGAATATTTTTTTTTAATGTCTTCTTGGAGGAACTATTCATAATTGTCAAAATTTGAAACATTAGCTTAATTTCGTTTTCATGACCTCTCATTTCTCCCCCTTATTTATTTTGTTGCTGTTTATAATGGGCCCCAAGGCCGTTCCTGACATCGCAGCGTTCCTCTTCCACATTAAGGATGTTTTTAAAATGACTGAGATCGTGGAGCCAACAGGCTGCTTTAATCAAAACCATGTTTCACTCCGTTCCGATGCTACCAGCGGTCGGAGCAGCGCAGTGCTGGAGCACCGTCCCACCTAGCGGTGCAGCTCCGCACAGCGCCCGGCCTGCTGCCAGCGCTGCTTCCAACTGCTTGCTTATTGCCACCGACGCAAACGAAGCAAATTGAAAATGTTAATGATACATACATATATTTTTTTTTAATATATATCTGGTTGATTGCTCCGTAAATTTGTATAATTCATACGAGAGGAGATTACCGCTTTTATTGTTTTGGGTTCCCCCAGACCGATTATTAACAATCAGGACCGCGTCTCTCATTAAATTTAAATCAGGTCAAACCTATTGAGCGAAGGCCTTTGCTGATGTGCGGGACGCCTGGATTCCAGCGCGTTTAGGAAGTATTTCTGTGGATGGTTCCCAAGCGTCGGAATCTCCCCATAGTGATTTCGTGTCCTGTATTTTTATCGTGGCAAATGGGTGTTAAAAAAAAAGAATCCCTCAACTTTACCACAGAAAACGTTACTTTTTATGCCCAGGGATTTTTATTTTTATTTTTTTAAGTAAAATCACTGCAGTTTTAGAACTGTAATTAAAGCCCTGAATAATAGATCACACATCTTTATCTGTTGTGTTTAAAAGGAAAAAAAAAAAATAGCCCAAACTGTTCACATAATCCTGAATGCCTCATTTCCATAAAAAAGGTTTCTATACATATATTATTTACATTTTTAAACATGGTAATTCTTATCTTTGTGGCATAAAATGTCTCTTTTCCACTGCAGCTATTGGAAAGCGACTGCTCACATCTGAAATGTTATCATAATTTGCATCAGGAAACCCAACTGCAGACATTAAGGACTTGGGTGTGTTCAATTATGATTTTGCTGGAGGCTGTCCCTCATTTTAATGCTGCACTCATTGAACTACCTTTCTGAAATCTAGCTGATACGGTTCACCATAGACATGCTTCACAACATCATTAGCTTTGCAAATGGCTTCATTTCAGTCGATGCAGACTTCAGTTTTGGCCAATTGTAAAATGGAAATTTGAAAAGGAAAAAAACAGATGCACTTAAAACATGAAAAGAATTATTTATATGATAAAAATATATTTAGATTTTCAAAGCACAAGACTGAACAGAAGTGCTCTTTTTATGCTTTCTGAAGATGTTACTGTTAAAAGTCTTTCTACATCAGGCTTAATAAATCTGTAATGACATTTGATGGATTGATTTTTGTGTGGGTTTTTCTTTTCTCTCTTTCTTTCCCCCCTCCCTTCTTTCTGTACGGAGAAGAAAAGGACTGACCTGGAGAGGCAGCGGGAGTGAAAACCACAGGAATGTGCCCGTTTTAGTGAGACTCACCAATGGTGCAGAGCAGCCTCCCTTCCCTTAGATGATAATCTTAAATAAGAAGGAAAAAAAGGAAAAGGAAAATCTAGCGACACCATCCTGAGTTTGTTTCTGCACATCCTTCTCCTTCCCTCATCTGGCTCCTCTGACCACTCCATGCCTGGGTTATTTATGATGTAATCTACAGCGAGGCATTGGGCCGCTGTCACACAAATCCAGGGCTCGCCAGCCATAAAGCAGGCATGATTGAGATACCAAATACCCTTCTCTCAACTGCTCCACCTCAGACGGATGGCTCTGTTTAACACTTAGTTTCCCTAAGCACTCCCTTGCTCCCCGTAACGCTCCTCCGACGCGGGCGATGCCTCACACCGCAGCTCCGCAGCTCGCGCCGATGCCGCACGAGCCATCTCCTGTTATTTACTGCAGATGAGGCCAGGCCAGCCGCGGCAGAGACTCCCAAGACTTGCACGCATTAAATTGTGATGGGTACAGTATCACCTGTTGGCTGCATATAATTGCCATCGCTCCTCCTTGGGGTGATGAAATAGGAGACGACCTGGAGCCAGCTGTGCGGAGGCAGCGGCACGGCCCCGGGCACTGCTCCTGATCCCAAGCCCTGCTCAGGGATACCCAGCCAGCACCATCCTTCCCTTCCTGCCCAGCCTCCGACCCTCAGCGCTCAGAGCCAAGTACTGCTGCCCCATCACATTCCCATCTGCAGCCCCAAGGCCCATCCTGCACCCAGGCACCAAAGGACGAGGGCCACTCTCCCACTCCTGCCCTCTGGGTCAGTCATTAGCAAGAGCAGTTACGAGCCAGTGCCTCGGATTCTGCAGTATGGGTTGTTGTTGTGATTTTTATTTTTTTTAAAGGAATATATTGCACACATCTCAAGAAACCCCTCTAGGGTAAAATAAAAAAATATATATAGATGGCTAAAATAACAAATGAATCATAAAACTTAGAGATGGAAAAGGACTATTAGATCATCCAATTCATCTTGCTGTCTGCCAATACAGGTTTGTTCCCTGCAGACCGCTCCCCGGGGCTTTGTCTCGCCTTTCTGACTTAACTCCAGCACGCAGGGTCCTCTGCCACTTGCCTTCCTGTGAAGCACAGTTAATGCTTTAGGCATCTTTGATAGGTTTGGGGCCAACTCCTTGCCTGAGGGGAGTCTCACCTGCACGGTGCACTGCCTGCAAATATGTTTACAGCTCCACGAAGCGCCAGCCCTGCAGGGATGCGCCCCAGCTCCCGAACAGCACCCAGCACCCAGCTGCAGGGTGAGCCCACGGGCAACCAGGGGCCAGACCTTGTCCATGCTGGGAGCTGGGCCCCCGGAGCAGGGCAGGGCTCCGTATGCATGGAGACAGCGCTGAGTTATCCTGAGTTTGAACTTGGATCTTTCCTTTTAATTATTGGCGATACGCTCCAACAGAACAAACAAACAAAATCAACCCTTCAGCTTCTCAGGTGGCTCTTTCGGCTACAGGGCAACTTCGAAAGCTGTTTCAGTTGCTGTTTTTGCTTTCATTTCTGCCGCTCCTTAAAACTGTCTGGATTTAATAAAAGTTAAACGTTTTCATAGGAGAATCAGGCGAGGTGGTTTGCGATCCTTTTATGTACAACATGTATATTACATTATTCAACAATTCAGGAATAAATTTCATCCCATCTCCCCTTTATTTATATATATTTATACGCTTTATAATGTAAAGATGGGCTGACAGCGAAGTCCAGGCACCGAGCAGCACTTGGCCAGCTCCAGCATGCCAGCAGGGGCCACCAAGCCCAGAGCCCTTCCAGTGCTACAACCACTGCTGATGGAGCACACGCCTGAGGCAGCCCAGGTTTTGTGTGACACAGGGCAGGCTAGGAGCAGGATTTAATGGACACAGCGCTTTTGGGTGGCTGACTATCACTGATCTTTATTTATAAAGCACTCACCCAGTTACTGAATCTGGTTTTTGCAGTGCGGGTTCAGCAGGCAGAATAATCACTGCTGTGTCCCAAACTGAGCTTTATAATTGCAGAGCCACAAATCACTTGCTATTACAAAAAAACCAAACCCTTATTTGTAACAGGACATTCAAGTACTTCCACTTAGTTCACAGGAACTGAACAGCATTACAAGTGTTGGAGAAGTTCGTTGGCTTGTTCCTCTGCAGTAACTAATGAAATATCGATAGGTCTGCCTACCCTCATCCCAGAACTCACTGTGGTTAAATAAGGAAAATGAGCAGCCCCTCAGCTCAGACAAGCAGCAGTACTGCGGGGTTAGGGAAAGGGAAAAGCCAACATTTGATATACAAGTCCATCTGTAAACAATTGTGCTGATGCTTTAAAGATGATCAGCGTAGGCTTTTGGAGTTGAATAGGAAAACAACAGTTCTTGTTGGGAAAGAACTGTTTCAATCCGCAAATAAACTCTGTCAAAGGTCCAAGCCCCACATTTAGTTTCTGCTAAAAGAGAGTTTTACAAGATCCAATTTGAATAGACACGTTGAGCTCAATTACCTTGTAACTTCAAGTATCAGCTGCAGAGGAAGGGAGAAAAGCAATGTAAACACAACAATGAAAGTCGATCAAAAAGAAACAGAAGTGAAGAAACATGAAATCTTAGTGAGTCCACGTTTGTTTGAGGCCCAGAGCAAACAAACATCAGCAGCACAAGGGCACCGTGACAGGGCTTCAGTTAGAGGGTGATCTGAAATGTTTACCAAAAAAATTGAGGCTGGAAAACATGTGATTTATACAGTAAGGATAACTGAAGAGCAGAGCCATTTCTCCTCATTTAACAGAACGCAAAACAGACGTGAAAGTAACTCTCTCTGCTGGCAGAAATGCTTTGGGACTGCATGGAGGTTATGGAAAGAACACAGGAGGAAAAAAAAATCTGACTTTGGTGCAAGTGTTATTCTGAATTAATTCTAATTTCATTTAGTTGCTCTGACCTTCTATTTTCCTGAACAATTTATGCTCAACTCTGACATTAAAATGTCACTGAGTTTGCTAAAAATTGCTTTATTTAGAAATGTTTTTAATTAACTTTTTGAGCAAAGATCTATACATACATATATAGATCAGAACTCTAAACTGAAATGTCATCACTCCTGACGAAATGAAAACTGTTTTTACAACTTGAAGGGCACTTTCTGCTTTACACCAAAACCATCTCCTGGTTTTCCAGAGCTGCCAGGACAGCAGGCAGCCCGCAGCCATGCAGGTAAGGCTCCTCCTGCCACCACTTCCCCAGTTGCAGGAATGAAGTCACACAAGGTTCCTTACAAGCGATTATTCACAGGATGAAAAATCAGTAATTGCATTAGGTCATTGCATTCATGGAGGATGAATGAAGACATTTCATATGTGCAAAATTAGTTTTAAATGTCAAAGTATTGCACAATTATTAGACCAGATTTGCTCATGAAAATATTTCTATATTAAAGATTATTAAAGATTCACCCAGACAAACGTCTCAGTGATGTGTACCCTGCTATAAAATGCATCATTTAATTATAAGAGCAGTCAAAAATAATGGTAGCCAGCAGCTAAACTGTGCTCTAAATCTGCTGCATAGAGATCTGCACATTTCAGTAAATATTGATAGGGTGAGAAGAGAAAGTCAGAGACAACACTTACACATCTGCAGATTTTCTTTGGTTCATCTCATTCATTGGTAAGCGTGCAGGTGACACTGACACTCGTGCTACATGAACTATTTAAATAGGTCAACATCTTCCTCAGCGCGTGGTATTTTTCAGGGCATCTCCATTTGTTTTATTTCCACCTACTTTTGTGTAACTGCTAATTAATTCAGGAATCCAAAGTAAACTTGTCCTGAGGATACGTAACACTTCCATCCTAGCTGGCTTGTCTGTCTGCTGTCTGAGCTCTCCTTAAGCTTATTTCAGCATCTCCTCCTTGCTAACACTGCCATCTAATGCTCAAACACTGAGCTCTCATGAGGAGGAAACAAGATTGTCTTTCACACATTGTTACCTTAGTCAAAATGCTGTTGAAAGCCATCCGTTCATCCATCCTAGAGTTTCTACCACTGTTAATAAGAACAAGCCAGGGGAGTAATAATGAATGTTTCCAGGAGACACCACCCAGGGTGAAGGGCTCTCCTAGAAGGTACAAGGCCTCTTCCTCTAATGGAAGGAGATGCAGCTTTGGGACTGAGAGCAGAGCAAGAAGTTTACTCATTTGTTTGCACTGAGCCCCAGTGACGTTAAAGAGCTGGGGATTTTGAAGAGTGAAGAACCTGAAAGTACATCCTCTTTGGAGAAGCCCAGAACTTTATCGTAGTAAAAACTTCCTCGTTGTGCAAAAAGTTGACCATCCATGCCAAAGCAGGCCCAGACTGTTGGCTCGAGATGGGGCCTCTGCACACGCTTCCATCACCAGTTTCAAGGCTTGTGAAGAGTTCGGAGCCGCAGAGCCCAGCTGAGCCTGAGAGCTGATAGCCACAGTACTGAGTATTGCAAACTAGAGATAGCCTCCACAGAAACAGAGGGGGGAAATCTCCAGAAGAAGTATTATCTAAATCCAGGATTTTCCGTTCCACACTTTGGTTCTTTCAGTTCTGGACCAAGCAGGACTGAAATACGATATTTTGCTTTCACATTCAACACATGCAGAACAAATGTGAAGCTGATGCACCTGTCCTAAAAGATACAGCTCACTGATAGTAAGTGCAGTAATAAACCTGAGAACAAGTGATGAGGGAAGATACCACAGCCTTACATTTCTCTCTTCAAATGAAGAGATGCTGTACTTCTGAGTCTGTGATCAGAACAGGATCAGTATGGCAGTCTAAAAAAGCATTAAGGACAAAATATCTTGTTGTGTAATACTATCCCCAACCCAGACAGCTCTCTGGAGTTACACACCAGCAGTTCCTATTAACTACTGATTTCTGCAGCACTTCTCACCACCCAGTCTTGGACTCAGATTATCTACTGGTAATGAACCCCTAACTAAGAAAGCCACATTTCATACAACAGCCCTTGTCACAGATAACAGCGCATGTCAAGATGGGCGCTCTTGTAATTGGCATGTACTCAATCTGCATAATTGCACACAGCAATCATGCTGTTACATGTTTGGAAATGCTAGATCTCATTTTCTCTACTAATCCTAAAATCACATGAACATCTTCTGTAGGAGTTACTACTTTAGATGTTATGAATTAATATTAAGATGAAATTGAATTAAATGTACTGATTTTAATGTCATGAACACACTCGTAACTATTTTTTCCCCTGAGAACCATCTGCAATTTAGAGACTTGCTAATCCTAATTAAATGCACTTTTCTTAAGTGTGTGCAAATGAACAGAGAAATCTGCTCAGTAACACACTTGCATATTTTCCTCTTTTGCTAAAAAGGGGAACAAGGAACTGCCTTGTGATTTAATATTAGATCTTCCTTGTACGAAAAAATTAATGTTGCTTCCTCAGTTTCAAGACATTTAGTTGTCTGAGTGTATTTTTACTGTTAACTCATTAAAAGTAGAGAAGGAAAGTCCCTCATACATCTATAATTAGAGCTACCACCCAGCCAATCTGGACAGGTTACACTGTAGAGAAACACCATTTCTCAGTTATGCATTCAGGCATTTTAGACAGTAGCTGAAGTCCTCCAGTGACACTGCTTGGAGGAAACCAACAGCACTGAGCAGGATATCACACAAAACCAGCAACCATGAGATTCCCCATGGCACAAGGACAGAGATGAGAGCAGACCATTCAATCAGAAGCACTACTCTGCAGCCCCCCAACTAGAGCAGCTTTAATCGACACCAATAGTGAGAATACTCTCTAGACTTACTCACCATCTCTTTTTTTGACTGTTTTGGCCTTCGCTCGCCAAAAAATAGCCTCAACCTTTTTCAATTAATCCAACTTACACTGGGTGTAACATCTCAGAGGAATGGGGAAATGTTTTAGCAACGCTGAAGTTCACTAGTCATAAACAAACGAAGCATACTAACACTGGAAAAGTCTCCAAAATCCCTCACCATTTAAAGACAAAACAGACTTGAAGCAAGCACCAGTTCCACATCTTTAAGAGATCCCCTCTTCAGGCAGCAAGTGAGATTTGCTCTCAAGTTTTACTTTCCATTTGGCATCTGGGGTAGCTCAGAAAATGGTAGGCATCTGATACCTGAAAGCTTACCTGAAACTACTAACAGGGAACAAAAGCATACTTGGAACACCAAAGGAAAAGCATAGTTAATGGTAAAGATGACTTGCAAAGCTCACATCTGTGCTTACACCCCCCTGCCACGCTTCATTCAGCACTGCTCAGAAGTTTCTCAGCAGCACTGTTACCCTCAGCCCATTGAAGGCCTTTAAAAGCCAGGCTCCACGAGCCTCTTTTGTACACCACAGACAGAACTCACCATTCTCAAAGCAATCCACAGATGACAGTTTTGTTAAGAGCACACTTTGAAGTTCTTGTTCTGCCTACCAGCAATGCTTTCACCAAGTCAAGGCATTAGTCTAGGCTCTCTCTACAAACTTGACCACAGCCACGAGTGCCAGTTCCAACACAAGACTCAAAAGCTCCAACTGTGAGGCCAGCAAGGCACTGGTCAGTCAGATACGTGCCTTCAACTGCAGTTTATTTATATAGGGGAGCCTTTCTGATGAGCTCTCTTCAGGACAAATTGCCTTTGACAACCCTTTTCCAGCTATCTCACCCTCCCCTCTCCCCCAGTTCAATCTGGTTTTCAGATGTTGTCAGTGGAGTTACTGAGGTATGACATCTTACTCAGCTTCCAAGAACACGTCAGACCAAGAATTATTTCTTTCCAGAACATTTAAGCCCTTACAAATTCTAAAGTTTTTAAAAAATATTGCTTAAAAAGTTTTAATGCCCTCACCACTTATTACCATAATGAATGCATACAAAAACTCCATTTCTTCTCTGTTGTTTTCCTTCAAAGGGAAGAAACAAAAGATTTCTTCATTATTTTAAGAGTTCTCTATGCTTCAGCCAGATTTTCTGGGAAGTGACTCAGTATTTTCATAAGAGCAACTGAACAGACATGAGCTTGGGTTTGGTTACTGGCAGGTCCTCCTTCTCCCCCTCCCACGGGGGTCTGAATACGATGGAAAAGTCAAAGGAATACGAAATTCCAGCCAGCTAATTTCAACCTTTAAAAGCAAGACACAGAAACCAGTTTTGCAAAACACCAAGTCTATATTTACATCCACATGTAATAATATACTCAACTAAGGTGAAATACATTATAAATTAAATGAGTAATGTGTTCCTACTGCTTGACAACTTCCGGTTTCAACAATTAAAACAAAATGGAATGAAATAAATACATAGAAAGAAAAATCAACAATTTGTACCTCCATATATGCACTGTTACCTCCAAAGAATCATACAAAACCAGTAGTATCCCAGTAGTTAATACTGATGGGCAAAGCGTATTCCCAAGTACAGGGCTGTGCTGCCATGAAATAAGCCTCCACAGTCATTTTTCCATTTAACCCTCAAGATCTCTACCAAAAAATCTTGAAGAAAACTGTACCAGCATGAAGAGAGATTAAAAACATCTTAGGTCTTTTTACTCAGACATCTTAATACAGCCCTGCACGTGTTTTAACCACAGAACCTTGTAAGGTACATAGATGATAGTTACAGCATGCATTCTATAAGACTCATTGGAAAGATCACGCAAAAAAATAGATTAACCATTTTCCAAGTGAATCAGTCTTCAAAAAATAGGCTATAAAAGTGCAAAACTAGGAAAACAAATCTAGATTATGTACATATGGCTCAGCTTATGAACAGAAGAAAGGTAAAATAGTGTACAATTTCCTGATACACAGCACTTCATTACATTGCCAGTTTACAGAGACGTTAAAATAAGGTCCCATATTGAGGAACTAAGACATACAACTGGAACATCTCAAGTTGCATAATGAAAAAACAAGAGTTTCTAGGTTTTGCTATTTTACATTTTGCTGTTTGAGGGAAGAGAGCAAAACAAGCAGTGCAAATTCTTTTTTTTGTTTGTTTGTTTTAGTAAAAATATATGGAAGTCAAAGCCAGATACAGAAGAAATTAACTCTTTACTACAGGCTTTATGAGAAGTAACTAGGAACGAAGGTCAAAATACACAACAGTTCTGCTTTACTGGCTGGTAACTGGCCATCTTCCCTTTACAAAAAATAAACTGCATGTGCATTAGAAAAAACTCTTGTTGTCTTCACAAAAAAATAAAAGGAGACATTCTCCCATTAACAGTTTATTCCTTACTCTGTTTAAACACCCAGCAGATGCTAAAAACCAACATTAAGAAGCTTTCAAGCAGAGTCAAGCAGGCCACACCATAGCCACATCCCTTTTTGAAGTCTGTGGATCCTGTATTCATATTGCAAGCCTGTTTGTGACTGTACAGTTTGGACAAAGGTGCAAAGTAGTTTTCCTCTAAATGCAGTTCAGTAGAAAACTCAACATTTGAAACATGTAGATTAGTATCGCGTCTCATGCAAGTCCTAAGCACTTTCTGCTACAGAGGTTCATTTAAGAAACTTCTCTGAACAGCAGCAACCAATGCCAAACCAAGAACCCAACCGTGTTTCGGGAACACCACACTGCAGACTCAACGTCAAGCATCGCCTCATCCACGCTTTTGAAAAGAGCTGGAAGCAGCTCCAGAAGAGCAGCGCTGTACTTCTTGTGGAAGCACACAGTATGATCTCAGCACATACAAGGCAGATAGCATAATGTCAGCACCACTGCTCTGATGTTCACAACATTTATGAACTGGACAGTTTCAGACAGTTTATTTGGAAGTTGTTTAAACAGGAAAAACAGCATATGAGAAACTTTCACCTTTATGAAAAAGGAGCATTAAACCAACAGGATTTCAACTTCTGTATTTACAGTTTACCTGAGGTGCAAGGACTATATATTCTTTCAAAGAAACTCTTTTCAGCAGCGCTCAAGTATGTAAAAATATAATTCCTACCTAATATTTGGTCAATTATTCTAATGAAAAATACTCCAAGTCAATGTCAAGACGTACATTCCCCACACACCTTCATAACCCATTGTTTAGACTACCTTTTATGGCTATTTGGTATTAAATGTTAACAGAACCAATATTATAGAACTGTAGTGTTTTTATATACAGTACAATCACAGCTTAGTTCAGTAGCTTTCACCATTCATTTTCCTCAAGGGATGAACTGCAGGTATAACTCCATAGAACATGCACTTGTGTCCTTAAGACCTGGAACAAATCAAAAATAGGGTTTTGCATAGAACTAGAAAATAGCAGAACACTTTTTGTGAGGGAGAAGGCATCCTTAAAAAGAAAGAAGATAATCTTCACTCTTGCATAAATGTATTTAGAAATTATTATTGCCATATACAGTCTATCCTGTTTTCCATTACTAATTAAAACTGGCAATCAAGTCTCCTTCTGAACACTCAAACTCCAAGCAGGAATACAGGCAGACATTGAGACACTGAAATTGAGTTAGCTTTTTTTTTTTCCCCCCAAAGAAAGCAGAACCAGGCAAAAAATGCTTAGTGGGGACAATAAAAGCAGTAAGATTAGAGGACTATCAAGAAAAACAGCAAAGTATTTTAAAAGCTGTCAGCTAGAGGTCAGACAGCTCTGCTTCCCTAGAATGTAAGTATCTTTTTAGAAAAGACTGCACACTGGCCCAGGTGCTGCAGCATTCAAGAAGTATCTGCTTAAGTTTCAACAAGGAAAATGATCCGTGGCTCCAGCTTAGAAAGAGCACACGGATATATTTATTTATAGACTTACTCACTGCTTATCTCCTTAGCAGCTAAGAATGTTGTGAACACAATGGAATTGTGAAGTTCTGAGATTCAGCTACAAACTGAAGAGATGAAGCACAGGAATTCAGCACACCAGGCTAATTCTTTTCACTTGACTTATTTCCCCTAAGAGGCTACACCCATCCCTCTGCCAAACAAAGGAAAAGCTACTTGGAACAACCTCACCAGCACACAAGGATAAACTGTCAAGGAGCTATCAGGAAACCCTTACTTCTCTATGAAATAATCCAGCAGCAGTCTTGTTAGAGGCAAAATCTTCAGAAGTTGTAAAATGAGTAATGCCTCCATTTTCAGGAAGAACTGACCAACACAACCTCTTGAGAACTAGCAGAGGATTCACAAGCTATGATAACAGGGACATCCTCCCATTTCTAGTTCCCCACATTGTTCCCCCACCCCCATATACTGACACAAGGGGAAAGCCCTTTGGTGAACACTTCCCACTAGCACTGTATCTAATTAATACATTGATCTTTTTTAGATCCTCAATTTCTTTTAGGAAGGAAGCATCTAGGCATTATTTTTTAAAACACAAAGTATGCCATTAGGGGTATTCAAAATAACTAATGCTACATGAATATTTGCTTCACTTTCTAAAAGGGAGAGTTTGCATTTTCAGATGTTCCGGTTCAGGTTCTCATAACCTCTCATCACACTCAAGCAGCAACGTTTGATGTTATGAGTACCTGATGCAATATTTAAGTAACAGTTAGTTCAAAAGGTTTGTTTACCGTTTCCTGAAGTAAACCATCAAGTCTTCTTGTCATTTGGTCGAAAGCGTGCATTGCCAATGAAACTCTCATAACTTCGCTTTTGCAGCACACTGCTAGATAGGTGTTGGTATGACACTGATCTTTTTCCTGACAAAAATAAATTCAGACGAGTTATTTCCTGATAATCTGATCGGTCAGACATTCAACTGGAAGCAGGTCTCTGTCAGCACCCAGAACACAGCTCACAAGCAAGGCTCAAGGTGCATAGCTGTCCCTTGTCCTCTTAGAAGCTATGGGAAATACAGTACCCAGAACTAGAACAAGAAAAGCTGTAATTTAAGAACCTTGTTCTAAGCTGTTTGCATGCACGTATCATGCCAGGTTTTGCTGGTATAATTTGCAAAAGATATCTGTGCTCAAGTCATCATACAGTAGGGTCCACTTTCAGAAGTGAATACCTCATACCATATGAATCCTACATATTCATTTCCTGCATTTGTTTGAAAATAGAACATGAAATGAAGACAGGGGTACTACATTATTACCTTAGCTAACATAGTTAACATGATGTAATATGAATGATTCTGTTAAGCAGTTTTCAGTGTAGTACACTGGTAATTTTATATTTACCCACAATCATTCATTCAGATTTATATGCGTGAAATCAATGCCTGCTCCAAACCAAGTCTTTGTAGCTTAAGTAAGCAGTCAAGAAGTACTTCATAAAATGAAGGGAAAGTCAAGGATCATTTTTCCTCCCAGGATACAAAAAGCCCAACTGCCATCCATATTCCATGAAAGCTTTAAATGCAGCATTGAAAAAACCTAGCAAGCTTTAATTAAATTAAAATGGCAAAGCTAAATTAATATTTCAACAGAATCTACAAAGCCATTGGAGTATGTCATGAGCAATTGTCTTTAATTTGCAGTCTCTGCCAGATCAATCAGCCAACAGGTTATCCTTGATAGCATGTTGCCATTGCAAAGGCAAGTAATTTGAAAATAACACAAACTGAGTGGTTTCAGAATGTTTCTGTCTCTTCAGGGCAATACAGAGTGGCACAGCTTACAAGCAGTAATAGAAGGCATCATGCTTTAATCAAGCTTGCCAAGTGGAACACATTCTCATGACAACTTGATCCTGCATTTAACATGCAACATAACATGTTCATAGGACCTAAATAATGTTGCCATGAGCACACAGGTCCTTAGAGAAAGATTTTTGACATGTTCTTATAATATCACGAGGGCTGATTAAGACTACAGAAACATGTAGTAAATTGCATATAATACCTAAATTGCATATAATACCAAGTACCTCCATGGAATTGCAACTCTTAGGCAAACAGTTGTACCCAAGTTGTATTTTTTTGTTAAACTGAAGAAATAAGAATTTGCAGAAGCTCTTCTGTCTCCAACCATATTAGAAGTCTAATGCTGAGAAATTCCCTTGCCTTAACCTTTTCAAAATCATCAAGGTTTGGTTTCATTCATGTACTTCTGGGCAGAATGGTTGGAAAGAGAGGCAATTAGACCTAAGAGCCAATGTTTTATTGCACAAGCCATTTCTGGAAGTTTGTAAGAAAACCTCCATCAAAAGGGTCTTATTTCACAAGTCTTCCCAACATCAGTAACAGCCATGAAAAGTTGCCTTGAGATGGCTCTGCATAACCAGCAATGAAATCTTTATTTCTATGACAATTACGCTGTCTAATGATTGTAGGTACAGCTTCGAGTGCTCTAAATCACAAGAAACAATGACTATAATTTTGACTACAAGCTGCTGTCTCCAAGCTCGTACCATAAAAGAGGAAGAGCCTACCACAGATTTTTTGATTGACAGGTCTAGCTTTCAGAAGAAGAACAAGGTGGATTCCAGTGAAGTCACTGTTTAAAAATGGAATTGCAGCAATTGTCAGTTCCACAGGCCAACCTCTCTAAGAGCGCTGCCTTGAGAAGAAATTCTTCTATCCTCAAGATAATGCTGGAGAGAAGTGAGATACTGACCCATCATGTCCAGTGCATGAAGGGACAGACTTATCAAGACAGCTGAAGCTAGAAGGTTTTATTTTCCCCTTATTTTAAACTCAAATTAAGATGCCTTTATACAGTATCAAGAGAATTCTCTAAAAATCCTGAACGTCCTCTGCTCATCAGATAGCCATGTCACAAAGCACAAGTCCTCAGTCAGTTGGCTTGTATGCAAACTAGCATTCTACTTGGTCCTTAAGGACTAGCATTCTGCCAGGCTTTTTAATCAGTGGTTATTTATATATTCCACAACTGCATGAATGACTTCTGCACCACTTCTGCACCCAGATAAGAAAAGAGTATTTCATCCCCTCAGATCACTAGGAACATCGAGAGGCAGCAGCAACATTTGTCCTTGGGCCCAGCCCTGTGTATTCTATGTGTGACCCAGTGCTCATTGCACATTCCTCAAGGCAATTAATGGCACAGGTCATCTGATACAGATGACACCTGATGAAACTAGGAGTTAATGCTTTCACAACTGTTTCAATAAGTCCAAAGTGATGCTAACTTTGCCTATGTCCTTTCCTGACCCAGTCTGGAAGCAGAGCTTCCTTCACTTGCCTTCATTTTTCCATAACTCACTAGTAAGCCCACAGCCTTTACACACACAGAACAGAGCTGGTGCATAGACTTTTCCCCACATAACAAAACACAGGTTTAGTGTCTCTCACTTCGCTCTGACCTAAGGTAGCATAACTCTGCTTGTTATCTCAGAAGTGACCTTGCTGTTCTAGAGAGCAGGAATATTCAGAGTTTAGTAGATACCCTAAGGCTACAGAGCATGCATATGCATACTGTTCATTCCTACAACAGAATCTTCCTTTCAAAATTCAAATTCCTATATTTGAGGCTAAGCCTATATTGGTCCTCAGCTGACAGTCACAAATACCTTCTAGAAAGTCAGACAACTGCTTAAGCATCACCTAGCATCTTTTAACCTTGGCCTCCTCAAGCTTTTGAAAACGACTAAGAAACAAAGCACAAAGTTTTTCCAAATACATCACAAACTCTTTGCTACATTAAGAGTTTTCCACAGTAAAGCCTTACTACTTAGTGCAGTGATGCCATAATAGAATAGCAGAACTCTGTTGTCTTAAGCATTCTGTTCCTAAACATTACAAAAGCCCACTGAGCAACAGAAGTATGATATTTGTCATAGTTTATGGTTTTAATGCATCTTTTTCTGTAACTGAATGAAACAATTACCTATGAGAGCTTTTTTTTTTCCTATTAATATTCCAGATGGTCCAAGACTTCTTGTAAATTAAGCAGAAAGGCCTGTTCCATACCCTGGATTAGTTAGCATGTCTTGAGTGCTCTAATGAGCAAACAGTACATGCTTGATATTAGAGACTGTAGGCAGGGAGGTGGAACTTGAATTTTAAACCTCTCTTTAAAATTCACACCTTACCTGCCTAATTCCCCAAGACGGGAGTTTGCTGAACCTGGATTTTACATTTAAAATCCAGGCACTGACTGTACTTGACGAAATGTTAACAGCAGTTGATTTTCTCTATTATTTTATTGTAGCTGTGCATTTATTATTTCATACACCTTTCTTCTTCATAAAGTTCAAAGACATCTAACTGAACTAGGATGGAGATACAGTACCTTCTACTGTAGAGCTGGTGACTTGGCCATTGCTAGATCCACAAGAACTGTAAAGTGATCCAGAGCTATATGGCTCATAAGGTTTGAGAACAGTCAGTACTTTAGGAGGATCAGCATCATCCGAATTCAGAAGCCCTTGTTTGGTTGGCAAAACAGAGGATGCAGGTTTGGTGCGAGAACATTCCTGAGGTAGCAGATTTGCATATCTGTTTGCAACACGAAATCTGCTCGTTTCATATCTTCTGTAATTAGCCACTGCACAGTCACTTTGTTCAATAACTACCACACTATGTTTCATTCTTTTAGATGACGTTTCACCATATTCTAGATTTGCATTGCCCACAGATTTACTACAAAGATAGTCTCTTCCTCGATGACAAGACCAGGCAGATTCGTTTAGGTGAGAGTCAAGAGCCCCATTCATACTGCTGCTTACTGCACCAGACTGAGACACTGTGACATTCAGAGCTTTCATTTTAGATTCAGCTCTTTTTACTCTGTCCAGTACCGGAGAGCCACTGGAACTGGAGTGCATTTCTTGCTGAGGTTGTCTATAATTATTTGCCTGAGCTCCAATACTACTTTGCTGTTTATGAAACTTGAGGTTACTCGGGGCTGCGCTGCTTGAATCAGCCATTGCAAAAAGAGAGACTTTGTTCTGGGGAGGATGACACTGCTTGGATTTCCCCGTTTGCAACAGTTTTTGTGGAATAGATGGGGAGGCCTTACTTTTGTTAGGATTAAAGGACAGAGGAAGCACATCTTTACCAAGCAGGGCAGGAGGGCATCCAGTGCGTCTGGCTTTAGCTAGAGCCTTGTTTCTATAGCCATTTTTGTTAACGGTGTCAGGGTTATATTTGTGCATCAGCCTCTGGTGCATCATTAGGACTTCTGGGTAGAATGTTCTGTAAGTACAAAACGGGCAGGTGCTGGGTACTAGGCCTCTAGTAGTTGAAACCACTGAACATTCTTGTGAAGTCCCAATAGATAAGTTCAAGGGCATTTCTTGAGCATCCACCACATGTTTGTGTTTGGAGTTCTCACAGCACTCTCGTACATCAGTTGTATTTTTTCCATCCTTAAAAGCACAAACATACTGGACATCATCTCCCTCTGATTCCACAGAAGCCTCTCTCTCTCTTTTATGCGAAGCACTGGGCTGAACTTCCTTTGTTTCCTTCTCAGACTTTAGTTTTTCCAAGTAAGGAGTGGACCCATTCTCATGCATTTGATTCAAATTGTTACAAACTGAACGTTTGATCGATTCCCTAGAATCATTTTTCATTCTTACAAGGACTGTGCTGCCTGTTGCATTATTCAAGGACAGGATTTCCTTTTGCTGCTTTGTGGGTGGGCAGCCCTCAGCATCTTTGGCACCATCAAAAAGCCTCTTCAAATTTTTGGTTTCTTGAGCACCATCAGCAACCAGAAACAGCTCCGTCTCCTGACTCTGCAATGAAGCTTTGCTGTCACCTTTCACATCTGCTGCACTATCAGCTTGCTTGTCCTTGTGATGCCTCTCTAAATGATACCTCAGTGAAGTTTTCTGTGCTGCAGCATACTCACAGAATTCACATTTGTATGGTTTTTCACCTGAAACACAGTTTTATCAGTAAGTTTGATACAATTTGAAGTCTCGAGTACAATTAAAAACAAGGATTTAATCTAGACTTTAGAACAATAAAATAGATTTTTCTTCCCCCTTTCATGTAATCTTAAAACCCAGAGTCTAAACCACGAAAAACTGTCTTACTGCTTTTGCTAACTACAGTGACATCTTCTGGTTATGAAGCAGATAGCTCCCTATGCAGAGTGGTAGCTCTGTTTGGCAGAAATAAGCAAGCACAGCTGTGGGTCAACTCCAAAAATGCATACATAACCCTTGATCACATTGCAGGTAGGCTACTCAACAACACAAATGTTACAGTTCTATAGATAGAGCTGTTTCAATAGAAACACGGACATACATTAACAGAAGTAGAATGAGTTTGCTTGGCTACAGGCAAGTTTAACTGAAGAACACACAGCTCTTTCCCCAGGTAGCAGCAACTAACAGACAAACTTCATACTTGGAAGTATTTCTGTGTTCTTACTACACCATGAAAGGCAGAAAGAATTTTAAGGTCTAAAATGAGTATTGTAAGGAGTACAATATAATTGGCCCCAAAGAGATTTACACTTAGGTATATAACAAACTCCTTTCAAGAAATTAAAATCAGATCCTTTTCCCAGCATTAAGATTAATCTTTATTTTTAAAATCAATAACTTTGAAGGCAACTTTTGTTTTACTTAGCCAAAACCAGACATCCCATCCAACTGGATTCATCACTTCCTTCCCCTCCCATAAAGCTGAAGCCCATTTACCTGTATGAGTTCTGAGATGAATATTGAGGTAATAGTTTGAGCGAAAATACTTTCCACAATAGCTGCATTCTCTGGAGGCTCCAAGATTTTTAACTTTTGCTCTTTCCAAAACATCTTCATTTTTATCTTTGAGAGAAAATATAGCTACATTATGAAGAGCAAATGCAAGTCTGTAGTCCCTTTCAAAACCACAAGCAACTATCTTAGCTGTCTTTATGAAGGAAAAAACAAAAGGAAGAACTGTTGCCAACTCCTGCAATCTGCGAGCATCTTTGGTTCTGCACTGATGTACACTTAGAAAGCAAAATTGCTGAGAAGGTTTCCAGCTGTGTCAAGGACCAATGTGGTTAGTGTCTGAAATGAAGCAGCCCCACAGCACAAACAAGATGTAAAACTAGGCCTCAAAGAAAAAGTATTTAATTCTGTAATAAACTACGAGAAACTGTTGGAGAATGGCCTAAATGAAAGTCATATCTGTTAAAGCCTGTGTTCTTATCATAAAGGGGAGTACTTGCACAGCGTGGTTATTTGGACTGGAAAGCTGCCTCGAGCACCACGACAACACAGGATGTTGTCCTGCAGAAGGAAAGCGGAGAGGACACCTGATTTTTTACCTTTACTGCAATATTAATCTGCAGTCAGTGAAGTGTCATGCCCAGAACCACCAGCTTGGCTTCAACAAGTAACCTTTCACTAGAACTGTGAATGCTTAAGCTCTAACGAACAGGAACGTGGCAGGGGTTGCTGGTTCTGCAGAGCACGTGGTTCCGAACTCAGATAAACTGAAGTGCAAGCGATAGCGATTACCACTGGAGGGCGGCATGCACAGCACAATGCCTAACAAGGGGAGAACTCGCACACAAAACGCCATTCAAATCAACATCTTGATGTTTTTACAACTCAAACTGCCAAACAAGTCAACTTAAGTATCCAAATCAAAGCTAACCAGAAAGCTAGAAAGTGGGAAAGTGAAGGAAACGTTTTGCTTAACTAAGATGTTAGAAACATGATAGACAGCTTAAAATGATTTTCCAAAGTTACTATGCATTGGAAAGTTTCCATACTGGAAATGCTAAGCGTGGCTAAACTGTGGCCAAGAGCAGCCAGAGCTGTTTCAAACAAACAGATAATGTCTCAAGAAGCATGACTCAGCATCTCACAATGAAGGCTGTTCTCGTTTTGGATAAGGCGCTGTGAAACAAAACAAGCAAGCTAACATTAGGTAATATTTTTTTTCCTTTGTTTTTGGAGGCAACATTAAGGGCAGCACATTACCAGAAACAGAAAACTCAGTCTTGTGTGCCAGGACATTCTGTACGTTGTCTTTTCTAGCGATTATGCAAGTGTCTGCTCTTTAAATGCAGACTTGAAGTATGTCACACACAGCAGTGCGAGTTTAGCTACATGCCTTCTTGCTATTCCGTTTTGTCCACAGACATGCAAACTTTTCAATTAAGGAATCAGTCAGCACTGCCTTAGAAAAATGTGCTAGCAAAGCGAGGCTCAGCATTGGCCCTGGGTAACATACAGCTTATCTGTTCTATCCAAGAAGAGGAGTTAAGTATATTCCCCTTGCATACACATATTAATAGTCCATATACACATCCTTAAACAACTAATTTAGAAGTTTCAGGTCCTGACACTCGGCCTGCCATGTGAGCTATTCAAAAGAAACACCACCTACGGATGGGCAGAAAAACCTTGGAATTATTCTTTGCTTCTTGGATCCTAATAACCACTGATTTTGAGCATTGAACATTTTCCTGCCCTTCCTTACAAGACGCAGAATCAAGTGGGAAACATACAATGACTTGTTCAGAAATACTACCTGTAAAAACATGTGCTGTACAAGAATGCGATGATATGCAGTATACCCAGTAGAAGTATGTGTCTTGGTGGGGGGAATACAATTTTTCTAGACAGATTGTTATCGGAAGTATTTCAATAATTCCAGAAACCCAGACCACCCCTGCCAGAAGGCCCAACACAAATTCAAAGATCTGGAAATACTTGTGTCAGAATATTTCTCCTTTTCCTGTTCTTCCTCTCCTCTCCCCTTTCCCCACCATACTATTTCGTATTTCCAATGTAAGTTTTGGAAGAGGTCATCAAGAGAGATGATGCATTTTTTTGGCTTTAAACAGCTCCCAAACAATAACAGTTATTTCAATCTCATGCCTCAAAATGCAGCTCACCTAAATGCAGTGTTTCTGGAAGCCCGTCTTCAGACCCATCTTCAGATCCTCCTTCCACTCGCTCCACTGTTCCATTTTCATCTAGGCTTGCAATTATATCAGTACAGCACGACCTTGAAGCAGCTGAAGTCTCCCCATCTGTCCTCCTGTCTCTCTTATGCACTCTAGAATGAAGGACTAGCTGGTGGTATGTTCTGAAGGCTTTGCCACACTCTGAACAGTGTGTTGGTTTCTCTTTGTTCTGGGACAATTTAGAATCCATCTCCATAGAAGGCACTTCACTGTTGGGATGTTTCAGTTTGTGTCGGTATAAGTTACTATTCCCTGTATAACTGCTGTTTTTATTTACTTTTGACTTCCCTGTACTTTCAGTCTGGCTACCTTTATTTGCATTCCAAATTTCACCAAGTTCTTCTTTATCAGAACATGAATCATCGTTGTCTGTGCTTCCTTCTTGTCCTGATTCTTTAGTTTGGCCGTGGCCAATTGCAACTTTACCTTTGGTAGCCAGCTGCCATGCTTGATATGTGTTGAACGGATCCAGCTCAGCAATCCATTTCACAGGTTTTTGTGATTTGTCATTTTCCAGAACCACTTTTGGTCTTAAGTTCAAAAATCGCAAAAACTCTTCTCTGTGAGATGTTTCTTCCAGATTGGGATCACCGGTCACCGGGGGGCTTTCGCCATTGGGTACTGATTCTTTGGTGTGCACCTTACTGTGCTCAAGTAGAGTCTCTTTATTGAGAAATAGGAAGCCACAGACCATACAGATTTTGTAAGGCGATGTTACATTTTCAGTTATATGCTCCTGCACCACCTCATTTATTGTGATGGGGCTTTCAGAACCTTGTTGAAGCTTGTTTCTAGAACCAGGCTTCCCAGTATGTGTTCTCATGTGATTTTTGAGGAACCATGGCTCTTTGAATCTTCTTCCACATACATTACACCAGTATGTGAAAGAATCTTTATGCTTTTTCATATGTGCTTCAACATCAAAAGCCTCATCAAACGTTTGTCCACAAACTTCACAACTAAGTTCTTCACTGTCCTTTTCATTGTTTGGTGAAGGCAAATTTGTTCTTACTTGACACTTATCTAGAGGACTAAGATACTCTGCTTCCACACGCAGGACAGCTGGTTCACAAAGAGTAGGCCTATGCTGAGTTAAAACATGCTTTCCAAGTTCTTCAGGATGCTTAAAAGTCTCATCACAAAACATGCAGTCCAGAGGCATACATCCTTCAGCTTGCATAAGAAATTTTTCTTGCAAGCTTTTGTAAGAAATGGTATTTGTTCCTTTTATTGTCATTGAGGCATCATTATTCTCCATCTGTGCACCAACAGTACTGGCTATTCCATCCAGTCCATCCATATATGCCAAGAGAGGCTGAGTTGGCATGTTTCCTACGTTCTGTTCCCTATTACGTGTTTTAATGTCAGGTTTCAGTTCTTTGGGGGATGTTCACTGATCACGATAAGGACACTTGTAAAGTTCTCCAACATGTGCTTGCAAGTCTGCTAAGTTCAAAGTCTTCTGCCAAGAAAAAGATTTTTTTCCAGGAGCAAAAGATTATTTCTTTTCCATTTTTACCTGTGTTAACACATCACTGAAAGTGCATCACTGCTTCTCTCAGTGACACGAATGAGGTTTCTTGAATTGTCTTCTGATTTTTCAAGTCTGCAGAAACAGTCAGTCACACTTAGTTTTTCTGTACAAAAACTTAAAATAGTTGCATTGGGCAAAATGCACTCGAGGGCAAGTTCAGTGCCACAAAGAACTCCAGCACCTGAAGAAGAGAGAAAGCAATCCGTAAGACTTCTCAAAAGAAAAGGAAGATATCTCCCAAATAAAACCATTGAACGCTTTCGAGCAGAGAAGGCATACATTGCTAAGCATCAATGAGGGACAACTAAAAGACAGTCCAGTGATTTTCTACATACCAGAGTGGAAATAAACAGCTGTCTTAAACATTCCTCTATTCCATTAGCTAGGCTACTGCTTTAAGACTGCTATGTAGTAGCAATACTTCAGTAACTGTTCTAAACCTGCTCTTACCCAGCTGCATGAAACTGCTTAAACCATATTTCAATATGTACATCAACTGAACTCCTACCAAGTAAATGAAGCGAGCCAAAGTAACCTTCCAAGAACTTGTGAAACCAGAATTTAGAGCCACAGTAAAACTTTGTTTGTTCAGCAATGGCTGTTGAGCAAAATCCCTTCTTTCTCCCACCCAAGACTAGAGAGCTTGGAATTAGCACTCGCTGTTCTAGTACAAAATAAGCATTAAGTACAAATCCGTGTATTAAGAACTTTGTTAATACCACTGCTCAGAGCTGTTGATGTCTGCAGATTTACAACCCCTGCCGCAATTGGATCATCTCAAAGTTTCAGCCTAATGATGCTGTTGCTTGAGCACTAGTTTAGTATTTAAAAACCATCCAAGAGGCCAACTATTGCACTTGCAAAGGAAATGCTTCCCATTTCAAACTGCATGCAACACCAAATGTGTGTTTGATTATACTCCAAAATGAAAG
This sequence comes from Tetrao urogallus, assembly GCF_951394365.1. Lineage (NCBI taxonomy): Eukaryota > Metazoa > Chordata > Aves > Galliformes > Phasianidae > Tetrao > Tetrao urogallus. The sequence goes on along the minus strand of NC_136829.1, from coordinate 13,114,801 downwards.
TTTAAAATTCCGTAAGTTTTAAAGGGGCTATGATACAGTTAATTACAAGTTCTACCCATAAGAATAAAAAAGCCCACTAGCAACAATTAATTAATTAATAACTCTCTTAGGGCAAATAAATTAATTCTCTTACTTAAGAGAAAATGGAAACGTTTCACTTCATTCCAGCCAGAGAAAGGATAACCATTCCAAACAACTCCTGTAATAGATCAGGCTATAAACATGTTCACAACAAGCAGCTGGAGCAGCAGCTACACTGCTGTGGTCCCACCTGAGGTTACCTGCTCCAGCTTTTCTATTCAGACAGCAGGGGTGGTCTTCAGTTATGAAATCTCTGAATCACTTCAGTTTAAGGAAGCACAGCAAAACATTGCCAGGAGTAGTAGATGGAGCACCTCAAACCCTTATCCTTGCACTGCTCCATTCTTGGGTCCTAGGAATATTCTTTAGTTCCAAACTGAAAGTCAGCTTCTTTTCCTGCCATTATACTAACAAAAGAAAATCCTGGAGTCTACAATAAAGATGAATTTAAAAAAAAAAAATTACTCAAATGCCAATACAGCTGCCAGCTGCTTGTGTTTATCTTTTCCCTGCAACACCAGAACCTAATACTGTTGTCCAGTCACCTAACCAAGGGCTAGACAACAATTCATTTGAGCACCAGGAAACAGAGTACTCCCTTCTGGCTTCTTAAAACTCAAAGACTATGCCAAAGGCTCACGTCACAAGTCAACAGGAAGCACAGAGGGAAGTTGGGTGGAAGGGTAGAGAGAGTGGAAGAGGGACCAAACCACTGGCTGATAGGAAGGTGACAGCAAAACCTGAATTTGCTGCAGCCAAAATATCCCTTCACTAACTGGGGCCTTTATTCCCATTTTTTTTTAATTGTTTCTTTAATCACTGTCATGATTAACACTTCCTCCTTTCACAATGACTCAAAAAATCTTTTGTAGCAGACAGATTGAGCCTGTGGTGTGACTCTTCTGAATTGCTTCTGCTGCAGCCTTTGCTCTTGCCCTATCCTTTCAGTCAGTTTTGGCTTTCTGGCTTTCATGCACCCCTAAAAAGGCAGGTGGGGAAGCTATAAGAAAAGTTTGAAGCTGAAGTACTCAGAAAGCTTTCCTTTTTCATAAAGCGTAAGGAAAAACATATCAAAGGGTATTGCTTAGCATGTTTTACTTCGTGTTTCAACTTGCTGTTTTGTTCCATTTCTGCTGCAGTTTTAAGAGGTATTTTTACACAGCAGGATAACATGCTGCAGCACAGCTCATGTGCCTAAATGGTGGCTATATGCCTGAAAATAATTTATTTGCAAACTAAAACGAACAGCTGCTTTGAAGGATTTCTAAATGCCTCTAAGGAATACCTAAGCAAAACATTAGAAGTGAGCTTACAGAGTCTAACATATTTACTTTTGCCTACACAGGTAAATACTCTGCAGTAGTGGATAAGAATCATACCCAACAAAGGTCACAGGCACTGCTGGGAAGGAAGTGCCCCCAGTCCCATGCACTGAACTGCTGAGATCCATCAGTTGTATCCTCACTCCTGCCCAAGAGCACGGCAACTGAGCACGGCAACTGCCACCCTGCTACGCTCCCCCCCCTCCCCCCCGCAGCATTATGACATCAACAGAGCAACGGGAGAGATGTCACTGTGGTGAAAACACAGATGGAGAACATCAGAAATCCACACCATCTCCCACCCTATGAGGACCAATATTTCAGCATCCTGAGATGAGGGGAGAAGTTGGTCTACTTTAACAGCACCTCATTTCAATGCATCAGAGTAGAAAAATTACTTGACTGTCTAAAACTCCACACCTGTCCTTACAACTGCATGTATAAATACCCAGCATGTAGCTTGCACATGGACTGTGAGAAGAGTTTGACAGAACTGTCAATTGTAACTGTCTGAATTTATTGGGTATCAATAGATTTTAATAAGCCCTTTGGAGAATCCTCCCATGGCACTCCAAAGCTGAGCACACACCCACCAACCTGTGCTGGCTGCTGAATGTTTGCCAGGCTTTTGCTGTTTTCAATAGGAGGGTCTCAGCAGTTGTGAAGGACTGGTCACAGCTCACCCTCTAGGCAGCACTGCAAAGCAGAGCAAGATATTCCTGGCTTAGAACCTAGAAGGCCTATCTGCAGTTCAGGCAACTATTTTTTCTTGGAAATGTTATTCTATCCAAGAGTTAGCATCTATGGATTGAAAAAGGAAATCTTGCAGGTAGAATTTCTGAAGAAAACTGCAAATGCATTGAGACATTACTATTAATGCCAGAAAACAAGCTGGAAAACTGCAGTCTTATCTATTTCATTCTTCACTCTGATTAGACAAACAGCTTTCTAAAGTGGGGCGTATTTTACACTCGTTGTTTAGACTAGCTAATATATGCTTAAACTATAAACCAAGTATCTGTACTAGGATTTTATCCATTGTTTAAAGAGAAAACCACCTTCTTCCTAGTGAAGATAATATTTTAACTTGGACCCGAGGACCAGAAGTGCTGATTAATTACATTCCTGTTCCTCAAAACACTGTAGGTACCAATAAAACAGCGAGAGTTGCTATAATTCTGTATTATTGCTATAATTATTGTATTGAAAGCAGATAAACCAGTAGTTTGGAAGAGCACTGTAACTACCTGGGCCTTAGAAGCCTATATACTGGCGAAAAAAACCCACAAACAAACACACAGTACCTGGGGCAGCTTCTGTCATCTTTCACTTTCAGGAAACAAAGAGGGAGGGACAAAAAGAAGAATGGGACAACGGTAATAGACAGCCAGAGACCTTAAGCAAAACAGCAGACTAAAACAGGAAACACTTCCTTCCAACATCTGAAGAGAAAGCTGTAAGTTTGCCACAGATTAACCTTAAAGTTGAAAATAGAGGATGACTCTCCACATTTCAGGGAGTTCACATTCTGCCTTCTGACGTCCCTGTCCACCATCTGTGGACAACAGGCATCCCAACAACAACAGTGAGCGCAGGGATCCCGCCAGCCGCCTCCTGTGGGGTCACTGCCAGCCGTGACAGCTCTGCTCAACTAACAGCGCTGCCTGAACTCCATCCTTTGGCAGCCCAGAGTGCTTCGCAAGCTTTACTTCACAAAAGTCATGTTTGACCATGTGGTCTTTAATCAAATGCTTCAATGTGTTCACAGCAATACCCATTATATTTATGAACACCACAAAATGTATATAAAAAAACTGAACTCAACAGATGAGAACATCTTGTTTGCATCATGCTTGCCGTACAACCTAATAGCCACACCAAAAAGCTGTTGCATATAAATAGATTATTAGAACAGACTAAGTTTTAATTAAGTGCCTGTAGAGAAGTTTAAATTACTTTCATTAAATTACACAACTGAAGAATACAAGTTGCAGTCTCAAAGATTTCTTTGGGAAATGACCTATCAGTGCTAATTGTATTGCATTTCTACTTCCTGCATTTCAAAATTTCCATGAATATGCAATAAAAATTCTAGACACACCTTTCTGAGAATAGCAAAGTCCAGCCACCGAACTTCTTGCTTCAGACACCACGGAGCACTGGGACTGAGCTGCATAGCTGGGAGCAGGAAAAACAACTACACCTCACTAGCTGTGTGCTGGCAGAAATAACAGTTGTTCAACTGTAAAAAGCTAACTGGAACAATTACAGAAGTTCACCTAGTTCCTGCAACAGTTTCTTAAAAACAGAAGTGAGAAAACTAGAAGAGAGTTACGACTGAGAGATAAGTTACTTTTGTACGTCCTACACAAGATGCACTCCGACAGCCAGCCAGCAACCCCATAACAGACTGCTAAGCCAAGGCCAGCAGCAAGCTCTCACGTTGCACTGGTTCCCAGGATTTCTTTCAGTGTCCTGTGGAAGCTCCAGTCCCACGTAGCCCACCGTCAGGAACATATTCCCACCCCAAAATCTCAGGGAGCCAGTTGCTGCAGTTTAGCTGCCTTTGTTTGTTTGTTCTTGTAACCACGTTTCTTTCTCTTGAGAAACTTCCACATAACAGAACTCCACTGATTTTCAGCATATTCCTTCAGTTTGCCCCACATTTCAAGGCGTTTCAGGAGGAGAAAGATATTCAGCCCCAAACGTCTGCACTCAGAACAGGTTCCTCCTCTTCAACACTGCTAATGAAAGATCTCGCTCTGCTGCTGGTTAATGGGAAACCATTGACAACTTACTGAAGCACCTTTTGTATTTCTATCTACAGGTTTTGCTTTTGCAGAATAGTTGCTCCCATTCTGCCTTGTGAACATAGTGTAATTAACATCACTTTTTCCTTATTGAGACATCCCCACTTTGCAAATCAAAAACACCTTATGGGATTATTGAATTCAGCTGGGCACAACCACATCCAGGGGCAATACTGATCACAGAATAGCTCATGTATAAATGCATCAGATTGTTTCTTTTTAAAGGAAAAACTAAATTGAAGCTTGGTTATTTTATTTAGCACTTTTCCCCTCTCTCAGTGCATAAAGTTAAGGCAGTTCCACCACACCTGGCATGCGCAGAGGATACAAGGCAGAATTACATCCCCAAGTGGCTGCTAACAATATTCAAGAGCTGCAGACTCTCAAGACAGTGCCTACAGAGTCCTAAGGCTGTGTGCAGCATTTGCAGAACCCAGCAGTGACAACAGCTCTGTTAACAGCACTGCTGTGCCATGTGTTCACATTTAGTCAGAACACAAAGCAAGAAGTCACTGTGAGGTTCTAATTCACCCGCTGCTTCAAAACAGTCAAATTATCAGATACCCAGAACATGAAATGTTAAGCTTGATTCTTCAAGTCCCAAGTGGATTTCTATACATCAAACACACAATCTCTAGGCGTTTTCTAAGAAAGGCACATCACATCTCCCACAGTAAGGTGTCTTCCTGTCCCAATTTGAAGAACAGCAGCCCCTAAACCTAGGGAATACATTTTTCGTTCCCTAGACTTCAGATTTATTTCTGAAATGCACCAGTGCCCATCTGCAAATGACTTGAGCTGAGCACTGGCAAGCTGTAACACTGGCACAGAAAGCCTCATTTTGCAGAATGCAGTAGTCAGCTTTTCTTCTTAACGCTATAGGAAGCCAGTAACCAACTCTCCATTACTGTGAGTCCTGTTGCCTTCTAGAGAAGGGAAGAACAACTCCCTTCAACTTTGAGACTGTAAATCATTTAACAACTTCCCAGTCCGTTTCTGTGTTAACAGAGTAACATGAGTGCACCTAATGTAGCTTCTCCATATTTTTTTTTCTGCCATGTGTTGAAATAGAAAAATCTTTTTAAATAGAAGTTTGTTAGTAGTTCATTCAGATAAAGAACTAGCATGAGAACTTATAAAGGAAATGGAGACCTAGGGGGAGGAAGGGGAGGAAGAGAGTTGGTTTGTTTCAGTTGCAGGAAAAGATCAAAACAAAGATGTTCAGGTTGAAAGGAGAACATAAAAGATGACCCTAAATTGGAATTTCCACTCCCTAAATGCTGCACATCCTCAAGGCCCCTTGTTAGTCTTCATCTTTCAGGCCTGAAGTTTTCAAAGTTACTCTAAACCTCGATTCTTAGAGAGGTTTTCAGAGTTTCTTTTTATCCTCTCGAAGAGAGGCTATTTTGTTTCCCCTCCATTACAGATCCTTGCAATGCAGCTACAGAGTTTTCCAACACAGCAACTGAGACAATTCACAAAAACAGATCTGAAGAAACAGACGTACCCAGGGTGCAGGAGTGCTATTACCCAGGCACTTCTCCACACACGCTTCAGAAAGATTTTGAATTCAAGCTCTTTTGTAGTCAGATAAGACAGACAAATATGCAAATCACTTTCCTCCAGGAATTTAATTACCAGTGGAAAATAACTAGCAGTTAATGATGAACAATATTAGGAAAACTCCCTCCCCCCATTTCAGACATCTATAGTGATAGAAACAAAGGATATCCTTTCTCTAAAAAACCTTTTCCTGCAGAGTCCCTTTTTCTTTAAGGCTATATGTCTGTTTTGGCAGAGGATGGATAAGATGAACACGTCTCCTCAGTGAACTGAATGCCTCTTCTATCAAAAGATGTAATTATTCCTTTCAAAGCAGAAAATATATAAGCTTGCATCACTTTGCACATGTTTTTCCTCCACTGAGCAAGAGTAAATATAAAAGAGACCAATTTCTGGCATGAAAGGAGGAAGTGCTACAAGTAAGTATTGACTTTTAAAGTTCAGAAGCACTGCTCCAACAGATTTTCCAGATTTCTCCCCTTCCCCCCCTCCCACTCTGAGTAGGAGAGAATTTCTCAGGGACCACAAAACCAAAGCTGACTGTAGACACTAAGAAGCAGCCAACACCTGCTGTGGAAAGGCTGAAAGACAAGAGCAATCCTATTCCAAATAAGTCTGGGACAAGTTTCACCACTGCTATAAGATGATGCAACTTCATTAAATCAAGAAGTTACGTGCACTTAAACTGGCAGTGACCCCTTACCTTACAAAACAGTTTATTGTTCTCTCCACAACAGGTAAAGACTCCTAGCGAAGTGAGTGATACATTTTTACTGTTGAATCAGTTTCACCTTACATAAACTGCCTTATGTTTAGTCTTGGTTTCCATTTGAAAGAGGATATTTTCAGAGACCTTAACAGCAAATTAGATTATTCTCTCCTCCTCCTCACCCCCCCTCCCACCCCCCCCAACATCTTTTGGCAGAGGGATGTTAGATCTCTCCAACAGCCACCACTACAAAGAAGTGGTAAACTTGGAGTTTACCAAATTAAACTTAATTTCTTATTACTCAAGAGGCAGGAGTTCCTCTGAAGCAATTATGGGGAAGTTGCATCCCTTTGGGCAGCGTAAGTGAAATAACAGGAAGAGAGATTCTTCGCTATTCCTGAATTGGAGAGGAGAAGAGTTCACTTTGTCCAGGATATTCATCTTCCCTTGCCTTCTCACCTGATTTCAACTCCGAATCCAACTCTTACCAACATAGCGGTGTGCTGGCAGAAGAAGCAGCAGCTTCCTATTCCCCCCCCTCTGCAGAGCAGTGACTTTGAAGCTGCCACTTTCAAACATACCCACAATTACGTATTGGCAGAAATCAGTCCTGAAAGATGGAAAAACGCACACAGTCTGGTGGAAAGACACTTCTACTAAGTCCTTCCCTGGCCTAAAATCTGAAGATACAAAAATAGCAATGAGCTTGAAATACGCATTTCTTCCATGCAGGTGGGAGCTCTTCCAGAAACCAGTGCCAATTGATGGAGATTCAAAAAGTTTTAATTGCCCAGCATTACCTTAATTATCCTCCATTAAGATTGAAGGGATGCATCTGATGACCAACACATGGCTTCAAACTATCCTAGAAAGCAAAGCCAGCATCTACAAGAAATGGACCTCTTCAAAGAGAGGAAATAGGCAAAAGTTTTGTATGTTTGGTGTTTTTTTTTTTTCAGCAGCTAGTAAAAGGTTAGAAACAAACATTAAAGCTAAACAGAAGTTGTGGCTTACCTGGGCCACCTTTATATCCATTCTCCTAATGGTACTAATTGGAGCACATCTAGTTTGCTTCTTCCTACCTGTGCAGCAGAAAGAAGCTGACCTAAGACTTCACCCCATCAGCCCCACGAACCACTGCAATGAAGCGTAAGCACAAGGGACTTCACCTCCCTTCAGCAGTTACGTGAAACTACACTGCACTCTATTACACAGAAAAATGCAAGTACACTCATTGCACATAAACAAATTCAGACTTTGATACTTTCAGTTGCATAAAATCTTCAGAGTGTGAAAATCCCTATCCAGTCAGTTACTCACTTGGACGAGTTTCTGCTCAAATCTTTAAGTCAGGCAGCACTACATAGATTTTCCTGCGTATTCTAACCACATTTCCTCTTGTACTTTCTTTTGAAATTCTCAAGGCAGTCGGATAAACAATTCAAACTTCTGCAATGAACTCAGACATTGTATGCACAAACAATGTAAGTCTCAGATTTTTGATTTATACCTCATTCTCCTCAGCACCTACATTGGTTTACTTTGTGATTTCATGTCTGTCCCTGTCGCAGCACATAGTTTGTCCTGTCCTCCCTCCCCTGCCCCAAAAAGAAAAGAAAAAAAAGAACACAAAAAAAGGAGGAAGAATCAGAAAAGCAACTGATCTATGAACTATAAGTTATAATCTTGTGACTTAGGTCACAGTAGAAGTTTTAATATATTTCCCTCTTGTTTGGCAGAAGAATAAAAACAATAAAAGCAATAAAACAAGATTATTTGGGAATTCCCCTGAAAAGTTAAAAACAATCAAACCTTTGTCAGAGTAGCCCTAATTTTGGAGGTAGGTGAAAAAAAATAGCAAAGTTAGCTTAGGAAAGCATTTTCTTGGTTTGTTTTTTAATAAAGTTACGACGCAGTGAGGATCTTACATAGCTTGGTCATATCCTTTTCCTTACTTTTGTCTTCAGTTGCAAATCTCCTGTGGTATGAGTCACATCTCTCTAAAAGCATGCATACAGTAGTCAGCACAATCCCCCGCCCGTATTAACGCACCAGAAAGAAAAACTCTTCTCAACTTTTTTTTGTTACTAGAGCTACCTTAAAAAGGAGGGTCAAGGGTCAGCAGAAATGACCCAGAGCCTGTTAAAAGTCAGTAACAGTTTGAAATAAATGTAATTATGAGATGTGGAAAGAATATCTTACTGGAATGCTGATGTTCTAAATCCAGAGTCTCAAAAATAAGAGGGCTGAGCTGGCAAATGGCAGCCCTGCTGCAACCGAAATGCACTATCTAGCTATATTTAAAGACAATACCTCAACAGTTAAGTATTGGAACATTTTAAGTGAGATAAATAAGCATAAGACACAGGCAAATATCCTCGGTTATTTAATCATCCTGAAAGCAGTGTGGAAGTGTGAGGGGGAGTTCAAAGGTCAAACTCTTCTTTCAGCTGCTTGCAAAGAAAAGAAAGCTTAGCCCATTTTACCTTAGGGAAGGGAAGGGGGGCCGGGGCCGTTCTTCCCATATGCCAGTACTAGTTACACATTTCATAACACAGGAAAGAGGGAGTGTATTTACATATACAGTGCATGGAATCTTTTACTAGGACAATGAATTCCATATCAAGATTCAGGTTGAAAGAGTTGGGACAAAAGAGTCCCAAAGAACAAAGGGAAGTTAAAATTTACTTCGCATTTCCCCAGAGCTCCTTAGCTACAGAGGAAAAAAAAAAATCTGAGGTTTGTAATTAAGAGCTTATTGTAATCACCATTTTGAAAGTCAAGTGAAACTCATGGTTCCCGTTCATTTAAAATGTGATACTGATCTATCAGCGCAGCTCTAAGTGGAAGCTCAGCAGCGAGGGGAAGATACTTTCTGAAGGTTAGAAGTACTCAAAAGGAATTTTTAAATGTGATCTCATGAAAGGGGAAACCAAAATGAAGTAACCTTTTGTAAGGCAGCCTGACAAAGGTGCTAAGGTTTATTAGCTTCCTCTTCCTAGCCCCCACCCTACATCTCGTCCCCCCCCCCCCCCCCCCAGCTGCTACCTAAACAAAGAAAGACATATTCCCTTAAAATGAAGGGGGGAAAAAAACCACCTCTAATCCAAAGCCTGGAAGCCATTCTGTAAAGACTACTTAATGTGAAACTTTGTTTACAAGATACAAATATAGCCCTCTCACCACAGTCAAAACCAGAAAACATCCACTTATTTAAAGAAATACTTTTTCTATTTTGATCAGCGAGAATGTAGGTACTCATTTTAAATTTAAATTCGCCTCAGTAGTGCCATATGAATGCTTCAAATTCATGTATGATATGCACTGTTTGAGAATGTTTAAACAAAGGAAGTAGGAAAAGCCTCAAAATACACAGTAAAACTTAATGACTTCAATTTAAAAATACATACTGATTGCAGCACGGCAGAATTATTCTCTTCTGCTCACAGCCAGCCTTCAGAAAGGGTGAGTGCAGGCAGTGGAGTAATTTGTCCCACTGGAAATTCTGTATAAAACATCTACCTAAAATAAACAAGGCTTCGCAGCAAGAATCGTCAACTGCCATTAAGGACACACCTTAAAGTTCTTACCACACAGTAACGAAACAAGTACAAACTAGTGGTGACTGTTCGCTACTTTTGTCTGAAAAGTTAATGAGATCAATTCACCCCTCAGTATCAGATCTTAAGATAGTTTTCCTAAAAAGGCAAGCGACAAACAACCCCCAAAGACGAATAGCCAGCACTCGGGTGCCTGCTGTGTTATCAGAACGCCCGAGGTTCTTGTAAATACGCATATAAATATTAACATTTAAACCTGACACCACCTAATACTAGAAGGTAAAACGCTGAGCCTCTGAGAACGCTGCTGCTCGGGTACTGGAAGGCAGCTGTTGTTCCCCTGCCTTTTCTTTTGTTGTGCTTAATCTCATGTCAAGTCATTCAACCAACTCCAAAGCGATGAAGACATAATTGAACAGCCTTAACTAAAAACTGATCTACTGTTCTTAAATAGCTCCAGATATCGTTTAACGAGTCTGGAAGACCCACATATTTTAAGGGAACCTACAGAATTTAAATCAGCAACTCTGGTGCATGCAGAAGAGTTGCTTGGCTGCGGGCCAAGCCAATCAATAATCACTGTAATAACCACGTTTCTGAAGTTATTCTCTTTTCATATTCATCACTCCAAAAACTTCAAGCAGGATCTCCAAACTCAGTGCTGATCTCGAGCAGTTAAGATGCAAAGCCCAGACGCTTCACACAGAATTACAGTATTGCTCTTTTTTTTAAAGAAACATCACAGAAAGGTTAGTGATCACAAAGGCACATTCTTGCCACAGATCTTAAAATATTGACTCTGTTACAGAAGTAGTTAAAGGGGAAGAAAAAACACCTCCTCCACCCTTCCCCTCTGCCCTCCCCCTGCCAAAGAATGCAGTTTATCCTACTTATTTAAAACCGTCCTTCTGCATTATCCAAGGAAACGCTTAAACCTTAGTGTGGACATCACAAATTAAAGTCTTAGCCGTATTCCCAAACCTACAGTAAATAAGAGCTCCTAAGAGCAATAAAACATGGCGTTTAAGCATTTGCAAGCCATTGTCATAGCACCGAGCTCTGATACCTTTGCAGACACAAAACCAGCCCCCCAGCACGAGCATGGAAGCACTGGTCAGCAAGTCAATGCCTGCTATTCAACTTGTAGTCAGGCGTTTGAGTTCTGTGTCTTCCAGATCATATCACTGCTGCATTTCAAGGCCTAATAAAATGTGAAGAATGATATGTTCTCTTTCTAACCGCATCTGAAACTGCGTTATTTCCCTCTCCTCTTTTTTCACGCGTTCTTACAAAAACTTCCTTTTTCACATACTTCTATAAGAAAACATCTCACTGCACCTCCTTCGGTTCCTATTTCTATTTTCGATTTTCACTGCGTGCTTCTGCTGCTGCCTCCCCCTCAAACCCACCGCTGGAAACTGGGGTAGTTTTAAAGCTCTCAAGGTCATTCCAGAAACAACAACAGAAAAATGTTGTTGCCCTAAAAAAAAAAAAAAAAAAAAAAAGAAAGAAAAGAAAAAAAAAAAAGAAAAAAGAAAAAAACCTTTAAGCACACAAAAACCCCCAGACTAAACCCTTTTCAAATCCAAACGCCTTTCAGCAGCAGATCAATAACACAGCATAAAGATTTTTGTTCGCCACCACTTCAAAACTATTACGCTCCAATTCAGATACTTACAGGAGTCACAGCACGTTTGGGGGCGGCTCATTAGAGCTCAGGGCTCACCCTGCTGCAGGTTTCTGTGCGGGGAACAAACAAAAACCCCACACCCAGAACAGAAAGTCCGGTGGGTATCACGGAACAGAGTGAAACCCAACCCGCAGATATCCCAGAATTTTATTGTCCTCGCTCGGCAACGTCTTTTGTTGCTCCAGAAGTCAGTCGGAGCTTATTTATTTCTACCCCAAACTCACGGTTCCCCTCGGAGATCGGTAAATAAGAGGAGAAACGCGATGCCAAGACGCGGCCGCGGCTCAGCCTTCAGAGGAGGGAGGCAAACGGCACAAAAAAAAAAGCTGGCAGAACGGATCGATAAACTTTTCCTTCCCTCCCCCCCCTCCCCCCCGCCCCACGAGCCACTTACTACACAGCCTCCTTCCAGGCACATCTCGGCTCACAAAGGAGCTCAGCTCCTCCCGCGCCCCGCAGCCTCGCTCCGGGGTGACGGGGGGGAACACCTGCACGGGGGGCCGGGAGGAGCGGGGCTGCGTGCCGGGTGAGCGGCTCGTTACCTGCTGCTGCTCCGCCAAGGGAGGGGCGAGGCCGCTCACCTGCCCCCCGCCCTTCCTCCTCCTCTTCCTCCTCCTCCTCAGCCCCCCCGGGGCCGGGACAGCGCTGCCGCTGGGCGCCCGCAGCCTCACACGCGTGGGCCCCGCCAGCCACACGGCTCTCAGGTGCCGCCGCGTGAGGGGAAAGAGGAGGAAAAGGGAGGGGGGGATGGGAGATGGGGGTGGAGGGGGAGGCCGGGGCCCCGCTGGAAGCCGACCCTCAGACCTCCCTCACCTGTGCCTGAGCCGCCTCCCCGGCCGGCATCCTGAGGTGGGGCAGGAGGGAGGAGGGAAGCGAGGGCGGCCGCCCGCGGTGCCGCCGGAGCCCGGACTCGGCGACGCTGGCGCTCGGGGCACTGTTTGTAAACCGCTCCCGCCGCAGCTGTTGCTCGGGCAGCCCCCGCCGAACGCCCCGCCCCCACCCCCCCCTCCCCGCCGCCGCCAGCCCCGCCCCGCGCCTGGCTCCGGAACGCCCCCTGCCGGCGGGGCGGGCTGCGGCTCGGGGCCGTCGGGCCGGGGCCGTGCGGTGCGGCGCGGGCAGGGCGGCCTTTGTATGGCGGAGATGGCGGCGTGCCGCGAGGACGGGCGGCACCGGCACCGAATGCGGGCCCCGGAGGAGCCGCCGCCGCCTTGCACGTGTCAATCCGGCCGTAGGCCGCGGGAGCCTCATCCTGTGCTCGCTGTGGGTCCTCCAGAAGCGAAGCGGGCTGAGGGAGCCCAAAGAGCCACTGAGTGCTGCGCAGCACTACGTTTGGTGATAAATAAATGTCACGGCAATAAGCCAAATAAATATCACGGCAATAAACTACAGCATCGCACACGCGTGTATGCAGCGCACAGAGGACGCTCCGTGCCATGAGGGGAAAAGGAGCAAATGGCGGCGTGCCGCTGCTGCGCTGGATGGGACGGCTGGGAAAAGTGCCGTGAACAGAGCAAACACAGCCAGGCGGTTCTGTGCTCCGCGCCGCTCTGACACGAGCACTCAGCTCCAAGGGCTGGCACCGCTACTTCTATAAAGGTGCGGATGCTAAACTGGGCCTAAGTGAACCTGGCGAAGAATTGTAGCAATTTTTTTGCTATTCCAGTTGAAAACGAGGAGCTTTGATGACTTAAATCCACAATGCTGTTGGCAAAGTGCTTAATCTCTGCTAGACCTGAGGTTAGCACCTTCCTCAAGTAAATGGGATATGAGAGAGACGAGGTTTCCACGTGTCTGCTTCTCCCCCAAAGGCACACCAAGACCTGTTCCAGTTGGTTTGGTTCATGTCAGTGAGCTCACACGGGTATCAAACCCAGCAGCCCCGATGGAGGACACTTCTCAAAGAAATACAACCAAAAGTAGGTGGATTTTTACTTTTTTACCTTTTTTTTTTTTTCCCCCTCAAACTTCTCCCAACCCAAAATGAACAACACTACTCTGGTTGAAATTGAGGTCACTCGTATGTCGTACAAAGATTAATCAAAGAACTTTCCGAATGTGGCAATACACTCACCACACTATTCTGGAAGATGAAATATCTCTATTGGTAAATTTGAATCTTGCATCACACCAACTTGAAATGGAATTCTTTTAATGAAAAGAAGACCACAACATATAAGGCCAAACTTTTAGAATTTCTCTGTCTGTGACCTTCAATTAGTCATACAGGGAGACGGTGTGCCCTTATACTAGTTTCCTGACGGTTAAAAAATACCTCTGTGAATCTGCTGTGCAAACCGAGACCGGGGGTTTGCCTTAGTCTGCTTCTGTACAGGTTTGAGGCATCAGGTTTTGGCCCTCCCACTGGTTGATACAGGAGGGAATTGTTGTAGTGGCTGTTGCACAATGAGCATTTTTGGTTGATCTTTTTAGGTGTGATTTTTGCAGAATGATGGGTCTGAACAAGACGTCTGTGCACACATGCAAAATATTACACTTTTTTTGCAAGAGCTTCACATTTCTTTCTAAGTTGCTGCACATTGATGTGTACTATGTAACCAAACCTGATTCCACAAACACTCCCAGGGCGAAGCACAAGAGCAGCAACTTCAGTGGGACTTGCATGTGTGTTTCAGTATCGATTATTTTCCATTGGCAGCAAGGCAGAAAGAACAAAGCCGAATTTCAGTGAAGGTGGGTGTGAGTTACTAGTTTTGCTATACTTGGTGTTCTGAGTCACGTGACTCCTTAAAAGTCATGACTGCTAAAAGTGCAGATTTTATCATTTAAAAGTCCTTATATGAAGACATGAAACAAGTTCAGTGCCCAAAACCTTTAAACAAACAAACAAACTCTTCTGCCTTTCCTTTTACCCTCCAACTCTGCCTCCTGCAAAGCTCTCTGAGTCACATTTTACAGTATATATTGTTCTCATGACATGCTAACACTCATCTCTTTTCCCCTTTCATTTTTCACCCCTTTTTGAAATAATCTGCTCGTCCAGGTAAAGTATGCTGACCTCCTTAAAGCCACGGGGTGTTCCACTGGAGCCAGGACTCTGGGTGACCATAAACATGATTGAACAGAGAACACAGAAGCCGTGTGGTTTTTATCCACTGAGATATGATACCACCATGGAAAACATAAGAAGGTAAAAGGATTGTTTCAGGAAAAAAAATGAGAGGCTCAGCATATCTCTAAACATTTTTTTTCCCCTCAAAATGCATCATATAACATCATATCACATGACTGAACTGAAAACATCCAATTTATTTTTACAGATTAGCCACAATGACCCCCATGATTTATGCTCATGGCACTGGAGATGTTTGATATGAGGCAAGGGCCAACTTGTAAAAATAAATCTCATATTTTCTCCCTGAGTTTTTTTTGTGCTGGGGACATTTGCTGCTTTTCTGGAGAATCTTCAGCACTTGGTACATTATGTATGGTGTAAAAAATTTGACAGCAAACACACAGGAAAGGCTGACAGACCTGTGTTTACTGTATTGCACTGTATGTTACTACACAGTCTGCAATATTAAACCCAACTCCAAACTAGACTTTGGAACCAGGCAGCAAGCCCAAAGTTGTGATAATCTCCTCCGTAACAGCAGAAAAAAATAAAATAACATTGCTGAAAGTTGAAATGTTTAGTTTCAGTCCCAAAACTCCTAATGTACTTAAATTTGCATTTATGTTCTTTTGAATTACATTATGTAAATTTACATTCTTTAAAAAAAATCGTGCTGAAAGTCTTGTAAACTGGCTCAAGCCCTGCTCTACTGCACATCAGAAAACACTGCTGTCAGAGAGAATGAAAACAGAGCTGACCAAGCAACAGGAAACCTTTACCTAAAATTAAGTCTTCCGAGAGTTACCATGGGTGTTTGTTTAAAATTACTGATCTGAGCAGCAAAATATCCAGGCAATACCTGGGAGCAGGAGATCAGTCAAGCTTCGTTCTTTTGCACGGGGGCTCTCAATTTTAGAATCCCATGTAAGCAGCTATTCAATACGGGCTGCAGTGTGGTTAGGGCACAAACGGGATTTTGGGGATCTGGGCTCTGTCCCAGTGTGGCCACAGACTGTCTGTGTGATCTTGGGCAAGTTGTCTCACAAGCACACAAAATCGGTCAGGTTTAAAAAAAAAGAAAAGCCCTGCTTGAGCAATCAAGCCATTATATGAAACTCTCCATATGCTGGCATGAATGGATAAATAAAGTAAATATGCAGTGTTTTTGCTTTTAAGGAGATAAGCTCAAAACCATGCTCGGAGAGTAACCTTTAATGGCTCAAAGCTAGAGAACAAATTTCAGAAGTGTTTTGTTAGATGATTTTGTGCCATGAGTTTGAATACAAAATTCTACGATATTCATTTATGCACCACAGTTTTTATTTGTAAAATCGGGATCATTTTACTTCTTTGCTTACAAAACTATTCATAAATTGTTTGTGAGATATTCAGCTGAGAGTAGAAAAGAGACAGACTGATGAGAAAGCTTTATCAGTGTTCTGTGGCTTGTTTTTGAATTTCCCCTTCACACAAATTACGTCTTTCAGCATTATTTCAGCAACGACTAAAAGAAAATCCAATCGTGTCAGATGATTCTCATGTTTTTGCCTCTGCAGAAGCGCACACAGTGGTGTGTTTACAGGAAACGCCTGCTGCAGGGGCAGTTTGGTAGTTAGGCACGGTCTCAGATTTGACTAACATGCTCACATGATTAGGTTTACTAAATGAAGACACAGATGAGACAGTGATGAGAAAGCTGCAAGCAATCAGGTTCTTGCAACATCAGATAATCCATGGAGCGACTCTGTGCTGTAGCCATGCACGAGGCTCCCTCCCCCCCAAGAATGTGCCCTGCTCTTGCATTAGCAGCTATCTCCTCGCTGCAGATTCAGTTACCAGCCTCCCTCTGTCAGCAGCAGCAGCTTGGGGGGTTGTGGTTTTGTTCTCCCCCACCCCCCTATGCATGTTAGGCCAAAGTGCTGCATTCTTTAAAAATGCAGTTGTATTTCTAAGGCTTTTTTTCACACAACTAAAATTTGTAGGTCTAGTTAACTTTACCAGCAGCAAATTTAACATAGAACTGTTTATTTTTATAATGAGAAAGAAGCTGCAGATTTTTTTCTTCCAGTATTTTATACATCCTGTCTGTATAAACACATAGATTCAAGTCCTGTGGGGCACGCTGGCAGTACAGCTATTAAAGATTTTCTATTTGACCTTGATTTTGTTTTCACTGAGTATGAACTTTAACAGACTTGAAGCATGACACGCCGTTTCTTTTCATTTCTCACAAGCACATGTAGTGTAGGAGAAGACGTAAACAGAAGCTTGTTCAATAGCATGTAGATTTCTCAGCAAAAATGCATCACTTTCTCCCAGCTGATTTTGCTCAAGGTACAGTTTTATTCCTGTACTTGGTTCTGCAAATTTCCATTTTCAAAATGAGGGCACGCTGTGATGTGAATGTTCTCTTTTCTTATAACTACTGGGTAAAAGGTCTTCGGGATCTTACTGTCATTTAAGTGCACGTGAGTTGGTTGATAACATACATAACATTAGTAATGAGAGCAGCAAAGCACTACTGTGGTCACTAAAGGAAAATAAGGATTTGCATGGAGAAGTCGTATCTCTCATTGGAGTGATGCAGCTGGAAGAGAGGAGGGCTGGTGCACAGCAGCTCTTCCCTCAGGACTGAAAACAGAAGCAAACTCCAAGCGTGCACAGACTGTACTGTGCAGGCAATGAAAAGAAACACACGGGTGAAATATAAGCTGTGGAAAAAAAAAAGATGAATAAACTGAAGATCCTGGAGTCATACTTTCTGCCCCAGATGTGCTCTGCTACCAGGAGCAGAGGCCCTAAATTTTTGTTGCAACTTTCCAGATTGTCCTCTCTGCTATCACCTGGCCTTTACTCTGAATATCAAGGGTCAGATCTAGAGGTCTGTTATTCCACTCTCTTCCTTGATTAGTTTGGGCTTCCAGTTTTCTCACTCTCAGTTTATAAACTACTTCTTTCCACTTCTTAGGCTATGGCAAAAATAAGAATGCAGCCACCCATGCTATTTAGCAATTGACACTACTTGTCAAATAGTGAGAAATTTTTCCCATTAAAAGCCCAGCCCTGAGCAGACTATTCACGTGCAGAGATGTAGGTACACAATGAACTGGCTCTAAGATTGAGGCCTAAATGTATTGTTTTGATAAGATTGTATGCTTAAACACTTAATAATAAAACATTCTTCCCTCCACGTGTTCATGCTTGTTACAGAATAATTTGGTTTACAGCAAGGTCCCAAACCTTGCAGAGATCACAGGCCTGAAGGACTTTGCAGCCATGTTTCAATTCCGTCACTTGAATGACGCTGTAAATGAAATTCAGGTGCCACCTTTTTCTTCGCTTCTCCTTTTGGGATTGTTTTCTGTTTTGCCTTCCATTAAAAGCTTTCTCTTTGTTTTGCTCTTACACAAATGGAACTGAAATTTCAGACCCGCTAACAATGTTATTTACATTGTGTTTCAACCTACGTTGTGTATTCCCAAAATAATGGAAATAGGCTGTCTGAGCATCTCAAGTCCTAAAGGGAGGAGCTATCTCCAGGTGAATTCCTCCCACTGTGGGAACTGTGGCATTCGAAGACACAGTGCCTTCAGGAGCAGTGGTCACTGCTGCTGGGACCTGAATGTGAAGGCTGAGCTGCAGGAACTGAACCACAGACAAGGAAACAAAATTATCTGCCTGTGGGTAGCAGTAACAGAGGGACTGGGGATGTTCGTGCATATTGATTCAGAGTTAAGGAAGTATTCACCTTGTGGTTGTTTTAAGATTGTCACAGATACTGTGAGATGCACTGTGATCAGTTAAATGAGTCTCTGGACACACATGAGAGCTGCTCCAAAAGTAAAGCCTCCTATTTTATGATGTTGGCACATAATGTCAGAGGCAGATGGTGGTGGGGTGGTGCTAAGGGTTGAACCTTCCTGCCACTACATTTTGTTGCTGTGTGACAGCTGGCAGAAGAGGGGCAGATTGACAGATTGGTGTCTGATGTGGGAGTGTGTAGGGAGCAAAGGTACAGAACTGTATTCTTCCATGTGTAAAAAAATGGCATGCACTGACATTCAACATTTATGGAGACCAAACAGTGGATGGTGGCACAGTGAGGCCATGGTGGTGTGTTTCAGCAGTGGTGACAAGGACAGTCACTGGTGCAGATCGTTATGAGTGTGGTATGCAGGCTCGTACAGCAAATCGTGTTCTGTGGCTGAGAATTTACTCTATCAAATAGTGTGATTGTGCTCTTTGTATCTACTGTAGTCTCCGCTGAAATAAATGGGAGGCGTTACTTTCAGTGCGACCTTTTGCAAAACTATTTACCTTAGAGTGCGTCCTGTCATTCAGCTGTCCTGCTATCACAGCTCTTTAACAGCTGGATTGTATGGCAGAGAGAATGGGAAACAAAAAGTAGTTTTGTCACTCCGTCATAAACTTTCAGCGTTACAAATAATAATTGTCTCTCGTGGTCTGAAAGTGCCGATGTGTTAATAATGGATGATGGGATTCTTGCACATGTGCTTATTAATTTATAAACACTGCATGGCCTCCCCATGGAAGGTGCTCTATAAATAGAAAGCTAATATTGATCACTCCTGAAGTGGAATTACCATTCTGGGAGGGCTGCAACGGTTTTTTTCCCTAATCCGATAACAGAAAGAATTCCGTGAGCTTGTTCTCTTTGTTATCATTACTTGCTTCTTGCTACGCTTGCAGCCTCATCCACGCTTCCTCCTTGTATCAGAAATGAAGGGGAAAAAAAATCTGAGGCTTTTTAGCGTTTAGAAATGCCATCGAGCTGGTATGGCAAAAATGCGCATTTGAAAGGGTATATAAAAAAAGGACGGGCGCTCGCTTAAAACGAGGTATTAGCATGACAGTTGACAAAGGCATGGTATGCTGCCAGATCTCACCGGTTCCAATCCTAGTTAATGAGATCAAGTATTCCTTGATCTGAGCAAGAGATAGTTACCCCAAATATTCCGAACACCGGCAGCAAACTGCTTCAACCTCTTCCCCATTTTGAGAATTATTGCTCAGACAGCACGAGAAGATATCGCCTTCCTTCAGGCCACGTTAGCTTTCTCCCCTCTCCCCGCTGCCTGGTAACCCCAGCCCTTTCCCCACATTTGCTGTTTGTTTGATGTTCATTTTTCTGCTTCCCCGTCCTCTCGCAGTGCACGGGGTGGAGCGGCCGACCAACAGGTGATGAACATTTGCAGCCCGTGCTCTGCTCCGAAGGGGGAGGGAGAAAAGAAACACACTTCCCAGAGCTAAGAACCCTTCGAGCCACTTTCAAAATCAAGCCCCAAGCGCCCTCTCTGCACGCAGAGTCCCCAACTTCTACCACGCTGACTTGCGCTGACATTCCCCAGACGGCCGCACCAGGGAAGCTCTGCCGAGAAGCTCAGCCCAGGCCTTCAGCTGCCTCACTGCACCAGCTGTGAGCTCAGCCCCAGGATGCTCGGGAGGGGTTTTGCTTTCCCAGCCCGTTACTGCTCTGCTGCCGTGGGCCGGCTGCGGCCTGGGAACCCTCCTTTCAGCAAGATGATGCCCGCTCACGTGTGGAAGGGCAGAGTTTGGTGCTGGGGTTTGCTACGCTGGAAGCGCTCTGTGCGATTTGTGTCAGGATGCTATTCTGTGCAAATCATCAGATTTTGGCTCAATTTTGCCAATATTACGCTAATTCCTGCATGACGTCTTTTCTGCTGCAAAAGGATTATTCCTAAATAATGAAGTTCTTCTGAGCTTTTAATTCTTTTTCAATAAACTAACATAACTGGCCTTTTTTTTCCCTCTCACAAAGCCTGTGCTCCGCACTGTAGCACACACAGAGAACGCACACAACTGGGAACATTTTAAACTTCAATGACTGAGGTCAGACAGGAATGAAGGTGAATTGTTCTATGGAAGCAAATGCAAAAATTAAACCATCAGAAATGAAAGGGCAAACAGAACTGAGCTGTAAATCCCTTCCAGTTTATTCATTTGAGATGGTATTACTACAAATTACATAGGAGAAAAATTATTATGTGGACTTCTTTTAATCTAGGTGTTCTTCCCGAAGATAAAGGATTTTATTTCTTCAGAGTAACAAAGTTTCCATAAACACGATTTGAGAGAATACAGTTTCTGTGAGTAAGAAATTCTGCCACTGTGAGTACTGCAGAGCAGCAGAGCCCCGCAGGTCTCCTAACTCCAGCTTTGGTGCTGACAAAACCCCGGCCCAGCAGATGCAGCTGGAGCTTTACCAAGGCCTTCTAGAGACAGTGTAAACCCTGAGAGTGAAAAAATGCTTCCTGCTGCAACTTCCTGCTTCTTCTGCAGGAACAGCACAGACCAGTTTGCTTCAGACACTGCAACCTTATTGGGACCTATGGTGAATTAAACCCTTTAAAGGAGCACACAGAAGTTTAGAAAAAGGTGTCCAGTGGTAATGCTGAATCTGTGTGTGCACAGTTAGATAAGTACTTTTCACAAATATTGAAGGGTATTCGTAAATGAGGTCGTTTTGGAAGTGCAAGGAGAGTGCAAAACTCTATTCTGCTTTGTGAGACATCAGTGTGATTTTAGACAGTTGTCACTGAAGGCGGCTTTTCCAGAGAAATTTGCAACTCAACAGAGTATTGCAAATGCACATGAAGCTGGATGTCTGCTTGAGGCATGTCATTATTTTAATTCAGGTATGCACACCAACTAATTGTACATGGAAACAGCTACTTGGGAAAATTTGCCTTTCCTTTTACGTGTGCAGACACCTGGGAGAAATCAGAAGAGCTCATCACAAATCCACGCTCTCTTCATTCCCCACATGCGCCAACCCCAGCACGACCTGCAGCTCCATCCCCTGCTATGGATCCCCAAACAGAACCACCTCTGAAGCACAGGGGCCCAGCTGCTGCTGCCCAGCCACGTCAGCGTGCTGGCAGCCCCGTGCCCCTTCCTGCAGCCCTGCAGCATCCTTCCTCTGGCTCCCCCATGCCACCTTCTCTCGGACTCAATCTCTGTGCTGCCCCTGTTTCTGCTACTTGTTCAACCTGTGCACAAAGGCACAGAGAAGAAAGGAAACACAGGATGTGTCTTTCTGGTTTTGTCAAGAGGATATATATAATTTTTTTAGAAGTTACAGTGAATATAGATAGACAAGGGAAAGAGCAAGTGTGCATATGTGCCGTGAGTTACAGGAATATCTCAATAGGCATTTTACTATACTCTCAATTTCCCTACCCCTAGCAACATGCTGACAAATCAAGAACTGCCATCCTATATACAGTACTCCAGCTGTCAGCCTTAAGCAGTGCCTCTCCTTGCCAGAGTACAGCCTTTCCTTTGTTTCAGCTTTGGAAATAAAATCACAATTTGTAAAATAAAAGGGAAAGAATTTCTTTTCTAAGGCAGGGAATTCTAGATACTAATCCTTTCTCTCATGCAGATATTTCAAAGGTTCATAACTGCATTAACTGCTCTGAACAAGAAGCCATGTACTGCATGATAATGGATTTGTAGTAACAGCATGCCCTGTATTTAGTATAATAATGACCAGTTACATAAAGTCTACAGACTCACTATACTACCCCAGGCAGCTATTACTTAATTATATAAATATTTTCATTGATTCTGATTATTTTTAGTAAGAAACATTTGTAATCTGAGCACTCTTTGTTTCTACTTGTTCATTTTTCAAAGGAGGAAAAATATTATTTGAAAATAGCAGGGAGAGCTGTGCTCTATGTGAACGTCCTCTGCTTTCATGTCATGCATCTTAAAAACAGGAATAGGCCAAAAGTAATGTGAGCATTTCAGGGTCTTTAAAAATTGCTTTGTGTGGGAGTGAGTGACTTACAGAGGCACAACCCCACGTGCATAGGCAGCACAAGTCTTTCTTACAATTAAATGTTGTACTGGCCAGTAGAAGAGCACTGATGTACACTGGTACAAACACTTTACACAAAGCAATGGGCATCTCCATACCCATTTTATAAATGGAGAAACTGGGCCTTGGAGAGACCCACTACATTCCCCAAAATACTACAAGTCTGAGACACAGCTACTGAATTGAGTGCATAAATCCTTTAAAGAATACCATACGATACCCATACAACATCTAATGAACCAATTATCATCAACAATTATCAACATCATCAACGATTAGCCAAAGGAGGAACAGAACTGGAAGATGCAATACAGTGAGATTAGCTGAGGCTACTTGTGTTTAGGTATTTCCAAACACAACCTTTTTGTCACCACAACAAAAATGAAGAAAATAGTTTTTTGGCCTTTTTTTCTTCTCCTGAAAAATTCAAGGAGTGGCTTTGCCCTTCATCTGGCACTGCTGGCTAAAAGGGCAGCCCACTTGGAATTTCTGTGCGGTAGCCTCAGATGAGTTTTCACACATCCCCAATTGCAGGGATCTGTACGGTGGATGTGGAGATCTTGTACTGCTTTCTTGGAAGTGCTGCCTTTATGGAGCACGTGATACGAGGGTGATTCACACACGTGCAGTAAGTTTGATGCATCCCGGATACATCAGGTTTATTCTACATGCCATTACACAGCACATGTGTGTGCATTTCTGTCCAGAATATCCCAGACAGAAGTATACCAGCCCCAGATTAGTTCTTCAGAGTCAGGGAAGGACTGAGTAGATCAGAGACTTGCTGGCTGTGAGGAATATACTGACTCAGCTTTGGAGACAACAATTATGCAAAATCCTAAGAGAAAATATGGGAAATTTCCATCTCAGAAATCTTAACAAATCAGCCTCATTTCCCCTGATTCACTGCTGTGAATTTAGGATAGAATTTATCCAAACTGCCTTTCAACCTGTGATGCTCTTGAAGTCCCAGGCTGGCTCTGTTTGACTTGGCTCCACTGCACAAGCAGGAGCTCAGCTTGGGCCTCTGCTGTCAGGTGCAGAGGATCTCAATCCGAGCTTTTTGGTTTTGTTCTTGGTTTTGTTTTTTATCTAAAATTTAAAAAAATAAAATAAAAAATAAAATAAAGGAAAAAGAAGAATCCTAATCAGACGGAACACTGGAGACGCTCATCTGGGGCTCTCATTGCTTACAAGCCAAAGACGATTAGGAAAAGTCCATGATTAAAAAGAAATCCCTGAAACTGCTCCTTTAGCTTGCAGGAGCTGCTCATTCATAACACTAAAACAGGACGTAATAGAACTGAATTATTTCTTAATCCAAGAGAAAAGCCAATTTGTATAAAAAATTAAATGAATGAAGTCAACTAATATGAGCATAATACAATGCAAAGCAATAAAAAATAATAAGCAAAATTGCGCAGCAATAGCAGGAAATCACTAGGGAAAACATCTACTGCCCCAAGACTTAAGTTGGAACGAATTGCTAGAATCTTAAATGCCAATTTAAATATCGTATCTTGTAAATAGGCAAAGAGGAAGCAGCACTAACGTGCTGTGTTAAATGCACTCATACTAATCAAGGTCAGCTGTCTCCATAGACTGAGAAGTGCTCAGATGCACTGCATTCCACTGGTTTACTTGTAGAATTTTCTTTCCCTGTATCTTTTAATTTGCTAAATGATTTGAGACAAACCAAAACACCTACATTTAATTAGTTTTATAAATCAAAGTTGACAATTCTTTAGTAACCTGTATTATTTCCCAGCGTAGCAAGCTAGGAAAAATGCAGACAAATTTATTTATTGACCTGTTGTGTTTTGCAAGGACAGCCAATGTTATATTGATCCAGCTATCAAAAATACTGGAGCAGGGGCAGTAGCATCCAAGTGGCAGCGTCTCCGCATGATCTCTCTGTACTCCTCTCCCCTGTGATATCCCCATCCCTTATGAATATGCAAATGCCCCCATCCCCCAGCCAGGCACCCACTGGGCTCCTCCTTGCAGGAAAGCTCTTTATTGTTAGAAATTAAACCCAGAAGAGACCTTCAAATTTAGTTGGCGTATAGTTTCTTTCTTTCATCACAAGTGATCATTAGTAACTGCTGTCGCAACTTTAATTATATCCTCAGTAACAGTTCCCCACCCCCAGCACTTTCTGTAAACCTTCCTTTGTATCACCCAGGAATCTGATCCTGCAATCCTTCATGTGAAACCCCTATTGAAGTCAATGGGGTTGACTCCCGATTTCCTCAGGTCTCACTTCTGCAGCACATCCACTGAAGGCGCAAGCCTTACATTTCTGGTGCTTAGAAGTAAGAATGTGCAAAAGTCGTCGTGAGATCAGCATTTCCATTTTTAGTTCACGACAAAATGGGAAAAAAATGAAGACTTCAGTATTTGACCTATTGGGATACCTCACTTGACAATCACTCACGGGCTGGGGTGACAAGGTCACGTTCCTTATTCTTTATTCATTTAACCGTTTCATAATTATAAGTAGCAGCGGAAAGCAAGCAATCTCCACAGTTAATAATCTTCCTGGACCCCAGGGTACAGCTCTGTGAAATGGAGGAAACAGTGGGAAAAAGTTAAAAATTGTTTCCCATGATTTATTGTGATCGTGAAAAGAAGTACTGTATCTTTTGAAATGAATGTTCATTCATATTTCCAGCAGAATCCACCATGAATGTAGTCGTCTCCTGAAGAGATAGAGAAGACATGGAAAATAGGTCTGGAATATGATTATACAGTTGATGCTTTCTTTTTCCCATGTGCATTTTTATGCAAATACTGTTAGTTTCACCACCTCCAGTGAGCCTTAATTCCCACTGAGGCCTGTGAGAGCTGAAGATCTTCATCATCACACCATTACTTTATATATTAAAACATGGCTGAGGACAGGAGGTTAGGCTCTCATAATTGCAGTGTGCGGCTGGCGCTCCGCACGCATCTGTTTGCGTCGCAGTGACAGAGGCCACAAGCCAAGAAATCACTTTCGCACATGCTCACGTCCATCCCTCATCATGACCACATTTAAGTGCATGACCAGCTTTAAGTATTACCTTGTGCATGTTGTTAACCGCATGCTTAAGTGTGGTCTCAAATAGGGATGCATTCCTGAATCCAAATCAATCAATCAAAATAGCTGCAGGTGAAAATTCTTCATACATGCTTTGTGTGTATGTCATGAAATATGCGTGGTCCTGCAAGTGCAGGCCTGCATAGTACTGCCTCTTCTTTCCGGAAAAAAAAAGTAATGATGTGCAATGTAGCCTAAAAGCTCCCTCTGGAAAATCAGGATATTTTTGCTGCTCAGAAAGAAAGCCAGCAATTAAAAAACAACAAACAAGCAAAATTAAACCCACCGGCATTTTGACTATAGATAGTTTTGCATTTTAAATTCAGACATTATTTGCAAACGTTTCCAGAAGAGGTTTGCTTCAGAGTAAAGAGTCGGTTTTAAAAGATAGAATGTTTGAATAACCTTGTTGTTAGAAAATAAACAGGGTTTGTAAAAATAGCGACACGAGCGCCATGCTGGGCACGCAGATGGATAATATTGTGTTTTTCTTTCTGAATGTCTTTTGTCTTAAAGCCGGTGTGAAATCGAGAAGAGGGCCCCACATGATTGATCACCACACGCATCAGAAGGAAATGATTCACCACAACACTGCAACCGAAACTGCTTCAACACCTGATTGCAAACTTGGCGCTGGGGGACTAATTAACTGCTCTACCTGCTCCAGGATTTCAGTAATGCACAGGACGCCTCATCTCCTCTAATTCCAGCTGTGAATACCGACTGCTCCGACCCACTGACACTGGTGGAAATGCGCAGAGCGCTGAGAAGTGCGTGGAGCAGTGAAGAAAAGAAAAATATTTTCAATGATAACAACACATGGCTTGTAATTCTTACTCCATGAAGACATTGTTTCCAACCAGAGCAAGTGCAGCGGGGCTTCAATACATGCCTGACGACGCTTTTTATCTCACGATCAGAGTTTGCATTCAGCTTCAGGGTTTCCCTACTTTTTCCATGAACTTTGGAACTTCAGGTATTACAGGAACATTTGTGAAACATTTTCTGAATTGGCAATATTAAGAACAGAAGGGTCATATTGTCTGAATTTAGACATAAAGCAGTACATGAAATCTCATCCAGCTACCTATGCACTTTGCTCATAACTAAGCCAATGTCTCAGCAGATTTATCATCAGAAATACAAGTTTACAGTCTGCAAATGGAGGGAATGTATTCCTAGCAAAGCATCTACACAGTGGTTAGAAACAGTGGAATAATAGCTGGCTATGTCACTTTTTTAGGGGGAAAAGATCTATTAGAATCTATTAAATTTTTTTTTCTTTCTAGTCATTGTAAAACAGCAACTTAATGTGAGAAAAAAATGGACTTTTATACCCAGTGCCACCAGTTTGCCGTCCTTTTTTTTCACCACATGGACAGTATTGGTTGTTTCAACAAATAAAATCTTTCTTCCAACTCCCCTCTTCTCCTGTCCTCCAATTTAAATTAAAATGATATTTACGAATATGGTTTTCAGAAAAGAAAATAGAAAAGGAAGCCCTAAAATGTGGCAAGAGAATGAAATCAATTGGCAAAAGGAGAGTATGACTTATCCTTTGCTCTCATTTTCTACGTGATCCCCACTCTTGGCCTTGATGAGCGGAAGGATTTGGTTGGCTCTTTGGGAAGGCAACATAAGAAGCCATAAGTGCAGTGCCACAGCAACATCAATTTGATGCTCCCAAAAATACCCATGCAAGAATCTGCATTCACAGCTCACCGCTAGCGAAGTTCATTAAGCACCTCTAATAAGGACAGGTACATTTCTTGCTCATCCAATTTTATTTTCCTTTCACTTTAAAAGCCCAGTCATTCTGCGTGCAGACAGAGCTCTCATCAGTTACACAAGTACGTCTCTGAGGGACTGGGGGAAAAAATTCCTTTTAATCTGCCCTACACACAACGGTGTACAAACCCATCGCCCTGACAACTGATCAGGATTTAAAGAACCTGAAAATGGTCATTTGCACACGCACAGCTGTGGCAGGCAGAACTTCAAGGCCTTCCCACCGCCTCCCTCACATGCCTTCCTTATCTCCGCATTAAAACGTATGGAAAGTGGCAGGCGTGAGGAGTGCAGCAGACACTCAATACACGGCTGCAGGATTTAAACCTACGATGACCAGCACTCTCACAGCCTCGCTAAGAGAAACTACATATTGCATTGCAAACTTGCCCCAAACTGATGACTTCTGAAGGTGTTTCCCTATAGGCACACATATGCATGTTTTTAATGTAAATGAGAATTTCAGGACTAAAACAAGGTTTGCTGTGTATTTTGCCTCGTGAATTTGCAACAACCCTGAGCTCAGCAGCAAACTGCTAATTTCATACTTAGCAAATTCATTTTATATGTGCAGACAGTTGGCAATTTCATCTCTGCATGTTTCCAATAGTAATCAGAAAAACACTTCCTGTTCACAGTGTTTCATCAAGAAAGACAACGTGTGCACCTAAGGTAGAGTTTCTCCAGATTTCTTTGGCAGTCAAGCTTAAGATTTTGGGTCATACTTTCCACTTAATTGCAATCAGACACCAAATTACTGCTTGTGTTAATTCTGATGCTCTGACAAAATAAAACAAAACTACAAAACAATATAGCACCTATTAAAACATCACAGCCCTAAAGAAATAGAGTTCTTTCTCCTTAAATACACAACAAGGAAGAAATGCCTGCTAAGCCGATCGAGCGCCGAGCAGCTTTGTCCTGAGCACAGAGGTGGAGGCAGTGATGAAGCTGCACACTGCAGGCTACCTGCCCAGCACTGCAGCCTTTGGGGGCTTACAGCTGGAGGCAGAGGGCCAGCAGGACCAGGGGACCATTTGCAGTCAGTGTCCATCTGAGCTGTGCTATGGTTTTTTCCTGGTAGGCCTGGTATGTATACTATTGCATAAACACTATGACTCAGACACAAAAACAAAGCAAAACTTGCCATCCTACAGCTTAGTAGGTAGTGGAACTAAGCAAACAGGATACCTTGGCCAAAGGCTCACGTGCAGCTACTCGATAAGTACATAAATTCACAAATTCACAAGCATGACTAAGTATTAATCTTCCCTACAATAAATCCCAAGTAGTGAAAACCACGCAGATTGATGGAAACACCAGAAAGGCTCAGTGCTCTGAGCTGACCTCAGAGAGACAGCTGGCATAGGGCACAGCATCCACACTGTGCTTTTCTGTGCCTGTTTCACTGAGAGCATTAGTTGGACTCACCGTATTTTCCAGGTCCCCACATCAGTAGCTGAAATCTATGGCTGCCAATGCTGCAGTGATACAAAACATTTTCTGGGTGCACGTCCCCAGCTGTGCCCTTGGATTCCCATCTCTGCACCCTCTCCAAGCCCTGCTGTGGGGTCGGTGCCCATGGGCACACAGCAGCACCCCGGACCTCTGGGTCCCATCAGGCCGCCCTTCCTGGGGCCACCACCCGCTCTCTGTCCCCCCGCCAGCTCTCAGGGACAAGTGGCTTTTTGTGACTTGCCAGGTACGGCCACAGGGAGCCCTCTGCATCTTTATTGGCATATTTCAAGGCAAAGCAACACTGCAGGTACCGGGCTAACTCTGCCACTCGCTTGTTTTTTACACACAAACTAGGCCTTGGTAAGATAAATATGAGCAAAACCTAAAGAGTTTTTCAAAGAGGTGAACTTTTCATTGAGGGAAGTGCAGCCACTGCGGGAGTCAAAGAAGGCAGCCCATAAATAACATGCAAAAACTCCATACCAGCGCAGAGGAAATGTGAGGTGAGCACAATGCAGCTCGTCAGTTAGCACTAATGGGGAGTGGGATGCGCTGTGATTCTGCTTCCCTGCCTGTGCTGAGCCTCCTGCACCGGGCAGTGCTGTGTGCTGTGATGAACGGGGAGTCTGACCACAGGAAAATGCAAAGCAGAAAATATAAAAGAGGAAACCACAAATGGACGCTGCTGCGTATCAAAGTGTTCCACATGCACGCAAGGCAGAATGGACAGAGAGAACAAAACTGCAGAAAGAGGATGGGGTAAATGCATGTACAGTTATTTACACTGCTTACTGGGTAAGCGTGGCAGGGCCAATAGTTTTATTGTTATTTATGAATAAGAAAGCAAAGGATAATTTTATCAGTCCATTTCCCATGTGAACATTTTATTGTTACTAACATTTAGCTATGACTACTAGGACTTAAACACTCAACGTTTCCCACATAAGAAAAAAAAATAAAAAATCAGAAGGGATAGGGGGACTCAGCTGTCTCTATTTATTATCAAATCAATTATCAAGCATCAGTTATAATTCAGCCAAATGAGAACATGAATCAGTGGCACAGCTCAGAACCACTTCCTTGGTGGGGAAATGCCTGCAGGAAGCTGCACAGCTCCTGCCCTGCAACGTCCCCAGAGGATAACTGCATGCCTCTCAGAGTGCCACTAACACAGACTAACATTAAGCACATTTATATGACCTCTATCCAAGAATTTCACTGCACATTCTCAAGGATTCACTTAGTAAGCATTGTAATTAAATGTCATATTTGCAGGAACTGAAGATGTGAAGAACTGATGCGACTGAGTCATTCTGAATGGGCGCTGAGTCAATCAGAGCAGTCGGGTCTCCTGATGCTCACAGCAAATTTTCCAGCACAGAATTTCAATTATGTTGTACCCACATTTTTGAATATTTTCATTCCATATCTTTACTGTATAAATAATAATTCAGAGGCAACAGAAGCGACGCTTTGTCACCTCCAGCAATGTCACTAGCACTAGGAATATTGTTCTGTTGGTTTTCCGGGATTTTTTGGTTACAATTCAGTTCTGGGGGACAGAAATGTTTGCTTTTGTTTCCATGAGAACCGTAAGTTCATTTATTCTTTCATTCCTTCTCTCTCTCTTTCTTCTCTTTTTTTTCTCTCTCTCTCTTTTTGCCTCTCTGAATTAAAACAAGAGCTTGAAAATATGAGCTGAGAATACCAAACGTCCCAGAAATCTGAAAGAAATAAAATGGACCCATGGTTTTAAAAGCAAAGGCTTGAAGTCAGCCCTGTGATTCTGCGTGTAATGCTGCTGTTTGGCAGCCAGGCAGGAGCGTGCTCAATGTTTCCACTTGTGTTTTGTCCGTTACAGTCAGCAGGTGTAGGTTGCAAGAGGAGAAAAAATGTGTCTGCTTGAAACTCGTGCTGTCAGAACCTTCAGCTGGATAATCAAAGGCAGAGCCCTTCCCTCACAAGAAGGCTTACACACAATGGAAAACTGCTCTGGTTGAAGATATTGCAGTGTTATATGCATGTTTTCCCTCTCCAAATATAATTTTCCACTGGAAATCTGGATGTGACAATGCAGCTTATACAGACAACTTTGCACTACAGCTGTTCCTTTTTTTTTTCTGTCTAAATAAAACAGAGCAAGACTCTGAGTTGGTATTTCGACACTTCGACACAACCCATCTCATCACTGTGTGCACAGTGAGATTTTCCTCAATAAACAACCTCCCCGTCTCCTTCATTATCTCTAGTATTAATTATAGACTGGCGTATTTCTACTAACTGCCTTGGAATATTCTTTTCCTCCTCTGCAGTATGCTCTGTTGACTTCAAATTGAGACAAACACTAACTCATCTAGGTAGCATGTTAGTAGCAACCAGGCTGTTTTAGATTACCCATAATACTATTTGTATGTGCTTATGTACACATGCCTATGTGTGCTTGTTTGAGGAAACTGATTTAATAAAACGGCACTTGATCAGGTCTTATGAGTCAGCTGTAAAACTCCCATTGACTTCAGTGAGGGTTGGATTACATCCGTATTATTCCAGGAACAACAGAGCTCTCTGGCAAGACCAAGCCTAAGAGCCCAACGTAAATACAAGGGTGAGCGTGTACAAAATGACATACAGTCAAGCTTGAGCTTAGTTAAACGCCATCCAGGGTAGCTGTGAGAACATGTGGAGGTAAGCCTGACCACGACAGCTATACCAGAGGACAAGTAGAGCAGCTTCCAGCCAGCAGGCCCACCTGGAGCATGCTTCCATGGGAAGCTGGGAGGTGACTGGCAGAACAGCCAGCAGATTGCTTCTGTTCAATGGGGAAGAGGTGAAGGTATGGCCCATGGCCCCCCAGCTCCTCGGTGCCCAGGAGTAGGTTTCTGCTCCTCACTTATAGGGATGTTTCAGTCCACTGTAATTAGATTCCATGGATTTAATCCCCTGGGAATGTAGCAATTACCATATACCTGACAAGTGCTAAATGCTGCATTCCAAGGGGATTATCACCTCTGGCTGAACAGAGAAAAAAGGGGAGGGGAAGAGAAATTTCCACTTCCCCACTGGGTGGGGAGCATGATGAAAACTGCCTGCTTTGCTGCAGCTGCTGGGCCTGTGGGGCAGGGGGGGGAGCTGGGCATCGCGAGAAGGCGTTCCTGGGGAGGACCAGGCAACGTGTTTATCTGTAATAAAAAGAATATGGGTAATGCTGTACACGTGGGTCGCTCTTCTCTGTTCTCGTGGTGCTCGCTCCAGCTGGTGTGTGTTTATAGAGGGATTTTTATTAATACTGTTATTACAGAGAGCAAATACACTGCAGAGTAAGTGAGATTAAGACAATTGGTCTAATAGACTTCAGAAATAAGTGAGCTGAAATGAAAATCATATGAACAAAATGTAACGCTGGCAAAGCAGCAGCATTTGTGCAGTGTTTTTTCACCCTGTGATAAACAATTTACTACAGCCTGTTAAAAACACAGAGCTTGTATAAAGCTCCTCTCATTTTCTTGCGCTATCTTATCTCCGTTATTTACAAGATTCACAGTGATGTTGCAGGAGCATAACTCACTGCCGATAAACTGCTTGGGCTCATTAGATAAAAGGCACAGTTAAACGGCACGATAATAAGCAGTGAGGATAGCAGTGCCTCTAAATGCCAGCCTGCACCCTGCTGGGGATGGAGCCTGTTTCAGAGCCAGCTCCTGTCCGCACAACCAGCACTGCTATAGGGAAATACAGAGAGTAGCAAAGGTGTAGAATGTGATGTGCTGCTGTTGGGAAGCAAGAAGAAAAAAAGAGCAATGAAAACAAAACTGTGTAAGCAGAGGGTGAGAGTCAGTAGAGAAAGGACAGCAGCTGCTGGGGTCCTGACAGCGAGCAGAGCACTGCTGTCACACTACCTGCATCCATTTATGGCAGTCGCTCATATAAATCTAGTGAGGTTTTATCTATTTTACTGCACATCGTGAAATTCATTATTCAATGAATATATATGCAATGCATTATATATGAAATGCACCAGTGCTAAAACTTAAGCAGAGTACTGTGGCTGGCACTTGGAAGCCCAGCAGCAAAGGACACCAGATAATGGTTTCCTGCTGTGTGGGATAGGTGCTACACATGCAGCTCTATATGGGATATATGCTATATGTCCAGCCCTGCACATACAGATGCGTACGTGCCAAGGGCATTTACAGATGCTGAGACAGTACTTTGAAGACTTCAGGATGGCAAACTAAACCTCTTGTTTGTGTTTTGTGAAGGTGAAGTTCACATGTAGATGTACTTAGGGCAGGATAGGGCTATAAAGGGTTTGTAATGTGACACCATCTGCATTCTTCATCACATGCAGATCCATTGTATGACTGAAATAAATCCAGCACAGGGTGTGGTGTCTGTGCATTTCCTAACTCATTAGCAAGACTTTTAAGATTATTGCTGTCTTTCAGCAGTGTGATAACCCCGTTTAAACAAACAAAAAGAAAATACTTATCAATTGGCTAATAATAAGTTGCTTCAAGTTCTTGAACATCTCACCTACTAGCACAAATCCCTTGACAGCAACAGCAGTGTGTGCTTCTAAGTTCTTGTAGTTCTTCTGAAAACTGGATTCAGAGGTGCTAATATATTGCTATTAATATTCCCAGCAACCTCTCCCAGTTCCATATGCGCTGGGATACACACGCCAGCTCCTCTCAGTCTGACCCGACCACATCCCTTCACTCAGGACAGATTCCAGGCATCGATAAGGCACGGAGCTGCCAAAAGCAATGGGAGGGAATGGGACATCACACAGGAAAAACAGCCACAGCGTGCCAGACCAAGGGGAGGACCCATCCCTGCCACCTCACCCTAGGAGCAATGGGGTGTGAATGTGGTGACATCGCTGCTGGCAGCATCACACCTCGCCCTCGTGGGCACCCAGGAACCACAGGCTGAGCCATTCACAGCTCTCCTCCATCCATTTCTACACCTAACAGCAAGGGAAGCTTCCTAGCCTTGGGCAAACTGTGGTCCTTCAGTCCCGAAGTGACATCTCTCACCGTAGCTCACACTGCTGAGCTGTTCTGGGGCAATGCTGGTCCTTTGGGACGCTTGAGATCTGTCCAGAGCAGAACCTGAGTCACCTGAAGAGCACAGCCCCCAGCAGTGGGGTATGTCGACCCATCCACCCTTTCAAACCTCTGCTTTGTCTCTAACTGCACGTGAAATCTCATCCCTATTGAAACCAGATTTGTACCTTCCACTGACTTTAATAAAACAAGGATTCGCTTCTCGGCTAAGACAAAGAAAAAAGGTAGGAAGGGCCCATTGACAAGTTAATCCTCTCACTGGCTCCGGGCTGACATTAAACTGTTGCAGTCAAACCCAATCAGCTCATGACACCAAGTCAAAAACATGTTCTTGTCTTTGCAAGCTTTCATGGGGCTTTGTCTTAAGATGGGGGGAAAAGCTGTGTGCTCTGCAAGAGAGTGAGCCACGTTCATGTGATCAGAGTGATCAGAGCATGCAAAATAAATTAGAGCAAAACATACATTGAGGTCAAAACAACATAAAAATGAAAGCGTTTTGTGTTCCCCATTTGCTTGACTCATTGAGTATACGATTATGTACGTGCCTGAACCAGGCTCAGGTTATTTGCCTCTCACACTACGGAGCTGCACATAATTACCTGCACTGTTCCAATCAGCACCTGTTCTGCACTTCTGAACTAATGTGTTAGCCAAAGCCTCAAAGAGATGAGCAGAAAAGTTAGCTGAAAACTAGTTGCTTCTAATTGTCATGAAAACAAATGTCTAAAGAACACGTGTTTCTACTTAGCTAACTGCTTACCAGGTTTGAAGCTGTTTTGTGTTAGTTTCTACCATTTAAATTAAATGTTTTGTCTCTAACATACTTGATGTGGCTTTAAGAAGCTGTGCTTCCCCCCATCCCCCTTATGAATCTTAATGTTTGGCTGGATTTGTTTGTAACATCAGACAAAAGACTCTGGCAGCCTGAGCCAGAGTGACATAGATTTTATGTTGAAACAAAGCAAAGAAGAAAAAAGGGAAGAAAAAAAAAAAAAATCAATTAGGGGTCATTAAAAACCAAAGTTTTCAATGAAAGAAATACTGTAGTGGAATAGTAATAGTTTGGGGTTTTAGGAGTTCTTTTAATTCCTGAAAGAGCTGTTTTGCTGTGCCCCTCCTCCACTCCATCTCTGTGAATCTGCTGTGTTGCAGAATGAGTCAGCTCTGGAATATCCGAACTCCACAGCTGTGCATTAGCATTTGGGAAGAGTAGCAGAGTGTGAGTTCATATTTTACATGTGGAAGCAGTGACGCTACTTTGCCAGCCATAGAGAAAGAACGGTTCAAAACACGACGTGCATAGGTACAGCATTCACCCTTCAGCAGCACTAGGCAGCTTTGGGATGAGCTTTCTACACATTTCCATGGGACAACAGCAATATGACCCATCTTGAACATGAAACAAGTACAGCGGGGCTATTAGAAGTTTATTTTTGTGCAGCACAACTTAGCATTTGATGCCTTGAAAAGTGGACGCCTGCTTCTTTCCCCCCCCCCCCCATTACTAATTCCTTCAGGCCATCTCATTACCAAAGGAACACTGCAGCTTTGTTTCTTAAGGAATGGAAGATCAACTTCAGCTCTTTCCATAACAAATGTATTATTAGAAAAGAAAAATAAATCCCACTAATCACAGCACTTCACTGCAGCTTGGCAGCCCAGCTACACAGCCACGTTAAATCAGCAGTTCCCAGGGATCAGATGGTGACTCTGCTGGTTCATGACCTGGAAGCGCAGGAGGAAACAGGCACGCGAGCCCAGAACAGGAATCACAGGAATCACGAGCCGAAAGCTTGGAAACAACCGTTCTGCATAAAAAATAAAAAGCAACCCTAGAAAGGGACAATTACACTTTGTGTTTGAAGGGAAATTCACTCACCAGCACAGCCTCAGGAACAGGAGTACAGTGCCAGCACTGTGGGAAAGGAGGAGGCCATGAGAGCTAGCGGGTCAGCCTGACCCCATTCCCATGCCTGCTGCTCTGGGCTCGCTCCCAGGGTGGGTCAGGTGGGATCTCAGGGCTGGGAGCTGCTGCAGGGCAGCAGGCTGGCAGTGCCCACGAGCCAACAGCTCCCGCTGCCTGGGTCAGCTGGGCACTGCTCCTCAGCCCAGCCATGTGCAGGGCTTGGGGCAGGAAAGGAAGGAAAGATGCTCAAATATCCGGTTCACATCTGGGCTGCGTCTGTCCCTGCTTGCAGAAGCAAGTTTAGGCTCCCAAACGTGACTGCCCTTAGGAAAGCTATGCTGTGCCCACAGAGGCAAAATTTCTCTTTATGTGCTGACGGGATGTGCTTGTCTTAGGGGCTGCAAAGGGATCATCAGGTTGGCATAGACTGCATTTATTGGATGATTTATCATTATTGGTGATTTAAAACGTCAAAGAGTATGGCAAATTTACTTGTTAAGTACATATCCTATCAATATATTTGGGAGTGATGTCAAGAGCCTTCTTACTGTGAGCTGCCACAGCTCTCACAGCAAACACATTCTCATGTCAGTTTACCCAGTAGAAATATTGGAGGGCAAACACCTCCCAGAGTCACCTATGGATAAGGTCATATTTGTACACGAGGGGATAGAACCACTTCAATGGGAGTAC
The DNA here is from genome assembly GCF_951394365.1 of Tetrao urogallus. Classification (NCBI taxonomy): domain Eukaryota; kingdom Metazoa; phylum Chordata; class Aves; order Galliformes; family Phasianidae; genus Tetrao; species Tetrao urogallus. Next base: position 13,078,130 of record NC_136829.1, on the reverse strand, counting down.
AGTTGTTATGTCAGGGAATAATTAAGTCTCTTACACACTGCCCTGTAGCCTCCTTCCTTTAAGGGCAAAACCCAAACCAAACAACGCCTGGCACAGCGCTTTGCTGCACTGGAAATTTAACTTGCAAGAATTTCACACCTTTAATTTGAACCATTTTAAGTGATCATTAGCACAGTGAAAAACCAAATACAAAACATTTCATTTACTGCAAACCACACCATAAACGTGTTTTGCCTGGACTGTGATGGATGATAAGATCTATTCACAGCATTATTTACAGCAGGATGCCCAGTGAGTAATTCCTGCAGTAAAAGCAGTAACATCATACGGGCAGCCAAAGTCAGCCGATGGTTAAACTAATAAATTGGACGCGTTATTTGAAAGACTGGCAGGTGAAAAGGGAAGATGAGCTATCTGAGGACACAGGAAAGCTGCCTTCTTTTAAACCGCACAGGTGAGAACAGCAGTCGCTGCACACCCTTGGATGGCACCAGCAGTTCTGCAGGGGTGGAGCCAGCGAGGTCTGCAGGGAACTTAATCGTCTTGCAAAGGAAAGAGGATTTAAAACTCACTCGTCTCATTTTTCATGGGGTTTGGAAGCCATTTTAGAAGTTGAATGAGTATCTCTATAGTCCCTCCTCAGACTCTTCTTTTTATACTCCTCCTCCCTCCTCGAGTCTGGCACTTATCCCAAAATGCACACCATGTTCAAGAGAGGGAAAACACTAACCCTGTATAATTTGAATAAATGAGCTCTACATATATTGCCGCTTTTAGTTCAAATTATGCAAAAATCCAAGATAAATGAGGCTGAGCATAAAAGCCCCTTAGTGTGTAATTATAAATACTAAAATGGCTTATTATTCCAAAACAAGAACCTTTTTCTTAAAATTTGCATACTCTGATGACTTCTGACCTGCAATAAAAATGTAACACAAGTTGGTAAGTGACTGAGTCAGAACAGGACCTTCTGTTTGCATCATTCCTGCTGCCTTCTGGAGTTTCAGTCTCTAGCAATTTGCCTAGATTTATAGTCCTCTGCTGAGCAGCTACAGCATGTAACCAAGAGCTCTTGTCTTTAAATATGTAAACTGTTAGATTAAAATTCCTGGGCTTTGGGATATGCAGAAATTCCACAGGCCAAATTATAGATAATAAGTATGGCTCAAGCCCTGAGATCCTTCTGGCTTGAATATGTTTTTCCAGCACAGCTGTGACAAACAAGCAGGATGGCCCCCGCAGCACTCAGCTTGCAGATGTGTGCCCACAGTGCCTCTGTGGGACCAAGCTCACGTACAGCTGAGAAAGGATGCGAGGCCAAACAACCAATGCACAGCATCAGGGCTGAAGGTTCTGCTCAGCCTTTGCTCATGCCAAGGTCTATTCTGTTTCTGTTCTAATTTAGGAAGTGCACAGGTGATGAGTTCAGAAATTGGATCCAGGTATTCTGGCGTTTTGGGGCAGTTGATTGAGAATAATAGTAATCTAATCATTAATCTTCACAGACAACAGTGCTAAAAGCTGCGTTTTCAAAGCATCACACCACTGCTCATAACTGCGCAAATTAGGCTAGCAGATAAAACTGAACAATCAGAAACATCAGCGGAGCAGAATGGTGATCCAGGAGGGGTAACAGCAAGGGGAGTAGTGTGATAGAAAGGTGTTACAAAGAAAAAAGGAAAGTGCTCACCCAGCTCTGAAGAGGCTTAGGCTAGCAGGGAAAACTCGACAAGGGTGGATCTCCAACCAGAGCTCCTTTGCCAGTGCAGCCAGCCCTTAAATGAGGTCTAAGTGAGGTGCAGCCAGGCTCCATCCTTTCTGGTCGCCACTGAATTGCCTTCACCTGTGCTCTCAGGGCTGACCCAGTCCTTTACCCAGGTGTTCAATCAGTGGTCCAGGACAGGACTCAACAGTTCCCATACACTGAACTTCAGTTCTTTTTGCCTGAGAGCATGCCTGCATGTGGCTTTCTTGCAAGCAGGGCCTTGAGCTGATCTGGCAGCTTTGGCCATTGCTCCCAACAGGCAGCACAGCCACTCTGAGTGCCTCTTGATTCCTGAGCCATCCTGATAATCACAGGGATGTTCTAAGGGATGTTTCCTAATGAAAATAGTATGGTAAGATCATCAGTCAGAGCAGATAGAGTGGTAAGAACCTGCACCTGGAAAGCTGTGCTTTCTTTCTTCCTATTAAGGAGAAAGAACAGCAGTGTGGGAAGCACTGCTCCCACCTCACTGCTCTGTAACCACCCCACAAATTTTAATGCATTTTCCCGGCTCCTGACCCATTTACTCACTTCAGTGCTGCAATACGTAGGATATAGGTAACACAGACACTAAGGGACCTCTTTTCCCTACGTTTCTTCAGTCTCTCCCCCTTGTTTTAGAAAGCCCTTACTCGTGCAAATAGCTCTGCCTGTTGACCTCAGTAGGACCTTTGCAGTGGCACTAAGGCTCTGGTTCCAGTTCACATTAAAAACTAGAAACCCCATTCTTATTCAATGAGAGCCTGGGAACCACAGAAATGAAAGAGGGAAGGGAAAGTGACACTGCAGGAGTAGCTGATCCCAACCCAGAGGATGTGCAGTCCAGCCACCAGTGCAGTGCTGTTCCAATCCCAACAAGAGCATTCTGCTCGCCCAGGTTTAGGATGGCAGCACTGTCCCAGCTGCCCTCCCCCAGAGCAGCTGGCAGCACACCAGAGCAGCTCCTGGCCATCCTGCAGGCGCTGTGCCCACAGCCGTGTGCTGCTGATGTGTGGCTGCATGCTGGGAGAGCCCTTGTTACCCCATTACACGGCCATGCCCTCTGCAGGCCCACAGCCTGCTGTGCCCACAGCACTGGGCTGAAAAACACGAGGGAGGCAGAAGATAGATTCCTTAATAAGGCAAACTCAATGTGGAACAACCCTTGAAACAGTTGGACTAATCATATTTCTGGTTCATTTCCACAATTACAGAAGGGGTCAAGTGGAGCCTTCTTTTCAATGAGTTGACTAAAACCTGGCAGTACGTTGGTAGGAGGGAGATGATTTGTAAAGGCAGGATGTGTTTTAGATCACATCTTCATTCTGCACTGGTAATATATGAGTACCTTTCTGTGGAAGTGCTTCTTCTTTTAAAACATCTGTTAATTAACTTCTATTATTACACACCGCGGTTGTTGTCTGCTCTGCTCGCACACCGGTTTCATTCTCTCTATTCTAATTTTAACTGATGATAAGTGAGTGGGAAAGTGTAAGTCCTCCTTGAATTTCAAAAGAAAATAAATGGATTTTTTATGGCCTGAAGAATCTATTCATTACAAAATCATTTGCCTTTGCAGCAGGAGCACGCCTTGCTGTTCCCCTAATTTCATTTCTCAGTAAGCACACTCTGCTTTTACAAACGCATCTCCATTGCACGTCCGCAGGTAGGCTTTGCTTTTGAAAGAGTGAACAAGAGTGTAATTAACAATACTAAACAAGTGTCAGAAGGTTTGTGTGAGGCTCGGACGTGGCTCCGTCTTCCCCCAAAGTGAAGCCTGTGTGGGAAGGTGAGGCAGCAGCGCATCCCCCTGAGCTCGGCAGGGGCAGCGTGCAGCCACGGGAAGCGCAGCGCATCCGCACGGCCTTTAAGCAGAGCAGCCCTCTCCTTTTGGCTTACTTCAAAGATTTCTTAAGGGGACGAGAGTCATTAAGAAGTGGGGGAGGGGGGGGAAGGGGGGGAGGAAGAGGCATTAAGATAGTTTAAATTGCTTTTTCTTAATTCCAAACCATCTTTCTCCGGTGAATCCTAACTTTATTACCTCTATCGCACTTCAGGCAGTGCAATTACATTCTTACCTTGAACAGGGAGTGAACTTCGGACCATATTTTGTGGGGTTTACAAATAAAGTAAACAGCTGTGTTGCATAAAATGTACGTATCTGAGGCAGAACTTCCTCCTTCCCAGATTAGACACATTCATGTAATTTAATTTGTAAGATTCCTCAGCTGCTGTTTGAAAATATTTCTTTTATGTCTGCAATAAACAGAAGGCTAAAATTCACGTATCAGCTGCACACACAATTGTCAGACTTTTGTGATTCTGCTGAAGTTACATAGAATACTTTCTTTACCGCTTCTTATATTAAACATTGGCTTTCAGTTTCAACTTGAATTGCTGCCTTTGTTCAGGCTGGACTCTGTCCAGACAGGCTGCCCAGTGTAGCTGTTGCTGCATTGTGGCTCTGCACTGTGTGCTTTACATTCGTGTAGGGATGGGGGGGGGGGGGGGGGGGGTGACTGCTTTTGTATCTTCACTTAAAGAAAAAAAAAACCAGGACAGTTTTACAGGTTAAAAATTAACAAATCAGAATGTTGGACTTTTAACTCACTGCTCAGAGCCAATGTGAGGCTGGAATGTGTTTTAACTACACACTGAAAATAGATGTGAAAATACGGATGCCACTTCCAGGCATAGTACTTCAGAGCTGCTACATTTATTACAGTTGTCTTATTTCCTATTGCAAGCACTGGTGAGATACCTGTCCTGCTCATAGCTACGTTTATGGCACGCAGCTAACAGCCTGTGAGGCAGGAATTGCAAAGGAAGTTTGCTTTTTCCAGTCAGGGCTTGTATCCCATTTGATTTATCATTTGTGAGCACTGACATGAATGTGTTTTTAATAGCAAAGATGTTTGGAGATGAGGAGAGAGGGCAGCTGTGGCCATAACTGAGTCCTACCAAATAAAATTGGTCTTTACAATTTATCACCCTTTCACAATCCAATGATCCACTTAGGGCAAAGAAGGCATGTCATACGACCAAAGTCCCAGGGGACCGATTGTACATAGCAAATAATGAACACAGCAAGGAAGAGCTTGGAAACAATTAGTCGGTTGAATTTGGTGTGAATAAATAGTTGGTTAATGTCTAGATGGAGGTTTGGGTTCTGCATCTGCATATGACCAAAGGACAGAAGCGAGAACAGGGCTCTTCTGTCATGCAGCCCTGCGAGTGGGGGCAGAGGGCTGAGCAGCCCACCGCTGTGCACGGCTGTGTGTCTGCTGTGACAGCCCAGCAGCCAGGAAAGCCATTCCCCGGCGTCCAGAAGTCAGGGCGTGCTTTATCTCCTGCACCCAGAAGTCAGGGCGTGCTTTATCCCTGCTGGGAAGAGTCCTGAGATTCTTACAGAAGGCAACCATTATGAATTTGTTTTGATTGCATGTAAACTCCAATTTTAGCTTTCCCTGAAACAGCACTGAAGATTAGTTTCTTAATTTAATCCTTGTTTTTAACATTTACACTTAATCTCTAATAGACTGATAGATCCGTGAGATAGGAGGAGACTGAAAAAAACGTATCCATGGATTCCTCAAGCAGTGTGACATTGACAGGTGGAAAGCATCTCCCAGCAGCTGCTTGCAATGAGCCCGGTGCCACTGGCCCAGGATGGGTAACCTGCAGCCATAAGGAGGGATAGCCAGGCTGCCAGGTGAGGACCAGAATGCAGGAGCTTTGCCTTACTGCTGCATCTGCAGTCTCCCAGACTAGGCTGGGCTATTACTCTATTGTTATACATGTAAATAACACCAGACTTTGATCAAAATAATCTCTGAACTTGGACTGGATGTGAAGTTTGTCCTTATTCTCATACCGTCTTGAAAGGAGCCGTGTACCTTATGGCACTTGAAGCCCAACAAAAGTGCAAGTGGTAAAACTGCTGTGCCGTGTGCTTCCTCCAAAATTTCTCCAAAATGCTGAGTTCCTTTTCCAGGATTTTCTCAGAGGCAGACCTGTGCAGAAGTTCCCCTTTGGTGGCAGCGACAGGTGCTGGGTAAGGGCTGGATGAGGGCACGGGGCTTTTGGACGCCGCAGGAGCTCGCAGTTCACACTTCATACTTCTGGCAGAAGCCTCCTGCGCTGTGCAGAGGGCACGCTGGATATTGGCCCTCATGAATGCTATTTGTAGGAACATTAAGAACCGGTCGTTTGCCACCAAAATTAGTGGGAGGTTTGTGCTGTGCGTGAGCCCCGCTGCACTCAGAGATGAAAAGAGGCTCCAGGCCCACCCTCCTCCCCCCGCCATAATTAGGTCCCTCTTTCTCTCTCCTCCACTTGTGGTTGTTCCCAAAATTGCTGACCTCATGTAATTCCTAATTTGACAAGCTGGCTTTTTTGGCTATTTTTGTCGTAGCAAGTTCAAAACTGAACAGCCTGTCTTCAGAAGCCTCCATTCATAGGAACGTTGGGACATTTCATGCAACACAACACCACCGCAGAGGAAACTGAGATTGGTCTCTGTGAAAATAACTGCTCGTAAAGACAGCAAAACAACAGGAGGGGAAGCTGCTTTCTCTGTCTTCCAGACCATTTTGCCAAGAGAACAACAACAACAACAAAAGCACCTTGGGGAAAATAAGGATGAACTTGTTAATAAAAGAGAAGTTATTGGCCTTGCATTTCACAGAAAAACAAAGATACTCAGATGCCTTTTATTTATACAGCTAAAATACTTCCTCCTAAAAATGTGCTGTTTAAAGTCAAGCACTCAATAGCAGGAATTACTAGAATGCTGATGTGCTGGCATTGTTTTAAGTTTTTTTTTAATGTGAAAAGTGTAATTTGTTTTGGAATTTGTTTTGAAGGGGTTTTTTTTGGAACTGGCGTCCTGATTTGTTATGCTTTTGCTTTGTTTGGCTTCACTGTTATACTTGTTTTCCTACTAATGTTCATCCTTTTTCCTACATTAGTTGCTTGGTGACTGCTGTTGCTCTCCGTGTAGCTCAGAGCTCAATGGGAATTTTGCTACCACCCCATCACAGACACAAAATTAGTCAGAAAAACTCTGGGCACCCACTTTGGTGTGTCAACATAAATCAGAAGTTTGACCCAGCTGAAAAACAGTGCAGCAGAAGGAAGGCTACCTGTGAAATGTTCAGTTCTTACTGCTAAAATGTGCAGCTCATATTCAGACGAAGAGCAAGCTGAGCAGAGGAACCTGCATCCATCTTGCTGTCTTTTGTCAGCGTGTGTGCATCACTGATGAGTCAGGAACTTGAAGAGCAGCAGTAGCAAAAACCTGCAGTTGCAGCAGCAAACACTGCTGGTTTGTTTGAGATATCCCCACTCATAGGAAGGGAAATCCCTTGCCTGGCTGCCCTCAGCCTGCTGCAGTTACTGACAGGGCCTTACAAAGCTGTATGAATGCATCACAGGGATAAATTGATCTGATTGTGTGGCGCAAAGCTGATCCCATCAAAGTATTTCTATATGTGCTAATTTACACCATGCTCGTGAGGATTTTCAGGACAGGTAGATTTGGGGAACCCGGGAAGCAATGCTTGAACCTAGCAGGGACAGCAGGTGCAGAGAAACTCATTTGCACCATTCCTGACAGCCTGTGGCCAACGCTCTGCTCTGTTATTGGATTCATTCTAAACTCCGTCTGTGGTTCTGCTCCTGAAGTTAGGGGGTTTTAAAAAAGAAATGTATTTCCAGAACATCTGGAGGGAGGGATGGAGTTTTATCTTTCTATAAAAGCAAAAATAAACCCAAGCCAAGCTTCTCCAGGCAATACTTTGATTATCAAGCCTTAATTAAACTCCCGCATCCAGTGGCCCTGCCAGTCTTTCAGGGGGAACCTCCTACTGTGACACTGGGAAATGCAGCATTTCAGACTGTTTTCCACATCTGAAGGTTTGCAGGCCTGTCCAGGACTTATTGCATTAATGGGAGTTGTACTGCTGGAGATCACAGACACTGCAGGAACCCACAGCATTTCCCTGTGACAAATACTGCAGGATATGCTGGATGGCCCTGAAGTTTCCATGGGATTTTTGTTGGAACCAAAAAGGATGATTCAGATGAAGAAAAATGCAGTTTTCTCTCATTTAGTATCTCTTTCCATGCTTTTTTTTTTTTTTTTTTTTTTTTTTGGTACAAAGAATGCATTTCCTTTAATGCTGGCAAGCAAGACTATTTGGACCTTTTCATTGTTTACGTTCTGCCTCTATTTTTTTTTCCTTATCCATTTGTACAGAGGAGAAGAACAATAAACAGAAAGTGGGACACAGAAGAGGAATGCTGTTTTTATCTTGCCACTTCAATGATACCAATCTGCTGTAATTAAGTGATCGATGAACAAAGGACAACCAGTTGCATCTGTGCTGCACTGCGAACACCGATCCCTATTGCACTGCCTGGACTTTGAAATTGCCCACTTTCTGTTCAAATATTTCTACTGAAGGAAATTTTTTTTTTGTTTTATCTCTAAACTGCTGAGATTCACTTGTGAAAATGTTTTTTTAAATTCTAAACTTTATTTTACAGTTTTGTGAGCTGTAAAGTGAATGCAATGCAACCCACTGGTGTCACCAAGCCACAAAACAACAGGCGAAACCCTCTGAAATGAAATGCAGAATATTATGGCATTCTAATGCTGTAACAGCAGGCTTCTCTCACTGCTTCTCCTGACATCATTCTAGAATCTAGCAGAACTCATAAATCAGAGGCCATAACAGTGCTGAAACTCTCTGAAAATGTGGTATGGTTTCTTCTGGGTTGTTTTGTTGTTGCTGTTGTTGATGTTGTTTTAATGGGGGTTTCGGGTTTTTTTGTTTAAGGGTTTTTTTTTGTCAGTTTGTTGTTTTCTGTTTGTGTTTTCGTTTCAGGTTTTGTGGGTTGTGTTTGTTGTTTCTTTTTTTTTTTCTCTCCCAAGGAAAAGATTTCATGAATGTTTCCAACAAATGGGTGAGTAATGTAATAAGTGAGCCTTTGTGTTCTGGCCTCAGAGCTGGAGATAATTCAGTGATACGGCTTCTCTTAGAAGCTGGAAGAGACTTCTGGAGACCATCGAGCCCAACCCGCCTCCAAGGCAGCTCCCTGCAGCAGGTCACAGTGTTGACATCCAGAAAGGTCTTGGATATCCCAGCACAAGGAGACTCCATTTGGTCTCTGGGCCCCGTTCTGGGCTCTGGCACCCGTACTGTAAAGAAGTTCTTCCACTTGTTTGTGTGGAGCTTCCTATGTTACAGATTTTGGCCGTTGCTCCTTGTCCCATCACTGGGCACCGCTGAAAAGAGTCTGGCCTCATCCATTTACCTCTTGCTCTTTAGATATTGATAAGCATCGATAAGATCCCCTCTCAGTCTTCTCTTCTCCAGGCTGAACAGAGCCAGAATTACAGGTTTGGCCTCTTTGAGCATGCTTAAAACCTGAGAATAGTTTATAACAACCCATAGTTTAATCAGGAACATTATCACCTTCTTCTGCTTGACTGGAGGGATTCTTTAGCAGGGTTTAACATGCAGTCCTTTATTGTGGCTGCAAATATCCTACTCTGAAATCAATCATGGACCAATGAGACTCTGCTGGGAGCTGGCGCAGGACCACTGTGGGCCACTATAGACTCTTATTGAGGAGCTTTCACATCACACCTCCCAGCTGCAGGAAGAGAATATCCTTAGCCATAAATATAAATTCATATTAAACTCTCTTGGCAAAATATCCATTTGAGTCACATTTCCCTAGAATGTTTTGATTTGCTATTTGAATGTGATTTACTGGCGTGTTTTGGAAAACCTGCATTAAAAATAAATACTTTTTTTTTTTTTTTTTTTTTTTTGCCAACTGATCACAGTCTGCAGCATCCAGGATTTGAAATGCAGCTAGAAGTTGCTTTGCTGATCCAGCAGCATCTTATGGAAAGCTCAGTGGCTTGCGCCAGCCCCACGCTCCAGGAGCCTTGAGATGGCACAAGGAAAAACCTGAAGCAAGCCCTGAGCTCTCATAGCAGGGAGCATGAGCCAGGGAAAGCCAACACAAAGATCCCAGATTTATCATTTAAATCATCACCTATTTTAAGGCATTCTCATTATTCTGCATGGTCTGAGTTACTGCTTCTGACTCCTCGAGGTCTGCTGCAATGCTAGAACAAAGTCACCCGAGACCTTTCTTTCCCTTTTGCTGCCTGAGAGCCTCATCCAGAGCCCTTTAAAAGAGAAGAGGACTGATTTCACTGGGGCAGGGTGAGAACCCCAAGTGAGCACAAAGATTTCAGTGCCATGAACACCCTTGGGGCTGGGTGCAAGTGGGGTTTTACCTGATGGGCCTGTGCTGTCCTGAGCAGGAATGCTTTGCTCTGAGATAAGGCTTGGGCACACAAATCTCTCTGACACAAGTGCTAATGCGTGTATGCCACTGAAACTTTGATTTTTATTTCTCCAAACATTTGCTCCCTAATTCAATCACACAAATGTTCCCAGAAAGCAAAAGAGAGACGGGATACCAGAAGAGCCAAAGGGAATGTGTTCAAAAATTTCAGCAAATATTAACAGAATGTATTTATTTATTTGCAATTCCTGTCAGTCTCAAGCATTAGCAGCAATAATCAAGAGAAATATCAAGCACTGTCAGCCCCTGGTCTCATATCTGCTTATCTTTGTGTTTATATTTTCCCATTCTTTCCAGCTCATATAATCACTGTAGTATATAGGTTTAAAATGGACTTCACATTATGTGTTGCTGACAAAGCAGCTACTTCAGGAGTTACATTACCTGTGCTTCACATCATTCTGGTTTGAGTGAAGAAAAACAACACAAAAGATGACTTTGCAAATCATCTTGTAAAATACTGAAACTCAGAAGTTGCCACAGCAGCTTCTAGAGTGACATTTTCATAGTCATGAATTTCGTATCCTCCCAGCATTTCAAACGTGTTTTTAAGTATAAAGATTCGTTAAGCAAACAAACAAAAAAATAAACAACACAACTTTCTCCCATTTGGAGCATAATCACTTGCAGAGCAGAGCCTCGTATCGACTGGTCCTATTGCTCCTTGCAAACTTATTGTTTAGCCACATCTGTTATTTTTCATATATGTCGTTAATCCCCAGTAATTAACTCATGGGAGGCCTGATTTGCTCAGACTTCAGACTTTAAGAGAGCACTCCTTATCTCACCAGAGGTGCTCAGCACCATGCAGGCCTGCGTCCTAACAGGGGTACACTGAGTTCAAAGAGGTTTTATCAGCTATGAAGCCCTAATTGGGTTTTTTGGAACTGATCCTAAAATTACATATAATCAGATGCGATTAATCTTCTTTTGATATATCTGCATGTGCAGCTTCTGAAGACTAACGATAACCTATTCAGTGTTATTACAAATAGCAAAGTATTGATCATCTGAAAGAGGCATCCTGCTCCTGTCCAAATTACCCTTTCCTGTATAAAACAGATTAGATTTTTATGGACTCAGAACAGATAGTCTCACCATACAGCTGTATCTATACATAAGAATTAAGTGTTTTATCTAAGGAATACTTGCTGTAGCTTTGTGAGCAGGATTTTTCGCTGAACACTGCCCTAAAGAATCCTTTGGCTTGATCTTCTTAGAAATATCTGCCTCATTCTTTAAAACTCAAACCTGTCTTTGGGCTCAGAGTCCAACTCTGGAGATGTAGGAGTGTTGGGGGAGTGGGTGGGATCCATGATCCCAGCTTCCAAAGTGCTAAAAGTCTGAAGAAATACCAAAATGCTGTTTTCTTTATGGGTAGACACTTAACACAATGTGCCACAATAATGCAAGCCTGTACTGAACAGAGTGAGCATTGTTTTCATTGTGTCCCAGTAATACCATTAGAAGTAAAATTCACATGGAAGTTGTCTGCAAATCAATACAGCGCCTTACTTTGGTAGATAGTGAGTCTGCACTCTTCAAAAGGAGTTGATCAGACTTGCTATTTAGTCTAAAGTACTAATATTTAATTAATACTATTAATGTAGCTAGACTGAAATAGTGGGGAAGATTCTCTGCAGGCATAAACGTTCATAGCTTTGCAGAGCACCAACAAGTTATACTTGTTTACACCAGCCCAGTGAATTAAACAATTCAGTGTAATAAAATGTTTCCTACAAACCAGCCTGGTGTGAGGACAGAATGGAACAGATGAGGAAGAGTGTATATGCTCAACATCAGCAGAGCCCAGAGTGACCTCCACCAGGAAACAACCAGCTTGTCCTTCTGCTGCTGAGAAAATTGCCTGCTTGGTAAGTCTAGTGCTTCAGCAAGCTACACCAGTGTCACAGAGTTATCTAGAGCAATCTGTGCATGTGACAGAGGGCAGCAGACCTGTAGGCCCATGACAACCAGACTTTTCAAACAAAAAGAGTCAAATAATCCTTTTTTTTGTTTGTTTTTTTTGGTGTTGAGGAAGCAAGCAAACTCCCAAAGAGCAATGGAGATGGTCTTGGTCAGTGTGAGCCAGGGCTCTCGGACAATTATGAGCCAAAAGGAGTCAGATGCTTTTACCCTGAGTGAAGGTGGTGACAAACAGGAAAAAGGGAGAAAGAAGAGCCAGCAGGCTTGTCTGGGGATGCAGAGTGCCCCAAAGGAGATGGCACACACACCCTGCACCTCCTGCGTGCCACAGGCTGCTGGATGTCCGAACGTGGCGTCCTGCTGTAGAGAACCACGTAGCTGTGAAAGGCCAGAATTTCGCTGCAGACCGTCTCATGATGTCAGGGATTGCTATAATGGAGGCTCACGTTTTCTCACAGCCGTGAGGAGAGCTCAGGCATTCGAGATTCAAAATAAAAATATCACTCTGGGCAGGGTTTTAACTTTTTTGAGGCAGTGTGGGTTGAGGGGTGGGCGGATTAGATAGTAATCAGTTGAATAAACTCAGCTGAGCTTTGAAAGTTAAACTTCAGGCTGCACAGGAAGATTTGCATGGTGGGACATAAAACGTTTAATTGTGCCTGGCGCGGTTGGCTTTGATTAAGGTGCACTGATAGAAATGCGCTGTTATGCAATCAGTTTTATGAGCTATCCAAGTGCTTTAAAAACACATAAATGATTTAATAATGCACTTGAGAATTCAACAGATATAATTAAGATGTAGGAAAGTAAGGTGCAGAGGGTCTGGGTGAGCAGGACTGCACACAAACCAGGGATGGATGGAGTTCGTCCCATTCGTTACCACAGTGGAGTAAGAAACATTACCTTACAAATATAAATATGGTTACAGAACATAAATGCACTCCAACAAACACAATATTTTGATGTGATAATGCATGTTTCCCTTTGTTACACATTTTGCATACAGGTACGTGCTGCATTTGTGCATTCAGATGCTTATGGTTAGTAGAACATTTGTCATACACTCTTTTCTGCCCATCTCCTTATGCACATTAAGGTTCAAAGGAACAAATTCCCAGTGAATGAAAAGAATAATGATAAATGATAAAGCTATGCAATGGAGGATGAGGTGTTCTCTTCACAAATACTTTTTTTCTTTTCACAAATACTTAAACAAAACCTCCACCGAATTCTTGTTCATAGCTTCCTATCATTGCTTTTCCTTCTCTACCTAAAACTGACGTAGGATCCCACAACATGCTTCAGCATTTACACATTGTCTGACATCTATTGCTGAAAGCAGAGGAGATTTAATTCCTAATGTGTTTAAAATTCAGCAGGTCACTTCTCAGTAAGAATGCATTTGTTCCAAAGGTTTATGGGTCTTGGAACTTGACATGCACTGCAGTTCATTTCACCACGTGGGTATGAATAGATTACTGAGGACGCATCCTCTCTCCGGACGTCCCATCGGGCTGGGCAAGCGTTTGAGTGGAAACTAAATATTCCAAGAATCTTAAACATTCCATAGAAAGATAGGGTGAAAATGCCTTTCTAATACCAGTGGAAGAGTGCGGCACACCAAGCGTTTCCAGCAAAATACAAGCAGTGTTTATTCTGACTGCAAACTCTGCATTTTCCTTCAAAGCACGTCCTTCCTTAAGCTGGAAAGCCAGGTAATGTTTTACATTTGCCAGATGCGGCAGGCCTCTACTAAATGTTGCACTGCGCTGTTACAGGCCCTTGCTTGCGTTAACTTGTTGTGCTTGAAAGCAAATTTGCAAGCAAGTGGAACTTGTATCCCTATCTGTCAATAATTCCTCATCGCACTCCACAAAAAGCCACCGCTCTCCTTTTTCCCCGCCCCCTGAATGTGAAATTGCAGTAAATCAGTCAACAGCCCTGTTTAGCATATAAAGCAGAGAACTTCAAAGCGGAGCAGCCTTTTCTCTCCACCTATGAAATTCCAGACCCAGCTCCTAAATTCAGGGAAATCTACTCGTCCTTTCTACTCACAATTCTGAAAGCCTTGGCGATGCATATTAAAGGGCTGCTGTCAGCTTTCATTGTTTAAGACTGGACTGATTAAAAAAACATTTGGGTAAAGAACCCTTCATGTACTGGGCGAGAAACACGCTCATCTGGAGCCGCCGCTCTGCCGTTCTGCTGAGGGCTGTTTTACCACCTGCCAGCCCATCCCCAGCCTGAAAGGTAGCTGAATTGTTTGGCTTCACAAACCCCGTTTCAAGATTTGATCCCCTTTTGATAGGAGTTTCCTCAAGGTTTGCTCAAAAGAAGTACAGCCACACGTGCTCAGCGTGCCGCCCATCAGTTACCAGATCTCAGGCTTTGTAGATATCAAATCACCAGTTACATTTTTAACTCCAAAGTTCAGGGAAGGCTTGCCCGTGTTCTTACAGTACATTATAGTAATCTTTATCTTGCATAACATAATGTTACATTGAAGCTTTCTTTCTGCCCAGCCACAAGAAAAAGAAAAGCAAGAAAAAAAAGCAAAAATCCCACCTCTCATCTAACTTAATTAGCACTTCCCTATCATCTATTTGAGATAGTCACACTGCCTGTTTTCTGCAGCAATGGAAGTGGGAATGCACTCCCACCCTTTGCTCAGCCCCATCCATGCTCACCACTGTCACACTTTGCCACTCTCTAATTTATACAGATAAAAATGTCTGTGAGGTTGAGCTGTAACCCCGAGCATCCAAATTACCCATCAAAGTCCATTTCTTTCCTGAAACAAACATCTCATCAGGCCACGTGCTCAGCACCCTCAGCCCCACTGCCAGCCCCCCAGCTGTAGGAGGAGGGCCCAAACCACGCTGAATCAGAAGATGGCTATTTTCTGCAGCTGAAATTAATTTCTTTACAAGAAATCAGCATGAGGTCTCTGCACTGTTCAATAACAACTTAACCCTGATGATATTACATTTCTTTTCTCTTATTTAAACCAATTATCGTGAACAGCTTTCCTCCTGCATCACTGTGCGTTTGGGAGGTGTGGGAAGTGCAGGTAGCCAGAATTCCTGCAGGCTGTTGCTGGAGAACTGCTTCAGTCTGAGCTTTGCCTCTACGTTACATTGTGCTGGCAAACCTCACGTTTGGTTACACTGCCCTTCCCCAGGACCTCCTGTGAGTTTTCCACATGCCTGATCCATATTCACTTAAATCAAAACTCCCATTGATCTCAGTAATTTCAAGGCTGTGGCCTGCGAGATGCGGGGAAAAATAATAAATAAATAAATTGCTATGCTAGAGACCTAAAAGGAATATGCTTCTGTATGTCTTCTTTTGACAAAAACATTTTCTTTTATTAAAAATAATTGCCTGAAAATCAGAGGCTTAATAGGGGCTTTGCTTGCTCACTAACGTGCCTAATCAACTCAGCATGGTTCAACCTTCACACGTACTTATTCAGAGCAAACTCTGCCCTGTGAACTGTGGTTATCAATGCAAACAATTCCTACCTGCTACACACAGAACTTCCCTTCTGCATGCAGTGAGACTTCAGTTGCACTTTTCTTGCTGCATGTTTTATTCTAAGAGAATGGGAAATCAAGACAGGAGACAACATGAACTGTAGCAGCACTGCTCTGAGCTCAGACTGTACAAGTGCCTGAAGTCCATCTTTCAGCTTCACAGTTATCAGTACCTAAATTAGCCAATTGAAGTGAGGGTTAGATATGGCAGCACAGCCTGCAATCATGCCTCTAGTTGCAGTACGTCAGCTGTGGGCTGATGCTCAGAGCAGATACAGCTGCAGCAATTGAGGAAGGTGAGTGGTAAGAGTGTCTCCAGCTGTGTGCCTGCCCCAGGAGGGACAGTTGTCTGTGCTTCTGTGTGCCCAGCCGTGCTAAGGCACCAAAAAGCAGTGGAAAAAGGCATGTTTTGGTAAACAAACTTCAGCTGTGGGAGCATATTCTGAAATGTCTGTGTTGGTATCTGTTAGGTGCTGTTGAGCCACAGCACTGCTGGGAGCATGACACCTTGCTTTTTGGCACTGACAGGCATTGAGGTGGCAGCTGTTAGACAAAATATATCCAAGGAACCTATTTTCAAAATGCACCATTCCTAACAGTGATTGTAAGGGTGCCGAATCTTATCTCTGATGAAAACAAGCTGCCTGGCGATTCGCTCCTGTGCCATTCTGCAAAGTGTTCCTGCTGGTGGGCGGCGTGTGTGGAGGAGGACACGCAGTGCTCTGTGACTCAGCGTGTCTGGAAGGAAAGGTGAGTGCAGCTCTCGTGTGTCTGCCCATGTCTGGGACTGTCTGTGCAACGCAGGCTTCAGCACTACTCACCGACAGAGGTCTGAACCAACAGACACGTTTTAAATGCACTGCATCCCATTGCCTACCGAGTGGCACAGCATCATAAGCTACAATCTGTTATCAGGGGCATCCTCTCTGTTCATTCACCTTCTTCCTTATACTAATCCTGTATATGTTTTAAAACAACTCTGAATTATTTTTCCTTTCAGTTTCTTTTCACATTAAATAGCCTCATGAAGATTTCATCCTCAGTTTGACTGTATTAGGTCGATAGCTTTTAATAAACCATAAATATTTTCATTAGCAGATGGTGATTTTTTTATTTATTTTTTTTAATCCTTCATCATAGTTCCTTAAATAGGTTAAGACAATGTTGCCAAACCCAGGGGAATTAAAGAAAAAGTCAGGAACACAGGAAACCGTATGGTCTGTGACAAATCAATACCTTTCTTAATCTCCATAAACATGGGGATTTCTACTTTAAGCAGTACATTGAGAATTCTTGGTCTGCCTTCTGAATTTGACGCTGAATTACACAGACAAGGTCTTGATTATCCCTCAATTTTGTGGTCCCTTATTTTTACAAGGATATTGGACATGAAATAGCTCCTGTCCACTAAGTTAACTGGGTGCTCCTGTCGTACACTTATGTCTTAGTGCTGATGTGACACGTGGTTCTGGACCACTGCATCTGAGCAATGTTTCATCCCAAAGAAATCCAAATCTCAGGCTTAAAACTTGCTGCTCCCCCACCCAGAGAAAGAGCCTTAGCCACAACTCGTTGCTTACACTGTGAGTGGCACCGTCTCATTAAAGAGCTCAGGCTCACCAGGCACTGATTTGGTCAGAGAATCCATCCCACTCTGTAGCTGAGTCACAAAGTTCCAATGCACAGCACAAGTATTTTGCCCTCAGTATCTTACTCTTTTTAACCGAACTGAGGCAGACTCAGAGATTGTGGGATTCATATATATATATATATTTTTAATGTCATCATCAAATTGAAAAATGTACTCTGCACTGTAGTTGATTGCAGTGGCCATTAACTATTACAACCTGGATTAAATTGCAGAAGCCAAATCTGCACGAGTAACCCCATCCACCTGACATGAGCCATCTGCACTACCTAAGCAGGCACTGCCCATAGCATCAGTGTGGCACCCAGGGTTACAAATTCATTCTCCTCAAACTGTGGGTCTACACACTGCTTCTGTTCTCTCAGACATCAAGGAGGGAGTTCACAAAGCTGTTGCCAAGCAAAACAATGCAAATCTTTCTAATGAATGTGAAAACAAAGGTAAAAACAAGGAAAGGAGGGGGAATAATGTATAATTTATTTTAACTTTTACCAGGTTTGCTACATCAACCTTTGGACTTCTCTCCCCTCAAAGAGTTAGGTGTTCTCAGAATTAAGAAAAGCTGAAACTCATTGTTGGGTGTCCTAAGGACAGATAAAACCATGCCTAAGTACTGCAAATCAAAGACAGATTCCTGCTGCCCTCACCTAATTCTTCTCAGAAGCAGAAGAGAAAAACGTGATGGTGGGTGGGCATTAAGGACCAAAACAGAAACATATTTTCTTACTTTGCTGGATAAACGCCAGCAATGTTTGACGGAGCAGCTCAGTGCTTTGCAAGACCCTCAGTCAAACGCTCCCTCACCATCTGCCAGGAAAGTTCCAGCAATTGTGAGCTGCTGAGTGCCATCAGATTAACCCTGCTGGGCAGGCCAGCCCCGTGGGACTCCAAAAAGAAGTGGAAAAACCCAAACATTCCCTCGTTTCAGGAGTAAATGCTTATCATCTCAGAAGTAAATGCTTACCAGTCATTCAAAACTGGGACTGATCAAATACGCTTTGATCTGATAGTGAAAAGAGCCCCAGTAGATCCAATCTTCCTAGAATGGTAATAGCGGTGCAGCTGACTACGAGGAGCAATTTGAAAACGGTTCATGTGGGTGGGATTGCAATGTGATAAAAACGGGCCCATGAGGTTAATGGAGCACACAGCGTCCATCAGGCATCACAGGGAGCAGGGGGCAGCACTTGGCTGGGTGCTGGGTGGGCAGTTCCCCTGCTGCCCTGGGCAAACCCACCTGCAGCTGCGCATCGCTGCCCCGCATCTTTGGAAAGGCAGAGCAATGAAATATATCCATGCTCAGATCAGTGCACGCTTCTGGCAATGGCCATCGTGGGTGATACACAAAACCAACCAGTTCATTAGGCTGACATTTTTTTTCCCTGCAAGAAAGAAGACTTTGAAGCAGTTTGCACATGGGCAGCATGATCTCTAGTTGACTCTGAACTCAACTCATTCGTGTTCTGTTCCTATCTGAATGTTCTAAAGACACCATTTAGGTCTTTCTCTCCCTTCCCCAAAGTGACAAACAGTAATGATGGCTTGTGAAATCCAATTTTGCATTTTACTTCAAAGCGATTTATTTCATAAGCTCCTGAAGCTTTTTGTATTGATCCCAGTTAAGGTCACCTATCTGCCAGTTTCTGCTCGCCTTTTTCTTGCTGCTGACTGTGGCACTGAGGAAAATATGAAACCTGACAAATGGAAACAGCCAGAGAACTTCTGAAGAAGTGCATGCATCTCACTGCATCTTCTGCAGACAAAGACATCAATCCAGGCTTATATGCTGATCTATTTTATGTATGTGAGACAGCTAAAATGTACCCAATATAGACAGGACCAAAGTGAACGTGCATCTATTACGAGTTTCTCATGAAAGAGGCTTATAAACATTTGATAGATGACTTAGTTTAGACGTGAAAATATAAACAGGTATAAAATAAAAAGAATTGTTTGAATTCAAGCACATTTTTAAGTCTTTTTAGACATGTATGGTCCCTAAACATTTGCCAGGATGAAGGGAAAAAAAATCTTTAGATAAATTATTACTATAGCCACAAGAGGTAGTGAAGGACCATACCAAATCGTTCTGACTTCCCAACAAATCAGAATAAAATGCCTTTTGAACTAGATGGCAATCCACTGAATTGGAATTATAAATCAGGGCTACAACTCTTGTGTCTGGCAGAGATTCAAACCCTGTAAAGTCACCTTCAGAAAATGGGCAAGACCTCTGTTTTCTAAGCAAAGGGTGCCGCTTCTTTTGCTTTGTGTTTATGTGCCACCAGAGCTCCAGAGAACAACTGGGAAGGCAGTTTGCTTCTGTCCAGCTGGGGGGAGGAAATGGGCCAGTTGTGAAGCAGCTGCTAACGGGCAAGGCTGGGCATGGAAGGCAGCCGCAAACGCCAGGAGAGAGGGGCCAAGTGGCAGAGATCAACCCAACCTGGTCCTTTCCACAGCCAGGAGCTGAGCTGTGGGTGCTGGGCTGCACCTGGTCCCTCTGGCTGCTGCTGGAGCTGCCTTGTTTGCTTCCCATTGGGAAGACAGGAAATGAGAAAGACGAGCAGCAAAGGTCACACACTTCTGTGTGCCTAGTTCAGCCCGCTCAGCTTTTAGTAACTTCGGTTTCCTACCAAATGCAATGGAACTGGTGTGAACAGGACCAGTCCACCGCTGCTCAGACGATGATGTGTTGTTCAGTCTGTCTAGACGAGATGCGTATTGCAGTTCTGCACAACTGCTCAGTGCAAATCGCCTCACCGCGAGCATTTGTGAAACAGGGACTTCCTCACATGCTGGCAGGGGCTGGGATTGTGCTGGGGTTTGGTAATGGGGGCCTGAAATCAGGAAGTTCTTCCTAAATCTGAAAGATGAGGGTGTGCAATTACAGCGCGGTAGCTGAAAGGCTATAGAGAAGAGCACTGGTAGGATCGTATGAGGGGAGCTGGTAATTAGAGAATGCAGCAGGTGGGAGAAAGCATTGTGGCGTTTGTGAGCCGACAACAGGAAGCTGACATCCAGGAGGGAAGCAACCAAGAGCAAAGAAAGGAGTTGCACTCTGCGCAAAGATCCACTGCTGCTGGAGAGCGCGGTGCTCAGGTGCTGCTGTGTGTTCTGAGCCCAGGTTCTGTCCCAGCAGTGTCTGCTCAGTGCCTGCTCACACACACAGCCTCTGAGGGATGTGGCAAATGTAAATAGAATTACCTCTGAAATGAAAGAGTCTCTATTTGTGTAATGTGCGGTAGCTGTTTGAAATACTTTCAACGGCTGTGTTTATTTGATTCCAACTCCACACGGCAATTACTAAGAGCAGCATTTAAACGGCTGAAACCTTAGCGAGAGAGACTGCACAGGTCTCCATTTCTTTAGACAAAACAACAGCGTAATCTTTCCAAGTGCTGGAACATCTGAACTTGAATTTCCATCCTAAAAAGTCCAATTATTTCCTTCTAATATGTGCGAAGCTTTCCTAAGGAGAAGTCATTTGCAGAAGGGCTCTCAGATAACAAAGTCTCCCATCTCCCTTGGGTGATTGCTGAGCGCACTCAGCGCAGCTCTCAGTGCAGCCCGAGGGGCTCCTGGGCCAAAAGCTGCTGCGTTTGGTGGCTGGTCGTCCTCTGCTCTTAAAGTGTCGCAATGCTGCATTCTTTCACCACCGCTCAGAGTTGAATCATGCATACGCTGTATCACTTCAACAACAACCAAAAAAAAAAAAGCCTGATTAAAGAGTGAAAGGCGTTTGGTGTTGGGATTTTGTTTTGCCTTTTGATTGAAGGAACAGAAGCTCAGTACATGTAACGCTGTGCCAGGTTTCTGGGGTTTTTTTGTTCCCTTTTTTTAATGACACTTAACAGTTTGCATCGTATTTCACAGAGGCAAATGATCCATTGTCTTACTAAATGCAATTCCCAAGTACCTTCCTCGTACAACAGAAAGAACAGCAATGTCCAAATTACTGGGGATGCCCCACGTGCAGATTGATTCCTTCAAGTTACAAGAGCTAAACAGGCAGAGAATCACACTCTGACCCCTTCAAAAACATCAAAGTGCCAAAATATTAGCCCTGAATCCTCCCAGCAACGCAGCCTTTGGTGATTACGCTACGGTGTGAATGATTACTCATAATCTGTACCAAAACGACGAATTATTTATTGATTTTTCTCTAATATTATCAACTTCTAAAGAATGATTACTGGTGTAATAGTTAGCCAAGTTGTTATGAGAACTGTAAGCCCTTTTGGTTAATGCATGGCATATGTCTGAGGCATTCAGCTAATTCACATATCTGTCTGCACTATTAATAGAGAAGGTTACATGCCAATTATCCAGGGTTCAATCAGCCCGTTCGGATACAATAGCTGCAGTGTTCACACACTTGATGTGCCACATTCCTCACAGACATTATAAGCAGCTGGTCCAGATAAGACCACTGGGGCCTTAATATTTCGGAATCACTCCTTCGTCCAACTTGGATTGTGATTTTCTGTTGTTACGTTAACTGAGGTTTCTTTGTTACCTCTAATCTCTCTTTTTTTTTTTTTACATTATTTTTAGATTCAGCAGCATTGAAGTCAACTGACATTTTCCTCTTGTTAGGAGAGAAAACAGACCCTTATAAATGGCTGCAGCAACCCACAGACACAGCAGATTCTGGAATCCTCTAAATTCTCCCAAAGTAAGCACTGCTCTGCTGTGAACACCTCCACATCACCCCAACAGGGGCACGTTGGAAAGACCATCCCGTGCTCAAAGCTAAATCTCATCTAATTATTTGCCTGCTTTACTTAAAAGCCCAACATAAAAGTGAAAAATAATAATAATAAAAAAAAACACAACAAAACAACCAACACATTAATTAAGGTGATTACTTTTGTTCTGAATTTTTACAGCCTTGTGCTGTGTGCATTTTGGGGGATAGTAACTTTGGAAGAGGTGCTCTCCATTTATTTAATCTCGCTGAAGGTAAAAAGCAGAATACAAACAGCCAATTTAGAGTGCCACGTTAGTGAAGGCACTGTGAGCTCGATTGGGGATTTCACCACATGAAAACCAGACATTCATCTGTTCCCATGGAGATATCCCTTCTCCCAGTCAATCAGGGAGCTGCTCAGGTCAAACAATAGGCAGTGGTTCCTTTTCTCATCTTACAGATGCCCCCTCCCTCCTCCTCCTATTTGTGGGTTTTCTTGCTAACATTTTAACACCTACAGAACAAGCAATTATATTTTCAAATGCTTGGAATGAAGTGTTTGCTGCAATTCTCCAAGCTCGCAGCAAATTAACCAAAGCCCAAATGTAATAAATGAACACGTGGGCCGTGCTGGTTGCTTTCCTTACACGCAGCCTGAACTTTTTTCCAACAGTATTTGCAGTATTTGTGAAAGGCAAAGTGAAGTTTCTCTTCTTAGGACTTCTGCTTCTACGAGTGGCCAGGCCACCCCTGGAGGGTGAAGCACACTGAGACAGTCACAGGTAACTTTTTAATTGTTGGAGTAAAACAAAGAGAACAACAACATAGAACAGTTCTGGGAAAAATGCAAAGCCTGCTTACTTACAGAGCGAGTATCTGTGTCCTGAAAGGAAAAAGCAGAAAGCAAGAAGCACATGCACACAGAGCAGCTGTACAGCACTGAAGAGCAAATAGAAGGTGAGTAATTTAGGGCAGGCAGAAGGACATCGATCCGAGTGGTTGGATGCTGCAACTGAACAACCCCACATTTAAACATACGATTGTATGATTTATCTTTGCATTTATAAATGTATATAATTTTATATGTTACCACATACAAAGCTACAGGTGCAAATCCCTGCATACCTGCTCTTTAGAAGTGTTACTATAGAGATGGTCAGGTATTAAATTCTCCTGTCTCAAAATGCGTTGCTGTAACTGAGCTCTGTACAGTAACTCCTCTAGAGGAAATGCGCTCCCAAAATCAGATTTTTAGCACCCTCCTTCCCCTTGCTGATAGCTTTAGAAGACATCAATTGTTTGGGCAGAGCTGCTGAAATTTCTTAATGTCTTGATTAATTCATTACGGCAATGATTAATCCCTTGTTTTGTTTTTATGCTAATGGCCTGGCAGAGGAGAGCACCCATACCCAGGGAAAAGCAGGTAACATCCCGCTGTCATCCAGCCAGGGGGCACCAAGGCAGTGGTGACCCACACAGCCCAACATGGCAAAGCAGGGGTGGGTACAGAGGATGGGGAGAAGGCCGGAATGGGATTCAGAATTATCTTGCTATGTTGGCAAGGGTAAGGACATGAGTATGAAACAGAAATGCATAGAAAACTCGTTAGTTCTCTGAGAGGACAAAGAGCTCATGCAGAAGCACATCCTCCAACAGCAGCCTCACAGCTCTGTATGGACACATATAGGAGAAATGTCAGACACTAACAGCCTGCTACCCGCCCAGGGCCTGTGTCACCCCAGGACTTGTGTCATGGCAGTGCTAGCACAGATTTCTTAGTAAGTATTACTCTAAACGGGGGAAGAAGGCCTCAGAACTACTGTAGCATTGCCCTCCAAGTTCCTCTTTAAATCCCATCCCTGCAGGCCAGCAGCAGCATCCGCTTGGCTGAGCTCTCAGCATCACATTGTGTTTCCCCTGCCTGATGTGCTGATTGTCCCCTATGCTGAGAGTTGTGCTCCGCAGGAGCAATGCACACACGGTGCTGCTTGGGTGAGGCTTCCTGGGGTGCCTCTCTATGTTTCTGCATTGCAGGTCCTCAGCAAAAGTGCCCGGCCCCTGCAGGCTGTGCGTGGGCACTCCAGGTCCTCACCAAGCACAGCAGCCCTCCTCGTGCAGGCAGGTAGGATTTCAGAGCAGCATTCACCAAACTGGAAATGTGTTTAAAGCAAATCATGAAGTGCTGCTTGCCAACAACGCTGTTACGAAAATGATTGGGAATAGATCACAGAGAGCAACAAGGAGAGTTCTGTGCAAGAGAAATTATAAAGGGAACTTGAAGGAGAATTCATGCTCAGATCCTAGAATAAGAATAGAACAGGAAGCTGCAAATGACACCAGTAGTTTGGATTGTACGATTAAGTAACTGCCGTCCTTATTAATGGAGTCACTCAAGTACGACCAAACAGCCAAGCAAAGCAGTAAAGTCAATAGAGTTAAACTCCAGGCTTTAAACAAGCCTGGCCAGTTGCACAGCTCTGCCAAAAACTGCCTTTCTGTCCCTGCACGTAAAGGAGGGGTTAAAGGAGAAGTTTCCTTTCTCTGAACGATGGGGCTGGAACAAGGAGGGGTGATCTGCAGAACTGGTTGTGAACCATCTATGCAAATAACTGGGGGAGGATTAACTGTAGTCAAAGATAGTTAATAAGTAACATTAAATTTCACACCACGTCTGGCACTTGGTATTAATTGCCCTTTGTGCCATTTAGCAGGAACACAGTGCCCACCTCTTCTCCTCTGTGATTTCTCACCTTCTGAAGGAAATGTTTGCAAGTGACCCTTTGAATCTCACAGCACTTCTGAGAAGGGTCTGATGGCTCAGCACCTCTCCTTACAGCTTTCCAGCTATGGAAGAAGGCCTGGCTGAATTAACCATTGTAAAGAAGAGCTCTCTGTTTTCATGTATAGCAGTTAACCCATTATGGGAACAATTTGATCACTCAGGACTCTCCCTACAGTTTTGTTTTGTTTTTTAAAGTTTCCTTTCCGTTTGTTCTGCAGAAAGGCAGCTGCTCCCCTGCACTGCTCAGGTCTCCTTGCGGCCACACATCAGCTTGCTCCAACAGAATGCTTTGCACTGCATCATTCCTGGCCACGTGCTCCTGTTGGGTCTCAATGCAAAGCTCAGAAGTGACACCGTGACCCTTCATATCAGAGCTGTGGGCAGCAGGCACAGTGCCTGGCTTCGCCCCAGGGATGCAAGCAAAACTCAGCTAAATGTGTATGAGAATACGTATGAAACATAAACCGTTATATTAGATGTTATCTCCTGATATGGTTAACTAACACTGACATGAATAATGCAGTCATGAATGTTATTTCCTTTTACTTCTTTCATGAAGTATTTCAAACGCTGCACGACTGCACAGACAACAGAAACTTATTGACTGTGGCAATGAAAGAGGAGCTGACACCCAGGAGGAGGAATTTGTGTGTCACAATAAAAATGAGCCAGAACTCATTGTATTAACAAACAAGTAGAAGAAAGGGAAAGTAGGAAAAAAAATGTTATCTGGAAAAAAAGGTATCAAAACCAAAAGCAGAACTTTGACAGAGCCAGATCCTCCATTGGTGGCTATAGCAAAGAAAAGGCAAAGGAAATCTGTGCACTAATTCATTCTAGAAGCAACCTGGAGCCTCATTAGGGATATTATGATTGCAAAAGAGGATGGAAGGAAATCAGGCTTGTATAACCACTAGCAAGAAAGCCTTATCCTCTTTGAGAAGCCTACAGCAGATCTGAGAAAGAAGTCCTAAGAGAGATCCTTGTTCAGCCTAAATAAATCAGAATGCACCCATTTCTTTTGCTAATATTAAGACCTCAGCCAAGGTGATGGACTCATTCCTGTAAACACTGAAGTTTTACTGACCCAAAATATGAAAAAACTAAAATGACTGTTGGATCCAAAGATGAACTGCTGGAAGTCTTAACATTCTACAGAAAAACATGTATTTGATGGAAGGAAACAGGCACTGTCAGTAGAGGAAGCAAGCTGGGGTTGTGCCAGGTGCAGCATCTTAAACCATTGATGATGCCCTGATCAAAAGTTACAACTGCAGAGCGAATGCAGCTTCCAGCCTGCTCTGCGCTCAGGGCATGCAGTCCACAGGGAGCCAAGCACCATGAAGGCAGCAGCCAGCAGAACGTGTCTGTCATTCATGTCTGTATTTCTATGTTGCCCCAATAGCACAAACGCAGGATGCATGTGCTGGTAGAATGGTGGGGGGCTAAACTGCAGAGACCCCAACCCAAACATCACCAGTGATTCATACAAAGTAATTGTTGTATACAAGTTTTCCCACTTTTGCTTTTGAGTTGTCTGGAAAGTTCTGTGGAAATCCAGAATCCTTTGGCATCAGAAGCAAAACTCATTGATTTCAAGAGTGCTGAATGAATATTTGTACCAAAGGCACATCCCTGCACTACCAGGGTGCACGGCCAAGGTGTATTTCCAGGACAAGGACAATTAGGCTGAGCTTAGTTGTCTGTATCACTAAGCGGTATTCATTCAAACCAGACTTTCCAGTTCCTTTCAAATGCTTACAGTAACTATCGATCAGATATTCACATTGTACAGATTGAAACTGAGATTCAGGTCCTCAGATACCAAGAAATAGTGGTTTAGTGTGAAAAATTCTTTCACCAAAAAGGGAGCAAAGAAAAATCTGGTGAGAAAAATGCAGGTCTCATCAGTTGTGACACGGAAGCAGCCTGGAAAACTCCTACAGAACATGAAATATCAGTGGTGATATCACAGTTCACAGGAAACCCAGTGGTGAGTTTGGTTCCTCATGCGAGTCCCAGCACAGAGAGAAGAGCTCCATCCCTGAGGCACCTCGCTGCGAACAGGGGGCTCTAAATACTGAACAACCCCCACAAGTGGGGGTGGGGTTTCTATAGGAGACAGATCAGAAAGCAAACCATGCAGTGTGTGCTTCCCAGTGACACAGCATTGCGTAGAGCTGCCACTGACCCAGCTGAGATGTGAGCAGTCACAGGGTTAGGGTTAGCAGGCTGAGAGGCAGAGCTGAGTGCCGGCGTGGGCAGGTGGGCTGACACACGCCTTACTCACACCCTCCTGCACTCTGTGTGCAACCTTTAACTTTAGAAACTGTTCAGGCGGTGATACGAAGTGTAGAGGGAGAGCGAAGAAGTAAGGAGTGCAGCCCAGCAGCAAATAACAGAGCTGATGGGTGCTCTTGGGTTACAAGAATACACAGACAAAACAGCCATAACAGCTAAAGCTTATGCGTGCCACGTGTTTATCTAAGCATTACTGCTCTGTGGAACAACCCCAGACTGAGTGCATGCAGGAAATAAAGTCGTCTACGAGGATGTTATCAGAAGGAAATAAAATCACTCTGTTTCTCACCAGCTCTTGCTGCTGGCCCTCTTTGTTTTCCTGAATATACACAATTGAGTTACTCAACACAACATCTAAAGCCGTGACACACTCAATTTGCTTTCAGGCAGAAAAGATAGTAAGTCCAATTAGTCATCTAATAGAGCATTTAATTATAGAGCGAGCTACTTTCAGTGAGAGCACCATCATCCAAAATCATAACGAATGATAATAAATGATATCTGCCAATTCTTGAAACGCAGATAAAGAAACCGAGGATATTACACAGTAACAAAAACCCAGCGCTGGAAAAGTCCCTCATTCCCTCTGAGGCCTTCATCCACTGTTGGGAAATGTGGAAAAGCTTATTTCTGAGCTGAACGACTTTTGTTGCTGCAGCATGATGGCACTGCTGGTACCACAAACAGGAGGAGAAAGGCAGGGCTGATGTGTGCTGATTTTCTCTGCACTCATGAAAGCAACTCTCGTGACATGGAGTTGTGTGCAGAAATTAACACCGCTTCATTTCTGGCACTGATGGCAGTCTCATATCCAGAGGCTGAGTTACACCGAGGGGCTTTGCATTCTAGTGTTCTGCATGCCTCAGCATTGTAGTACTCGTGATAAAAATATTACTAAAAAACCCCAGAAAACCAAAATGTCTTCTGCTGAATTTTCTCATTGCCTCTTCACCCATGAGTAATCATTTGGGAGGTTGATTTCTATTCATCCGTTTTGTTGATGTTTTTTTTTTGTTGTTTAATTTTGATTTGCACAACTGAAACTCAGTCCATAGCTGATCCACAGCCCTGACTCAGCTCCCAAGCACGTCAGTGTGTCTGGGTGTGACTCCACTGCAGTCAATTCGGTGTGAAAATCATACAAAAGTGCACAAAGGGGTCTGTGGGTGCCTGAAGCAGCCAGCCAGGGGCACCCAATGGCCATCATCCCATAGCAGCTGAGAGAAACTAGCAGAGATAAGTAGAGCCTGCTGAGTACATGGAAAAAAAATGAAGAAAGGGAAAAAAAGGGAAAAAGGAGAAAAGGGAAAAAGGGGAGAAAGAGAAAAGGGGAAACAGGGAAAAAAAGGGAAAAAAGGAAAATGTATGGAATCAGGGAAAGAATAAACACAAATCTATCATGTCCCGCCTGTCTGATGGCAGACACCCTTTTATTGGTCTCTCCTTCAGGCAGCATAAGAAAACCAGCCCCCCCCTCCCTTCACCCCCTATGATGAAGGTGTTTTCTGTGTGTTTTGTAGGACATTCGGGATCTTCCTCATTCCCAGCCTGCAGCGGGATGCCAGGAGAAGCGGGATCCAATTAAGGTGGGGCCCAGCCTTGCTCAGAACATGGGCTCCGTGGGAGAGGCAATGACACTATGGAGCTCTTGTGAAATAATTAGGGAAACTGTTAATGTATGATGCCATTCCTGGCTGTCAGGAAGGGAAAGAAAGGCCTTAATTTAACAGCACGAGAGAGAGGAAAGTTGTTTTAGTTTAGGCATGCCAGTGTAGAACTGTAACTACTTTAAGTTAGATTTGCTTTGATGGGCATAGAAATGAAATAGGATAAAAACTTTCAGTGAAATTGTTGCCCGTATTATTCCTGCTTTCTGACCTGCTGTTGTTCAGGCACCTGAAAATTTGGGTCCAGAAATAAGTCTTGAGAAAACAGCGCTGTGCTTACAGCAGGGCTCTGTGTGCTCAGAGCCCGACCCAGGGCTGGGAGCATCCTCTGTGCTGTCCTTAGACTTGTCAGCACTGCAAACTGCAATGGGAAGAGTATGTCGATTTTTTTTTTCCTTTTTATTTAATAAAACCCAGCGAACCATGTGCTCAAAGTTAAGCACATGTTTAAAGTGCTTAAGGAAATAGCAACAGCTTAATGGATGTCTTTGGAGGGGCAGAGTTGATAAGGCAGATTACAATTTTACCGCAGGACTGACACAAAAATGCATTCAAAACCTCTTTTGAACTAAGAGCAGCTATAATACAATCTTTGTCTGCACCAAAGGCTTCTGGCTTAGAAACCAGCAAACTGGGGTTTTATTACATAAATTTCCCCTAAAACACTGTGCCCTCATACAGTTTGTGTTAGCTCTTCTGAAAGCAGACCATAGAGTCCTATTTAT
The DNA here is from genome assembly GCF_951394365.1 of Tetrao urogallus. Classification (NCBI taxonomy): domain Eukaryota; kingdom Metazoa; phylum Chordata; class Aves; order Galliformes; family Phasianidae; genus Tetrao; species Tetrao urogallus. Next base: position 13,048,720 of record NC_136829.1, on the reverse strand, counting down.
ACGGTTCTGACACTCCCAGCACAGCCCAAGAAGTGATTTTGAGCCTTTCCACATACTGCCACAACTTCACTGCCCCTCTGCCTGGCAGCCACCCTCCATGCTGCCCACTGGGGCTCCTGCACAAAGCATGCAGCTTCTCTGCTGTCAGTTTGCAGCATCTAGCTCACAACCTCCCGATCCGCAACTGCACGAATTAATTAATGTTAATCCATTCATTATTCATACCGTTATTAATTGGGAGGTTACAGCCAGTCCTAGCACTGACTTCCCTGCTGCCTGCCCCAGAGATCCAGCGCAGACAGAGCCCCGAGGCCCAGCGCAGCATGTGGTGTGGGATCCCTTGGAATGAGGGGATGACAGGGCACCCCACATGGCCCATGACAATAGTTGGACTGGATGGTCTTGGAGGTCTCTTCCCAACTAGGTGTTCTATCATTCTATGATTTGCCCACAACTGGAAGTGCTGTCACCCTCCTCTCTCCCATATCAGCTCCAGAAAAAGATCAGTATGAAAATCAGAGATCATTGGGCAGCTTAGCTAGATTTATAACCACTGCTGCTTCCTTAAGGGAGCAGCCATCCTATCTGAGGGCTGTTGTGTTACATCTATCATTTCTCTCCCAGCCCATACAATGGTAAACACCTGTTCATTTAGCAGCTGATGGAAGACATAATAGCTGTGTAACTGTAAATAGTCAGCAGCTGTAAACGTTGATGCAAATCATACCTAAATGATTGAAAGAGCTGACAGAGCCTATTATGCATCCTGCAAGCAGTGCTGCTCTGCTCTCGTGGCATTTCATTTTTCCCGAGCGGTGACAAGCCTGGTTTTGCTCAAGTTAGGGGATAAAAGTACATTCTTTATTAGATCTAAGAACCTGTAACACCTTACTCCTGTGGTTAAAGTTTTAAAGTGATCTTTTGATAAGGATTACTGTGCTCTGGCTCCTGTCCCAGCTCTGCTGAGGAGCAGAAGCTGAAAGATATATTTGAAGTTGCAATGCTGGAAAATTAGTTGCGGGTGGAGGAGAATGGCAAAACTGCCTATTCTAACCAAAAACGACACAAGTTTTGAAAATACCTATGGTAACACCACTTAACAAAACCATTTCTTACAACAGATCAGTGCAGACAAACGACTTCTCCCAGGACTTTTTGGCTCTCTGATGTTTGCTATTCCAGCACAAGGAACAGCTTTTGCCAAACACCCCCTCACCCACCCCTCTCACGCTGCCTTTTGCAGCCAGTAGGAAGTTGCATGGTTTAACACCTGAATCACTGGAGCGGAGTGCAGGAAGCTTCATCTGCTGTGCTACGGGGGGGGGGGGGGGAAAGGGGGGGTAGGTCTGTTAAAACTACTTCAGCACCAGAGGATTTTGCTTTTGAGAGCATATTGTTTTCTCAACCATACCTCACCTCAGCCCTGATTCACACGGCCCCATTGCAAAGCCCTATTCCTGCAAGCAGAAGCACACGCATGCAGTCCTGCCCACACGCAGTGCACACCACATCACCTCCTGCAGCAGAGCAGTCTGGGCACAGCGCTGCTGGGTGCAGTGCTCACATCTCCCTCTGCCCCTCCTGCACCGTGGTGCCAGCACAAGGACACATGGTGCCAGCGCAGGGAAGCAAGCTGGCTGGAGCGAGCAGGAGCATTCCTGCCAGGTTAAAGCTACTGTACAACCCTGGCTGGAAGGCTTATGTTTACATAAAAAGCAGCAAACAGAAATGTCATTGCCTGACCCAACAGGGTTTACTGACAAATATCTTCTTTTCCTGAAGACCTGCCCGCTACCTCACGAGTAACTTACAGAGGTGGGCTGAATCCATCTAAATTCAGAGATAGTGGCAAAATATATTCCAGCATCATTCACTGCTCAGATAAAATATTTATGAGTGGGGATTTTATTATTGCAATATCTGTTTTTATAAAGCCTGATTTAAAGGAAGGCAGAAAGAAAGCTATGAAATAAGTGTTTGCATTTTTAAACACGCTCCTTTAGTGATGACTGTCCAAATCTCCACAGTTTCACCTTTTAGCTAATGATACAATGTGACAGCATAAAAACCCACAAAACACAGTCACTTACCAAAAATTGCCTGTAAATATTTTTACATTCAGTGTTGTTACAGGATACTGATTCACTCCATGTCATAATGCCTTGCGTTACAAATAAGCGAGCTCTCTAACATTTCTAAGCTGCATTCCTTCTTTCTTCCTGGCTCCCTCTTCCTCCTACTCCAGTAGTATCAAATTGCATTGAAGTCAATTAAGAACTGCTCATTTATTATACACACCTTGTTAAAGCAAGAGGGATAATTGAATGCCGAGACTCTTTTTCGTTCATGTCCGTGATTTAAAGTAACACGATAGGTAATAAGGATTTTTGAGATTAGATGGTTTATAAACAGATGTGTGGCATTTTTTTTTTAAGGCTCTATTGTAAGAAGGCCCGTTTCTTTGATTTTAACTATTGAAGTGTGCATTAACCTGTGGGGCTGACGTTGCAGGGACGGGGGATTAAGCCCTTTTTTTGAATTTCTGTATGTGAAAGGTTTTATTGGAGGAGGAGAACAAGGAGGGTGGCAAAGGCAAAAAGACATCTGGAGAATGAATGATGAGCAGAGCCCTTTGTGCCACCATTTGGTTTTAACGCTGGGGTTGCTGTGAAATGGTGGCTGCTGCTAATGCAGGGCAGCACGAAAATCCCCCGGCTGTGATCCCTTCTGCCTAAGCAAAGGTGATATGGAAAGGAGCTAAAGGAAATAAAAAGAATCTCTAAAACAACTTTCTGACAGTTCTTAATCTGACAGAGACGAATACAGAATGCAAAATAAACTTCTCTCTCTTGTTGTGCATGTATGGTTCCGTCCATTTGTCACACCTGTGCTTTGTCATCGTTATCAAAATGACTAAGATTGAACGTTCAAAAAGCACACTCTGTCCCAACAACAAATCCGGGATTCTATTGCACGTCGTTGAGTTCTTAAAGAGTAACATTTAAGATATTCTGAAAAGCTCCGAGGTCCCCAGGTGGTTAGCCAGGCTCATGGAAAGCTCACTCTTACCAAAATGCAACAGCTTTACCGTGGTGAGAGCTGGGAGGCAATGGCTGCTGATGTACATGCATGGGGAAGCCTCCCTTCCACAAAAATCTCCCCTGTAATGGGTGTATTTTGCTAGAAAAGAAGAAGGGTTTTAAACATAAAATCAATGCACTTCTCCCCTATGATGCCCGTTTTCTTTTTGCTTTCTTTTGACCTGCTTTTGTTGTGCAAGCAAAAATCTGAACCGTCACTTTTTTTCCTCTGAGGGATATAGAATACAGAAATACAGATCAGATAAAGTAAGGTTCAAGCTACTGAAATCTGCACCCATAAATTACAGCTCAGACAAGAAAGCCTTGCCTGAGCCGTGCTGAAAAACACCTCCTGAAGTGTTCCTTCCTTGTAAGCAGTCTAGTTCACTCAAGGTGACTCATTTAAATACATATTTAAGGCCAGATGTCATTCCACCATTATTTATTAGCTGAACGCAAAGTCCTCAAACAGCACTGGAAAGCCGCAATCCCAAAGCAGAGCAGTGAGCACCGCAGGCACTACAGATTTATTTTACTGTTTCTGAGAGATAAATTTACTCTGGAGACTTTAAAATATTAATTCTCAGGTGTAATAAAAATAAAACCTCATGAAGAACAGCTCCCGGTTCCACAGCCCACTGTCTGGTGACGCTGAATACACTGGACGGTTCTGAACCAATAGGAAGACAGAATTAGGCTTGGTTGTGGTTTAATGATTCTCCAAATGCCTTTTTCATTTTGTTCCTTTGTCCTGAGGCTCTTCCTATTGCACCCATCCTAGCTGTGGGCAGACAGCAGTGCGCGTTTGACTGGGAGGTTTGAACAAGAAGTGATTCCCAGCAGATATTTTTCCTTCAAGAAATGGTATGAAGTAGATAAACAAACAAGAAAACAGAACGGTGCCATTTATTTGGCACTGGGTGTAAAATAGTAACCCCTGGGTTGTAGATTTTCAGGAATTCCTCCACCAGCAAAATAAACTGAAACCACTCCGTAAACAGACAGCTGCTTCTTGAGAATGCTTTTCTCAGCTAGGGAGAAGTTAATTGCATCTTGGAATAAGCAAGAAAAGATTATGTGCTGGGATATCAGAAACTGAAACTGTGAATAAATGTGACATAATAGCAATGTAAAACAGAAGTAAGCATGGTCCAAGTTGTAACTACACATGACTCTATTGTAGCTTTGATGCAGAGCAATTACCCCGGATCTGGCCCACTGGAAAGACGTACTCAGCTTTGAAAACCCTTCAGTTGGTATTAAACGTTGGGATATTCCACTTGTATACATAACATACCACCATTAAATTTCACAAAACATTCTCAAATCTGTGCTGGATTAGTTTTTTACTACTAAAACCCCTGGAGCTCCATCTGTCTATCAGCACATGCTGGGAAGGGCTACACAAGGCCCTGGGCATCCTGTGCTCAATGGGCAGCACTGAGAGGAGAACCTGGGCTCTGAAGGCTGGAGGTGGGTCCCAAAACATGTGCTTCTGCACTGCCACCTCAAAGTAAGCTAAAAGCTCTATGAAATTACGCCTTTCATCAATTCCCCAAACTGGCAGCCACATAAAACTGTGCTTGGGTGCTTGCGTGAATATAGAGATGCAAAACCACCATGGGAGGTTCTTACAGTGATAGCTCTATCAATTAAATTATACCTGTCTGTTGACCAGGTGGAACAACATCTGAGGCAGAAACATCTCATAGTTTGAAGGAGGAGCACGTGATGGGAATGCCTTGCCTACACAGTTCAGAACTCCTGCATACTGACTGCTCTGTCTGCTTGGAGGCTTTACATAGGTGCAGGTCGTGGACTGGATTCAGACAGAATTCAGACACACATTGTGTGAAAGCAATTACAGAGATACAATAGCTTTTGCTTTTAAATCGTCAACTTAATGACTCACTTGGAGTTCTTGCACACAAACTCATACAAAAATCCCTCAAGCAATAGCTTACAGTAAAAATGCTTATGTCTCAACGGGCAGCGCTGCCGTTTGTTAAAAGCTATTTGATGTCTGGGCAAGATTTCTGACTAAGAAACACTTCCTACTGCCTGAAATATTCGGGGGTAATTTCATGGGGAAAATCTGATAGGTGTTGCCATCTACAGCGTCTGCATACAGAAGGGGAAGTTCACAACGCCCACTGATGTGACCCTGCTCAGCCACGTACGTGGAAGGCAGTCCTTGCTCAGCCAGAACCCAACTGAATTTCAGTGCTTTTATTCTACGTTGGCTGCTTTGACCACAAAGAGCAGAGGCCAGGCCTGGTCCTCTGATGGGAGCGTGCAGAGTTTGTGAGTAAGGTGCTTTTATCAGAGAAGACACCAACATCTGCATGACTGGGGTAGAAACGTAGAGGCACAGATTCCATGACCTGCTTGAGATCTGAAGGTGATTCAGTGCTGCAGAGCAAGGCACACACCTCCTAACTCCAGCTAAACCCCTATGGTGAAGTCCATCCTTCTGGTTTTACTTGCTATGTCCCAAGTGCAGTTGGATTTTCTGAACAATCCCATCCCCTGAATGCTCAGTCCCACTCAAGGCACTTAATTTCTTTCTCATTACCCACCCGACTTCTTCCTCCACTAAAACACAGAAGCCCTCCACAGATGTAAGCACCCTATTTTCATACCATTGAACTCTTGACATATTGACACTTCCGATTCGCGAAACTTACAGTAAAAATCCGTATCTATTCCTTATGTTACATCTACTTTACATGCAATATTGTAAGAATGGCAGCAGACAAATGGCACCGTGAACATTACAGCTGTAAGCAGTACATTACTTGGCACAGAGATGTGTTATTTACTATTGCCTGAAAAGTCTCATACATTCAAACATTTTTCAGCCAACTGTCCCTACAGAAAACATTCATAGAAAGAAATGTTTAGTTTCTAACTGAGAACGATAGGTGACTTTTGTTTCGTGCTGTATCCAACACTGTGGCCGTTTAGATCTTAGATGCTGGAAAGAAGAGAAAAGAAGATATTAACATATCAATGAAACGCTCTCCTCAGGAGCCAGGGAGTGGGAACAATATTTGCATCTCCAGTTTGGTAACAGCACGGCCAAGGCTGTGAGTGGAAATTCGTGAATCAGAGTTTAATACCTTGGTCTCTGTTATCAAAATCCACACAAAAAGCCACCACTGAACTCACGTGCTCAGAAGGGGCACAGCACATCACCAGTGAAGAGCTGAACTCCTCTCAGTTGGTAAAGCATGAGCTCGTATTACAGCAGGTGAGCTCATTCCTCCGTGCTCCCAGCTAGTAAATAATGCAGCTAAACAGAAGTAAAACTGCTTTAGGGATATCATAAACTCACTGTTACTTATCTGAAAAAAAATTACATCTTTGTGTAGGTCTGGTAATCACCATGTTAAGTAAGATCTCAGCAGATAAGCATCTTCTCCCTAATGCAGGTCAGCCTGATGTTGGGGATGTTCAAGGGCTGCGTACCAGAAGACCCTATCCATGATTCATTTTCTAACCCACACCCGTTAATAGCACCTGGTGCCTTGGAGCTTGGGAGGCTAGCATTTCTTTTCCTGCACTGTGTAAGGTACCAATGACAATTTCTGATATACATCTAACTCTTCTTGGCTTCAGTACATCTTGTGATAATGAATTCCATGGAATATTTGTGTTGCCCCGCAAAAGTATTTCCTTTAGCCATCTTAAACATGTCACTCATCTCTTAGCCACCTTTATTTATGAACTACTTCTTGCTGAAGAAAGATTGAACATTGCATTCCAGATGACACCACACCATTAACGTTTTGTATTTTATTTTCTACAACACCCCTTATACGCTCTAGTACTTTTAAGAAGAAATTGGAATCCCAACCCAGTGCTGAATACAGAGCCTATTAATCTGTCCTCAGTAATGCTCAGCTCTTTTTTCACACTTGTAGAGCCCACTGGAAAAAAAAAAGAAAAGAAAAAAAAGCCTTTCTTTGGAGCCATATGTCAGTGGAATTGTTAGTGTGTTCCCTCTCCTGAGTTATACTGAAGGATGTTGTTATAAACAAAACAAATACTGAGGCATAGAGCTTTTCACAAAGGACAACCATGTTCTGGAGCTGCCTACATCTCCATCACTATCCCCTCCTTATACTCAAAATAGCAGGAGCTGCAGGACGGTCAGCATTGCTGAAATTACAGCCACATATTCAGGAAAACAAATATGGAATTAGAGGACTGTTCTTTGCCAATCACTTCTGAAAACCCTCAACTTGGTGATTTTATGTAGCGCCAAATGCTAAGCTAACATTGCAGCTTTCAAGCTGGGAGTTCAGGGCCCGGTTTTCCAGGTGATGAGCACCCTTGGGTTCCACAAAAGCCACAGCAGACTATAGCACTTCATCAAAATTAAGCCACATGTTGTTTATTTAATTTATTTGTAAAAGATTTTCTTTGCTTTAGTCCACTAACAACTAATTAAGCTGCCTCCAGATTAAGTGGCTGAGCCAAGAATTACAGGATATACCACATGCTTTCTCAAGGCAAATATTTACAGTTGTTTGCAGGGTTGATGCCTTAGACATCTATCTTCTACACACAGGTCATTAAAAAATGCAAAATCACAGAAATCACCACATGACATTATGTGAAAGATCTGCTTTTTGAAAAGCAAGATGTATTCAACGCCAGCTTGCAAATTGTTTTGCAGATGCTATTTCTATAATGCTGGCATGGCTCCTTTTAGCAAGGAGGGCTGGTGGGGGTGGGGGGGAGAGAGCGAGAAACATAAAAGACTTAGATCAAAGATTCTTTTTTGGTAGGCAAAGGCTTCTGGCTTCTTTTTCCTAATAGAAAAAGTTTGTGATATCAGAGGAGACCGCCCATCAAGCAGGGTTATGCAGCCCAGCTTTCGCGTTCCCTTTATTCGTGCTGTGCGCTCACTGCCTGCTGCTGCACCCCAGTCACTGCGCTGCTGCTGCTGCATGGGGCCTCTGTGGGATTCAGGGAACACGGGCAGAAAATGATGCAGAAACAACAGCATCTAGTGATTTATCGCTCCTGCTCAAGTAAGCTCACAGCTGACTGTCCTGAGTGAGGTTAACCCACCGAAAGGCCCTGATGGCTGCCCCATGTCTGAGCAATCACAGCGCGCCTTCGCTCCGCACGGTGCCATGGTGAATGCACCCCTGGGCAGGACAAAGTGAGCTCCTCACAGCAAATGCAGGAAGGCACAGGAAATCACATGCATCTCTGATTTCAGTGGGAGGAGATAGCAGCTTGCTCCTTCGGAAGAATCAGTTACACAAAGAGGAATTTTAAGTAAACATATACACATAGCGTGAGGCTGTCCAAAGCACTGCACCGAAGCATCACCGGCTCAGGTTTGTAGCCATTCAAGTTTAGGGGAACACTCCCAGCTGTCGGTGGCAATGCCCAGCACCCACAGGCCTCCCCACAGTAGGGCCTGCACAGCTCATCCCCCAGTTTTGCAGCAAGCAAGTCAGGGAGCTCCTCAGTTTGCTTCCCTGCTTCCCACAGTGGGGCTGCAGGCCTGCTGCTGCCAAGTGTGGCTAACAGCAGTATGTGCCTCTTCCAGCCAGCTCCGCAAATGGAGTTTGTCAAGTTACTAAATATATTAAAGTATGGACTTCAAAAGTCTCTGATGGGAAGATGGTGACAATGAAGGACACCATGCAAACAAATAATCTAACACTGTAGACCTGTTTAAGAGCTGGGAGAAGTGTAGAGAAGATTTTTCTCTCCCTCACCCCCGTGGTTTTCAGGAAAAGGTCTTTGAACTTCTTTATCTGAGCACTTATATTTTTATTACAGGAAATTAAGAGGCTGAATGATGTGTGATTCAACTGTAGATCCCTGGACATGAAATGAAGCCATAATAAAACATTTTAATATGAAATCAAAACCATAAGCCTGACTCTTTCCTACTTCTGACCTCTGCTGTATGCAGGGGCAAGAACATACTGGGAGCCAGCAGTTGCTCCTTCATTATATTTCACCAATAAGTCTTTAGGCAGGTTATGTGCTGCTTTAGATTATAGCATTGGCCGTGGAATCTCTAAGAGCAGATCTCTGCTGTGTAACAGAAGGCAGCCCAGGGATGCTGGTGGGCACACATGACAAGGTGGGGTACAGAACTGCTTCTCCACCAGCATGTACTGCCCACGTGGCAGAAAGGGTGAATCCCAGCCTGTGAATTTACCCTGCCTCCTTCTAACACAGGGTGAAGTCTGAGATACAGATTTTGGACTTAACTTCAGAAATAAAGGAAGGAGATTAGGTAGGAGAAGGTTGCTTGGAAGATTTTTGCTTTCTCTGAATATTACTACTTAGGAAGAATGAACGCAGACCCTCAGGGCACCATGCTGCTGCTGGCTGAGCTGGCAGAGAAAAACACATGAGAACTGCAAGCATTAGTCAAAGAAATCAAGCTAATGCTCTAATCAAGTACAGCTAAAATCTGTAATGCCCAATAAAAGACAACCAGCACTGTTGGAGTAGTGCCAGACAACTGAACAATACAAATTTAGTTTTCAAGGGAGGGTCTCTCACATTAAACTCAAAAATCAACAAAGACTGCAGCCTGATGCTGCAACTAAACCAATCCCATGGCTCATCCCACCATGAGCTCCCCTCCCCTGTGCCAGCCTGACACTCGTGTGACCCCAGAGCCCTGGTCCAGGAGCTCAGCCAGCCAAACACTGACACTCAGACTCTGTGGAATGAGAAACAAGTGTCATTGCCAGCACAAGGGAAGTGCAACAGTGTATATCTGTGCACAGAAGAGGAAAGCCTTATCATGAGATTAAGTATTCTGTGATGTTACCAGCAGTGCCAGGAGGAAAGCAGAAGCATCTTCCCATGACTCCCTCTGGGAAACTCGACTGGAGTTTGCAACAGAACAGGCCACAGTTTGACAGCATGTGTGTGATGGCACAACAAATTTAGATCTACTATTTTAAATTTATAATTGAATTGTACTTGTAAATCTGAATCACTAATGGCAGAAAGAAAGCCTCATATCTGCACTTCCAGAGCTGTTCTCCTGCGAGTCGTTTAGTTCTGGATACTGAGCTGCCTGACCTCTAAGGGAGTGCTCGGAGCAGTGCTAGTGTTAAAATAGCTATCTATTTCCAGCAGCCAAACACAGCACTTCTTTTGGTGTTTGGAAATCTGAACAAACCTCTCAAAGGGCTCTCTGACACATAAATAAAGAGCTCATCCATAAATTCACTAATTAAGACTATAATGGAAACGCAGGGGAACTCATGCAGCAGCAGGTTAGACTGGATGACCTCCTCATTCTGCTCCCCTTGGAATTATCCCAGACCCTACAGTCCCATAAGAGCGACCCACACCACCCCATTTCATCTTTGCTCACAACAGCTACTTAAGATAGAAACTGTTCACCTGCAGTCCTGGAGAAAGCAGCTCTTCCACCTTGCAAGTCAAGGAGGTGTATGGTCTGGGATGAAAAAAATTGAAGATCCTCTTCAGGATACTTCCTAGCAGACATGGCCAGCTAAATGGACACCGTTGTCCTGTTCCTCACTCTTCACAGGGCAATTCTTCTGCCATTCATGTCTAATCTCTCCTTAGATATCCACTTTGTATTCCTAGGCCCTTATTTCTTCATTAAAAGGGAAATCACAAGGGTAAACAAGAGTAGCTCTGCAAAGCCAGTTTTGTGCCACCTACAGAAGAGTCAGTGAAAAACACTCAGGACAGAAGGCACTGTCTGGATTAAACACTGCAAATTAAACCAGCCATGTGAGCACATTACACCCGAAACATAAGGGTGATGCAGCAATGCACAGTGCAACAACTACTGATTCACAAGTCCTCCTTTCAGCTCACATAGTACCTACTCAGTGCACATCAACAGCATGGTAAGTCCTGGCAGCCCAGAGAACAACGCCAGGCTTGCCAAACCAGGGTGACATCCCAGGCTGCAGTCAGCCCCATTGAGAGGTGCAGCATCACTGAGGAGACCAGAGTGACCCAAAGAGAGCAGGGAGCAGGAACAAGACAGGGGGAGGTGAAGTGATACAGAAACAAGGAAATAGAGTAAGAAAAAAAAAAAAAAAAAAAAAAGAAGAAAAGCAAAGATTGTTTTTCCAGCACTCAGATCCAAAATGAAGGATTTGTCCTTGCTCCACGTGCTGTCCAGAGTGCTCAGCTTTATGGTCAGAAGCTGAGAGGATGCAAAGCACAGGTGTGTCTGCTTTGGTGCTTCAGTGGTGTGTTCCTCATTTGTGAGAGCAGCTCATGCACCTGGTGCTCAGGGGCAACAGTGATGTGGCTGCTGGTAAACGAAACAAGTATTTGATGAACCAGCAATTAAAAGAGTGGTAAGAGACATCTACTGACAGAGCTAGTGCTATAGCATCCTTATCACAGCTTCAGGACAACTTTGTCCACTTGTAGTAGCTGGCTTCCCATTTATATTTAAAGGGATGTGAAATACACAGTAACAAAACAGCCTTAGAATAAATAAGGCCGAGGAGGCAAGAAAAGAGGAAGCGAAAGGCTTAAAAAATAAAAATAAGAACAAGGCACAGCATTTGTCTCTGGCATTTGCTGATACGTCCAAACTGAACTGTCACGTGGAGATGAAGCAATTTTTGTCTTAGAAGTGAGTGCATGTGTGTGTCAGACACCTTCCTCTTATGCTCAGTAGTTTACACACCAGTGAAACCAGAGACTTCCATGGTCAAGGAACCACTGCCCGCCCTCTGGGCGTAGCATCGCTGCACCAAGGCTCATCTGTGAAACAGAGACCTTGGAATGGTTTTTTAATTTCCAAATTAGAGGTATGGGAGCTTGGCAAACATCAGCAGTTTGCCATAAAACCTGATAAATTCTTGATCAGCTGTGCCAGAAAGGCCTTTTCCAGCACCCAGTCAAGAACCCCCAAGCGTAGCTCACTCCTTTTCCCAAAGGCCGTAACCATGTGGGACTGCAGGAGCAGAACCAAAGTTCCCTGCAGGGCAAAGGAAACGGGAGTTACCATAGCCTTCTCTGCCCGGTGGGAAGAAGACAGCAGGATACATTTCCAAGTATTATTTTGCATCCACATCTAAAAGAGAAAACATCCCCACAATTCATCCTGCCTATCTGAAGCCCTTAGCCTGAATTATTGGGGTTATCAGAAGTCCGTTGACCTTTTCTCAGCAAAACTCAGCAACTGAACTGTAAGAATTTACTGCAGCCGTAACACAGATTTTCTTCCTTGTGATATATGTTCATTTATGCATTTATACGTTTTGCCTTTTTATTAAAGCATGTATTATTAGCAGACAGCAGGAAGGGCCTTTCTTTTCACTCACTGATTTTATTTAGAAGCGCAACTGCTAAACCTAACACTTTCTGATGGATGCAGACTTAATGAAGTAACAGTATCACCAAAGCCAAGGCAACCAAAACGGAGCAGTCGGGAAGGGAGGGATTTGGGCCTAAATAGCACACAACAACTGGTGTTCATTTCATTAAATGCTTCTTTAAAAAAGTTATTGGCCCTCGAGTTACTGAAAGGGCACTCAGCTGATGTCCAAACAGTCCAGTAAGTAATGCAAGAAAGTATTGCAATCCTCAGGGAGGATTAAAGCTTCATTACTGCTAAAAAAAAAAAAAGATTTGAAAAAGGACAAAAGAGGATAAATTCAACACCAAATACTTTTTACAGGTCCCTCGTGCTTCTCTGCAGAATCACAAACGAGAGCTCAGCAATCCCTCTGTTGCCAAATGCTGCTTTCTTGCCCTTTATAATTAGAATGAATTAAAAAGCCACAAAAATTCCTTCATTGATCTTCTCAAAGTCTTTCCAGTTACACTGCTTAAATGTCCCGTCCCAATCTGCCACGTTACACTCCAGCTTTCTTTTAGGAAGTTCTTCTGAGGCTATTTCTAGGAAAAAGCAAGTAGGAAATGACAATATTTTCTGTTTCAGTGCTGCAAGTAAGGATTTTTCTTTCTCCTTCAAATGCGGTCATCCATAGATGCCCGGAATGCACAAGAGTGACTGGGAAGAATAAAGTTCACAGATACTTTTATCACAGGCCCCAAAAACTCCAGGCGGGTCATTTTTCCTAATTCTTCCTGCCAAGAAATAGAAACGCTTTCTGGTTCATCGAGCAAATTGGTGGGTCTGAATTCCAGAAATTCAGATATGCTCACAAAGGCAGCATTATGACCCATCAGGTTACGTCTGCAGCATTCTGGCCGAGCGCCACTTTGTTAATAAATACAAGCGTTGAATTCAGCTGGGTTTAAAGATTGTGTTCCTCGAGCAGCACCAGAGCTGTAAAGCATCGCTGCAGTTCTGCTCTGACACCCGGACACAGCCCTGCAGGTAAGGGGGGGGAGGGCACAGCACAGCCCCTCTGAGTGCCCAGGGAGCCATAGGGATTGCACCGCTGTCATCAATTACACCTCAGCTAAACAGCAAGGTATAATTAAGCTGGGGTTTGATTTTTAATACAAACTTCAGAGGGGAAAGCAATAAAAGACACAATTGGAGAGAAACTTCTATTTTTTCTGGGTTCTGTGTGCTGTCGCATTGAAATGAATGTAAAGATTTTCATTTTCTTCAGTAATAACAACACTTCTCAACTGGAGTGTTGGTAGGACCGTCCCAAAAGTCTGTCCCAAGTTTCTGGTCTTCTGTTCATTTTATTGTCTCTTCCATCCCACTAAAAAATCTGGATTACTCAAAGCACATTTGTTCTTCCAAATTAGCCAGCAAGTACTATTTGCTATTAGTGTTCTGGGTGTTTTTATTTCTCCCCATGCAACACTATCAGATCCACTTTACAGCTTACAAGCTGTCACAGAACACAAATTCACAAATACCATCTTCCTACAGGAGCACAGGGACGCAGGGAGCAGTCAGACAGCAGCCAGCTGCCAGAGTGCAGCTCCTCAAGGACAGCACCCATGGGCTTTCTGCTCACAGGCATGCAGCCGTGCACCCAGACCTCTGCCAACACTCCAGTTTGCTCTGTACTGGATTCTGCATAAGCAGTGCTGCTAACAACACAGGCTTAGCTTCTAAATGTTTGCTTTTTAATCTAGTTGAAGCGCCAAGAAGCTGCCGTCATCATGCACCATCATGTAAGTTGTTCCTCTGTGGAACACCCTGGTTATCCTAGTTGCTTCATCCTTTTTGCTCTTCCTGCAAATAAATGACATTGCACTGCTATCAGAAGGAGGAGAACTCTTGGCCAGGTCTCCCAGGGCTGGTGCAGCAGTGGGCTCAGACTTCAGCAAAAGCCTCAGTTGTTTTTCAGAATATAAATACATGATTTGAAATGACTCAAATAAGAATTCTTTTCTGGATGTCTTCAGGGGAAACGGTTCATAAAATCCTTTTGTTATTAGCAAAGACAGTTTATTATCAGCACACCGTAATAAAAGAACACGTCTGGGTTATCACTGCAGGACACAAACTGCTTTTCCACTCAGTGCTGAACGCTCCACTCTCTGCATTAAGGACCCTCCACCAGCAGCAGCACAGCTCTCAGTAGCTCTGACTCCTCACAGCTGTAGCAGCGACAGATGTAGACAGTCACCTAGTGGGAAATTTGGAACATTTCTTCTTTCCTATACCCATGAAACACTGAAGTATGACAGAGAAGAGGAAAAGAGGAACTGAGGAGCTCCAAAAAGAATACGGTGAAAAGTCCTGCGCTGAGTGGCCCCAGTAGCTGTGTTGCCAGATTATTTTTTACTGCTTAAAAATGGCTCTACATATGCTTGTCCCTGGGTTCCTACCCAGAAGCAAGAAGGCTTTGTCAGAGAGGAAAAGTTTCTTCCTGTGCTGGAGCTGAGTTCAGAGCACGGAGACGTGAATCGTATCACAGAATCACAGAATGGCATGGATTGAAAAGGACCGAAAAACGATCATCTGGTTTCAACCCCCTGCCATGTGCAGGGTCGCCAATCGTGGCGAGGAATCCTGCCCAGCTGACAGCCCGCGGAGCTGGGGAGGGGAGAGGAAGGGAAAGGAGGAACTCTGCTTATGCGGACGCTTGGCAGGTGCTCGGTGACATTCGTTCCGTTGTCACAGCTGATCCCTCCAGCATAACCTGAAGCACAGAGTGAAAGAGATCTCAATCTGCA
Source organism: Tetrao urogallus (assembly GCF_951394365.1). Classification (NCBI taxonomy): domain Eukaryota; kingdom Metazoa; phylum Chordata; class Aves; order Galliformes; family Phasianidae; genus Tetrao; species Tetrao urogallus. The sequence goes on along the minus strand of NC_136829.1, from coordinate 13,033,526 downwards.
CAATGAAACCTGCCGTTCTCCCCGGCGCTGCCCACGGACTGCTTTACACTTTCTCCACTTTGTCCCCACTTGAGCCCATTTCAAATCACGGCGCTCCCAGCTGCAGCCCGCTGCTTTCCACTGCTGCACGAAACCAACACGGCCTTGCAAATAAAGGCATGCAAATACACACAGGCACACACTAACAAAATGAAACACAACATTTGCAGAAGTGCATGCAGATTTACCAAGCTGTGCACTTTACTTCTGTTTTCCTGTGACTCAGAGAAGAAGGAACAGGGCTTAATATTTTTATACATATGACTGTAATACAAATACTTTGAAGACATGTATCTTACAGCATCTCAGTGTGGACATGTTGTACTGCACTAGGAAAAGCGAGGAAGCATTTTTATCCATAAAAATGCCATTTGAGAGTGCTGCCTCACCAAAATGATTTGTACTTTCCAGGTGAAGATCAGTCTCAGATAACCGGTTTAATGTTTAAAGTCAATGTCAAGTTGCTGTTGGAAGTTGGTCTGTCCAGATGAGGGATCTAACAGATCTGTCTTCAGATTAAAAATACACAGAGAAACTTGTAGTGTAAGCTAGAACAAAAAGCCTTTAACTGCTTTACAATAGACTTAAAAGTGTGCATCGCATCAGCGGATGGAAAAAAAGTATCACTAAGGGTGTGACGACAGTTCGGTATCTATTTTTGTTCCAGCATACACTTCTGTCTAATAGGGCACGTTTCTCAGAGCTTATTTTTTTCTTCCATCTTCTGCAACTTTCTTTGCAGAACGCAGTGGGAACTGGAAAGGAAACGAGATATTCCACACGGTCCGAATGGAAGAATTTTGTGTGGTGCACCTTTCGATTGGGCTCCTGCAGTTAACCTTCAAAAATCTCTCGCTTCCTTCTCACTTCTTATTCCTTAATAACGTTTTCACCATGAGAACATTTATATCAAGTTGCTGCAGTCAAAACAGAACCAAAAAGATTTTAACACAGGCAACACAACAACGATTCCTCCTCCCCCCTCTCCATCTCAGGCAGTGGTTATATGCCCACAGATAAGTCAAATGTAACATTCAGGGATGTAACAATGTACTAGGGAAAAAAAGTAACAGAGGGAGAGAAAGCTTTTGCCTTCTCTTCCCTTCAGGAGGATCAGATCTGTTAGATTCAATTCACTGTGAAAGGTTTTGCAATGATTATGTGCACTGCAGACCTCAGTAACTTTCTCCAAAGTACTTCCTGAACATCACAGCACTCTTCTAGCTGCGGTTTGCTTGCCTGACAACTTCTATCTACTTTTTGCTCTTTTCCTCCACGTTTTTTCCCCCCCCCTGAAGTGTAGCCCAATAAACACAGATAAAAGGAATGAATCAAGTCATTTAACTTGAGAGATCTGTCAAATAATGAGAGATGAACCTGCCATGGTTTGAGCTCCTTGGCCAGCTGAGCTCTGAGCTCGTGGCCTCAGCTGTTGTATTGCTTCAGGAAGTGCAGACTTCAGATGTCTGGCAGAAAATAATACACCAACCCAGGTGGGTTTTTTTTAAACCATTGGTACAAAGGAAGTGGTTTTGTTGCTAACAGGTATCTTGTTTGGGGTATTAAAATAATGAAAGTTCATTGCCACAGATAAACTGTGACTGCGCCCCTTCCAATCTGACCTCAAGCTAGAATGACTGAATGAAGAACATTTACAACAGCTTTCCCTCATCCTCCAACAAATCAAAATCACACTCCTTATACTGCTAGAAGAAATCTTACTTTTATACAATAAAGGGAAGGAGAAAAGCAAAAACAAACAAACTCCAAATCTTGGAGAGAAAAAGATGTCAATGGTTCTGTGTGCATGAAAATAGAAATCTGGCCCAAACTTCAGTCACTCCTAGTTCTTTTTTTTTCCCAGCAAATGCTATTACCCACAACAGCTACATTTCCAACAGGAACGGCAAGTTTATCCGCAGGCATGGGAAACGCCACCAAAGCAGGGCAGTGTGTGAGGACAGGTTTTCACTAGAAAGGCGCAGGAATGATAAGCAGTCGATTTTAAAGCAGCGCAGGGAAACGCACAGAGAGCAGCACAGGTGTTGATCAGCTGAATAGCTGAGCTCAGCCACCACCGAGCCACTGCTGGAGCCCACTGGCTGCTGCACATGGCCCTCTGTGCAGGCAGTGCTCCCTGGCTGCTGCGCTGTGGGAAATACCACAGACGTGCGGTGTAACCCAGTAACCTCATAAGGACATTTTCCCTCTAACCCCAATTGCTCACTTTGCCTGATTAAAATGGGTAAGAAATAATTCATCTTGGTGGTTACCGACAAAACAGCCTGGTACACTTCAAAACCCTGTTTGCACGTGATTTAAATCCAGTATCTTCTGATCTAAGAGATAAGCTGTCTCCACGCTGTCTGCTGACCACTACTTTCACAAGGCCTTTTCCCTGTTTAGTTAACTTCTTTTTGCTTTCCTGGGCTACACTGGATGCGAGTTTCACATTTGCCACGTAGGTTTGCACACAGCTTTGCTATAGGGCCGGTCGTACAGCACAGGAGATAAAGTTTCAGCAATTTAAGCCATAACAGCTGCTGCAAAGAGCTGCCATTGGCCAACCACAGCGCTGCTTTGAAGTTGCCATGTCACAATAAAACTGCAGCTTCTCACAAATGCAACGTTTGGGATTACTGCCACAGAACTGGAGGTCCTTTTAGAAATCATTGATGGGGAGGGGCGGGGGGGGGGGGGGGGGGGGAGTCATTGAAACACATTCAGTGTTTTTCTGTTAACTCTGCCTTGAAACCTGCAGCAAAACAAATCAAAACTTTGTTCTTCTTAATGACAGTGTGGAGCACAAAGAAAGAGATCAGGGTTTGCCCTGACTTCCTTTTGTGCTTGTTTATATCGTTGGAGCAGAAAGAATCTCAGCGCTTGGCAGCCCACTTCCTGAAGTCAGAAACAAATAACCTACATTTACTGCAAATGGTATCGAGACGGCAGAGCTCTGATATCACAGAGCCAACGATCTGGTCAAGTGGGAAAGATAGATGGGACACTTCCCCTTTTCATTTATAAATCCCAGCACAAGAGTCGAAAAGACTCACGGCCTTTTCCTGCCCGGAGCCGACAATTTTTCTCCTCCAGAGAGATGCCTACATTGTATTTCTGAAAGCAACAACAAAAAATTCATTACATATAAAGCACCGCAGCCGAGCAGCTCCTCACTAACGAGACATCGGCATTTTAAAATATTTACTTGAAAACATCATCGGAGCTGGAACTTAATTGAAATGCTAAAGCTTTGTTTGCTCCCTCGCTCCAACACAGCTGAAATAACAAAACCAGTCGGGCAGCTTTTCCCCTTCGGTCAGGTATGCGCTGAACGAGCGATACGAGCTCGGGGCCGGGAGCAGCGCTGCACGCACGGCTCAGCCCGGAGCCTCCATCACTCCGGGACATCCCCGGCAACTCCCGCCGTGAGGATGCGGGCTGTGCCTCTGCTCTGGGGTCAGACACAGAACGTGGTGCGAAAACACAACCGGTGCATCCTATTCCACATCTTGAAAAGGTTTACAGACGAGCGTTTGAGCTTTCTGCCTGAGCGATGCGTGCCTATAAAGGGACCGCGTTCCGTTCTCGCATTAAAGCTCCCCTTTCACACAAATGAGGGCTGCCCGTTTTATTCCCCTCCCCGTTGTTTGTTCTCTGGATAAATTAAATTTCTGAAATTCCAATGGAGGGCTGCGACGTTTTGTAGAATCCTAAAAGCTTCAGGTTTCGAAACTTTCCAAACTTTTTTTTTTTCCTTCCCCTAATGCTTTTTAAAAAGCTGCTCAGAATAGGTGCAGCTAGGCAAGTGCAGACGCCCATAAAGCACTTTTACACCTCCTCTGCGTCAGGTCGTTAATGCCGAATAAACGCTACCATCTCCATTTCTCCGATGGAGAGTGCAATACAATAGGAAACCGTAAATCATCTACATCATTTAGGGACAAACGCGGCGTCTCATTCCACATTTATTATCACTCACTGCAACAAAGTAACTCAGCAAAATGTGTGCTATGGGGTGAGTTTTACTCCCGCTGCCAAGCGGCTCGAGGGCAGCTGGAAACTGAGCAAAGGCAGAGTGCCTGCATGGTGTGTAATTGGTCATCGGGATCTCGTGCTTTTGGTGCCATGGGGACATAGCTAACAGAGGAGGCTAGCTACAGCATCAATCATTTGTTTTCCATAATTTGGGAATTTCAGTTGCACCTCTTTTTTCCCCACAGTGGGAATCCATTCTTAATATTTACAAGCAATTCACTCGTAAGCAGGTAAAAACTCACGATCAGAATCAAATTACTGCACTCCTGATGATGCTTCACGAAATGAGCACTTTATTAGGAAACAAAAGCTTCCAGAGAGACCATTTAATGGTAAGTACCTTGGTTTCTTTAATACTCCAATGATAATTGCTGGTGAGACAATTGTTTTTCTTGCCCAATGATTTTTCCCTCCCCTCGTGAGAATTGGTATAGTCAATACTTAGCGGATAATATAATTATCGAGTTCATTAATAGGCAATATTGCTTTTCCATTCATTAAACTAGATTTGTGCATCTGTTTGAATAAGGGTGTATAATTCTCCAGCAATGCAGTGTGTAGTTTTTAATGCTCTCTGACAGCTAAAGGAAGAGCCGTGTGAACCCAGCACTGTGTGCCCATCTCAGAGTGTCCTGTGCCAGTGAGAAAAGCCCTTCCATCACAGGATTTCCACATCAAATCTCCCCCAGCTGGCTGAGTCCCTGCTGCAGCACAGCAGTTAAGATTCCTGTCTCGAGGTTAGGTGGATGGAAATAAACATGAAATATTTTTTGTTCAGCCATCCCACTCTGCAGCCAGCCGCAGTCATTAGATGATAGCAGGTGTAAACAAGAGCTGAGTGAGCCATAGAATGGTTTGAGTTGGGGTCATTAATCCAACTCCTCACAGTGAGCAGGGCCACCCCCAGCTCCACCCGATGCTCAGAGCCCATCCCTGGCCACGGCTGTCTGCAGGATGGGGCACTGCCTCCTCCCAGCCATGCTGTGCAGTGCCTGACAGCCCTCAGCACACAGGACTTGTTCCATACACCCAGCCTTAATCTCCCCTCCGCTAGCTCTCATTTCCCCTTGTCCTATCACAACAGTGAGAGGGGCTTCCCAAGCCTGGAATCACTCCACACCACTGAGCCCAGGGCCACCTGCAAATCTGCTGAGGGTGCCCCCAACCCACCATCCGTGTCATGGATGAAGATATTGGAGAGCAAAAAGGTGAAAGGTAAATCAGAAAGGCACTCTCACAGATAGGATCAGCCTCTCACCAGGGCGGAATTAGAAAGAAGAATCAATGATAGAGGTAGTTTGAGCTACCTACATGCAGATGCTCCATCATGAAATACCAAAGCAGCCTTCTTCCCTTGACTGCGCTCTCCTTACAGCACTGCAAAGCAGCACCGACTTCACTGCGATTAAGAGCAGCATTACTCAGTTTTACCAAAACCTTATTCTTGTTCTTTTAAATTCTTTTTCTATTATTAATATTCTATTCTATTAATATATAATATAATAATAATAATATAAGATAATATATCTATATTCAATTCTAGTATTAATTCTGAAAGTTTTGGAATCTATTTAGGCTGTTTACTCCATGAAGTTCTGGTCATTTGAAAAGCCAAATTTCCACATAAATCAGAGGAAGAAACTTATCTATTAATTTCTGTTTGTACCCACAGACAAAATAAATGTGCACACTCCTCATACAGCACCTTAAGGTAGTGAGGAGGGGAGCAGTGAGGCAGCAGCACATCGTGGGGAGGCAAGAGGCCTGAAAGGAAACTAAATGCAAGAGAAAAATATTGAGATTTATATAGCAGAGAACCAAAACTAAGCCTCTCCTAAATACCATTTCCAACAGAGTAGTGGGAAAAGATGCCGAGCAAGTGGACCAAGACAGGGACTTTCACTGAACGTTCAGCATAGTGTCAGTAATTTGCCCACAGTGAGAACAAACAAGCTGCAGTTGTATCACAGCACCGCAGCACATAATGCTGTTTGAGTTTCCCTTCTGTATGGTTTTGTATGCTGGGTGCTGATAAAGATCTTTTCCTCTAGTTTCATGTTTGCATGGTATTCTTGTGTAATGGCCAAACCTGTCTGGTTACAGACTCTCCTGTCTCTTGTGATTAATTTTCTCCTCTCTGGACCCCACAGGAGAATCCAGGAAGCTTTGGGTGGGTTTTGGCCACTTGCTGCATTACCTGGGCTCTCATTCTGTTTCAGCCGTGCATTACTCAGAACTCAGCAGTCTACTCTGAGCACTGCTTGAGTTTTTACTTCTGTTTTTCAGAGCAACTTTTCTCTGAACCCGACTTTAGGAGCAATCAGTGCCACGGGTGTGCAACATAGATATCCTGGTGTCACTTGGATCCAGAATTTCAAGTCCTGGTCTGCAAGGAGCCAAGAACAGCATGGCTGCTACAAACTGTGTGATTCCAGGCTTGTGAATTTCCTCTCACTTGACAGCAGTAAACAAGAAACTCTGGATTCTTTAGTTTTTAAATGGGGAGACAACATGTAGCATGTAGTACCAAAGCAAGGAAAGCACACCTGTGACACATGCAGGCATGCCAGCAGTGCCAGCAGAGTCCTTTCCTGTGGCACAAACTAATGGCTGGAGGTTAGATAGTCATCCATTCCTGCCAACATCAGGAAAATGAGCTACACCTGCCCTGTGGGGTACAATTGCTCCAGCCTGGAGAACCTGGATGTATGGGAAGAGCGGGCACCAAAAGGTGAATTAAATAAAATTATTTTGAGGTGACATTCCCATAGAAACTGTTACTGCAGCACCAAGACCTTAAGTCTCTTCAAAAAATAAGTAACAACAGCAGAAAAGACTTTGGCTCCTGAGCTGCTTCTTCAGAAAGGAACGTTCTACCTGGGCTCTGTTCTGCTCTTGGCATACCCAGCAGGTGCACAGCACAGCAGGATGGCAGTTGCCACTACACCCCATCCATACTTTGAGGCAGTTCATCGCCCTTTTCACTAGCAGCACTGATGAGCTCCCCCAGAACATGAAAAGAAAACAACGCATTCATCTACAATGTACTTATTTTGAATGGCTAATTGGGAAACAGGAGGGTTCACACGTGAAAGTAGAAGAGTATTTCTTAGCAATGCTCACTATTACATTTGACAGATAGCATTTGCCTCCAACCTTTCAAACCAGAAGTGGAACAGATGTTCATGAAAAGCCAGTTAATTTCCTGCCATTTGTGAACCGATTAGAAACTGAAACATTAGCACACTGACACTTCTTTATTTTTAATCTTGCCCATGTTTAGAAAGGAAAAGAACCACCAGGAGCTAAGGTCTGGTTTTCAGAGAGGAGTGGCCACACATTTTTATTTCCTCTTTTAACCCAAACCTGTGCTGCCGAGGAAATAAAAGGAGAGCACAACGGACTCCCTGCAGCCCAATAGGAAGCAAACCATCGGCTCGTGCTGGGCTGATGCAGCACAGTGAGCACAGGGAAAGGCATCGCTGCCTTCTCACACTCCTACCTCCTGCCACAGCTGCTGAGCTCCTGAACAAAGGCTCCGAGGCTGTTTGCAAACACGGCTATGAAACAGGCAGTTCTGCTGTACAGGTCAGAGTCAAAAACTCCGTATTCTGCCCCATAATGAGGAAGAAGGAAGGAGGAACTTCCCAATTCTAGTTTTCAGAAGCGGTGTTACGGAGCTGCATCCATAGCAGGCCAAGCAGGATCTGCTTTCACAGTTCCCAGAACAGAAATCCAGGCCCAGGTACAAATCTGGTATCGGCAGGCTGGATTCCATTCTAAACTGAATGCTGTCTCCAAATCTACTTCAGGGCCAACTAGCTTTTGTTAGAAATATTTATGTGCTCTTATTAATCCCAGTGGGAGCACCTCAGACGTGCATTATCAGCGATTTCCTGTCCCAAGAATGCCTTTTGCTCTCCCAGCTGATATGAAAGAAGTTACTCAACAGGAAGACCAGAATTTTTTGGACCAGACCAGGTTGTGTAGAACAGTCTCGCTGAGCCTGCAGTGTGTTGCTGACCTCATCCTGGGCCCAGCCCAGACTGTCCTGAAGCAGCTGCTGGGGCTCTGCCTCCCACCAGGCTCAGCACTGCTCACAATGGCACACAGGGGTCCCACTTGGTGGAGGGTTTGGAAAACCCCCCATCCTAGGACAAGCAGCGTGTTCAAAGAAAGCAAAACCAAACAAACACCTGATTTTTGCAAACTGGAAACCCTGCTTTTCCAGCCAGCTGTACCTGGGAGTGATTAAAAGATGACAAAGAGAAAAGAAAAAAAAAAGAAAAGCAGCAAGATTTCTGAATCTGAGCTCAAGGTTTAAAGGACAAGAATCTGCCAGGAAAGACTCTCCAGCCAGTCACTGGGACAGTCAATGCTGAATATCCTTTGCTCATGTGCATACATCCACAATGGGAAAGGCACATGCTTTCAAGCATGTAATGTATACATTGCTTATCTTTGCTTATCTAAAGCCTGAGCAGCAACTGTGATCAAACAGAGCCTCAGTGAGCAGTGGGCTCTCTGTGAGTGCACGTGTGTGTGTGTGTGACCACAGAGCTGGCGTACAACGAGCTGCAAGACAAAAGCTGATGCTTCTATGAAAATTGTCTTGACTGCATAACTATTCCAGCCAAGGTGTGCCTTTCTGGGCGCATCTGGAAATGCATGTAATTGCTTTTCTGATTGAGTTTCATGTTTTAGTAACAGGTGGTTGGACTAATCCTCACAGAGTGGCATGCAACACAAAGCTTAACTCATCCCCACACTGCTTTTCCCGTGTTGAAGCAGCACACACCCAGCTTAAAGGTTATGAAACATTTCAGTGAAACTCTCTGATTTATCCACCCCCCGATATATGTGCAGTGAAGATGTTACACAAACGTGCTCACCTCGACTTTATCCAAGACCTTCAGGCCACACCTTTGATTGGAATAAATCAGAGGAACTAAACTAAGAGCAGCAGGACGGTGCACGTGCTTAAACATAAAGCCGATGGCTGGCTCAGGCTGGAGTTTTCAGTTTCTCCCAGACTTCACCTCTCATTCCAAGGATTTGCTAAAAAGTGCACAGTTCCCCTTTAAGCCCCTTTCCTTACTCCACTTTCCAGTTTTCTTTACGATTTAATTCCTTTCTTCTTCCCACTTCTACTGCTCCTCTGCTTCCCTCTCTGCTGGGGGAGGGGAAAGGGAAGAATAAGTGCTTTGTTGTCCCTCCCCTCCCCCAGCCTGCCAAGTTTGCTTCTCCTCCCACCCTCTGGAAAACTGCATTTCCCAACCATCTGAAAACAAAAAAAAAACCTGCAGTTTTTAATTGACAACGAAATGTTTGAAAAAGAAGAGAGGAGGGGAAAAAAAAGGCTTGGTGGCAGAAAGAATGCTTTTTTTTTTTTTTTTTTTTTTTTTTTTGGCCATGTGATGCATAGCTGCAGAATGGGGCTGTGCATCTCGGTGTTACATTTGTGATCACATCACTCCCACCAGCGAGAGCAAAGCAAACTGAACTCTTTGAGAAGTGAGAGAAGCCGCTCCGCTCCCCCCAGCGACTGCAGCCCCGCATCCACTTGGCTCCAGCTCGTTTAGGGTTTTACTTCCCTGCGCTCTCTATTCTGTGGGCATTTCCTATTCCCAGCTCTCCCAGTCGTCCTCATGCTTTATGAAATGACCAGAAGTCAAAATGGCAAGTGGCACCACGCAGCAGTGCGGAGCTGCAGCCCATGCACTCCCACAGCAGCCCCCCAGCATTGACAGCACTCACCCTCCCATCCCTCCTGCACTCCCTGCTTAGTCCTCTCCCGGCCTTAACTTCACTCCCAAAACTGACAGCTTGGAAGGGGAGATTTATTGGCTCACATAGGGCCAATAGCAGAATGAATAATTTCACATAAACTATGAACGTGCTAAATCAAATCACTATCAGAGACTCTAGAAAAAAAAATGAGTCATGAACTAATTTTAAAGCCATACAAATCCAACTGAGAAGAGCTCTGCTTGGAGAGGAACGTGAAAAAGCTGAGACCTCATTTGCACAACGGTTATAACCCTGAACCAGAGCGTTAGAACTAAAACCAACACAGAGCTTTAGGACTAAAACCAAGCCTTAATTCTCAGCTCTGGGGTGTGCTGAAAACCTCCTGCCTCCAGGCAGCTCCTGTCCCTGCTGCTCTGAAAGCACAGCCCAGCAGATAACCAAAGCAAAACCAAAACAGCATCAGCCCAGCTTCCCTGTGAGCACAGGGCTTCCTCCAGACGTGTTGCCAAAGCAGGAAGGGCTCTCCTGAAGCCTGACACACGCTCTCCCTCTGGGCAGCACTCCACATTCTGGTCCCCAGAACAACATTCTTTCATCCAAAAGCAGAGCTTTATGACACATGAATTATAGCAGTCATTCTTCTGACATAGAGTCATGGAATTACAAAGGTTGGAGAGGATCTCCAACATCACCCAGCCCAACCAAGACTTCCTCACTAAGCCACGTCCCAGCAGCACCCACTCCAGAGCACAGACAAATGCTGAAATAACAGGAGAGTGAGAGGAGCAATGGCCCGAGCAGAAATCCTTCTAAAACTAAAACTCGTAATACAAAAATTGCACTAAAAATCTCCAAGAAGAAACTGCTGAATGAAGATTAACAGTCATATACTCATCCACACTCAGAACCTGCTCGTACAACACGACCCTGAAGTGTTGTTATATTTGTGTTTTATAAACCCAATCTAGTCAGCAAAATAGCCCTGGGAGTCCCACGTTGCCAGTGAGGTTTGCAATGTTCTTACATTTCCAGGTAACTCCCTGTTTAAATGGCCAAAGTGGCAGCACAGTTCACTTGTACTAATTCTTTTTATATCATTATTTGTGTGGTTTTCTCAGTTATTATTAGTCAACAATGCTGAGACCACAACTGCAATGGAGAGGTTGGGTGAGATGCATTGTGCAGTGCTTCCAAAGCGTCTCTGAAAGCCATCAGTCTGTGTGCTGGCCATGCACTGTGCCATCATTTGTGCATGCAGATGCAGACTGTTTGTGCACATGCATTAAATGAACATTGTAAGCAGTGCCAAAAGAAAAGAAAAAACCAAGAAGTATAACAGCAGAGAACCAAGATTTGTGCATCTTTGCGTTGAAGAAAAGCAGCTGCACCACAAGCCCTGATGCAGTGCTGGCTGGGTAGAACAGTCATAAATAAAGGTGTTCTTAGGACAGTTGAACAGCCTTTTTTACAAAACAAAAAAACAAAAAAACTTAATGTAGTTAATAGATGAGATGATTGCAAGACCTGCCATCTCCCAGCCCAACCACCAAATGTGAAATAGCAATAACAGAGTGGGACTTGTGACCCACCATGTGACCAACACTGAACAAAGCTGAATCTCTTCCTGCACCGTCTGCAGAGCAATCACAGGACGGGGGCTGTTTGCACGAGCTGTGTGATGAATCACTGCGAGCCAATAGATTCGAACCAGGTGGCTTAGAAACAAAAAGGAGTTAAATTAGATAATTTGTGATGGCTGTGATCAAATTTGTAAGCGGCTTGTTTTACCTCATTTCTTTTTGTCTAAACGGACCACTCAGCGCTTAAGGCACTTCAGTATTTCTTTCAGTGAGCCCACTGAGCAACACTTCGAGTGCTGAATATGTTGAGCCTCCCACAGTTCACGTTTGGGTTGCTTGTTTGGTCCAATCTGGTCTCGTTTGAAAGCCAAACCTGACCCTCACTGTTGTACAAATACCACTCCCCTACTCCAGGTACTGTGAGTCTCACTCTTCAGCACATCCTTTCTGCATGCAAACCAAAGCAGCCCTCTCTGTGTCCATAAAAGCAGCAATGGCTCCCAGCACAGCAGCCTGGGATGGCTTATCAGCAGCTCCACATGGGTCGGGTATAGATCCCCAAATCTCCCTGCGTGCATCAACCCAGGATTAGAGTATTTGACTTGATTCTATTTTCACTTGGTGGCCTTAGAAGAAGAAACTGCAGTTGCTGCTTCAAAATGGAATAAATTGTCCTGCCTGCAAAATATTGATTTCTGGGTCCCAATAAGCCACTCCACGCCTTGCATCCTGCATCCCAAGCTGCACCTGGGAGATCGTCCTGTCAGAGCTCTCTCTGAGGAGCTTTATCAACAAGTCTGATATAAGTGATTTCTCAGAGCAGAGATGTGCTCTTTCTAAGAACACAAATATCTCTTCTGAAAATCTGCAGCAAGACATTTGAGCAGCACTGGTGCACGTGGGAAGCTGCATTTCACAAGCATCTCACCATGCTGCCTCCACTCCATGTGCCAATAAAACGGCACGGGCCCTCGGAGGTTAAGTGCTGCATTTATTTGGCCTTTAAGTTTTGATAGAGCTTTAGCTGCTGTGTGATCTTTATTAGAAGCATGGAGACACTGTGCAGCATGTCAGGCAGCGGCAGATGTGAAGGAGTGTGTGGTTTCTTTTGTTTTGTTTTTGACTCCTAGCAAGTCCTGACAGCCCTGCAAACATTTGACCTGACACTGCATATCAGCACACAATGTGCATTTCTTTATGCTTTTTTGTTTCAAGGTTTCATTCACCGTAGTGTGGTTATGGTCAGAAAGGAACCATCTGAAAACACACCCAGCCCTCCTGTGATAGGTCTTGCTGCTGTGTTCACCACAGTGGCTACAGGCACGTTACAGGACAAGGCAGCACATGAAGCCAACCTGTGCAGCTGCCCACACTCACCCCAGTGATGCTCCCCATCTTACACAGTGCAGGGAAACTTCCCTGAGGAGAACCTGGAAGGAGTGTGGCACCATAAACAAGTCTCCATGCCCACCCAGCTGCTCCTTGCTGCCAGCTCTGAGTTTGTTGGTGAGCTGGTTGTTATGGCTGGGTCACTTGGCCTGAAATCAATGAACGTAAGCAATCAAACGTGGTGCTTTCTATCAGCCTGAGTCACATTGCCTGAAGCAGCTTTGGGACCAGCCGTGCCAGCAGCAGGCAATGTAGGAACTTGGGCAACTGGGAAAAGGCATCCCTGCCCCACAGGCAGCCACCACCTCACGCAGGGAGCTGCAGCTCACACTCATCCATGAGGCTCCTCATACCCTGAGCATCTCACAACAAAGCTTGCTCAGAGCCCCAGCGCTGGAGGAAAGGCACCCCTCTTCTTCCATGGAGGTGACCACTCTACAGCAATGGCACTGCATAAACCACGGGTCTGGCAGACAGGCAATAGAAATAGCTGAACAGGTTATCCCACCCTCACCGATGCCTGGCAAAGCCATAAGGAAATGCAAAGATCGTTACTGGACCAACTGACACATTGTTTTTCTCCTCCTTCCAGATAAGCCCCGAAGCAGAGCCCTCCTTCACAAGCAGACCGAAGCAGAGGCATCCAAGCAGAGAGACTGAAAACAACAACTGCACATCTATGTTCATTGCTGCGTTTAGAGAACACAGAGGTGCTTCTGGTGGGATAGGAAGAGTTGCTGCAGGGGCAGAATGCAGAGAAAGGGGACAGCACTCCTCCAGCACAACAGCAGCAGCTCCACATCAGTGATATTCAGAATCCAGCTGCATTCTGAGTCTGAGAACTAACGTTTCTAACTAACATTTCTTTTTGGAATATTTGTGGGTTCCCTTGAAGATCAAAGTCCCAGAAGACAAAGAAGGCGGGTGTGTAAAAACAAACAAACAAAAGCACTCTGGGGCTCCGCTAACAGGAGGCTTTTCTCCATCACACGGTTCAAACGCACACAGAGTCAGAAATACATACACCAATAGATACCAAACTTCTCAAGGATGAAAACACTGCAGTTATAAAGAGAAGGGCCTCAAAAATAATATTTTCTTCCTCTTATCTAGGCGTCCGCCCCCTCCCAATAACTTCTGTTTTAACCTGCGAGCCGTGATTAAAGGACAGCGCGCTAATTGCTTCAGCCAACAGGCTTAAATACTCGTTCTTATCACCAAAGAAATCGCAGCACAGAGTGGTGCCCGTCAGAGCCAGTCGAAGGACCCGAACGTTCGCCTCATTTACACAACGATTCGATCCGGGTCCGTGACTCACATCTGCCTGAACCAGAGCGCTGACACTGACTACCGGCAACTTCAGACAGCCCTCGTGTAGGAGCCGTTCCCTATCTGCAAAGAGAGGGTTCAGAACACGCTTTTTTTCCCCATTATTAAACTGAGATACGTATTAATCAGTTCTAGAAGCGTTTCACCATTTTCAGTCTCAGGAAATGCCATGGTTCCTAAGAACTGCAGCCACAAAGCAGAACCCCGTTGTGTCAACGACTGCAGCAAAAGACCGAGACACTTCACACAGCCAGTGCTTCCTCCCACATATAGGGAAAGCGGGAAAGTTTTCTTTTATGCCCAAAGGGTTAAAGGATAATGCACACTCTGTAACTGGTCCTGCTAAGTGTGCTCGTCAAACCCAGCTGAGTTTGCATTCAAAATAATACAAGCAATGCCGGGAGATTCCTCCCAGGCTTCATTTCAGGGCAGGAAGCACAACGAGCACAGGGCTGGTGCAGGAGATCATCACAAGGGATGTCCCACAAGGGATCCCCACTGCCCGGTCCGTGCAAGGCTCTCGTTAACAACTCGGCTCCCTGGGGATGCTCAGCCAGTCGCGACAGGTACGGCTGCACTCCTACCTCACTCACACGGTTATCATTGCAATACGGTATTTAATTAATCAGGCGCATAACCAGGCAATTAATTATCTCAATAGGCAGTTACACAGTTATCTGATGCATGAACCAAAAACACAGACCCGGCGGTGCAGCTGCACACACACGTGTGACAAACCAGCGGACCTGACTTCATTTCGAGCACTTGCCAGCCACCATCAGTATTTTTGTGCCAGGCACCTTTTGTCACTTCCATTAGCCAGCAGCTCGCTCAGTTAGATGGCAGCGATAGGTGGGAAAGGTTCACATCAGGAACTCGAGGGAAGGTCTCGAGCAGAAAACCGATAGATGCTCTCCGAGCAGGTTGTGGTGAGAGCAAACAATGCAGGGCGCCCGCCGAGCAGCGCGGGGGAGGGGGGGGGCACACAGGTAAGCGCGTCTCCCCTCCAGCAGCCATCTGCCCCAGCAGGGCTTTGTCCCCCTCTCTCCATTAGCATTGCTTTTATTTCATCCTTAGTACGAACAGGGCAGTAAGAGAGGAACAATCCCACTTCCACAATAGCACAAAGAGTGACTTCCGTGTTATGGTGTCGGCCAAATCTCTCTTGACCTTTTTGTTTCTTCTGCATTTGAAAGAGAAAGAGAGAAAGGAGCGGAGAATGCATCTTTTCATATACATAAGGCACTTATTCTCTTTTATTCTTTTTGTTTTTAACGGCATTTCTGCGGTGCTTACTTAATGCTCCTGTTAAACTATGCACCGCTGCCCATTTAAGGTACGTTATTATTTTTTTCGGGCTTAAATACATTCGTTTTTGAAACAGATGAAGCCTCCGAAGCTCTCATTCCCCCCTTCGGCTCCTCCTCTCCCCGCTCCCCCCCCGGCTTGCCCGCTCCGCTCGGAGGGCTCAGCGCTGAGCCCCGCGGGGTCCCCCAAGGCTGCAGGTGAAGCTCGGTGCTGCCCCGAGCGGGAACTCTATCGATCCAAAGATGCAGAACGAAACCACACCGCGATGCTGTTTTATTCTTCTTGTAGGGACGTAGGGTTCGCAGCATCTCCGAACAGAGGTTACAGGGCACAATATCTCAGCTGAGGAATGAACCACGGAGGGGAAAACAAACACACGCACACAGAACACATAAATAAAACGTGGAACGTATATGATGAACCCCCAGAAAGGAGCGCACAGAGAAGGAAGCCGCAGGCGCGGAGCTGCCTGAGCGCCACTGAGCGGAGCATCGCTGGGGTGAAACCGCTCCGAGAGATTTTGGGGGCAGCTTTCAGTGCCCGCCCCACGGAGAGGAAAGAACCTCCAAAGGACGGCACGGCTTGGAGCCCACCGACACGGCGGCCCCGCAGGCACCGCTCCCCGTGCCGGTCATGCAGGCTTCGCCCGTTTCTGCTTTTAACCTCCCGGTTTCTATGAATGGGACATGGAAAAAAAAAACAAAAACAAACAACAAACAACAACAGTAAACTGCAAGAGCAGCTCGCAGCGCTTCCAGAGAGAGAAAAACATCCGAGACCTGAAGCCAGGAGCCCTCCAGCGGCACGGCAGAGAAACGCGCGGCCGGAACGGGGCTGGGGGGGCGGGGGGGCAGCGCTGGCAGCTGGTGGGGGAGCGGCCTCTGCACGGGGAGGGGGGGCTGAGGGCGCTTCGCTGTAACCGCACTGCTGCTGGCGCACAGCACCGCCCCCCCCCCTTCTTCTTAATATCACACACAAATGTTGAGAGATACAGCCGGGAACTTTTGAGTATTCCCTACTTAACGCCTTGTTTTTAAAGCTGAGGAAAAAAAAACCAAAAAAATCAGTTGTGCAACAGTGAGGTTACCGCACGAATCTGGCCCTGGAAGAAATTATATCACGTAGTGCTTATAGGAACTTAATCCATGAGGTCCCAGGAATGCTGGGACGCTGTGTGTACATGCACGCACGCATTGACAAAACCGTTCATGGAAAAATCTGTTGCAGGCTGTCATTTTTGGACAGAGCAACTCATTCTCACCCTGTTAAAGAAGCCCTTTTAGGATTCTACTGGCGCTGACATCGGGTGGATCTGCAGGATCAAAAAAATTCTGTGTCATATATGATTATAGGACAGATTTCAATCGAGCTTGGTAAACTATGGAATCTTATCTGTGTCCTGACTAAGAATTAAAACAAAGGTAATACTGCTATGGACAAACAGGGGAGCTGCAACAGAACAGCGGGGCTATGTAAGAAAAGAGGAAAACAAATCACAGACAAACCTTAACATACTGGTAGTTAAAAATACACATAATTCCAGGAAAATGCTTTTCATCCCTGCAATAACAGCAGCAGGTTTCTCAGGTTCACTGAAGAGAACACATCGAGCATGACAGCATCCCAGCATGGATGGTGCAGGGGGAAGTGAAGCCCAGAGCAGGAGGGCTGGATGGAGATGGGATTCAGCGTCACATGGGGAAGCGACCTGGGGAAATGGCAGCTCTGCTTTTCTGGTGGGAAGGGAGCAGCCAGGCTCTGTGCAGCCTGTGTAGAAGTGGACAGGGATGCAATTACTCCATGCAAGACTGAGGTAAGCACTGCAGATCTGTGCAGTGTCACTTTGCCCTGCTGTGTCCCACATCAGTTTCAGGAGCGCCACGTGCCAGAGCCACTCAGAACGTAGCTGCAGCATTTATCATGCTGGGAGAGGACTGACACCATTCATGATCTTCACTACTAGATCTGCTCTGCACTCTGCAGTCCAGTTTACGTAACCCTGACTTGCAATCATTCAATTACAGTAAAAGCAATTTGATTTCTCACATGTAAATTATTTTAACACATGCTGAAACCCATAGAAATGGTGGTAAAGCCGCATGTGAATTCAAGTTTATGCACCATATTTTTTATATATTGCATATTTGTTAGACTGGAAGCTCATGCAAGGATTGGGTTCTCAGTAACCACCACTTCCAGACTGACCTAAAGCTTAAGAATGTGGTCACCTTTCAGATATACATTAAATACATATATATATATATATATGTATGTATGTATATATACACATATACACACACATAACCTGCTAGCCAGTTGGCTTTGGATCTCTTTCTGTATGAAACACATGTTGGTATTTGATTACTCACTATAATAGCATCCATCTGTGAGAAGGGCTGCAGTGCTAATACAAACACGAAATCAGTAATCTCATTCTCAATACCAAGAACTGTTTTATCTGCTTTATCTTTCATATTTCCCCGCTGAGAACAGGTTGTGCATAGGGCTCTGGGGCAACTTGCTTGCAGTCCTTCCACTGTGAACACCTCCCCTTTCCACACCTCCCCTTTCTCATTTGAGCTGATCCTTTACACAACCCAGCG
Organism: Tetrao urogallus; assembly: GCF_951394365.1. Classification (NCBI taxonomy): domain Eukaryota; kingdom Metazoa; phylum Chordata; class Aves; order Galliformes; family Phasianidae; genus Tetrao; species Tetrao urogallus. The sequence continues at coordinate 13,015,489 of NC_136829.1, read as the reverse complement.
TTGGTTTTTCTGTCTGTTCATCATCTGGCCCAAAGCCAAACCTCCTCGTGGGCCGGATATTAAATCATAAACAGTTCAGGACTAGCGCTGGTAATGGAGGTCGAGTATCAAATGCAACAAGAGGGGGGAAAAAAAAAGTCAGCGTTGCTTAAACGAGGACATGTCTCACTTGAACAGTGACAACACGGGTGTCAGGGCTGGAAGCACTGTTCCCTGGAGGCAGTTCCTAAGCCTACCTTGTGTCAGGTAATGCACACCGAGAACAACCAAACACATGCATACACAGCTGTGTTTTATATCTCCTCGTTCACCACGTTGGGAGGAGCCCAAACCATCCTTGCATGGCCCAGTCACCAGCTCAGCATGGGATCTCAACCTGGGATCTCCCAGCAGCAGCACAGCCACACGTTGCCCTCTCACCTGCTCGTTTTGCCCTGTGGGCAGCTAACAGCAGGATTGATTGCAACTACGACTGGATTAAAGATGTCTTTTCAAGTATCTGAGATGCTTGCTGGCAATGATGGCTGGATTACTTTCATTGGCTGTAATTCTCATCTCAAATGGAGAACTGAGATCTTACAGAAGTACTCTGATACTTGCCGTTCACTTGTTGGTAGGGCAGATATCATCTAGATGTGCCAAGACAAAGTAGACAAAAAGCAATACTTAGATCAATGGAGTAACCCACAATACACATATTCGATCCTGAAAACAAAAACAACGTCCCCAAAACCAACAGCACTGTTTCTGGTGAACGCTTCAAGTCCATTTCTGAACTCAGCGGCTTTTTCGGCTTGCGTAGGAAATAACACCGCGGTTTTACCGGGAGCCCAATCGGGAGAAAAAATTCAAAACAAACGAGAAGGTTGAAATATGGTAATAGCGTCAGTTTAGAGTGATCATCACAGATCTCACTGTCAAAGAAACAGCATTCGTAAGAAGTTCTTTGAGAAGTTAGAAGCCAAGCACCCCAAACAGGAGCATGCATAACCATGAGCTGCTTGGAAAATTCCTGGCAAACACCACCTAAGAACAAAGATACATCTGTGAACAAAACGCTTAAGGAACACTCTTTGCAAAGCCTTAAATACCGCTTCTATCTTAGAATACAGGCATTTACAAGTCGTTTTGCCAGCAAGCAGTTGTAATTTTAGTACAATGTTTGTTTCCAAGTACTTGAAAGCACCTACTCTCGTGTAACGGACTAGAAATAGTCACTGCCAACTTCACCCTGTCTGCAGAAATCACTGGTTTTTCCTCCCTGAAGCTGGAAGAATGAAGCACAGATTTATCAGAAAGAAAGAAAAAGAATATCCTCTCTAAATTCCTCCACTTCCAACATATGGTTTAGTTTCAGTTTCCTCCAAGCTACAACAATATGCTTTACAGGAGACAAGATGACGAATGCTCGATTTCGGGCTCAGGAGAAGCAAACAACTTTCTCTAGAAGCACATGCTTTGTTTCAAAGTGACATTTGGTACGAGCCCCGGTGTCCGTGTTGTGTTACATCACTGCAGGTCAACTGCCGGCACCGACACGGGACAGGGCAGGCTGCCCTTAACCCTTCCTGCTCTGCTTCTCCCGGGCACTCCGCACGTTCCTTTTGCACCTCTTCTAAATCGCAATCAAGGCTGGCTACGAGCTTTAAGTTCACGGAGGCCGAGGAAGGGATTAACACGGCAACGGCTTCAAAATACACCAGAGGAGCGTTTAGCACGGCGTGCAGACAGCGGCGTTCCGATGAGCCGTGCCGGGAGCCATCGCACAGCGAGATGCTGCACACAAACCTGGCTCCTGCCTGCAAAGACGCACAGCCCCCTCTCCCCACCGCCAGTGCAAAAAGGCAGGGCTTGCTGCTGCTCTGAGGATTCCCACTACTTCTGGCTATCAGTAAGTTTACATTTTAGCACAGCCATTTACCTTTCACAAAGTATCAACCGGGATCAGAGCTGTTTATGTTTCCAGGTTGAAGTTAAGTGGCTGAATCCACGTTTAAACTTGTAAGTCAGTAAGGTGATTTTGTTACATCACCGACTTACAGGTGCACAACATTCCCAGAACCTTCACAAACGAGCCAAGATACTGCCACAACTTTCCAAACCAAACACACCACGGGCTCCAGAAGACCTAACACCAGACAGGCTTGCTTACTAAGGGCCGACATCCCCTTAAGAGCCCATAAGACCCCCCGTGAAAGACTGAACACACACCAGAACAGAACAAACCACCCCCCCCCACCCAGCCCATCTGCTCCCATTTGGGAACAGACCACTCCTACCTGGACCCTCTCTGCACTCAGTCCCCTCTCAGGGCAGCTGCCATGCTACCTTTATATTCTTTCCCAATCCCTCTCAAAGAGAGTTTAGCTCCTTTACTGCCACCAGCTGTGCCGGCCCACCCCACGGCAGCAGTTAACCCTTGCAGGACCTGTGTGTCCCACCACCACAGTAGAATATGGGAGACAAGGCCTGGTGTCCCTCATAAGCTTACCAGTAGGATTGATCAGAGGTTAGAGAGTGTGAAAGGGGACCCCAAAAGTTCTTCAAGAACAGTCATTATATTTCTAAAAGCTTTAATATGGATTTAGTTTACACTGGAATTAAATTTGCATGGCTCGTGTTTCTGATGGAGTCCTTTGCTACAGCACAAACAACCACCAAAATGCTTCTGTGCCCAGCGTCAGTGAGTTCCCTGGGTACTCAGAGCTGTTTCACATTTACCTGGGTCTGCTTCAGGATTGGGATTGTGTTGAGGATCTGTGTTCACTGTTCTCCATACTCTGCTGTGGTCATAAGGGAGCCCACTGCTCTGTGTCAAGGTGATGGGGCAGTGTCAAGTGCTGCATCACCTGATTGCAGTGATGTGATAAGGGAGGAATTTGGACTTCGTACCTTTCCAGTTTAAAAGCAAATTGTTAATGCTTCCTCTGCAGGATTAAGAAAAAGCAAAGAATGTTGATAAGGGATTTATTTTTCTTCAAAGCTTTTGATAATTTGTTCTCAAAAAATAAAATAAAATAAAATAAAATGCAGTGTTGAAGGAATCTGTTCAGTCCTTCAGTCTCTGTCAAGGCGGGTGCAGAATTTCCTGTTTTTGTATTCTCAGAACTGCTAAACTGCTGAAGTTGCCAGTAAAGACTTGGGTGTGTTATCCAGAAGAGGTGGAGCCTTCAGCAAATCCAGCTTCTTCAATGATACTCTCAGATGAGTATAGAGAAATTACAGCTATCCCATCTCTGTGCTCACAAGTGGGCTCAGCCCCCACAGCCACAAATTCTCTGCACTCTAATCCTGTGTGTATTATTGCCATGCTATCCTTTCTCAGTATGAAACCACAGATTTTCTTGCATGCCTCCCCAAAGCCAGCTGTAAATGCTTACATACACTAGAGCACAAAGGTAGGCACAATGCTGTAAAAGCACAAGGTGCAGGGCTAGCAGTGTGACACGCAGCCACATATACCCACCTGGCAGCAGATTTGTCCATCCCCTGCTCTCAGTGTGAGCACACCTCACCGGTTATCTCTAAAGCACAGCTTTGTCATTAAGGAGCAGAACACAGCTCCTGCTCCCAGCTGGAGAGCTGCTCCAGCTCCACACCATGCTGAGGTGGGATACAGGCCTGGCATGGCCAACAAGTAGACAGCACAGGTGCGAGGTGCTCTCAGGTGTGTTCCTTTCTTTGCCAATCTTCTCCTTGGAAACACAATTCAGCAAGCAGTTTCAGTAAACATGCAACCCATGAGGAACCTCAGAAGATGTATTGCACAGGAACCAGACCATTATTATGATATTTTGGGGCATATAAGCATGGCTAAGAAAAGCTATGACAACATGAAAAACATGAGAAGTAATGTACCATGAAACTCAGTGCCCCAGGAGCCTGTGCTCTGCATGAGTCTCATGCTCAGATGGGCTCCCAGGTGCTGAGCAGCCCAGCATGCAGGCAGTGAGGCTGAGGACATAGGGAGGGTGAGGGGCCCAAGGGCAGCCCTGTGCTGGGCCTGCAGAGCCACAAGGGCTGCTCAGAGCCTCCAGCCTCGCTGCAATGTGCAGGACAGGCTTGCAAAGGGTGGTTTGTTGCTGTTGTTGATGTATTTTGAGAGAGGCTGAGGGTGATGCTTACACTAGTTAAGTACTAGCTGCTGAAGTGCAATTATTTATTTTGTGTGTACTGGTAATTAGCGGCTGGTTATGCTTACAATTAATGGGTGGACTGTTTGAAACTGGATATTACATTGTTCTGTGCAGGCTGTGTGCTGTACGAGGCAGTGCAGGGCAGCTTAGCTGGGAATTATCTGTAGAACCCACCTTGAAGTGACATGAAGTTAGACATCTGGACAGATTCCAGAGAAGAGCAATTGAGCTCTGATATACTTTCAAAGGAGATGATTTGCTTTCAGGCTATGAAAACCCACAGCACCCAGGCTGCTGCGATGGTGCTCGTCTCCACGTTTGGACACAGCATGGCCCAGTCCAGCTCAGCTGTGCGCTGCATGCAGGAGGGCAGGCCAGGGAGTAAATGCCTGTCCACTGCAGAGGAGTGCTTCACACACAAAAAGCAGCGTTTAAAATCCATTCCCTGGGTTATTTGTATCATCATGAGATCGCGTTTTGCGCTTCAAACTCTTCTGCACGCGCATATCTGAAGCAGTCTGATCTGCTTCAATTCCCCTCAAAAGATCTTATGTACAAAACCGGGGCTGTTTGCTGACAGCGCAGCCTAAATGCAACGCCTTGGTTTGGCCGCTCTTCTCCTTTGTCTTGGATTGCAGTCCTTCCCAAAGCTTTGATTTCCCAACGACCCATTAAGCTTTACCGGGCCCGAACACAACAGCTGTACTTTCAGGTTTCTTACACAGCGTGTGGAATGCGGAAGCTCGACTTCACTGGGGATGCATCTCCTAAGACTTTAGTTCCTCCTGGGGCTCCCAGTGCTGCTTTGTAAGAAGGCTGACTCGCTTCCTCAGAGCTCTCGTTTTCCTGTTGTCAGAGAGGAATCAAACAACACGGGGAATTTCTCTGCAGGACGCAGTGCCAACAGAACCCTTGTTTCATCTGCAATAACAGCTCCGTGGCACCGGGGCACCCGCGGCCAAACTTGCTGTTTTTCTTGTTTTTCTGCCAAGAGGATTTCCTGATTCCTGGCGTTAACCCCACCGCCAAGGCACAGGGACAGAGCTCATCTCACAGCCCTCGCTGCCTCAGGAGGACAGAATGGCAGTCAGTGCAGTTCTGCTCCTCGAAGCACAGACCAGCAAAGAGCTATCTTATACAGAAGATCTGATCTATCTGTAATATAATAACATTTATACTATCTGTAATGCAGTAATAATAATGTATGGTGCCTATAATACAATTAATTAGCCTGTGGGTTGTTTTTTTTTCATTTGAAAATAGATTAAGTGCTGTTCTAACACAGAGCCAATTTCGTGGGGCTTGAAGTCACTGTTACAGCATGATAGCTTATTCTGTTTTTCTGATGGCATTCACTGTGCTGACATCTAGCTCTCTCATACACACATGTAACCATGCTGACTGTCACACCATAGCCTTGCATTCACTGATTTGATTAAAACTGTGTGTTCCTGTGGCACAGACAAAGCCTAAAACCATTTTGTTTTGTTGCAGTGTTGGATTTAACAATCCCAGTTCTTCCCTCTTGATGCCATAAAAGGAGACCCAGGTCTCATGCAGCAGTAGAAGTACTCTGTTATGAATCAGGTTTGAAATCTGTAAGCAGTCGCTGTTGGGTGATATCTGCGTATGTTAAAAGCCCATGGAGCCTGGGAGCAGAACAGAAAGTGCTACTGTGACTAAAAGGCCTTTTGTCTCTGCTTTCTGCACCCAGAAGCAAGTTTTGGTGGTCTGCATCAAGCCCACAGGGCAGTGCAGAAATATTGTCCATCTCCGGTGATTCCTATGAAGAAAAATGACTCTTTTACCTCGTTCTTCTTTGGCTCATTTCTCGTTAGAAATGTAGTTCCACAGACCTTACAGAATTCACATTTGGTTGCCTGTAGTAATCCTTTCTCAAATAACGACAGCTATTCACTTCACAGGCAGGACTTCAACGTGTTGATTTATACCTAAAGGTCACATCAGTCATCCGAGAACAGGGATGTAAATAAAGAATTTTGTCTCCAGATTAAAGCAGCTTTTAATTTTTTTGAAAGGATTAGTATTCGTTTATTTAATCGCAAGGAGCCAATAGCGTACAGTACTGCATCTTTCAGGCACAAATGTGCCTTAAAACATCAGGCTTATGGCTCCTTGTTTGAGTGAGCCCAGGGCTGAATAAAGGCACCAACACCTCTGTTTTCTGCAAAATTTATTAACACAGTTATTACAGGAGCCTCGTGAAGCAGGGAGCTGCCTGGGCAGCTTTGATTTTATTAGGATTAATTACAAGTACGAATATAAACAAATATCGGAAGCAGCTAAGTATTTCTTCCTATCATCTGCCGAACATTAGGAGCAGGATCGAGGCGCAGCCTGGCGTTAGGGCAGCGTGGGGACGCGGCTGCCCCCGTGTGTTCCCATTAGGACCTCAAACAGCTTTAAATCTGTTATCCTGCCTCGCCAAGGCAGGAGAGAAGTTGCCTCAATCACGGAAAACCTTTGCGTTTTAGCTTTGTAATTTACATTAATAACCAAGACGAAGCGTAACTTTAGAGCCGCTGATTCTATCGGACTGCAGGCTTGTGGCTAATTTCAGCGCTACAGAAAACCACGAAAGGTGACTTGGTTGTTTTTACATTGAAGTATAACGTTTATCAGAGGGGATTTTCTTTTCCTGGCTAATTTAAAGCTCTCTAAAGCTGAGGATTTGTTGCTCACACCCTGCTGCACAAACTGCATTCCTTTGTCACGTGCACTTTTTCTGCTATTTATTTAATTCACTGCCGCTTTCTTACCTTACATTCCCTACCTTCCACAGACTAAAAATCACCCACATGACCTTTCTTTAAATACACTGCTACACACTCTTGATGATCTTTACATTTTCTTTCTAACATCTAAAGAACAAACCCTGCAAATGATACACCTTACATGATACTCCGGCGTTTGCTTGAGCCTCGGGCATTTGATGACAGCCACGTAAAGGAAAATAATGAGTCATCTCTGGTGCAGGTGAGCTCACAGGGAGCTGCCCATCCTCCCACAGCCAAGTGCATTCATTACTTGGATTTCCCAGCAGGTAGGATAGAGACGGGATCTGTTTGCACTTCAGCATCAGACATCCTTTTGGAACCCTGTGGAATAAGATACAGAAATGTGTAAACTTTTTGTTGTTGGCATTTCAGAACAGTTAGGTCAGGGATTACATGTTACAGCTTCCCTAGTAGACATCACCCACTCGTTCTCATTCCTGCTCTTTGCTTTTCCTAATCGATCCCTCACTTAGTTTAGATTAATATATGAACACATCCTGACAGTCCCAGACCAACACCGCCTGCGAGTTTGCTTAACTTATTATTTTAATGTATTTCTAATATAATTTTCCCAATCAACATAAAAAGTGATTGTGCTTATGAAGTGGACCAACATACCAGAGACATGTTGCTGCTTACTTTCAGTATTACAGTTTTGGCCAATTCTCACTAAAATATCTCTGGCCTACATGGTTTATTGAAGCCATGCTGGGAGCTTCTCAAGCATGATTAATAGTGTATTATAGCCAGCCTTGGTCTGCTCTGAGTTAAAGGAGCATTAAATACTTTCATGCACGACAGAAATCTGACAATGTTAGAGTGATAAAACTTTTCTACACGACACATATAATTCCAGGTCTGGAACCAGTTCAAGACACTAATCCAGTTTAGGTTGAGGAAGTGCACAGATCCAGCTTGCCAACTAAATTTTTGGCTAATAATTAATAGAAACTTGGCTCTAGTTTAAGGTACCTTGACCTGATTTTGCTGGCCTTGAAGCCATTGAATCTCAAGAACACAGCAGCAAAATGGATCCACAAACACTAAGAGACGGCTGTTAACAGTGTGTATGGATGCCAGTTCTGTTTGTAGCCCCATGCCTAAATCATTGCAGGCTGAGCAGAAAAACACAGTGACAGTGCTAAATGGGCTGTGTGCTTTCCCTACAGTATGAACTGTGCAGAATCGTACATGAAATGTCCTTTCACACAGCATGCTTCATACTGGGAGCCTGACTCATCACTTCGAGACACCATGGGACTATTCCGTGTCACATGGGGAGAGAAAGACCTCAACTTCCTCATTCCTTTCAAAGAAATAAGATCAGTGATTTTTTTATAGTGATTAGACTTCATTGCACTGATATCCCTTTTCACCTTTGTAAATCTAAGTATAAAGAAGAGCGGACAGCAATTGCAATGGACTGAAAACATCTCCTGCCTGAATGTAACTGCAGTCCTGTGCTGGGGTGGGTGGGTGAAACACCATTGCTTGCTTCCAGTTACCATTCTGAAGATGCTAGAACAGAATGATTATTGTTTTGTCACTTATGTGCAGCAACAAATAAAAGACACTTTAAAAAATAACAAGCTGTAATGTCTGTCACACAATGCCAAATGTCATTTGTTTGGTGAATATGACTTGTTTGCATCATTAGGGTTTGTCCAGCAATCCTAAAAACCTCCTCAAGTTAGATTTCCTCCTCTATAAGACTCACTTTGAGCTGCAGTTATTCCGTCCAACACGTGAAGATACTGAATCTATGCTGATCTACAAAATAAGATGATACCATTTGCCATCCTTCCTGTAAATGATGCAGATTGGGTGGAGGAAGGAGAAGGGGAGGTAAAGGTCATTTCAGATAATCCCTGTTTTGACTCATTTAGCACATTTGCAGAAGTGTCTCAAGTTATTTGCCAATACTGGTCTCCCTGCTGCACCCATTTTCAAGGTGATTGCTGAGTAAAGCAGGAAGCAGTGAGGGAGAGGGCTGATGATTCTTGTTAAACTGGAATTTCCAAGCACCGCATAAAATAAAGAACTTTGTTCCTGCCCTTTTAATGGCCAAATTCCAGCTCTGCCATCAGAGACTTAAGCACAGGTATTGCTGCCCGTGTCTCGCTCTCCATTACTCTGCACGGCCCTTTTCAGTGCAGTGAAAGTTGTCTGCATTTGTGACAGCTTGGCTGGAACACACTTTGGGCAGAACGCCTCCAAGTGCACACCCAGCAATGTCACAGTGCTGGAGGGGTTTTTTGATCAGAAGTTCGTGTCAGATCTGAATAGGTCAGAACGTTTCCCATGTGCTGAGCACTCCCAGCTTCTGACAATGTCAGTATGAGTTATTCCAGCTCAGAAAATGATGTAATTATTTGTTCTTTTATTATCAAATCTAACTTTTCTGAATGCCTTCGTATTTCATGTAGCTTAGAAATTCATCTCTTTAGCCATAAGAGCAGATATTACACTTGCAGTCTGTGCCAAAATCACGCAGCCAGGCCATAGTATTGTTTGCCTGCATAAGTGGCTTCATTTGTATTAAAAATTTCAGTATTTTTCAGCCCAAATGGGAGCAGATGTTTGAACTGAAGCTTCTCCATCAGCTGCATTCCTGGACTATGACATCCTCTCACTCTTTGCCCTTTCCCAGAGGACTCAGTGCATTGAGGAGAAAGTGGTGTTAAAATAGCTGCAATGGAAATAGCTTGCCAGAGTTCAGGAGGAGCTCAGTGGCCATGGGTTATGCAAGCCAGGCCTCCTGTATCTCTTTCTTAGTGTGTCCTGCTTCTGTTCCATCAGCACAAAGCTTAGTATTTTTTCTGAGTTGTTACCAGAGATCTGCACCATTATCTCTAAAAGAAATTTCTGGCATTGGTTTGTGTCTAATCTAATGCTTTCAGATTAATGAGTCTTCCTTCCTGGGATTGTGCCAAGAAAAAAAGATTTCTCCTTTTGATTTCTCTGGGTCCCAAGATGAATGAAACCAGTGCAAGTTGGTAGGTACTCCAAGTTCCAGAGTTCCAGAATTTCCTTGCTCCCATTAAATACATAGGAACATCCCAGGGATTCTTACAGATCAGGATTTTACCCTGAACTGTGTGTGGGGGGGAGAGGGGGAGAAATGCAGAAAACAGAAGTGGCTGAACTGTCCTACTGCCAACCATATTGCCAAATGACATTTTCTTTTGTTCTTAATCCCCCTACCAATATTTACTATTTGGGTAACTCAAATAGCCTTCGCTGGGATACAGAGTAATTCAGTGAAACGCATGGAAATTAAACGCTTCTTATGATGTGGAAAAAAACGTCTGCCTCAGAATGAGTCACACTGGGCTGCATGGCAGCCTGACTGCATAACCCCAAGTCCTAATGGGGCTCATTTTCAGAGCCATGCTGCCATTTCACTCTGTACTGCTTGACATTTCTTTCAGACCTGGAGGGTTTCTTGTCTGTCTTTTTCTTTTGTGACACTCTCAGAAGCAAAGTAGGGAGGAAGGGATAAAAGCTGACCATCTCTCAAGAGGAACCAGATTCACTAGGAATCATGGCAGGTAACGTTCAATCAGTTCACATTCTTTGCACCATTTGAACTTTGTGATGAAGCTCAGGTTACAAGTTTTCCAAAGGATGCTAAAAGTGATCCTGTAACTCTAGACTCATTGTGGCAATGTGAGGAAAGATGCAAAACGCTTCCTTTCAGATCTATCAAAAGTAATGGAAATCTGCACTCTTGCAGAGGGGCTCCAGAGGCAGTTCCATGTCTAACCTGCACCCTGAATGCAAACAGGAGAAAAGAAATGCATGCATTTAGTGCTCTGAGGAAACATTTATCGCATGAGTAATAGCAAGCCTTGCAGAAACTCAAACTTTTTGTGTCCTGAATTCTTTCATACCTACATTTAAGGTTTCAGTGAAAGGGAGCATATCAATTTTACAGTACATTTTGACAAAAAGAGAAAAAATAGCACGTGTAATTTTTCATTTGCTGATCTGTGGTTGATTACTAATTCTTGGAGCTTATCTTGTGACATCTGTGCTGGTTTCCAACCAGCAAGAGGAATGCTTTGATTTTCTCTTGGTGTTTGGACCACTGCTCCTCGCAGTGGCACCATCTGCTCCAGAGCAGCAACTGAGCTACCAGTGTGGAGGCAGCATGCCTTGGCAAACTGACACCACCCTCACTTTTCCTTCATGTATACACCATAATTTGTAGGTGGTTCAGCTACAGGAGCAGGTGAATCATCCCCATGGCCAAGGCATGAACCTGTGAAGCAGGGGTGTGGGAGCAATTATGGCTGTCCCACAGTGCACTGTACCTGTAAATCACTACCCTAAGGCCCAAGTTTTCTTGCCTTTGACCAACACATTGCATTTTAGCTCTAATCCTGCAAGCTGTCTACAACATGACGCTCCTGACATGGACGCGCTGCGCATCAGAGCACAAATCTCACAGGGTTAACAGCTTGCAGGTTGGGAGTTAAAACTAGTTTAAGAAATAACTTATAAAGATAGGATCAACAGAACGTACAAGGCCTTTAAAAAACCCTCCAAATGACTGCCTCTTCTCCATCCTCTTGAAGGAGGTGGGGTCCTTGGCAGCATCCCCTCCGCTCTGGATGGAGTCGGTCTCAGCTGCGTGCTGCTCCCTGCAGTCTGGCTGCTCCCTGGTTTCCTGCTTGCTGCCCTTCTGCTTGCTCAGCTCCGCTGGCGGCTTCTTGTCTTTGGAACTCTCCTTGCTTTTTTGGCCCACTGGTTCACTTTCAGCTGTTGCCACTGGCCTCTCTGTGGAGTTTAACGTCTAAAGCAGTTTCAAACAATGGTTATTTTTAGTGGGAAAAGTAAACATTTTGGAAAGCGATCCGTAAGTATGTTTAAACATGAAAGGCCACCTGGCAGGGAGAAATCCTGCTATCCAACAGGTGTCCATTTCCAGAGCTCGAGAGTGACTCCTGCAGCCTCAACTCATGGAAGTAAGAACTCCCAGGAGCTGACTGACCTGAGCAAAGATGGCAACATCGGGCCATCACCATCCAGCCTTACTGACAGGTTTGTGGATGCTCCAGCTGCATTGGGAGTCAGGGACTCACACACACAGATGCTCAGAGCATCTCTACAAAACTGCAACACTGCATCAGAAACTAAAAATTGGGCACGGTTATGAAAAACCACATAGAAAATGCCACCCACAAGTGCAAAAGAAGAGATGGTAATATCCCAAAGACAGCAATGTCAGTGCACTTATTTATAGTGAAGGCAAACATTTTGAAACTCAGAAAAGTACAGGATGTGCTTGAAGTTGACAGGAAAATAGGTGGATCTGGCAAACAAATAGCAGGAGAATGAAGTTGTCACTATTTTCACAGTAGCAAATGACTAGATAGGTTTTTCTCTTATGCAAAAAAAATCTTATTAAAATATTAAAACGTTGAGATAATTAAACACACGAGTTTGCCTTGTCGAAAAGTTGGAAATCTTACATCTGCACAGCTCACAGCTTAAAGATACGTCACTTTTCCAGCTCTGGGGATTTTACTGTTACTCTTTTAATGGCTGATGTTCTTCTAAAGACCTGGAGTCACATGCTTACAGGACAAGCTTAGCTTCCATTTAAAACAAGTGCATTTTTGGACATCATGGCTTCAAAGAAAAACCTGAAAGGAGGAACTCTCAAGAAATGGAATGCAAATATGCCTCTCAAATCTATTTTAAAAAAAATAATAATAAAAAAAAATCAACCCCTAGGTTACTCTAATTTTGGGCAAACAAGAATGGGAAGCAGTAGCAATACTACTGGCTCTTTTCACTTGGTTCTCCATTCTTCCCAACCTTGTCTTAAAACGAAAACAACCACTGACTGCGTGTCATAGGATCTTTAGTGCCGCATTTAATACATTCAGCCTTGACCATTTAGCTTGAGTCCTCAACAAAATGTGCTTGGATTTAACTGTTTCCCTTTCTCAAGGGCAGACACGTGTGGGTACATATTTGCTCACAGCTGGATTTGTCTGCTTTTAGACTTGAAGTTAGCCTTTGCTCTTGTTCCTCAGGATGTGTGAAGCCAGCACAAGAAATCCAGAGGTGCAGCCCCGTGACCCACAGCCACATGGGCCATGAATAGGCACCATCTGAATTGCAGCAGTTGATGAAAGCAAATTCAAGCAGCTCAGAATTTAAGGGAACAGCGAGGTGAGCTGCACTGACACCACCTGCACCTCCATCTCCTCACTGGAGGAGAGTCCTGCTTGGATTTACAGCAAGGACCCAAGTGATGCACGAAGCTCCCCCAGCACAAGGACAAGCAAGGCTCCATAAACTCCAGTTTAATACTGTCTTTCATTCTGACCCATTTTGACTATCAAACAGGAACACACAGTTGCTGGCTCCATCAGTTAGTCTTACAAGAGCCTTCTTATTTACCTTCGCTTGCTTTTGAAACGTTTCACTTCAGTGCAATTGCAGATGTGCACATCCAGTTCAAAAATAACCACAGCACCCAAAATACACCTCTGAGATGGATGTATCAGAGTTCAAAGGTGGCAGAACAACTTCCAGCCCCTGCCAACACCCCGTGAGGTCTGTGGGTTTATTCTGTGTAAAATTAGAGCTGAGTCTTCCTCACCGCACATTTCATTGTGTCGGCGCCTGAGAGATGAAGTACTGCAGCCCAATGCAAATTGGATGCAACAGGGCTATTTCTGTGAGCAGGTCTGGGCCTTTGATGTTTGTAAAAAAAAAAAAAGAAAAACACCCAAACACTAAAAAAATATTCACAATATATTTTCCAGGCAAAATAAGAAAAAAATATTCAATCAGATAATCTCTTTGAGGTGTTTCATATTAACCTTGAAAGGCAGGAAATTGGCATATTTTATATTGACAGGAGCAGCTCAGGAAATACAAAGTGAAACCTATGAATAATGAAACATGCTAATGTTTCTTATTCTACAGGCTGATCTGCACCTGACAGATTGCTTTTGCTCTCTCAGCTTCAACAGTGCCACTGAAAGGAAAAAAAAAGATTAACGGACAGTGGTTTCCCCATGGTGCTGCAGGAGGCCGTAATCCAAAGCTGCATTTTAAACGTGAAAGAAATACACCATAAATTTCAGCAGACATTGGGTGAGTGCTGTAATGCATTTTGGTGGGGCACAGAACGGCAGTGAGGAAAAGGGAAGAATCACAGCATTCCAGAAACACTGTGGCAAAATGTCAGGAGATTATTGGGCAGAAATCCTAAAAAAAGGAGAAAGTCAGCAGCAGAGGCAGCCCTCCTTGTGCACAACGCTGCCTTAACTTCTGGGAGCACAAAGAAGAAAGGCAGCAGAACAAATGAGTTGTTCAAAAGAATTTAAACTGGATGCGAATTGAAGTAAGGAAATACTAAAGAACATAATGAAAAATAAAATACTGAAATGCTAAAGAACAGATCCAGGACTGTAGCTTTCAGCCACGGGGGGTGATTATGCTGGATGTCCTGATGCTGTGATTCTCAGAAAAGGTAACAGCATTTCCACGTCCAATTAAAATACGGGGTTTTTTTTGGAAGCATTTTTAAAGCTACAGAGCATATAATCTGAAGTTCATATTTCAACTCTCAGTTGAAATGATACGACACAATAAAACAAACAAAAAAACAAAATTGAGACAAAATATCTGCTGTGACTGTCAGTAAATTGCAGTGAGCAGTTCTCATCCCCTCTTTTTTCCCCTCTTCTATGGGAGCTCCCCCCTAGACGATCCTTTCCTCTGCAATGTAAATCAGCAAAGTCAAAATCATCCTATCTGTCTGCATTTAGCTTTGCTGGCTAAACCAAGGTAAGTGCAGAACATAACTAACAGGAGAGAGAAGAAATGAAACTTTAACTATTGTAACTAAAGACAACAAAAATCCCATGATTTCTAACCTGGCAGCGGCCTTTGAACACTTGTTTAATGGTAGAGAGGGATATCATACAGAGAGAAGGAAAGAAATAAGGGAATAAGGCAAAACAAGAAAGTTGGTGAGCACGCAGCACTGTTGTGCCAGTCGCTGTCACAGGGCAGAAGCTAAGGATGGCAGTAGGTGAAAGCAACCCTCCACCAAGAGAGGAAAGCTGTGGGCACTTACTTGGTGCTCGGGGCTGGGGGCAATCTCCTCTGCCAGGGGGGTCGGCCCTCCGCTGCCCCTGCCTGACTGAAACAACACAGCGTTACCGCGCTTCTGACCCCGCTCTGCTCCGCAGCAGTCAGTGACATGAAACACGGATGTGGAACGGTGCGAGGTTTGGTTTAAGGGCATTTGACACTTTCAGAATCCCCACCAACGTTTTTTAAATAGCCACAGTTCAGATGGAGATTTTTGCTGGTTCTGTTCTATGTGCTGCGATTGCCTTTTACAGGGCAATTTTCCCATGAAGCAGTAAGAAATTCCAGCGTGGTCTCAGTGGACCAGAGATCATGGCCAGTAAACAAGGCAGTGCTATCAACCTGCCCTGTGGTGTTCTAGGAAAGGGATTCTGCTTTCTTTCCAGAGACAAACCTGTCTTTGAATGTCGAGAGCGACTTCCTTTCTCCTGAGCCATCACACTAACTGCATACTCCTTGAATAATTAAAACCCACTTGGCTTTACAGATACATTTTTATACATATTTTTTCCAATCAGAATTCATTTTCCCAATTTCTGCCTGTCAGTTTATGCCCTCTCTCTGTATACATCTGCCTAACAGCCCCTCTGGCTGCCCACCTTCCCATCCCAGTGCAGCACAGTGGGCTGCCAGGCTGCAACACATGCAGCTCACTCACAGCATCTGAAGTATTTATGACAGAGAAAAACACTGCTTGACAAAACGAGCTCAAGGAGTTAACATTACAGGATTTTTGATCATTAAAGTTCGGTTACAATTAGTAATACAAAGGAACTGTATGCACATGTTTAATTAAAAAGCAGTTTAGAGGGTTCAGCGTGGTGTTCCCTGCAGTACCACATAAGCCACGGAGTTTAGCAGCAAAGCATAAACTCCAGAATTTCAACGTGCCCAAATTCAGATGTCATTTTTCATGACATCTCAGCCTATGCTCATTGAAAACAATGAAACGGTGTGACTTTTGCTCTAAAGGTACAACAGGACGATTTGTGGTTTTATGCAGCTTACAGATTTGTTACTTGAAACACATTAACTGCTCGATCCTATGTGTGCTGTTATTGCAAGGGCTTGTTTCAGTCTCTGATTTTCCTATGAAGCCACAGAAAAATCAGTATGTAGCAGCAGCAGCATGAGAGAAAGCTGGACTGCTCCACAGCAATTAATTAATTGTCACACACCGTGGGGGAAATATCCCTTCTGGAGTGAGCCTCTGCTCAGCCCCTTGCACATTTATGCTCATGAATCTTTATCTGTGGTAGAAATGGGGGAGAGGAGGCACCGTGGGCTGCCCTCACACTGCAGCACAGAAACTCGCTCCCAGAGTGCGTGAAGATGAATGGAGGTAAGGTTTAGTTTGCAGTTCTGTGTCAGCGAGCCTTTAAGTGCCTTCAGAAATATTTACTAACTTTAAGAAAGCTTATAGTGTAATGGCAACCTCCCCTTCTTTTTAAATCTATTTTTAAGTAAAAAAAGCTTTAGCCGACCTTAGATCATCTTCCTCAATTCGCACCAGAAAAGCACAAATAATCGCACAAACATCTTGCAAACTTTGCCTACACAAAGTCTCCTCTCAACCACACTGAAATTTGGACTTAATGACCCAAGGACGTCTCTGCAGAGCACTGCTGACTCCCTGTTCCCTGTTCCCTGTTTCTGGTTGTTTAGGATTGCTGGAAACTTCCTGAAAATACTTTCTGCTTCCAGCAGCAATAAGGCTGGATCATCACGTCTTCAGATGGGAGCAGGTTGTGACAAGCAATAAACTTGCCACATTTTTGTAAATAATATGGGAAAACTAGGATGAGACAACTTGATTCAGGCTACAATTAATTACATAGATATTTATATGGGGCAGCAGGCTAGCACAGCTGCTGCAGAATAATCCCTACCACTGCAGATACCATTTGGAAAATGTTGTTAGTTACTTACTCTGCCTCAGAGCATCTTTGTTAGCCCAGAAACAGGTTATTTTATTTACAGACCACACTCACGGCACTTTCAGACCACCTGTTTTGCTCAGCATCTTCCTGGCTAAGGACAAGGACTTTCAGTCCCAGTTTACAGTTAGCAATCCTGCTCATTTGGATTAAAGAATGTTATTTTATACTCTCTTACCTCCACAAGAGATATTTTGAAATGATTTCTCTTACTTAAACTTGCATTCCTGTATATAAACACGAAGAAAATGGGAATTTTAAAGGCTCAAATCATCTGATGTGGTCTAGATCCAAAGGGACTCTTGGACTGCTCACCTCTCCTCATTGCTTCCACAGGGCATATGGGGGGATGGCTCACATGTCACCATTGCCACTGAAACACCTGGAGTGGGTTAGGCTTATCCCACTCTGCACGTGGTAAGACAGCTATTTGATTTGATTAATGAGAAATGACTGACTTCCAATTAGCAGCCCTGGATTTTGTATTTGTGTAGACATGGCCCATTTAGATAACACAACAGGGGGATTTGACATCAGAACATACTCCTTAGTAGGGCTGTTACACAGCACAAAGCTGCATGACAGCTACATGGCTTGGATTCTGTGCAACATCATGGCAGTTATCCAGCAATCCAAAAGTTATTCAAAGGAAACTGCTTGGGACGCACATCAAAGGGCAAAAATTATATTCAGTATTCAGGATCTGCTTGGAAATTGATGGCCAAAAGTAGAGTAGACAAATATGAAGTGCTTCAAAAAGCCACAAAACCACTTGTCTGAAGGTCTGCCTACATTCTACTTCTGTCTGTCTGGGCCAAACTGTGGATTAACCCTCTGCTCTTTGAACACAGCTGTTTTTTTCCATAGTGACTAAGATGGGTGTGGAACATAGCTTTATTTTCAAACAGTGCTTTTTCTTTCTTGGTAGGGTTATATGACTTGAAGTCATAGTTGTCGCAGACTTCAGTGTTGGATGCATATTCCTTATTCCTAACAGACAAATTATTAAAATGCCCTTTGCAACCAAAGGCCTGTTGGGTTTACAGCGCCTTGGCTGATCCTACAAATGATGGTGGAGATACTCAAATCCACCAGACGGGCTGTGTAGCAAAGTAACACCAGAAGGAAAAAGTAAAGGCACCTACCATGGGTTGGGCTGAAGCTATCAAAGACCATAAAGCCATAAACATTGCCAAACTCGGGGGATGGGTGGGGAGAGATTTGGAGTGTTGCTTTTGCACCCATGGTCTGACTCGTTAATTTTAATCTTTGGCAATGTGACAATTCATAGCTGAGATCGTGTGGAAAACTTGGGCTACTGCATGGCGTTATAAGAAAGGAAAAGAAAAGACCTCATTTTTTGATGTATGAACTACTCTGACACCCACACCATGGAGGTGCTTGAAAATAAAACAGCACTGACTAAAAGTTAAATTCTTTCATATAAATGGGCAAAGCTTGCCAAAATAGATCAATTGCGGTATAAAAATCCTCAGGTTTGCAACAGCCACAATTCATTTAATCAGAAACGTTATTTCTGGACTGGGATGACTTTGTTCTCTGGACACCACTCCAGAACCTCTGGAGGAACCCTGCCATCTGCACAGAGACTCCTCAGCTCTCCACGCCTATCACTGCACGCCAACAGCTGCCACTTCATCACCTCACTGCTTTCCTTCTCCCCTCCAGTTCTCTTCTGGGAAAAGGATGAGACTCTGTGCCTTTATTTCACCTATTTCGTAACATCTTCGAAGCAGCAGCTCTGCCTTTGCGTGTGGAGTGCAGCTAACGGAGCTGCACTGACGCCTCGTGCCGCAGCAGGAGGCAGGGCCGGCCGGCAGCACGGGGACGTTCCACGCCGCGCCGCCAGGGGGCGCTGCAGTACGCGCCTGAGCCCTGCGTCGGACACCGCGGTCGGCTTGCAGTTCGGCGCGCTCTGCTTACCAGCTTAAAAAACTTCCTCAGGTTTGCTTTGGGGGTTTTGCTTTCTTCTCTTCTAGGTTTCACTTCCAGCACTTCTGGGCTCCTCTCATCTTTGTCGGGAGTCACAGCTTCTAGAGATGTGTCTGCTTTCTCACTGTGAGCAAACTCTGCTTCTTCCGATGCGTTCTAGGGATTGTTTTGAGAAGACATTGAGAGTGCAGGAAAAAAAATAAATACAGACTAATCAGTGAGTAATCAGTAATTTCGGATTTACAAAACAAAACAAAAGTTAAAAGTAGCCAGTGGTGGTACTTGTTCCTAAACACAGTAATTTGTCTTCAGCTGCAGTTTAAAGAGAAAATTTAAATGAAATTACTTGTAGGAGGATGCAGTATGAGCAGGTGACACTTGCTATAACCAGTAAAAATGAGCAGTGCCAGACCCAGGTGGTCACATATGGAAGCAGGAATATGATGATGTAATTCAAAAAGGAACAACACAAATACATGGACACCAATAGTCAGAACTCTGATCAGCACTCTTCTCTGACAGCAAAATGCAGATATTCTCACATTCACAGTGCTGGTTTCCTCTCCCAGATGGAAAGCTAAATGACTGCTTGAGATACAGGGCATTCACGAAGCTCATTTATTAACTCACCTAATCCCAGAGGCCATCCCTATGCAGTATTGGCCCCTGTTAGAGTTCAGGAAGCTCTGCTGGGTACCCTTACAGAAGGGTTTTGAGCCCTGCTGCACTTTTGTGAACAGCTGGAAAGTTCCTCCTATTATAAAACACTTCACGAAGGGGCATGCATCCTTGGAAATATGCATCCCCATAAGATTTCATTCACCTCCACAGCTCATTTCAAAGCTATCCAGGGAGATTTCAGTGAGTTTAAAGGAGCAACAAAAACATCCGCAGTGAACAGAGTGAACAGGAGCTCATTTCTGCTGCAGGAGATGGAGCATACATCTCCTTAACTGCTTCTTCTGCCTTCGATAAATGCCCTGGTAAGTAACATTCTCCCATGCCTTCAAGAACCACTAATTAATTCCCATCCCACTGTAATTGTATGAAGAAGCATCTTCCTTTCTGCCATAAAGCAGCTATTATGCTGATAACCAGGTAATCTGAACTGAAGCCAGCACTTTGTCATGCTGTATCCTTTTGCAAAAAGGCACACAAAGCAATACACACAGCATAAGTTACACCTTCAATACACAGCCTTCAATACCAAATCAAACAGAAGCAGTCACTCATTATTGCCATCTTAAACACAGGTTCTGGTTAAACACATAGCAGTTATAGCTGAAATGTATGCTGACAGCAAAAGGAAACAACTGCTGTAAGTAAAGCAGAATAATTTATGTTTGATGATTTTAGCATATCTATCTAGGAACTCACATTTAATGCATACTCAGTCGTTTTAACAAAAGTAATTTTAGTCATATGCAGAACATAACTATCTAGAGGACAAGACCAAAGGTGCCCTGCAGCACCAGATGTCATCTCTGACCAAACAGGGATGCCTCCTACAGCAACAGCTTTCACCACTGCTGCCCTCTTACACTCAGTGATTGCCATGTAGTACATCTGGCTTAATAGTCCCTGATGGACTTTTCCTACACAAACTTAGCTAAACACTAAGAGTCGATGTAGACTCCTGACACCCAGCAGCATCCCACAGCAAAAAATTCTGCAGCTGAAGTACGTGTTATTTGGTAAGTACTTTCTTTTTATCATCAAATACTTCCATTTGGTACTTTGCTGCTTTTATTTTGAGCAATAACAGCTGATCTTTCCTATTCACGTTTCATGCTCCAGCAGTCATTCTGCATGTTGCTATCACCTTCCTTTCTGCCAACTTTTTTTTGAGCCAAAAAACTCTGAGTTTATGTACTTCTTCTAACAGAAGCCATTCCATATATTTATGCACTTCTTCCCTCCTAGCTTTATACCTTTAGCTTTATGATATGCTCTGAGCTGGGAGACCAGGGCTGCAGCCATGTGCAAGGCATGGACTCAACATGTGCTTCAAGAGCAGCACAACAGCTTCTCTGGTGTTTTTTGCTCCTTTTTAATGGATGAGGTGACTTTGGGAGATGACAGGAATGATGCAGGAATAAATATCCCTCGTCCCCACCTGAGATGACAGCAGCACAGCCTCCTTCCCATGGAATTGTAGATTTAATTTATGTTTGTGAATATTTCAGAGATAATGCCTAATAATTTTAATCTGTACTTCTGTCTCATTCACATAAAGTCATTCACTGTCTGTTTGCTTGAAGAAAACAGTTCATTGCTTGAGTTGGAGGAGTGGCTCAATAACGCAGCAGCCTGACTTCTGGGAGCTCATCGTTCAGTGACTGCAGCTTGGGATCATATTCCTGTTATTCTGTTACAGCTGCAACCCAGATGAGGTTTGTCTCTCAAGCTACATCTGCGCAATGGCATCAGTGTCACTACTGACAAATGTGTCCTGGGGGAAATGCCAAACCGAGAAGCACTGCCTATTTAAAAGAGAAGAGAGCTAACAGTTGACTATTCAGGGAGATGGATTTGTTTGAAGTAATCGGTGTCTCTTTGTACATTTCTTGCACGTTACTCAGAAGCCTCCAGGAAGATTTGAATTCTGCTTTAGTGTACCTAATTGTGATTTACTGATTGAAACAGATGAACCGTTTACCTACTCAGTTATTTTAATTTATGCTCTATCAGACAAGGTTGTTGCAGAATTTAGTTTATCTCCAGATCCTTAACTTGCAAAAAAGGACCAGAATCCCCTTCTGTTCTGCCTGCCAGGGCGTGTGTTCCAGGTCCAGAGCGGGTAAACTATGATGGGAACTTCATAAGTCCTGAGTGATTTTAACATTTATCCTGCAAGCTCTGTCCAAAAATTTATCTTTGCTTTCCCAATGACACAGTATGGTTGCAGGATCAGCAGTAAAAGGTGTCATTCTGCTTCACTTAATAGCTAACCTGATGGCTATTTGTATTATCGGTGCATAAATTCTCCTCAGTAAGAAGAACACTATTTTGCTGTGTTTGTATGGCAACAGATTGCAATGCATCAACTCTCTTTTTTTTTTCTTTAAATAGATCTGCTTTTAAAGACAACTTCTAATTTTAATTTTTAAAGACAGCTGTCTCAATGCTCTGAGATTTCCTCCAATCTTTACTTGCATACTTTTGATCCTGTGTAAAGGAAGTGCTGCAGTTCTCTGCCCTGATCATACATCTACAAGGTTTTGAATTAAGGTTTTCATCACAGACGTGAAATTATGATCTGTAACTTTATTTTAATATTCCTTAACATTTGCTAGAAATGCTTCGATGACAAACAGTGAAGTAACACTTGTTAATGTTCTCATATGGAACAATCAGGAAATGGTGTGAATAGAGATGAAGCAGTTTCAACCTGCAGAGCCGAATGAGGACTTCTCTCCCTAACATACATATCCACATCCAGCCAGAGCTGCAGCATTAACTGCAACACGTTGACAGTCACTTCATTAGCTGTGCTTTGAAGTGAAAGCTCATCAGAAGACGGATATCTGAGAGTCTGCCTGGAAGGAGAGCAGTTTGGTCTGAATTCGGAGTGCTGCAGTTGCTATTTGTTAGTTCAAAAGAACTACCCAGGACTGAATCATGGAACAGCTGTCAGCATCATTGCTCCCCCTAGCAATAGAGCTGTGCATTCAGCATGCCAGAAAGAAACTCAGCAAAACAAAACACTGCAAGCAAACTGAGAGAATCCTCAAAGCAATCCAAGCTGGAGATTAACCTCTACTTTAAGAGCCATCATACATTATGCCTTTTCTTAAAGCCTCAAGCTGATTGGGTTACCCAGATCTCTCAAAGGAGAGAGTTATTGTCTGCCAAGATAATCCAGCAAAGCAACTTGAGACTTCCATAGGTAAGGATTCAACCTCAAGCAAGCAGGTTTTATTTATTTACTTTTTAAATCCTAAGGACCACATTCGGTTTTGTATTGCAGAAGCTTACCCTCAGAAAACTTGCAAACATAATTGGTCTCGGGGTGATTCCAGAATCAAAAAGTTCACATTAAGCATAAAAAAAGCTTATTCTGCAAAGCTTGATGCCAGGTTTCATCTACTAATACAGCTCAGTTTATTTGGTACAACGATTCAAGTAATTCTTAGCGGTTTTGGTAGCAAGGTAAACAGCTTTATTTTTACGTAGGTAAAATTAGATCCAGCATTATGAGCAGAAAAGTGAAAGGATTTTGGCAAGAAGTGTGCAGCCCTGAGGTGCTCAAGATGCCAGAACTTCTGTGGGAACTGTTGACAAGTTAAAAAGCCACACGGTGGTTATGTGGGCCTAATTTAACTGCAGCATGCAACACAGGGATCTTATGGTGATCACTAAGGACAGAACCTACATTAAGCAGACCCCCAAAGATCTGTACCTGCACCAGTTTGAACAGATCTTCCTAAATAAGGTTTTGAAATCTTTCTGAGGTTCTACCAGATTTTTGAGTTCCCTGTTTTTCTACAAGAAAAAAATCCTGTTTATGTTTTTCCTTTCTTAAATACAAAGGGCTTTGTTACTTCAATTGAGTTCAGACACGATTTATTACTCAGCTTTACACTGCAACTGCATACAAACATCGAGCAGAAGGACTCCTCATTTCACCCTGATGTTCAGCAATACATCCTGTTTCCCAGCCTCGCTTTCAGCTAAGCCAGACTACTCAGCTACAGAGGAGGTTTCCGTAGCAATAGCAGCTACATAAAAATGTTCCCTTCCCTCCTCCTCCTCTACAGGTTTTCCTGTCATTCTACTTATCCAATTCAGCCAGTTCCACTGGAAATAAGGTCCTCAATAACAAATGTTTCAAGCTTGTTTACTCTGTAAAAATCTAAACTTTTTTTTTTTTTTTTAAACTGCAAATAACACCCAAACCATTTCCAGTTTCTCTGCCCACAGGAAAATACAGCTGCAGGGCTAGCTGCTCAGTCTGCATCTGTGTATTTGGAAGCATTTCATTTCTGGGATTGGAACTTGAACAGAAGCCCAGGAAAGCAGTTATCCCACATCCAACATTTCAGTGAAGTTTAACCCAGCTCTTCTCTTAAAGAAGGAAAGCAGCAGCCTTCAGCTGGAAAAGCACCAAGGATCACAGAAACAGTCAGTCCCAATTTAAGTCAAAATGGCAATTTAACCCATGGAAATGCATTTCTGTAAACAACTGAGCTCCATTGCCAGACTTTAAGACTGATACACTCCTGTGATTTCTTTTCTACTGAATAAGAGCAGACATCAGAACTAAATCATTTCTCAGAAACAAAATACATTTCTACATCTGTATCTCTATTAAGGAGATAACTTGATAAATAATATTATCTCTGGGATTTTTAACATGTGTGTGGAACTGATGATTTTTTTTTCCCACTAATATTATTACTTTAAAATACTACAGCCGGGTTTTAAAGACAGTGGTTTTACAAGATTTTTCCAGAGGAGTCCAATTGCCATTATTGGCAAGGTGTAGATGTGACTGCCCAAACCTCGTATAAACATGAGCAGCTGTATATATTATTTGTGTCCCTATGCACTTAGCATGCAGGATCTGCTCAGCTTTGCAGATCTGCCTGCTTTACTGCAACCATACACTCCACAGTGCCTCCAGATACTGGGTGATGAGCGAGCAATGGGACGGACCAGCTTCAAAACCCAGACGTACCTTCTTCCAAAAGAGTTTGCTCAGTGGCATGGGAGTGGATGACCCCTTCTCCTTCGCTGCCTCTCTGGGGGCTTCAGTGGCTGCTGCCTGCTGCTGGGCTGTGGGCTCAGGGGCCTTTGTGCTCTGCTTAGCTGTCTGCGGCTCTTGAGCAGAAGGAACATTTTTGTCTGATTTTACAGAGGTGACAGGTTGCTGTTCACTTACCTAGAAATAAACAAACACATCAGCTGCTGGAAACACGTGAATGATGAGCTGACTGCAGTGTGTTTGGGCATCAGCTGGTACAGAAGGTTGGTGCACAGCAGGCTGCCCCTGCACCGGCCGTGCAAAGCAGCAAGGTGCAGCTTACGAGCTGCCTTGCCCTGTCTTGAAGTGATGTGTCAAACAGAGGAAGCAAGTTATGTAGCAACCCACCCTTCCTAACAGAGAGGATTAATTGATAAAGAAAAAAAACTTAAACACTCTTTGAAGCTGAGAATGACAGTGAGAATAATTACCCTTAGACTACATTATTCATACATAGATAACTGGAACCATCCTACTCACTTTGGTGTTAGTTGTCTGTTGGGTCTCCTTCACAGCCTGGAGGGAAACAAAAGAAAGACAAGTCTGACAACACCAGCACTCAGTTACACAGCTCACGAATTGTCTGTCACAATATCTCATATTTTTAGTGAATGTTTGTGGAAGTCCTGGCTCCTGCAACCATGGAAACTGATCCCTGACAGAGGCAAGGCTGCCCGGAGGAACTGCTTGTGCCTGTCCCACCTACAGCAACTCCCCAGCCTGGTGCTAAATCATTTCATGTTAATCCTGCTGTGCTTGCAGTCCTCAACTTGTTTTTTTTTTTTTTTTGGAAATAAATGTATGTTTACATACACATTCCTAATCCCTTCAGGTAGGACATAATACAGGGGTTTAAGACATTAGATTTTCATAGCTGGCTCTGTCTGTGCCACTTTCCATGCACACATGGAAACTGGAACCAGGTCTGTGTGCTGGTCACTGGCACATGAGCATCAGCCTTCCAGCAGTAGGCTTTGCCCTCTGGGATACAGAACAGAAGGTTTCTGTATGGAAGAGGGTATAGAAAGCCACAATCTCAGGTAATTGTCAGCCCAGCAGCCAGGTTTTGCAGCCTGCTGCACTGCCTGCAGACCTCTTGAGAGAGCTGGTGAGAGTTGCTTTGCAGGAGCCAATAACTTGTTTTTGTGGTTAGCTGTAACAAGTAAGAGCCAGAACGAACGATAAAAAGTAATGTCAATGCCATGAGCTGATGTCAGTGCTAACACTGAAAGTAAGTGATTAACTCTTCTTCTCGGTTAGAATTCTATAACCAGATGCTACACAACTGGCATGCAACACAGATATGCATGGAAGGGAACAAAGGTACAGACAGCTGTGAAACCCCATTCAAACTCAGTCTGAAGCTGAGTGGTCAAATCCCAGTGCATCAGGTTTGTTACAGATTTGTGTTAGGATGCTCGTGCATTGCTTTGAAATTATTACAGATTTATGTAAACACAGGACACTGAGAAACAAGGTTTTTCTTAACCCAGTAGTCACTCTTTTCTTAACTAAGAGATACGTGCAGTTTTGTAAGACTGCAGAAACAGAACCTCTAGAGGAAGCAGTGAAGTGCCTAGAATTAAACATGAATATCTACACTCTTAAAGTGACCATTTCAAATAAACCAATTTGTTGCCTGTTCATCTGGTTAGCACACGTGGCATTTCAAGGATGCACAACCTTAAAGTTAAGGTGATAATTTCAGGGCTTTCCTGTCACATCAGTGTTCTGATTTGAATTTCTACTTTCGATCAGCCTTACAAGTAAACATAGCACCATTTCAGTTCATCTTGTTTATTCTTAATACATTATGAATAATACCCTGTTTTTTTTCTATATTTTTGTGCATGGAAATAAAATTATGTAAATAAAACAGTGAAGTCACATGAGACAAGTTTTTTTTTAATCTTAAAATAATAGAGGGACTGTTTTTCCTCAAGATAATGGCTCTCATTCCAGACCCAGATATTAAAAAAAAAAAATCATATCAAAGCCTAAAGCAAAAAGGAGCCATTTCTCCTAACAACTCATCTCAAGACTGAGATACTTTAAGAGGTTTAGTGCCTTAAAAAAGAAAACTGTTTACGGATTTTTTTTTTTTTAAACCTAGAGGAAGCCCTAATTAACGATGGAGAAATAATTCATATTTTAAGTGTATTAAATAAAAATTAATCAGTGTCATGTAAACAGTAACATCTTAGTTGTTTAAGCAGTTGGCAAGAACTGTAGTCTTAATGCATTGGCAAGATTCCTTCAATGACAAGTGGATGATGGTTTTAATCTCAGCAACGGGAAGACAGTGGAAAGAACTTAATTGTTTCCACAATATTAAAGAACTCCCTTGCCTTGTGCTCAGATATAACCCTCGAATACAGAGCCCCAGATGCCCTGTGGGCATTTTGAATGAGCATTAAGTATTAATTACTTTCCTCCCCCAGCCCAAGGGTCTCTGCTTCTGCATTCTTTGGGCTAATCAGCTACAGCTCCCCGCTGCCCTGCCGCACAGCAGCAAGGCACGTTAACCTCTTCTGAAAAAAGCAGAAATGCCTTTCACTGAGGATGGTGAAAAGTTTCAGTTGTTATTTTAAAACTGAAAACCACCATTTGCATGAGAAGTGTGCTTCTCAGACTAAGTTATTTTAAGTCACCCTTAATTTAAGTTTTTCCCATCCAAACTAAGCTTTATTAATAATTAGTTATCAAATTTTATGTTTTGAAAAGTAACATTTTAAAAGGAAATTTCTCATTTCTTCTACCCTATCTGTTGGACATCCCAGTTCATCAGGTCACAATTTTAGCCACTGATCTGTGCATGTCAATATCAACCTTAAACACTAGTTGGACTGAGCTCTTAAATCCACCCTGCAATCCAGACACGGACATGTCTGCACGCTCCATTGCTTGTCGGTACATTTTATTTTCTCTTTAAGAGGCCAGTGACATTAGCAAGCATTAGTAAGCATGACCTGGGCAGCCCACGGCACAGCAGTTTCCAGGGATGGTTTCAGAATCCTGGCTCCACACAGATGGTCTAACACGTGCAACATTGCACACTGAGGTTGTTTCAGCAACGTGTGGCACAGAAAAGCTCCCGCTGTTGGTTTCCAGAGCACTGCAAAGCGCAGCTGGTCAGACCCAGTTCAGTTAGAAATTTAAGGATTTCATTCTGGGGCAGGAACCATCTGTTACTGCTCAGGGTTCTGCTCATCCCCGGGTTTCATACAGACCTTATGCCTAAAGAGTTTGCTAAACGTGCTGTGTCCTAGCTTGGGACTCTCTGCCTTCTTTTTCTTGGCTCCTTTGGTTGGGGATTCTGCAGTCTTCGGAGCAAGCTGCCCACCACGGCCTTGTTCTGCTTTCGACCCCTTTTGTGCAACATCATTTAAGATCAGCATTGTTAAAGAACTTGCACAGTTTGTTTCATGAAAAAAAGATTCAAACATTCATATACTTTAAAGCAAACATTTCCTTTCTACTCTGGACAAATTCTACCCCCCACGCCCCCAAGTCATTTCTCAGTTCAACAAAACTTTCACAAGTAATGAATGAAATGCAAAAGATACAGAAATCCACTTGATTCCAAATAGAATCAGTTCACTCAAGTATTGAAGGTAGACTTGTGCATCATCCTAAATTCTTAAGCAGCCAATGGAATTTGGGGTCGTAAGTTTAAACAGGGTAAATATATAAATATTTGAGACTATACTAAACAGTTTTCTACAGACTTAATGTTGTGAATAATGAAGTATTTCTGGAATGTGCAGTATCAATATTCATGAGATACCACATGAAATATTACAAGTTCACACTAATGTTCATAATATCAGAGAGATATAAGAATATCAGAAATGATATAACGATATTACAAGTGTTGAATCAAAAAGCATTGGTTTTCTTGCACTCCCTTCTAAATGTCTTCACAGGGCACTTTTTTTTTTTTTGCAAGTCACTGCCCACAGAAGATGGAAACAGGATCTCTAAAGATGTGAGCACCTCACTGCAAAATCCATTACAAAGAGCTACAAATCCAAGAAAGAAAAACACTGATATTTGTATTTTTATTTCCCTCCCCATTACTTTCATGTATTTTGACAAGGAAAAAAAGGGGAAAACCCAATTGCTTAAGTGAGCTGCAACATACAAACAAGTCAGCACAAGTGTGAGCTGTGCTGGCAGCCTGGAGCACATGCCCACAGTGTGTGCCTAACCACAAACAGGGCAGCATTCTTCTCACTGCAGGATTTCAGCATCAAGTCTTGAAGTACTGAGATGCAGTTGTTATTACTTTACTGGAAAGGAACACGTAATATTTTAAGCTGATACTTGCTGGTATCCTGGATATCATTCTTGTCTCCCATAACATGCTCCTCATACAATTTGTTTCCTGATTTAATATTAAACAGTCCAATATTTAATTTTAAAAAAATCTTGTTATCACATTTCAGTTAGAAATAAGCACTCACTCTCCTGGGAGCTTTGAAACAAACTGACCAAAAATTTTAGGAGCTACAGAAACAAGTGACTGAACTCCAAAGAAATAAATCAATCAGCCTGTAGAATCCACACCATAAAGCATCAAGCACTGCGACTGACAGCAACTAACAGGACAGGAGGAAAGGCCCAAAACACACAGTGCAACACTTGTGAGCATGTTGAGTCGAAATCTTGGTTTCAGGATTGTTTCACTCAGTGCAATTACAGGCTTCTCCCATGTGTGTCCTGTCAGTACCTACTGGGGAAGACTTCAGATATTCTGGAGCCAAACGAATGCCTTTTGGTTAGTACAAACTTACAAAGGATCAATTCACCCCTATGACTCAGTTGAGCATTGTTTACTCTGGAGGCTAAACTCTATGTTTACACGGATGGAGTGACAGCCATGAAGGGTGTGCCTGTGCTGCTGAAAGCACACATCTTTAGGCAGCCAATTAAAGCCAGGGGCATCCCTGATAAAAGCATATTGCTACATAGCCAGTATGGAGCATGAAGCCAAACTTGGTGGTGCTATGATTTCTCCAAGTTATCAGGAAAAAAAAAAAAAAAAATCAGAGGAAAACCTGTCTTTTCAGCAGTGAGAAAACATTATCGAGTCACTTAGGATGTACCAACCCATGGGTGATAAAACCCAACTCCTTCCTGCAAAGCAGATGCATAAGCAACAACACAATTGGGACTCAAATGCAGTGGCCTCAGTGCCACCCAAGCAATGCAAAACAACAACAAAAACCAAGCAAACCAACCAAAGCCCTCTGGAGCTTGGGAAAGGCTCAGCCACACTTGGAAATGCATCTAAAACAAAGTGTTTTCAGAGGTGAAAGTGACCATTATTTCATTATGCACATCAACTGCCACAGAAAACGTAACAATTTGATAGCTGACATCACCCATTTTAATACATTTTTCTTAGATATAGTGAAAATGTCATTCTTCAGATCAGACATAAACTAGTGACAATAAAGAAATTCTTTGTGAAAAGCAACTCACATTCACCACAGTATATAAAACCTTTGCATATCCTGCTAGTCATCTGAATTTGTTTACCCTCATAGGTGTGATAGCAAACCAAACCCCAACTGCATATTTGTTTCTAGATTACAGCACACCTTCACCAGTCACCTGTTGCAGGAGCACATGATAATGTATGGAAACCACACTGAGCAGCTGGAGCTCTCAAAAGCTCTTGAAAGAGCCACTGAAAGAGTCTCACAGTGAAGGGGCAAGTTTGCACCGCCTTTTGAATTCTTTCTGAATCTCTTAGAAAGCATCAGCTTTGATTTACAGCTCCCAGAACTGAGCTGAAAAAGTGTTCTGGAAAAAACTTCATTGTAGTACAATTCAATAGAAACTGAATTGGACAAAAAGGTCAAAAATGGGATAGAAAAAGATGCTGATGCCAGAAGTAATTTGTTATGTGATAGGTGAGTGGAAATAACATTTCTAGGGATTTATTCTTGGTGTTAGATTTTTTCATAGGCATCACAAGGAAAAAAAAAGAAGTTGTTCTAGTCAAAACAATGTAAGCACATTTAATCTGGGTGTTCCCAGCCCTTGGGACAGCCTGTGATGTGCCTGTAGGCTTCTGGAACACTAAGAAAGGAGAAGGCAGCTTAAAGCAGATTGTCTCACAATTCAGCTTCTGTTGAAACTGTTATAAGCTGTGGCATGAATTTAACAATGGGCAAAAAGGGGGAAGGAGAAATCTTTCAACACCTACATTTTTTTCCATTCTAAAACATCGTATTTTCAACTCTAAGTTTTTTACAGCCCTCGCAGTTTCCACAAACTTGGTAAGCACATTGACTCCATTTGAGATTTTCATCATGTAATAAAGAAAGGCCATAATAGTGAAGTCTTTCTGAACTCGCACATAAAGGACCCTCACTGCTCACGTGCTGGAAACAAGTCTCCTCCTGCCAGTGGAATCCAAGAAAAAAAAAATGGTTTATTAAGGGGAACAAGAGGCCATGTCTGCCCACTGCAAGAGGAGCAGTTTGGGGGTAGCATTGTACATCTGTTTCTAAACAATATGGAGTTGATCTCCCAGCTGGAACATTAAAAGCATTTGCAGGCAGCTTGCAGTACTGCATTAGAACAGCCTTTAGAACAGAGTTGGGTCCACCCCACTGAGGTCTGAGTCTGGGAGGCAAACAGATCCTCATTGCTGCACCTAGGTGGAAGAATCCTCAGTGGCTTTGGGAAGTACATCTCTCTCTGCAAGTCCCAGTGCTGTCCATAGCAGCTCCCTCACCTTCCTAAGGCCTGTGCATGTGAAGAGCCGTGTGCTTTACCCAGCTCCATGAGAAACAGGGGCTTCTGTGGGCTCAGGAAAATTCCATTGCAAGGACAAGTCACTAACAAACAAAAACGTTGTCAGGACACGAGTCTTAAAGAAGACACTACTGATCTTGACTGCAATGTATGAGATAGAGTTACTCTTTACTCATGCTCATCTTTCTTTCCAACTTACTCAGATGGAATAACATTTTAAATTACTGCAAATGATAATATCAGCATGGGAGGAAGCAAACACAATGAAGAAATGCTTGCATTCAAGCCCATACATTTATCAGTGACAAAATGAGGATCTGCCTACCTTGTCTTCAGGTTCCCTGCTGGCTTCAGCTTTGCTTGGGGAGACCTTAAATACATTTGAGGAAAAAAAAAAAAAGTTGTATCTAAATCTTCCAAAAGCTTTGAAGGATCATCTGTTTGGTTCTAGTAAGTTGATTTCTTTTTCCTGAATACAAAGGTGAAAGGCACAGACTTTTTTCCCCACGTAAGGGAAAACTTCTAAAACAAAGGTCTGAAGGGTAACCTAAAGGCAGTAGCAAAGATGAAAGATACATAGAGCAAAAATTATATTGGTTGTATAAAATTCAGTAACACCATAAAAGTGAAAACTACTAGAAAATTTAAAAATCAGTGCTTCAATACAAGATATTTAAGGTAGCCAAATGCCTCCAGGTCTGCAGGTGTCCGTGCAGCAGGGAATGGTCTCAGAGTAGGTCAGCATCATTAACTCACAACTGCACTGTGCCTGCAACTCTCTGTACCTCTCACACCATTCTCTAAGGCATCTGTTTGGCTTCGTTATTCCTCAGTGCACATGACAGCGAGTACATTGCATTAAGCTGATCATGGCCACATGGGATTTTGTATAAGAAATCAATTTGAACTCCCAGATGAAGAAGAAAAGCAATGCTTACCAGTGTTTTAAGGAAACTCATGACGGAGTTGTTGTCCACTGCAGTAGCTGCCTGGGAGTTGTCTTGCTTTACCTCTGCCTTTTCAGGCTGCCCAGCAGGGAGACCACTGACACCTGCTGAGTCCTGCCGGAGGTTCCTCTGGTTGCAGTCATCTATCTCCTAAAAAAACGGGGACAGAGTTCCCTCAGTCTCAGCCTGCTTACTTTGCAGAGGAATGCGAAAGTAACATTTGTGACTTGCATTATGTTCCTCAGAGTCACAACCTTAATTCCAACCATATTTCTCCAGCCTACGTCTTCTGAACAATCGAGCATTTATACAGCTCTTTCCCCTCATTTCTAATATATTCAGCGTTTGTTGTTGATTGGAGGAGCATTGTTCCAAGCTACCAAGTATAACAGAAGTAAAGTTGCACACAGCATCCCAAACAAAACTGCTTTTCTCTTTCCAAGGCCGAACTTGTGAATAGAAACAAATACTGAGATTTCAGCCTTTGATGGCTCAGTGTCTGATTGTACCATACAAAGATTTCTTCCAACACCCTGTTATACTGCAACTCCAGAAATAAATTATCTTGCAAATACAAACAAGGTATAGATTAAAAAGAAAAAAGCAACAACTCAAAGTAATGCTTTTGAGCCGGGTTGAGCCGTCTCCTCTTTTTCTGGAATTACATTTACCAGAACCCAAAAATAGTATTCCAGTGCTTAAGCACTCACAAGTGTGTAATATTCTTGAAAACCACCTTGTTCCTATTCAGACAAATGTCTTTTAGATCAGTTTTGGAGAGCCTAGAGCCCCTTTACACCAAACTGTTATGCCATTCTGCACTTTTGCTTTCAACCTACACAGATAATGGCAACACAAACCTTTCACAGGAGAGATCGTCTTAAGACAAGTCCTGATGTCCTATTCCACATCTCTTTAAAGACCAACATTACTAGCATCTAGTTATTAATATCCAAGTCTTATGAATAATATTCTTTCCTTCTATTCATCTGTACGCCATAAATGTAAGAGTGGATCAGTCACTGTTAGAGAAGTAATTGTGCTCAGCATGGTGGTGACCTGGACTTCACTAAATGGAGCATCCCAGTCATGCTGTATTTCTCCAGAAGCTGTCATCCCCAAAGAGACAGCAGTACACATCTTGTCAGTAGGAGGCACAAGTAGAGGAGCAGTTGTTTGAACACCGGATACCCAGATGAATCCAGAAATAAAATTAAGACAAGAAACAGAAGAGCCTGACCAGGTGTCTCTAGTGCACAGCATCTTTGAAATACTGTCTCTCAAGGACTGGCTATAGTTCTAATTAACACCAACATTTAATTTTTTTTTTTTTATTTATTTTCCTAAACTTTCAAATATAAATATTCATTTGATTTTGACCAGAAAAAATATTGAAGAATATTAAATTGTACTCATGAACCTTTTTCCTACAACTAAGGGATTTAAAAGCAGTATTTTTATAGGACTTTTAAAGAGTCTACTTTTTTGTACATGTTTTAGAGGAGGAGAATAAACATCTATAATTGAGTGAAGACTTCAGAGGCTAACCTGGCATTAGAAAAAATGAACTTAGAGTGACCAATCTTGATGCAGCTTTTAAGGAGCTAAACAGACAGCTTTACATACAAGAACAGAATTCTGTAATTCTCCACCCACTACGTTCCAAATTTACCCATGAAGAAACACAGCAAAGTAGCTCAGAAGTTTAACAGGCTATTTAGGAGTTACTTTCAAGGTCCTAACACAACACTTTGTCCAGCTGCCAGTTAGAGGCCCAAGTGGTTCCAAGAACAATATGTCCCATGCAGAATGCATGCAGACATGCCAGCTCTGGCAGCCCTTCCTCCAGGGATGCCATCTAAAGAGTGCTGGTTTTATGAAAAATGCTGGCTCTATTTCAGATATGTAAGGGGCAACAAAAGCATGAGGCAAGAGACCCACGTTCTCAGAGTAGGTCACCATTTAGGCGGAACATGCATCACTAAACAAGATTTCATTAACGAAGTGCTTGATGCTATTAAAAAAAACATTTTTACACATGCTCAGATCTGAGCTCTCCCTGCTTAGGCTGTGCACATCATTTAGGAAGAAGAAAGCTGCTAAACATCAAGGGAAACAGCTATTATGAGCAGCAACTACTATCTGAACCTATTGCACAAGTGACAGTCACGACCACTGGCAGTACTAGCAGTGTCTCCCTGCTAATTCTAAACTGCCCAGCAAATGTAAAAGCTATTGCAGATCATGAAGAGCTGGAGGCACAGTGCTTCAATCCAGAAACCCCTGCATTCTGGCATGCAGAGCACAGAGATGCCACCAAGCAACCCACACACAGAGCTCCCAGGCCAGGAGTCCCAAGCCAGACCTGCCACTAGATACTGTGATATAACTCAGTCAAAGCTGGCCTTGCATAGATGCAGTGATCCTTCTTGCCTTCATGGGAACACTGCTGTAGGAAGGAGTACAGAGTCAGGTTCAGCATATAAATCAAAGAGAGATAGCATAGAGTCCTACAATAATGCATTTTAAGAGCCATTGTCCAATGACCACAGAAGGCTCTGCAGCAGCTCACTGTGTAAGGCATTGTGCAGGGCCCTGAAGGCAAATACTAATGAAAGAAAACTCTCAGAGTAACAGAAGAAAGTCACCATTAGAAGTTAACAGATCCTGTGCAAATGTTCAATTCATTTCTTCGGGGATCCAAGCTTGGGGGTAATAAACACCTTAAGTACTTACACTGTCATTTCGGTTCAGTCATTAGGAAAACATATCAAAAGAACTGCCTGCACTTTTGTTTGTATGAATCACGGCTCAGTGAAACGTTACAGGCATATAATTTATCTTTTCTTTGGCTTACATAGTAAATGCTTCATGAATTCATGAATTCTGTCCTTGTTTTAATTATGCTGTCTTCTGAATGTAGTTTTGTAGACCACAAAAATAAAGAGTGTTTCACCAAACACAGAATGTTTGTGCAGCTCTTAAGCTACAACTGTGGAATCTCTCTTACTTACCAGCAATGCTGCTTGTTATGTGCTGGCACTCAACTCAGGGAAAGTCGTCTTTTTCTTTTACAAATACTACAAGCCATCATCCAACAAGAAATTAAAGAAACCATGAGCAGCAATATCTGGATTTTTAGTATGGTTATTGGGTAACAGTTTAGAGTTAAGAAAGTAACAGTAATTAATTTAGATTTGGCCATTTCTCCATCCTACATGAGAATGAGCAACTCTAGAAGAAACAAAGCAACTGAACTGCAAGGCAGAGCCTCAGCTTTTGTTTTAGGAATGCAGTTGAAGTCTGGCAAATACCAGGAGTGTTCAGCTGCTACTTTTCTCCCAGGAAATGCCCTTGTCAACTGTTTCCCTGTCCCCAGCACATACTCCTTCCTTTGTATATTTGAGGATTGAAAGACAAGAATTATCATCAGAAAATTCAAGGATAAGGTTAAAAATGTCACTCTCCCTTATGATACAGTCCTCCAGATGAGCAGTAATCCTAATGCATCTGAACTAGCAAAAAAAGCTTTGGAATTTCTTGTCCTGTCCCCATCCCTTGATGGATGCTCATCAGAAATGCCCGATTGGTCTTTCCCATTCACCAGCAAGTCTGTAACTCAGACTCCCAATTAAAGTCACTTCAGCTTATTTAATTAGAAAACATTTCATGCCATGATCCTTCCACAGAAAGAACTGTGACCTTTTGCATTCTGTTTACAGTCTCAGCAAAACAGGAAATGATTTGTCATTATAAAACAGACGTTTGCTTGTAAAAAACAACTATTCCAGCAAGCAGCAAATTTTTTGCTGTGTGTTTTAGTCAATATCTGCAGGAGTTTACATCAACAAAAAACTTCGTTGTAATAGCTACAGATAGAAGCAACACATCAGAGAGATTCATTCTGATCCATGTCTGTCTCCTCAGTGAATGACTGGATGTGCTGCTAAGGCTGAGACTGCAGATGCCTTACAGTAACATGTAGAGATGAGATACTGGTGGTGGGTTACACATCTGAAACACGATTAAAAGCATCACCTAAGTCTTATGAACTAATCTTTAAAGATATTTCAATTTTTACATTTATACAAGTAACGAGATCATCTCTATTTTATATTTCCTCAAACGTGAAGTAGAAGAATAGAAGTTAAGAGGAGTTTGGGAATAACGTGTACTGTCAGTTCTAGCTGTGAGCATCCTCTGAGCCATGTTCAACATTATTTTAAGCAGTTTCAGTGCAGCAGTGTTATTTGAAAGCCCAAAGTAATCAGATAAAAACCATCACCTTGAAAGTAACATTTAGAGATTCCATTGAGGGGAGGACATGCAGCCAGTGCCTCCCTCCTGTTCCCAGCCCTGCAAGGACTTGCACTAGATCCTAAGTAGTACAGACAGGCACCATTCCAGTGAAACTATTAAGAGCTATGCCACTTACACTCAATCCAAAGACTGAATGTTTTCAACAGTTAGCTGCTGAAAAATCAATCCTACAGTGTTTTTTACTGATTTCAGACTTACCAGGATGTGTAAAAATCTCATCATCCTGTCCTTGAAAAATAGACTTTATTTCAGATATGCATTGGGGCTGAAGTGAAGCTTTCCTGTAGGCAGTGAACCATACCAGCAATAAGCCTGAGAACTGAGATGCTACACTCATTCTGGTAACAAAGGACAGTAACAAATGGACTACTTCTCACTATTTGTCTTCTATTGCTATCTGTCCTTTGGTTTCAGACAAAAGGATAGCATTTGGGTTACGAAACAGATACTGCTAGAAGTAACAACACATTTCCTTGATGCGCACACTAAACCCAGATCTGTTCTCAGCTCCTCTGCCTGGCAAGCTCTCCATGACATGCTATCTCCATGACAAGCTATCTTATATTGCATCTTCCCCTCCTGCAAAATCAGTCCTAAAGACTTTTTTTTTACTAGAATTTGTGATGACTAATAGTACAAAAGCTTTTACTACATCTTCCTTAACGGAGCTTGCATGGGACGCAATAAGCAGACGCTGCTCGAGAGAAGCAGCCATTCCACAAGAATTTCTTTAACTATCTGGTGTCAAACTCCAAAAGAGCAAGTAACAACTTTACCTTCAGGTATTTTGGCCTTCATTTGTAG
Source organism: Tetrao urogallus (assembly GCF_951394365.1). Lineage (NCBI taxonomy): Eukaryota > Metazoa > Chordata > Aves > Galliformes > Phasianidae > Tetrao > Tetrao urogallus. Next base: position 12,977,953 of record NC_136829.1, on the reverse strand, counting down.
ATAGCCACTCTTTGCCATTCAGACTACTGAGCGTTAATACTGTTACCTTGCCTGTGCACAGATCAGAGCTGCTGCTGCCCTGCCGTGGGCTCCCCTCCCAGGGATTACCTCCAGTAATTTTAAGACTGCCAACTCACTCCCTGACCCATCACTGCAACAGGCTGCCCTGTGCTGTTATTTCTAGTTGTCTTTAACTGTGGCACGGGCTTTCCATGCACTTGATTTTGCAGGAGGGGAGAATGCAATATAAGATAGCTTGTCATGGAGAGCTTGCCAGGCAGAGGAGCTGAGAACAGATCTGGGTTTAGTGTGCGCATCAAGTCCCAGCACTTACCTTCTCAGTCGGGATGCTGTTGGAAGCACTCTGCGGTCCAGCTGCCTCTTGCGCAGTGCTGCGCCCGTCAGGAGCACCCAAAGGCTGCCCACCCTCCTGGGCACCCGGCTGCGCTTGGCTCTTCTCCTTCCCCTTCTCCAGTTTGAAGATCTTGTCAAAAAAGTTGACTTGTTTCGGCTTCAGCACGGCCGCATCCTCTCCCTCAGGTGTCCCTGGCACTGCGGGGCTGCTGAGTTGAGGTGCGGCTGCTGGCAGGGCCTGCTCTGGCTCTTTATGGGTGCTGGGCTGAGGCGCAGCTGCCGCAGGGGAGGCCGCGCTGTCACTCGGTGCTTTGTTCACGCCGTGCGCCTCCGAGCTGACATCAAGCTTCGCCAATCCAACCGATGAATCCGATGCTGGGTCTTCAGTACGCCCTGGTACAGACCATGAAAACGCAAAGACAGAGCGGTGCTTTGCAGATGGCAGAGCCCTGCTGGCAGCGCTCCCAGCAGCCTCCCTGCCCACCACGGCAGCACTCTGCTCCTTTGTCTTTGGGGAAGAAGCAGCTGCATTATCCCGTGCAACACTCTCCTTCACAGCCACTGCAAAGAAGTACGAAACAGTAATTATCCCACACAGCAAAGAGGTTGTAAGGGTTGCACAATTAAGCACGGTGACCAACCTCCTTAATAAAGTAGTTTAAGATTTGAGCCCCAGCAAGGACCACATAGCACAGCTTGTTTAAAGCCCCTGTTGTTTTCTTGCACTGAGCACATATTACAGCTTATCTGTAGGGCCAGCCTGTCTGATTTTCCATCCTGTTGTCCCACACTGGTGTTGGTGCAAATTCTATGCTCTGCATAGCCCCTGCTCAGCTGCCAGTGCTGGGTTGTAGCTGTGATTTTGGGGCACTCACCCTGGCAGGCATGTTACAAGAAACAAATCAGCCCCGACGCCTTCAGCATTTTAATCAAGTGGTCTGGGTGAATTCACTTCATCTGAATATAAGTTTAATTGGGAAGTAGCCTAAAGTGTTATGCAAAAGTATTGATAAAACTTGAGACAAAGTTCCATATTATTATATTACACTTTCCTCTATCAGAGCTGGGCAGAAATAAAGATCAGAAACAGAGGATTGATTTTGTTTCCTGGCTTACCAAATTCCCAAAGGCCTGTGCACTCACAGCCTATTTCACTCAGTTTTCCAAATCTGTTGTCTCCCCTTCTACACTCCGCAGAGCCATTTCTACTTAGAATCTTCTATTTTTTGTAGTCTAGTTTAAACTTTATTTGAGCAATTATAAATCACATCTGAGCTGGACATTGTATGTTTACACGTTGTATTATGCTTTTGTCTCTTTTCATCCTGAGGATAAGACTGTCACCTTTCTTTCCCCTGTCAGAAATTCTCACAAAATTCTCCCTTGGGTACATATAACCATTACACTTCAGATTAAGAAAAAACTTTCATCTTAAAGGCATATTTCATGATTGATATTACATTGATGCTTCATTAATATACATGAGGTAAAAATCCCAAGTACTTTATAAGCAACGAGGAAGGATCTTGTGTTGTACAAGACAAAAGCAACAAGAGAAAATGCCTCTTATGTCGGTTTTGTGGATAGAAGACTGAATCAGATGCTCATGTAGTGCGAAACCCCAGAAAACAAGTAGTCTTGTAAGGAGATAAGCCAGCTTTATGCCTTGAGCTTCTCTCCTTCACTTTGACTGGGATCAATATCGATTTTTGCTGTCAATCACTGACACGGACTTCAAGTGTAAATTTAGCTCTACTTAATTATAGCTGGGCAAAATTGTCAGTCTCAACCTAACTTGCTAAAATTCAGTTTAAAAATTGCTGTTTTCAGAGTAAAGTTGAAATGTGTAGTAATTATTATAATCTTTAGGCAATATTGCATTGCACTGTAACAGAAATGAAACTCCAGTTGCCGATAAAGCTTGCCTAAAATGCCTGTCTCCCACAGTATATATTTCCAATGCTGTTTTATTTTAAAAATGCCTTTTCAAGATAAGGAAAAATGAACATTTTTAGATTGCAAAACCCCAACCTACTGGTTAGCTTTTCACACTAGAGTTACACCAGCTTTCCAATAGAGATGGGCCAGTGTGCTGGCATGTCATCATTTACACACTGAGCGAATTTACTGAAATGCTCTCCAGCTGCAAAGGCAACAGCTGTCAAAGCACAGACTGCCACTGCAAGAGTGGCAGTCAAGGCCAGCATCTCAGAAGCCACCAGGAGGCCATGGAATCTGCTTCCAACATTTTACATCTGACATTTGCTTTCTTATTTTTTCCGTGCATGTGCAAAACATGCAGAGAGGCCCGGAGTTCCTCCGTACAACATATTCTGCCCAGTAAATAGATGTTTGTTTCTTTGTGCCCTTTAATGAGAAAGTTTCTTGCCCTGAATTGTTATTATTCAAGCAAGAAAATTACTCATGCTGGCGAGATTCCTTTGCCAGTAATATTCTTCTACAATGTTCTACCAAAATCAATTTCAACATACTGACATGCAAAGAAAAGGTGCAAATAATTCAGCTCCCATATCTGCTGAGGCATCAGCTACAGTTTCCCAAACCTCCTGTAGTGCTATATGAGACGAGGAACTGAAGATATAACTACTAATTATAGCTGGAAACTTGGGAAGAAAGCAAAAAGCAAACCCACCTCCAGCTGAAGTGGAAAAAAAATGCACTGGAAAATAATTGAAATAAATGCCAAACTTCTGTTTCATGTAATAGATAAAAAACAAAGCACAGTTTTTATTGTAAAAATAGAATATAAGATCACCTTCAACAAAAGTAGCTCATGAACCTATCAAGCTACTTTTATCTCTAATTGTAATTACAGGAATGAAAGACCTGGAAAGCATCGCTGGCATGTGCTCTGCAGCACATCTCTTGTGTCAAAACAGTCCCAAGCACTTCAGAGAAAGTCTGCTCACACACCAGGCAAAGCAGATCTTCCCACCAGAGAGAGGGTATTAATGTGGTGGGTGAACAGAAGGATTCGATGCATGCCATATTCACAGCAAACTGCAAAGGAGGAAGTTTTTGAAATCGTATTGTTTGGGTGGAAATGTTGCCACTTTGACAGCAACATTTTCCAACCTCTTGACACATCTCATTTCAGCCTTTTTTTGCTCCCACAAAGGTTTTCATTTTTAGCCAAAGTCTCTGTTATTGCCTGGAAACGTTCAGCAATGTCTAAAAGCATTTCTGTGCAGCACCTCCAGACTGCTTTCCTCACTATAACCCAATTTTCTCTGGATCTTGGTTTGCTCTTTATGTCCCTAGCAGCAGCTTAAGCCACATTCTGGGTGAAATCTATTTTTAATACTCAGGTTGTACAGTTACATCCTCCAGATTCCTTCATAAAACACAATCCTTCTCCTTAGCCTTTGTTTTACTAGTCTTCTTTCAGCAGCTACACTCACCCTCATAGCTAATACTGTCAGGGAACGTCTTCAGCAAGACCTGTGACATCTCATGTTTGCAATTTCTTGCTTCCTGCCCTTTATCCTGCTGAGTCTTCCACAGTGCACCTCATTTACAGCTATTGAATGAGGAACAACCTGAATCGCCAAGGTCCTCAGCACAGACACGTCCTGCTGTTGGCTGCTAGCGTGTGGTGAGCATACCATAAAACAAGTGCTAGGAGAAAATGGTTCTGTTTTTATTTTGGGGGGTGAGAGGGGCGAGAACTCATCTGACCAGGGCATTAAAAAAATATGATCTTACTATCCCTGGCTATTTGAATAAAAACCAGTTACAAAGAGATATTCTGTTTAGCAATGTTATTATAGAACTGCAGCATTATTCTCTTCCTCGGAGATCAGACAACCACAGAGACAATAGGCATATGTACTCTGTGTGGTTCAGGGATATACTGCTGCTAGCTCTGTCCCCTTCCCCTTGTTGTTAACAGAGCACTTTTATCACTTGAGGTTCAGAAAGGCCAGCAGCAGACATTAGAAGTCATCATCCTTTTGCCACAAAGAAAGATGTCAAGAAGATGTAAAGGAGCCATTGTATTTAAATGGCTTTAAAAGGAGGAAAAGGTGGATGATAGCACTGTGCAATGCCTGCAGCCCAGAGAATCAGGAGAAGCAGGAAAGGCAAGCAATGGAAAGAATCCTTAAGCCCACACATCTGTCAGCCTGTTTGAGCACAAGCAGTGAAGTCCCCAACCTGCTCACCCAGATGTGAAGCAGATGGTGATGGGGCTCTCCAAAACAGCATCACTTCCCCTAGTCATATTAAGTTAACTTCCACAACTCCATTTTTTCATTATATTAGCAGATACAGATTTCATACACTCATTTATCAACTCTATCATTTAATGCACAGCACATGGTCATATCTGGCAATCTAACAAGATGAAGACCACAGACATATCTGTTATCACAGCCTACTTGCTTCACTTGCCTTTTGCTGCATGAAATAAATAACTGCACTATTTTTTGCCCTTTTTTCCCCCCCAATATCAACCAGATTTTCTTGATTAAATCTGGCATGATTTCAGTGGTATCTAAGCAGTAAATGATTCAACTATTCCTTAAACATTAATAAAATTACAGAGTAATATCAACATAGCCTAGTCCAATTCTGCAGCTTGCTACTTAAACTTGTTTAGTAATTACATTAATTGAGGAAACCATTTAAATAAAATAATAACATATGCTTAATTTTACATGTTAAAATTAAAACATGCACTTACTTCTTAAGTCTTTACCTGGCTTTTATTTACTGCCCAGATCTCCTCTGGTTTACACTAGCAGGAGCACACAATGACAGGCTTGTAGTTTTTAGTGGGCAGCCATTTCAACTGACTTCTTTTAGCTAGGTGGCATTAGGAAATTTAGCAGGGAACGGGGCATTCTGATGGTAATCAGTACCATCTGCTTATTTCCATACCAGACTTGATTATTTTTGTCTACATTTAGATTTTTTCAACTGGATGTAGCAGGATGTAACAGGCTGAGAAGTTTTTCTTAAAAACGAATAATAGAATAATGTTTTCTTTCCTTACTGAGATTGGAGAGAGATTGGAGAGAGATTGGCGTTCATTATATTCTGAGTCTAGAAAGAAATCTAACGCAAGGAAAATAGTGGTAAAATTAACTGGGCTGGATCTGCAGAGACTGAAGCAACGCTGCAACAGTGAGTGCTGCTTAATACAGCTCCAGAGCCAATGAGAGGTAGTAGGAGAAATTAATGAGGTGCTGAAATGTAAGGGGGGAGAGAGAGAGGGAGACATACCTGAGGCTGAGAGCAATTGCCCACCAATATGTGGAGACAACGTTTCAAAATTGCTCACAGCCCGATTTTTAGCACTTAGGCCATGTACTTCACAGCTGATATTCGGAAAGGATGTGAACAAGGAGAGCAGGGCTGAGCTGTTGACAGGCACCTTTTCTTGGAGCCCAGGATCCAGCCTGCCTCCAGTAGCATCATACGCCAGCCTGGTTGCTGCCCTGCTATCATGAAATAGGTGAGAAATGGAACGCTCTTACTGAGGCAGCGACTTAGCCACATCCCTCCAAAAGCACCTGATACCTCTCTTCCTTTTCCTGTTCTTTATTTCATGCAGGAAAACAGTGCACAAGAGCCAAGCCATGCTGGATTCCTTTCTATTTCCAAACTAACATTCACAATTTACACATAAGGGTATATCAGCCACAATCAAACCGTGCTTGCCCTGTAATACTTCGTGCTGAACAGACTCAGAAGTAAGAACTAAAACACGAGTTCATCACTTAAGCTGAGACCATACATCAATACTTATTGTTGCTCCAGCATAAAATTCTCTCTTTCATAGCAAAAAGAGACTTAAACGTTCCCTAGTGCATACCTCCACCATTCATTGCAGGAGAATGATCCTGGGCAAATACAGCAGATCCATTTTTAACAGTTGCAGGAGATTCAGGTAGAGCCTGGAATACCAAACAAAACAGTTCTTAGGATTAGATACACCATGAGATTTGAAACATAATGACTGCAGTAAGTTACAGCCAAAGAAAGTGAGTGTGGGCAGCTCTTAATTACCTGATAGCTTATTACTGGACACGGGCAGTCTCCTTCAACTTCCTCTAGGGCACTCCTTGTGTTCCCCATAGTCCCTATGAAGTGAAGAGGAAGGAAAAGTACAATTTTTCTTTCTCATTTATATCAGTTTACCAAGCAATTCAAATTGAGAGACAACCAATGTCAATAGACTTTGATAGGCTGCTTAAACTCCTGATAAGCTCCACCTGTTTTCTCAAAAACACCTGCCCTAGTCATCAGCCTGCATCAGCAGGACGTGTTCCAGCCTGGTTACTCATAGGGGCTCACAGCTGCTCACTGCTAATGCCATGGATTACGTTCTTCTTTCTTGAAGAAAAGTGGAGGCAGTCACACTTATGTTGTTTGTTAGGACTCATGAGACAGGAAAGAATTGGAGTTAATAGCAAAATAAGGTGAAAAAGGCCAAATTATATGAAAGAATTACAGCAGCTTTGTGGAGGTTTACATTTTTGCTGTCGCTTTTTAAGTAACAAGAGAGAAAAAAGAAGTAAATGCCCATGGCTATGAAATGTGGGGCAGCTCCAGGTGGCTTTGCTACTCAGCTGCAGCTCGTAGATGAGCTGAATGGTGTTCCCTGGGCTAGCTGCAGCAAGGCAAGGCCATGAATCAGCCCCCATGGTGTTCACTTATAGTTCTGGATGTGTTTTTAGAGCTTTTTGCATCTTGTGTTGATACAGCTGCATCACTGCTGCCTGTATTTGGCAGGTGTAAGACCACTTCTCATGTTCGTACATGTTGGAGTCAAAGCTCTGACTGCAATTCGAGAATGATCTTAGCTAGTTAATTGCCATTAGCTCATTAGATAATTCAAAAATTTCAATTTGAAATACATTTATGTACCCTCTGAATTCTTTGGGACCAGACACATTCCCTGCAAGTGGCAGAAGGTTGAATGTAGAGGAAGGTTCCTGCTGGCTTTGGCTTAGGTTACACGTTAGGCTTCACCAGTGAACAATAAGGAGAGACCTTTCTGAGCCACTCCCTGATGGAGGAAGGTCTCCAAAGAGAGGAATGTTGAGGGCTGCAGCCAGTTCTAGCCCCAGGGCATAATGCTGGACTCCTGGCATGGGCACCGTGAGTGCCAAGTGTCTAGTATTGCTTTGCTGAATGTCTGCATCGATCAGGGAAGTTGTAGTGGCACGGTGGAACAACTCCTTCCTTAGTGCTTTCATTAAGCAGCCATTGGCAATTGGAGAAAAGGAGGAAAAGCATTGTTCCTTAAAAATTGAATCTCCGAATCAGGAGGAAGCTCTCATTTCAGCCTGTACCTCCAGTGTCTGCTTCCAGTTATTGTTTCAGATGGTGGGTTCTTGCTAACCGCAGTCCATGTGCAGAGAAATTCAGGTCTGGTTTCTATTTTATGCTGCATCGTGGTTGACGTGAAATACAAACTGGGCCTCTCTTCAGGCCTGCTTTTGTCCTCTGAGTGCCCAGTGCTGAGCTGGACACCAAATGATCCCCACCAAAAGATGCTGAGACACGAACTGCAGCCGCATACAGTTGAGAATCACCACACTGATAGCAGCTGTAGCACTGAGCCTTGATTTCAAATGCAGAGTTATTTTTTGTGGGTTTTATCTTCTCAGCTGATATTTCCACTATAAATCAGAACTTCTGATTTATTGTGGAAAACAGCCAACTTCCCCCCCTGGATGTACAATGGCCTCTTGTCCTTGCTACGTAGTTCTGTTTCTTAGCAACATTGAATATTATTCTATTGGAAGAGAAGAAAACAAGATTCAAATCCTACTGCTTACTCTCAGTGGTAAATTTAGTATCTTGTTGAATCTGGAGGATTTACTTTTGTTTTCCATTCCCAAGGCCTCCTGGTTTATGCCAGGAGACAACTTAAGCAGTGGGTGGAATATTTGCAGGCTGCATGTTTCCATTTTTGTGTGCACTGTAAAATCAGTGCACATCTGAGAGAAACAAAATCCTGTTTTTTTCTTATTTATTTCTACAATGATTTGTAGCTTGATTCTCAATTGCTCGAGTTTCCTGTTGATGCAGCTCTATTTGCATCAAATAAGTTATCTTTAACTGATAGAGAACAGAGATCACAGGCTCTGATCTCTGGTGTGTTTTTTCCTGGGAGAAAAATTACCCATCTTCTGCAATCAAGTATGTAATACTGACTGAAATAAAACACACACAGTGATTATGGGGGCTTTTAAAATATTACCCCTCACAAGAAGCCAGAAAGGACTCACAGGCTGTTTTTACTAAAAGACTGGGACTGACTTGCTGTGTAACTGCCCTGGAATACATCCCAGAAGACAGAGCTCCACCATGCATGCACACACATGCATGTATATAATATTTTCAGACTTACACCTCCTTGCAACAGCAGTTGATTATTGCATTGGGATTTAAATGGTGTAAGCAGTATTATGACTGCCTTTTTAGCATGCTCTGGGGCAAAGTGGAAACAGAATGACGGCAAATCTGTGGCTGTTCCTCACAGTACTGAACTCATATCTGGTCCAGACTCTCCAGTAAAATCAGGAAGATTTTCGTGCATGTCTGTTTCTGCCTTATTTTAACGAAAAAAAATGAAAGATCACTGCCACCTACGGACAAAACTGAGAATCTGCAGAGGGGATATCGTACAAAATGGTATGAGGGCAGAGATTCGAGAAGCCGATTGAGCAGTGTCACAGCAATTCACTTCTGGCATCGCACCTAGGAGTTGCCGCTGCAGAGACTATGACTATTTATACTGTATTATTAACCATGGCTATTCATGAGTGCTGCAGGACCCATCGGTGCTGCTGGAAGATGCTCATGAAAGCAGGAAGGGATCCTGATGCAAGAACGTTTTTAAAATGTGAACAAACCCTCAAAAGTTGAGAGGAAATGGAGTCAGAACATTCTCATCCTTAGGGTTCTTTTCTAGATAGGGATTTTGTGATTAACTTCCAAAGATATTATTTACCCTCACGGGGGGTGGGGGGGCTCACAGCCCTGCTGGAATGTAACCAGACTGGTTTGGAAGGAACACTGCCAGTCTGCAGCTCAGACACAGCTCAGAAACCCTTCCTTGCCCAGATAATGTTTCACTGCTTCTATTGTAGTAAAGAAAAGAATCCAAATGTCAACTTGTACTTTAAGGATTACTTTTATGTTACATGAACTGTAGAATGCCACAAGCATGAACTCCACACTAGGTAAAATTTGCTGTTTTTCTCATTCTCAAAAGGCTTTGTTTTGCTCTCGACAGTGCAGTAAGCATTTTGAGAACTAAGAAAATTACAGCAAAATCTGTGGTCTGCTGGGCACTCTGGTTAAAGCCAGGTGCTGACATTCACAATATATTGACCAACCTACAGCACTACAATCACCTGTGTCACACTGTTTGTTAATATAGAAAGTACAGGCAGATTCCACTGATTCCTCACTAAAACTTGTCATATGTTATACTTAAATGTCAGAAGAGAGCAAAGATCAACTTCAACCAGTTCACTTTGTGTATCGTTTCATTATAGATATGTCTGCTCCATAAGCATTGGAAAAAGACCAAGAAAACCTTGCATAATTTCCCCAGGCAGTGATGGACCTAACATGCACCAATTCACACAAAGAGCATCTATATCATGTCCTCAGGGTGAGGGCTGGATCCAGTACTCTCCAGTACCTCTCTATAGCCTGCCTCTTGGGAACGGGTGAATATGGGGCTGTGTCCAGGCAGAGAAGCATTGCTCCTGCTGTGATGCAAGTGGAGCCAGGCAAGCAGAGGGTTTAGTCTGTCTCCTTACCTTTCTTCTGTGCAGATCTCAATTGCTCCCTGGCAGGAAAAGATAACTCAGACACGTGCTGGGTATGATGAAACCAGGCGACAAATAAATCTAAGGATTGTCAGTGACCACGGAGGAGAAATGAACAGACAATGGACAGCAAAATGACAGAAGGAAGGATTGAGTTGACTCACCCACAGCAAACAAGAAACACCCAAGAACAACTCAAGCTGCAGCCAGGCAGCTGGCCGTGCATTCAGGACATGCAAAATTACAGTCTTTGAGGCTCTGCAGGCAGTTTTTAATACAATCCTTTCAGCCACTTTGCATTGTAGTCAAATGGGAAAAGCAAAATTGTTCAAACATTCACACCCCAGTTTCAGGGTGGGAACAGCTCAACAATGGCACAGAGGTGAACAATCCCAACCCGGATGGTAGAAACACTCCATCAGAAAGCAGATCCTTTTATTCTTCTGTCTTTGCAGAAAATACGAATGCACAGAAAGGGAAAACTCGTACTAAATATGTTAATGCCCAAAAATAATAAGTTGAGGACTTGTTGGAGCTTCCAGACCCCTTTAGCAGGAAGCACATGCAGTACCCAAGTGTGGGACAGAAGTGGCAGCAGAAGAAGACCAAAAGCAAAGCCAAGAAGAGCACAGATGAGAGCAGAAGCAGCACGAGTTACCTCAGGGAAGGCACCCAGCACTCAGGGACCAGCACTGCTTGGGGCAACGAGCTGCTCGTGTCCACGGCTCTGCCCTGCTCTGCCCCAGCCCTGGCACTGTGCACACAGTGGGTGCAAACACACAGAGGGAGGGGTACTCCTCCTTCCCAGCCCTTTGTGAAGGGTGTTCTGTTCTCCCTGGCCACCCAGACCTGTACAAATGCATACCTAAGCTTATGGCTTTGTGGACAGCCATTGCCTGTTGGTGCTGGAAACTGTGGCTTTGGGATGGACACATGAAAACCCCTTCCAAACATGGGTGTTTCTCACAGTGACGAATAAAAAAGTGAATTTAATGGCATGGCTCTTTGCTGTACTTAAAGAGGATCTTCATATCCTTCCATAGTATGCAACTGACCAAGCACTTATATCTTAAACCTACTGGCACAATGTGCTCATCCCTCATGTGAGTCACTGAGCCCACACTGGGGTGCCTGAAGCAGGAATGGACCTTTTTCTTCTGTGCATTCATGCCTCCTCATAAAATAAAACTGTTGCATGAGCTGGGGGTTCCCAGAGGTTCTCTTTAGGCTTGCTTTCATCCCAGCCTGCTGTACACAGATTGCTTAACTAAGCTTCAAGTGTTCAAATACATTAATCAGCTTGTTTCAAGTTGGGTTATCCACAGAGTATGTGTCTCAAGAAAGAATTAAGTTACAGTACCAGTGCAATACCCTCACATTTTCCCTACCGACTTGCTCCTATCATGTAGGCAGCACTGTTTCTCTGTGTCACTGTTTTTGAACATAATTTTGTTACTAGCCATGATAAAGAAACAGAAACAGATCTGTAACAAGGGTGATGTGCTGGCGGCTGGTGGTTGCAGGTGTTTCAGATGATGACAAAGAAAAAACATACATGAAAGCAGTGCTTCAGATTACATCCACCAGCTCAGCAGTGTGGGAAGATGAAGGAATATTCTGATTCCTTCAAGTCTTTGAGCATTAGGTGGAACACCTTTGTTATTTTTTCTTTATTTCATCATTTTAGATGCTGCAAGCCTTTGTCTACAAGCTCAGAAGATACCCAAATTCAGTCTCATTATCCTGTCCATCTTGTGTCTGGATGATACGTGTCATGGTGGCCAGCAAACTTACTGTAGGCTCAGGCACAAAACACCAACTTGGCTATAAAATCAGTCATCCAGTCAGTGACTCTGGGCCTGCTTCCGTTTGCTTTTTATTTTGGTCGTTCACATTGCATTTAATTATTGTTATGAAATAATTTTGAAATGCAACGTGTAAACATTTCTTTCCACAAATACTTCATTCCTTTCAAAATGTCAGCAAGATTCAGTATATGCTTGCAATGTATTTTGCTTTCCTTGGATTTATTGCTCCTAAAGAGTTATCAAAGTCAGACACAACTTAATGAGTATCATATACTTACCTACCTTATGGCATATGCTGTGAATATAAGCAAGACTCCACTCCCTTTCAAGAAACGTTATTCTTAGAACTGACTGGTAACCAGATGGCAGCATTGCTGAAGGGTGTCTGCTTGCTTTCCTTTATTTGCCACAGCCACAGAAACATCCTGTGTGCTCACCAAGGGCAGACCAGAGGTGCCCATGGTGAAGCACTGCCTGCTTCACTGTCCTGGCAGAGATGGAGAGATGAGCAGCAGTACAACCTCAGCAATGCCAGAGGGAGCCAAAAGAAGGAACTGCAGAACAGCCGAGGGAAGGAAAAATTAGGCAGTAATCCAGGTGAATTTTGACAGCTTCAGACAAAACACCAATGATACTTTGACTCAGCCTTTCCCATTTTAATCCCAATAAGACAAGTGAAGTGAATCATGGGCTTCCTCTTTCTTTCCCACAAGGGAGGACCAGCCCAACATTCACACTGCCCAATTTCCCCGTTCCCAAGGCCCGTCAGCCACATCCAGTCTCGTGCCAGCTGAGAAGGAGGAGTGGGTTGGATGGACAGGCATAGGGTGACACACAGGGCTCAAGGTCTGCAAGGTTTGCCCTGGTATGCTGGCTGAGTAACATCTGTAAGCACCATGTTGTGAAATAAAAGATGTTTCATGTGCAGTGAAAAAACCCGGGTTCATTGAGTGCAATTTCATTCCTGGCCAAGACTACAGCAGAAAGGGAAAAATAAGTATATTTTTGCCTTGTTTAGCCAAAGAAAGAGGCTGATCTCTTGGGATTAGAGATCTGCATTAGTGATGTGCTGGAGTTGGTGAGATAGAACTGTTTCTCATGGTAACTGGATAAATCCATGAGGAGCTACGTAACCACCTCCCTTTCTGTGGTTTCAGCTTAATCTAGATGTCCAAACCACATCTAATATCATCCATCAGTCTCAATGGGAATTTTCTGCAATGAGAATGCGAGAATGTTTGCCCAGTGCAACACTTAGTACCCTGTTTCAGAGAAAGCTGTCCTGGCTGTTGCATGTTGGTACAGTCATCTCAGAGACTGGGAGAGACCCCAGCTTCTAATACTTCAGTGCAGGTGGTGAACAGCAAAGGGCACAGAGTGAACCTGAGGCCTCAAATGCAGCCTTGCATTTCTAGGAAACTTTGAGTGAGACCCCTGCAGTTCTGCTCAGTCAGACCAGCTGAAGTTCCTTCAGTAACCCATCGCAGAACAGGTTTGCAGAAGCTTCCAAGCAATCCAGTGTGAGGTTGTTGCAGACCTGGGGCTTCAGCAGCTGATACACCCCAAAATAGGACACTGGCACTCCTGTACACCTGGAATGAAGTTAATAATCCTTGGAACAGATGTGGGCTTGAAGGATGGTGCAGAGATAGAGTAAGCCATCATCCAGCTGTGCAGATATCTCAGAGCAGGTGCTGTCCTGAGCCAGACTCAGAAGAGTGCATCTGAAGTCCCGTCCCTCCAAAACCTGCATGTCTAACTCAGAGTAACAGGGAAAACTGTTTCTACTTAAGTTCTGCTTAGAATCTAAAGTTTATTGGATCTGACTCCTTTACAGTTAGCAATTCCTACTTATTACTAAGAAATCATGCTTTCAGCAATTAGGTTTCCCCCACTGTCTCATATTAATTGTTGAATCTGTCTTGTATTTAGCCAGTGCAGCCTGAATGGGTAATGAAAGGCAGTGAGTAATTGCTTCAGTGCAGGGAGCCGTGTGGGTAAACCAGCAGTAATCAGTACCATGCTCACAGCTTCACAGTGGCTTCGGTGAGCTCAGCTGTGGCTGCAGTTGCTGTGCTCCTGCTCCAAAGCAATTCCACCAGGCTCGGAGGAATCCCTCCGGCCTCACTGCAGTGTGAAGGCAGAATCTGGCTCACGTTCAGCTGACGCACCATGAGGAATGAGAGCCGTTCGTCAGACAGCTTACCGGATGGAACCAGAACGTGATTTTCCAAGCCGTGTGTCTCAGCCTCTGGTTTCTCCAGAGGGTCATTGTGGTTCACAGTGCCGATGGAGGAGGAGAATTGGTAATCTGTTATTCTCTGCTTTCCTCATCACAACGTCAAGCTCCTGATGCCGCTATTTTTTTTTCAAAGAGGGAGAATTACAAAATATATACCAGCCATTTCTTCATGTGGGAGCTTCTGGAACAAAGAAAGGTTACTGTGTCAGGATTGAAACACAGAGGCATTGTACATATAGCTCCTTAGTGGGTGGGACAGGCATCTGAACTACAATTATTCTCCTGTATGAGCATTTTATGTTTCCATCAAATATGCACTGATGGTAACAATACTATGTTAAATATTTCACTTCATTAATACAGCTTCTGCAAAGGCTGCCTCATTGCTTTCGGCAGCTGTCACAGCTTAGGAGCCTGCAGGATGCACAGTACCCCATCAGTCTATCACCCTTCCTCCTCCCAAGGCTGAAATATGAAATGTGAGGAGCCTGGAGTACTCAAAAAGACTTACTATAGACAGCGTGTACTATGCTTTGCTTTACAGAGAAACTAGTGAGGTCACAAACTGTGAACCTGCAGCTGCACCAGTAGTAAGAGAAGCAGCTTATGAAAGAGGGTGCTTGACCCATGTGGATCGTATCTGTAATGCTCTGCTGTCCTTAGAAGGAGCCAGGTATGGGGCCAAGATTGCGCCAGTGGATGAAGGGATGGGATGGTGTGGAGTTCCACCCTAAATTTCCAGCAAAGTGCAAGTCCCCACATCAGATTTTGTCTTGGCAAAGGCCTGGTGCCAGATGTGGGCAGTGACCTGGTGCTAGCAGTCCTGCCCTCTGCCATGGTTTAGATCCCCATCAGCCCTCATGTCTTTGGGCTGAGATACCTCCCACTGACATTCCTCCTCCAAGGGATCAGTGCTGAAATCACAGCTCTCTGATATTAATTTTGCAGTAAGGACTAATGTTCCCTGAGGCAGAAATGAAACTGCATCAACTTTAATTTGTCACATCTCAAGTTCCAAAAAAAGGACATCCAGACTCTCAAAGAAATACAGAGACTTTTTTTTCCATTTCAAAGATGAACTCGAGCCCAGCTGATGTCTTGCTCTGCAATAGCTTGTTAAACTGCTTCCCCTGGATGTCATTTTTTCAAGGTGGCAACTCAATGCTGAATCTTTACTTCTCTGTCCTTTAGGACCAGTTGCAATGACATTCTCCTGCCTGCTGCCCCATTGCAGACCTCATAGCACCAGAACTGCAGTTGGCAGCCAAGTGTTGGATGGCAGGCTTCTTCCTGAGTTCCTTGGTAAACATCAGAGGGTTTGTCTGAACGGAGGTACTGTGTTAATCTGTCACAATATTCTACATTACATTAGCAAGTGGATTAGAGGTGCTGAAATAAATGTAATAGCAGGTTTTTCTTGCAGCACAGGTGGGCTTGTGGGATTTAGGAAACACATCTTTTGCAGTCGGACTCTTTGGAAGCAGCTCATTGTGTAGATGCATGATCAAAATAGCATTCACTTGTATTTCATTGATTTTTAATGTCGTAAACTTTAGATGCACCCCCTTTCTATGTCTCTATATTGTCGAGATTACAAGTGCTGTGTTATAATGTCAAGAAGTCTTGTGTATTCTTAAGAATCAACACTTAGGAAACACAATAAAACAATGTGGGTGATAGCAGAGTGAGTAATGCTCTCTGGAGCAAGCCAATTGTGGATCAGGTAAACAAACGAAGCCTGGGAGTAAATGTGGGTTGGGTGAAAACACCTAACAGTCTTGTTGGTACAGAGCAATTGCACTTTGCCTTTGGGACAGGTGCCAACGGGAATGTCCCCAAGGTAGAAAAGCATGCCTGCTGGCTAGCTGCAGTGGTGGCTTGGGCGGCACTGGGCAATGTGCAGAGGTGGTCTGGTTGCTGCCAGCCCTCTGCTGCTTCTCCAGATCCAGATGGGAGAGTTGCTGCTGCCTGCAGCCCCTCCTAAAGGTCCCAAGCATGGAGCAGGAGCTCTGGAGAGGTGATGGGTTGCCCATTGTGAGCACAGGACAGGCGTCCTCCTGTCTGCACCAGGCTGTGCTTGGGTGCTCATGTGGACATGTAGGGATAAGTGAAGTTACAGCATAGGCTGACTGTCAGTCTCAGCGCCATAGGAACTCCACAAAGGCAGATGTGAGATGGCATGGTGAAAACACAGCCATCCTGGATTTATAGGCATCTGTTCCTATTCAAGGGGAGCCAAGATTTTACCTCAGATTTCTGCTGAGAAATTCAGATTTCTGCCAGAAGGAATTCATTCTTTCCTAACAAACATCTCTTCCACTGCGGAGAAGCAAGCATCCATCTGTATGCCTCCAGCTGTCAGCAGGAATACTTACCTGGGGGAGGTGACAATCTGTTTCACATCTTTTCACAATAACAAAAGGCTTATTGCCAGCTTTGCCCCTTTTATTCCTCACCACCTTATCCTCTTTAGCCTCATGTCCCTCTGCACGGGGTGGGAAGCCACCTGGGCTGATGTGTGTATGGCACATAATGCAGGGCAATGTGATTCAGAACTGTGATTTCTAAGAATGGCATTAAAAAAGTTGTGGCTTCTGCTAATGACTTTTGTAGAGAAACACTGCTCTGTTGCATTACAAAGAGCAGAGATCGGGCTGCTGCTGCTACTGAGGCGGTTCTTTCATGGACAGAAGCCAGTTTGCTCGATGCACTTAATTTGCAAATTACCAATGCGTTCAATTATACTCGATTACTAGCACAACTTTAGAAGTGGTTTTTTTTTTTTAATTATTCTAAATTAGAGTGAGGATGACAACACTGAAATAAATATATATATATAGTATATATATATAATCACTATATATATATATAAACACAACTCCCAGAGTGCAGCCATTCCAAAATAGGAAAACGAGGGGGGAATTTGTTCCTACGGAAGCACTTTCCCCATTCCGGCCGCAGAGGAGCAGCAGTGAAGGCGGTTCCTGCTGTCCCACCCCGGCAGATGGCAGCGTGCGAGCGCTGCGAAAGGGCCGAGCATCCGAGCTGCCCAGCACACAGCACTGGGATGGGGCATCCGAGCTGCCCAGCTTCGGGATCCGCAGCGCGGCATCCATCCGTGCGGATCAGTTCGATCTGAGATCGCTTTGGATCCGAACTTTGCTGCTGTGTGACCGACTGAAAGGAAGTGGCTGAAGGGGCAGAGCTGGGAGTGCTGCAGATGCTGAAGCCGAGTTCTGCCAGTGTCCGTGTGCATCTCAGCAGGTGATCAGGGACGTTTTGCAAAGGGAGGTTAATAGTGGAGCATCTGTTCCTGACCTCCCGCATGAAAGAGAAATCTCAAACCAAAGCCATGTAAATAATGAGCATTCCAGCTCAGTGAGTGAAAAAATTACTCAGAGATGACTTAAAATGAAAATATTTCCCCCCCAAAAAAGGGAAAAAGAAATCTTTGGTTCATCTGGATCATCTGGAAGACTTTATTTGACCAGAAACTATGATTAAATAGGCCATATTGAATTCATTTCAAAAGAAAATAAAAGCCCTCAAATTAAACAAAACAGAACGCAAAAAGAAAAAGGAAAAAAAAATAAAGAAAACCACAAAACAAATGTCACAAAATTACAAACTGAGAACAAAACCTTTGAATTCATTGGAATACTTTTCCTTAACTTTTTTCTTCCAGGACTTAAGCAGCTTCATCCACATCTAGGAACAAGTTCCCTCCAGCTCTTTCCTGATGAAACAATTACCTGCTGAAAACAAGTCGCCCGTTCTCATCAATCACGGATGCGATTACTCAGCTCAGAGTGTGGCACTCACACTTAATACACATCTGCCATGCAAACTGACCCAAATCCCTTTGTATTCCTCTATTTACAGATTGGCTGAGCCCACGTGTGGCAGCACGAGACCTAAATCCCCGTGGGGAGGCAGACAGGCAGAATGTCATCCTCTATTACTGTTGCTGTGACAGCAGATACGTAACTCTTGCCCTTGTGCATATTTACAGAAGGAATGCCCTCAGTCAATGGGAGCCTGTTTTTTGGCAAAGCCTTTACTGAGTGCTGCTACTGCAAATTCTGCAAGTGGAATTGGGAGAACGTATGCCTTGCTGGTTATAGCCACTGATGCAGGCAGCTGGACTGAGCACCGCTGCTCTACTAAAGGCAAGGATTCCCAGGGGCTGAATTCCCATCTGAATGGCATTTCCCATTTCCCAGTGAGCCGGGAGAGCTGCAGGAGGAAGCAGCCAGCGGTGTGAGGCAGAGGGGAGATGTGTGAGGGACACTGTTGGGAAAGCAGTATCTGGGGAGGCAAAGAGTGTCAGCCAGCACTTCCCCCTGATGCTGCCTGCTGTAACGGTGAGTGACTCACAGGGAGTGCCTGCAATGCTGCTGCTGCTTTGCATTTCACTTTCCCCATCAATCTGATTAGAAAGGTCAGCTACACTTGTCACAGGGTGAGCCATTTCAACCAGCATTTCTTATGGACTTGGGGATTTGGGGATTTAATCATTAGAGCAATACTGTAGATATACCTTGCTGTGCTGTCATTTGTCTCCTTCCTATCCCCGATAAGCTGGAGCAGTGAGGTGAATGCTGTTCCTCCTGCCACACCTGTCCCTTGCAAGCCTCAGCACCTTGCACTTTTAGACCTGGTATCTCTTGTTTTCCAAAGTCATCGTGGTCAGAGACTGTTGCAAAGGGCGTAGATTGGACCACAGCACCCATGAGGGTGAGATTTCAGAAACCTTCCGAGGGGATTGGCTGCCACATGGAAGACAAATACAGAACAACAACAGTTACTGCTGGTGTGCATTTAAAATAATGTTAAGTAAAACACTGTAGGTTTTAAGATCTTAACAGAGATTAAGAGACCTCAGTAAAGAACGGGGTACACAGCTCAATCCACCTTTCTCCTGTTGTGCTTTGGAGGTCTTTGAAGCTCATTACTGGTGACAGTGAGAACAGTGACCGACCAGAGGCCTCATCTAAAAGAGCAATTCCAATAGATCCATAGTCTGATCAGCAGTTTGGGTAGGATCTAGAAGATTCCTAACAAGAAGCCACTTTCTTTCATCCTAATTTTATCAAATGGAAGCATTGTATCATCCAAAAAAGTTCCACTGATCCAACAAGCTTCCATTTTGGCCATTGTTTGGGTGGTTCTGTGATTCTGTGATTTAGTGTTTTCTCCCAATCCAGGTTGAGGTTCCCAGAGGACACTGAAGTGATTCCTATCTGAGCACGTGGACTTCTGGCCTTCTCAGCTCATCTTGCCTGTATGACTTTGGAAGTTTGTCTTTCCAAACCTGTTCAGTCTGGTTCAAAGCTGTCCACTGTGTTTATCTTTGTGCAATGGTTTTTGAGTCAGTTTATGAATTTTGCATTAGAAAGAACTCAATGCCTCAAAGTGAAGTCCTGTTAAAACCACCGACTTTTTTCCAAGCCAGTGAATTTTGCATAATTTCCCCATCAGAAACCACCTTGCAACCATATGCTGTCCTTGATGCCAAGCTGAAGGCCGTCTGAAATGTCAGATCTAGGATTACCGAAAACACAAATTTGGACTGTCTGGGAATTTGGCAGAGGTTGCTTTGCACTGTGATCTCAGTTCATTTGGCAATTGGTAGGGGGTAGACTGAAATTGAGTTTGCCTAATTTGTCCTCAAACCTAAGTGCCAGCATTGCCAGCAATGAGGTTCAGGCAAATGGAGATTGCCAAGAGAACAAGCTGCACTCTGTTTTTTTCTCTCTGATGACAAGTCTCACAATATAATCGACCTAATTTTTACATTTCTGAATGTGGATGCCTGGAGATCACTCATTCTCAGACAGCTTGGTGCTTTGTAACCGTGCACAAGTACTTCCAGACTCTCCCTCCCGTTTGCAAGGGAATTTTCTATCTGCTCTCTTCTGCCTTCAAATAAGGAAGAACTTGTCTGATTAATTGCACATGTATGTGCATGTTTGTACAAATCCAACCGAAAGTGACATGTCTCTTATTTAGTCAACAACCTCTGAACTCATCCTTAAAGTGCTCTTTTTTATTGTTCATGCTGCTTGCCATTTCCCATGTGTTATTAAAATAGACATATTGTGGTGGCTAAATGGAGAATTTAATTGTAAAAGAGCTGTTCTTGCCACTGACATATCCATGGCTGGATTTGTTTTTTAGTGCCTGAAGTAAATCCATAAGTCACAGCTGTGAAAATAATGTGTACACATCAAGTCAGGGACAAGCACATACATCCTTAAACAATCAAGCAGTCCCCAGTTACGTTATCTGTCTAATTGCCTCTTAAACAAGTAATTACATTCAAAACTAAGCAGCATCTACGATTTCTCTGTAACGTCTAGCTATTTAAGCATAAGGTCAACATACATTTATCTGACCGCAACCAATCTTCTCTCAGCGCTGACTGGACAGGGTATGAACATACTGCTTGTTGCCATCACTTTCGGGGCAGCCAAAGTATTTCCTATTCTAGCTTTATTCTTTTGAACAAAACATCCAAGTTAGGCACGAGGGACTTTCAGAAGATGGATCTACCCCCCGTCCTACCATGTGCATGCTGTGCATGAGCCACGATGCTCAGGCTGTCTCCCAAGCCCCATGGCTGGACATGTTTGCTCTGAACTTGTCTCATCCCAGTGTTAGCTTCTTCAAACCATGTTTTCGTGCTATTAAAGCTGCTTCCAGGGGTTATGGAGTCCACACTGACATTTTCAGGTGGGGTTAATGATTTAGTGTGACTCATATGTCAGTGCTAACTCACTCAGGTCTCACAACAAATCCAACCGATGACTCAGGATGCCTTTTTATCATTGTGTTAAATGATGGGTGCTTGCAGCGTCCAAGATTTCCAAAAGAAAGAAGTAATATATATTTCGCAGTTTTTTGCCCCTACTGTCTCTTTACAACCTTGTGAAGCAATTAGATAGCCCTTATCAGAAATAGGTCATGTCTCCCAGAAAACCCCAGGCTGTTGGCTCCCTGCTGCTGATAGTGGGTTGGGTTTAACGGGGACATAGTGGTTAATATTTTTGCAGTCAGCATGTGACCCCTGCCACAGGAGAAAGAAGAGAAAGAGAGTCTGTGCTTCCTGTGGTGCTGCCAGGGTTGCTGAGTACAAAAGACAGAGTAATTCCAGTCTCATGTAGGCATGTGTGAGCCCAATGGAAAGGAACCCATCGATGTTACCATTTTGCAAACCACGAGTAGTGTGAAAGAAGACAAATAACAAGAACGTTACAGAAATAGTGTCGTGTTTTCTTCAGGTGCTGGTGTGCACAGCCATGGCTCTCTGTGCCCAAACAGAAGAATGGTCCCAGCATAGAAATAGGTCCACACCAGGATGAGACTGGTGCATGGCTCTTTGCTCCTTCTTTCCCTGGGGCACACTACAGAAAGGGGCCATGGGATATTCCAGGTAAATCCAGGCATCCATCCTACCTTGCAGATTAGATGCAGCCAACAAGAGCACGGGTCCCATAGGAGAGACATTTATTCAGTAAAATGCTTTCAGATGTATTCCATCCATTTCTGTCAGTGAACTAAAACAGCTTTTTTCTTTTTTTCAGACATTGTCAATAGTTGATTGAATGCTACAGTTAGACACTAACTTTCGTAGCATTTCCTTTTGAGCAATAATATGAAATGAGGACTTGATTACGTAGCAATGAACTGAGTTCATTTTAGAAATGGTGCAGGGATTGCAGCAGATATGATCACTGCTTATTCCTGTCCCTGTTAATATGTCAGAGATGCAGCTAGTATAAACAGAAGCTGGGCTTTTGGTCAAATGTAAAGAATGAGTTTGAAATGCTGATTCACCACAAGAAAAGTATGAGCACAGAGCTGAGGCTTGGAGATGTCTCGTAAAACAGGAAACTTATTCAGCAAACATTAGTAATACCTTAAATACAGTGTTACAAGAATACAAGACTTTGCTATGCTGGTAAGACAGAGACTAATTTTTATTTTTATTCTTATTTTTATTTATTTGTTGTCTTTTTTTCACTTGGGCTGGGCATTCAAAGAGCATCTTTGTTGCATTTGCAGAGCCTGCAGTTTCATATTAAAACACTTCCGAAGTCTGATCCCTGTTTTTTTAAGAGTTATAAATAGCTGGTAGGAAGTACCACACGTACCACTAGTTTGTATAATGTTTAAACTAGGTCAGTGTGCAATGAACTCTGCAGGTAACGGAGTCCAGTGGACAATTATTGCCTGACACTTCAGTTTTCTATTTGGATAATTTGACCTTTTAATTGAGCACTTAACCTGAAAGTTTACACAGTTCAGGGCCAATTTGTGGGGGAAAAAAAAAGCGTAGCTCTACTACATGTGTTGTTCCCTAAAATCCCAATTAAAATGAAGAAAATGGAAAAAAAGCAAGAGTTTTCATGCAGTAGATGATCAGTGTTGAATTTCACAGGAAAAATGCATGGGTGTTTCTCACTTCAAGCAGAACTGTCATGTTTTCCAGCAGGGCAGAGTGGTCACGTACTCATTTCAGCGTTGGGATAGGCTGCACTCTTTGGCCTCTTCCTTATCGTGTGAGAGCTCTGTGCTGCGCATTTGTTCCCAACACACTCCATGTGAGCTAGCTTTGCTATCTGCACAAAAAACCCACCGTATTTCGTGTTTTCCAAAACCTGATGCTTTCCTGGAAGCGCTGGATTTGCTGTGTGCGCCGTCAGTGTGCTCAGCAATTTCCTAAGACTGAGCAGGGGGAAAGCATGAGCAGACACAGCTGTCAGGCTGCTCCCAGTGCAGCCCCCAGCCGCCCCAAAAAGGAGTTTCCAACCGCTCTCCTAATTGTCTTGATGGTCTGATAAACGCTGCCTGCCAGCCGTAGGCTGGGTCGCATGCCTAATGATTGAGACTGGTTGCAAGAGAATTCTGCAGAAAACACTTTTTTGCTGTTGCTGTTTAGAAAAGCTACATCCGGATCAAAAATAAGTATTCCTTGTGTACTTTCTGGGGCAGTTGGTTTTCTTTACAGCTCCTATGGGCTGCCCAGCTGGTAAAATGGGTTGTAATACCACCAAGGAGCTCACACTGTGTTCCTGAGGTCTCAAATTCCAGAGGTTTTTTCCACCTTGATAGTGTCCAATAAAAGATCAAGGTTTAGAAGCAAACTGCTGTTCTTTGGATCAAAGACTGCTAAAAGCAAGGGCAGTGCTCTTACTCATAAGCAAACTCAATAATCCCAGCAAAGTCTCTCATCAGTTCCCTGGGATGAATATTCCAATAAAGATTATGCAGCTCATTGCTGCTGAGAAGAAGGAGGGGAAAATTTTGCAATTGGTGCCTAGGAGCTGATAACCAGTTTCTATTAGCCTTTTACTAACAGGTTGCCCATGAGAATTAATGAAAAACTTAAATCAGTATTTCCACGCCGCTGACTATCTGAAGGATTTTGTCCAGTTGGACTCCGGATATTTCAGTGGAAAAAACAGTGGTTTTGGCTCAAGCTGTGCTGAACCAGATGTCTACAACTGTCCTCAGTGTCCGTTCTAGCCGAAAAAACAAGTGATTAACATGCACAGTGAATGACAGACTGCTTCAGAGGAAGAGCCTTTAGGCAAGGGCTGACACAGCTTTAAAAATATATATATCTAGAAAATGGAAATGGTCATTTTCAGCACAGCTAAACATATCCCTTTAGTCATCAAAAGCAGGAAGGCAATGCTATGCAACTGGGAATGTGTGTGTTGTCACAAGATGAAGGTTTATCTTTAATGGGGACATAAGCTCTAAAGCGAAGTAAATGTGCAGAATCTCATGGAGGAAATATGGCAACTCAGATCTCCTGCTGGGGCTGGCAGCAATGACCACATGTATTTCCCCGTGCTCAGTGTGCTCTCTTTGATGAGAAATTATCAATTAAAACATTTGTTGACAGCAGAGAAAATGACTAAAAAACACTTGTGAAAGAACAGCACAGAGCCACATCCCTTTCTTTCCCCATCAGCTAAGGTGGGCTGGGCTGTCTGTGTGCCCCAGCTGACATGGGCTGGGGAAATCTTGCTCTGAGAGCGCCCATGAGAAAGAATGTTGGACTTGTCAGTGCAGGGAACAGCAACCCATCATAGGATGTTTTTATTATTCATGTCTAAATCCTGTCCAGCTTGGAAAAAAAAAAAAAAGGATGTTTTATTTTTTATAAATATGAATTAATCCTTCTAGCCTTACAGGAAAACCGGGAGTGTAGGGAGATCGAAAGGAGGGGAAATCTGCACAGGCCTAGAAAAATGTTTGCATGTTTTACAAATGAGCACAGCGTGCAGTAGATGATCAAAGTTGTGAATTAGTTCAAATGTTTGTCTTGGAACAGAGCAGCAAACGCTGCATTTCTATTTCTTCCTCAAGTAAAAATACCATCTCGGAAATGAGAGTGATGTGCACATCTCTGCAGTAAATGCAGCTCTCCTCTGTGGACTTTCCTACTGTCCTCCTTTCTGATGAGGTGAGATTAATGGTGCTGGACACTGCATTGCCTCCCTCTGACCTCATCCCCAACCACGGTGGCACTTCTGGTTCACACATGACCAATTACTGTTGTGCAACACGGTGTCTGAGGGCCAACTGCATCTTTTATTTCCTCCCACCACGATTCATCCGTTTTTCAGACTCCAGCAAGCTCCTAACGACATCACACTAGGAAGTCCAGGATAATTTGCAGCTGAGACTTGGGAGCTTGCATCCACCCACCAAGCACTGCCATGGTGTGTTCTGCCATAGGTTCTTGTTCCCACATGCCAGCGTTGGTGAGATTTCCTCCCACAGCCACACACCACTGGGTCAGGGCTGCAGGGCAGGCTGGTGTTGGGTCACTGCGGTGCTGTCGGATGCAGTGCCCAGCTCCATGCTTGGGCATCCGGGCAGAGCCCTCTGTTGTTTTTTTTAAAGTGGATATGAAGTCATTAAGTTCACAAGAGCAGATGGCAAAAAAGTGTGAATGTGTTATCATGCAGCGTGAGGTTACTTTTTAACCCTTTTTCTATTAATAGTAAAGCGGCAGCGAAGAGGTCAGGGGTGCGAGTTCAGCCAGTGCGTATTTCAACTGCAGGAAGCCAAAAATAGGCACACAAAAGTCCAATCCTGATAAAACTTTAATTTATTTAGTAAAAAACACATACTATACTCACTCTGTGAGCCCTGGAGGCGCTGACCCCTGACACTCATTTCCTAGTTCCCTGGGAGCTACAGAATAAACACGGGTGAACAAAAATGCAGGTGAGCATCATCCACTCCACTTCTGATCTCTCTTTTGATAGTATTTCCAAACTGATTAGCACTTTTTTTCCCCCCACACACTTATCAGCCTATGAATTGAGAAGAAGTCCTGGAGTGTTTTAATGTTGTTTATTAAGTGCAACCAAAGTGAATACAAACCATGTGTGTTCATCAATTCTGCAGCAAAGAAACTATTGCATATTTCAGGTTCAACGCATGAAGCTTCCAGCATTTACCCTGAATGCAGTGCTGCCAGGGTCAGTCCGTGCTGATGTAGCTGAGGAACCAGTTGGTCTGAAGTGTGCTTTGCTGAGGGCTCAAACCCTCATCTCCTGGACACTTCCAGACTCCCAAGGAAACTGACAGACGTTTTCAGCACTGAAGAATGACAGGATTGAGCACTGCAGTTTATGTAGTTGTCCATATCTGAAAATCATAAGCACAGGGAAATAACATCAGATGAATGAAAGACAAGTTGCCACAGAAGTCTAGTGATAATTAGGAAAGGACAACTGAGAAGTACATTGCTGACACAGGGGAAACCCTCCAACCAGCTGGAGCTCAAGCAGAAAAGGTGATGGAGATGGCATTCCCAGACAGGTCTGATGCAGGCCTTCCTCACAGCTGACTCACACAACCAATGAGTTTGGACAGAAGCCTCTTAGGACAAAAGAATTCAGCAGGTGACAGTAAGTGGTGTCACAGGTTATTTTTGGAAAGCATTTAGCACAAGCCAAACCAGTTTAGTGAAGCTGCTGTGGTGGATGTGGAGGGATTTCTTTTCCTGCAAAGGAAACGTGCATCCTGCCAGCATGTTCAACCTCACCTTATCACACAGGAGTTGTAGAGGAGTTATCACCTGCATTAAGATATCAAAATAACTTTTCCTTGCAGCTGAAATGCACAGGTCAGCAGTTAAGGACTGCTGTAAATACGAGCCTAGTAGTCAGCCAGTAAATAATGCCACCACTGCACTGCTCTGTTCATTCAGTCACTGGCCATCCAAAGGCATTTCATCTCACTAAGAATACCTACGTGTGGAGCCCTGATGAGTATTCTGTTTCTATTACACAGGATTCACAGCTTTGTTTGTGTACCCAGGAGCTCCAATTTTCCCCAGAACTGCCAGCTTCTCCCTCTATTGCTTTTCCCTGGATCCCAATCTGTTCTATATATAGCCCAAAACTCTTCATGACCTCAAAAACCGGTCGCCTCTTCCAGTGAGGCACACTGGGCACTGAGCACAGCCCAAGCAGGGCTCACAGGAAGGAACAGCTTCCTGAGGGGCCACTGAATATGTAGAAATATGCATGCTCTGTTTTTCCAAGGGCACCTGCTAAGAACCCTGCAGTTGGATCAAAGCACAGATCAAATATTTGGCATCAGCCATACTTTCCTCCCACCACCTCTACCTGCAGGTGGTATGATATGCTGTTTTAAAATATCTATTGCATTCATTTGCATCTACACATAAATAAAACTTTCCTGCCCTGCAGTGAGAGGTAGTTACTATTTGCACGCTCTTGGCCCACAGTGAGCTGGTTGATTCCTCCAGCAATGAGCTGATCTTTCTTTTTCAGTTCTGCCTTCAGGCAAGAGAAACTTTGCAAGAGTTATGAGTCAACTCCATTTGAAGCTGCCCCATTTCCTGGAAAATGTCCTCAAGCACATCTTCCCATGCGTTAGGTGCCAAACTTCACTCCAAGTCTGTTCCTTTGCTGGAATTCTGTTTTTGCTGTGATTCAGTAACATGTAAGCCTTTTGCAATTCATATTCATATGTGATCTGTTCAAAACAAAAGGCAAACTTCTGAGCGGTTCCTACACGATCAGTGTGAAACTTTGTCAGCTTGAAAAGATAAAGATCCAGTTGGATCTAGATGCTTTCATTTCACCTAAGTATTGAAGAAGTTCAGCAACAGCATGTCAAACTAAGTGGTCCAGTATCTGTCTTTCTCTACGAGTGATCTTGAGAATGAGCCCCTGAGTCAATCTGTGCCTAAAGGTGATTTACACAAAGCTTTGCTATTGCTAAAAACTGTGCTCTGGTCCTCTTCACCTCTGCAGCCTCAGTCCCTGGATTCATGTTCATGCCACTTTCCTATGTTGACTCCAGCGACTTTGCACCCAAGAGGTGAGTCAGAACAGCTCTCTGATCCTACTAAAACCAACCCTGCCAAAGCTTTTGTCTGGGTCAAAGTCTTGTGGTTGAGAGAGGTCACAACACTTCTCACAACAGGAGTGAAGGACAACAGCCCATAATCGGTCAGTGAACCCACAAACCAAGTTCTCTTGGGGCACAACCTCCCAGATGTGTTTATTACAAGAGAGCTAACCCCACCTGGCCACTTCCCACTGCTGCCTTATCTGTGAATTTGAACTGATGTCAGTGGCTTCCATGACCCTTCTTTCCCTGGTCAGAAGAGGAGGCAAAGCGTAACACTGACAGGTAGTTAATGCCATTGAAACGTGACATGTCTAACTCAGTGATGAAAGCAAGATTTATAAAGTGGCTTCAAAAATAAATATCCCTACAAATGTGGCCTACATCTTTCTTGTAATTCTTCTTCTCCCTGGTGTGTCTTTTTCCATCTGCACGTAAATAGGCAGTTGGGCAGAGCAGACGCTTCTATGAAGATGCACTGCAGCTTCTGGAATTAATAGAGCTGAGAAAGCAATATTTCACTTCATGTTTCCCTCAAACTGCATTTTTTAATCAGTCCTTTCAGAAAAATGAACACATGAACTCTGTGATATTCTTTCTTTCTTTTTCTTCTTTTTTCAGGAAAAGCAAATGCCTTATGTGTTATGGAGCAAAATTCCCAGAAAATGACTTGAGTAACGTACCTTTCAATTACTTTTTGGTTTTTAATTTCTCACTCAGGAGTTTGCAGAAAATAACATTGTTATTCTTAGCCTAACTGGCTTTTATCCTTTTTTCCCCCAAGCTTTGAAATGTCGTACTGTACTGTTCTGGATGGAGCTGGTTGCCATTAATGGCAAAGTATATTCAAATCTTTGTTATTTAGGAAGGAGTCATCTTTTCACTGAATAAATCCTTCTTGGCCATACATGATTTCTTCTTTTTTTTTTTATTTTAAATTTGGTAAAGTCCAAGTCCAGTGTTTCTTCAAAGGCTTCTCTTCTGGAAGGTTTACTTTTGAGCAGTACAAAAATACGATATTTGTATGGATTCCTTGATGACAACTCAGAATGAATTTGCGCTACCCAACCAACTTCCATTCCTCCAGTACATATTCTTCAAAAATAAATTTCATACAGTGTAGCCCACCTCACTTACTAGAAAATGCCTCCCCCCAAATTCCTTTTCTTATCATCTCAGAAGTAATATATTGCTTTTTTTCTGTTAAGTGAATTGTATTAAAACATAAAAGCAATTTATCAACATCCAAATCTATTTCTGATTTCCACTGGTATGAATGAGATGAGAATAAGGGTTTTATGTGAGAACAGTGGCTTTTGGTGGTCTTGACGAATGGAACCCATACAGTCTGAAGTATGACTTTTTGAAACACTTCCATTTTCCCCACTGAATACAGAGAACTTTTCTCCTTTCTTCTTGAGCAGCTTAGTGCTGTTGGAAGTCCATCTGATAGCAAGGATGCCCTTTAGCTCAAAGCAAGGAGCCCTTCCCCATGTCCCTGCTTCACTCCTACCTCCTTTCATGTGTATCACAGCCCAGTAGCAAGGTGAATCAGATTCTAATAGGGATTTGCTATCGAGGTTCTGAGAACTTAAGTTAGCAGGGTGCAAAATATCAGGTGTGTGCATACAAATTTGGGAAGACCGAGGGGTAACTGTGGTACACAGAGCTCCCTTTGTTGCCCTGTGCCACCTCCGCTGCCTTTTCCCTCCTTTCCAACACGAGGTGCCTGGAGTTCATTCAGCACACTTCACAATTAAAGGCAAACGGTTGGAACTTGTCGGGAGGAACATGCCCAGGAAAGCAAAGTATGATTTACTGTGATTATAAAATGCATTCCATTCCACACTTGTTTTGACATTGTCCCTTGGAGAAAAATATTTTGTCTCATAAAGAAGTCTCACTGCTGGGTTCCTTGTCAGGAGGAGGATTGCTCCATAAGTGCTCAGCCCAAAGTAATCCCCATAACATGAGCACTTCTAAATCTCCTTTTGGATCCAAATAACGTTTATGAAGTTATATTGCTTATGCTGTTCCAAAGCTGTAGACTGTTGCTCATAAAGCTGAGAGAAATCAAAGCACTCTGAACAAGAGATGAAAGTTGTTGTAGCCATACTTCATGAGCATGAAAGAGTATTGAAATGTAGAATATAGGGTGAAGAGAGCTGTTGGATGAGGTAGTGGTGCTCTCCTAAATACAGAAATAAGGAAGAAGGGAACAGTAATGTACATGTAGAGTGTTGGGCTGTCTGGAAGTGTGTATGCCATAACTCACAACCTGGTCCCAGGTGCCGTCTCCATCTGCACCACTTACACAAAGGGTGGCTGATATCGGTTCCATGTCAGTTTACACATCTCAGCGTCAACAGATGTATTCCTGTGTTAGCCCTCATTGTGCAGGAGGGAGCTAAGGCCAAAGGACTGCACCTGAGCTGCAGCGGTGGAGAATGGACAGCACAGAGCACAGGAGGGCCAGGGCATGTGTGTGTCTGCATCTCATCTGTCATTGTTGGTAAGCATGATGTTTCATAAGGTAACATTCACATTTTTTCCCAGGACACGCATGGAAGGGCATATAAAAAAAACCTGAATACCACCCACGCTGTGGTATATCATTCCACAAGTTATCACAACATGCACAACCAGCAGAGATGAACCAGGCTGCCTGGAGCTTCAACCTCAATAGGCCCTTTTGTTTAAGTTCACTGAAGTAAAAAGGCAGCATTTTCCTCTAGAGCTACACCCCTTCTGTGAATGTTGGGTGTTGTGCCATAGAGACATGCTGGAAATTGTTAAACTTTGTTCTTTTAGAACAATTCAAGACATTAAATAGCCACC
The DNA here is from genome assembly GCF_951394365.1 of Tetrao urogallus. NCBI lineage: Eukaryota > Metazoa > Chordata > Aves > Galliformes > Phasianidae > Tetrao > Tetrao urogallus. The sequence continues at coordinate 12,947,480 of NC_136829.1, read as the reverse complement.
AAATATATGCAGCCCCTCTGGGGTCAGTGTGATATTTCACATATTTAAAATTAATGATGTGCTGAGTTGTCCTAAAACTTGTTCTGAAATGAACTTCAGCTATTAACTTTTCTCAGAATTAATTTCTCAGAGCTTGGGTGACTTTGTCACATCGGCTAAAATCAGCTTTGACACGGACATGAATTCTCCCTGCAGTTGTGGAGAACAAACATCCCTCTCAGTATGGAAAACACCAAACTGGAACACATTATCTGTGATTTAATCACAGCACTGAAAAGTTGTACGTGGAGCCTGACTCGGAGATATGCTGTGCAATAGCCAGCTTATAAAGAACAGAACACATATGAGAAATGCCAGGTTGTCAGTCTTGAAAACTGGCGTTTGCACTCCCTAAAGCACAGAGTGCTTGGCTCCAACTTCATATCATTCCACCAACACGCCTAAAGCCTGAACAGAACGGACTTCCTTCTGGATGTGTAAACTTAGTTCACTTCCTTGTTGAGAAAGCTAATGGGGAGGCCAACTAATTCATTTCATTTTATGATCCAATTATCTTTCTCTAAGGAGTAACCATAACAAACGTTAATAGGGAAGTGGCATTGTCACTGTCCTTTCAGTAAGTAGCTCTGAAAGAGCCAATCATTTCAAGGAAACAAAGAACTGAATTCATCCCACTGACAATTAGTAAAATGTTCCGTAGATCTTTGCTAATCCCAGACGCAACGTCCTGCTTCTCAGACTTCTGAGGATGAGGATCATTCATGAGGATCAGAAAGCTGTGAGGGTTTCTTAATGTGAAAGTCTGGTTGGTCATTCATTATCTGTGTAGTTTGATAATTACCAGTTTTCCTAGGTAAATTGTTTTGGCCATTTACTTTGAGGTAGCAGATTAATGAAGTTCTTTGAAAACTTCAGGAACCTGAAAATGGACCAAGATTCCGGAACAAGCTTTTCCAGATCAGTGGTTATTGTACCTTTAGAAATCCAGAAGACAGCACATATCTGTACCACAGCTCACTTTGAGTCAATCAATGCCTGACATACAGCAATACTTATGTAAATCTCTGGGTCCACTACATTTAAAGAGTGAAATTAATAAGCAGCCAAGTAAGCATGAACCTGTGATTTACAATCCAGAAGCAATAAAGGATTTTGAAATGTCTGATTACTGGGCTGTCAAGGTAAGTTCAAGTAGATAACACCTCTTCTCTTTGGTCGTCCTTAAAAGTTAAAGCGTTGAAAAGTAAAGTGGTAAGCCTGGAGCTGAACAAGAATCCTGAATTTGTTTTGAATTGAACACTGACCTTATATTAATGTTTGTTTTGTATTGGCACAACTCCATTGCCTCGGATGGAGTACCATCGGTTTCTGACACTCAAAGAACAAACGCAGTATATATTATTAACATCATAACATGGTTCCCACATGGGCTGGCACCTGGGTGGGAGCTCCAGCCCTGAGTGGTGCCAGGTGGGCAATGGAGCTCTGTCAGCCCCCCCCCAGGCTGCAGTCTCCAGAAGGGCCCCATTGCAATATGATTTTCCAAAAAGTGACAGTCTCACATAGTCATATGCAATCTTTGTTACACCATCATTCGTTCAGCCAGAGGCAACCTCATCTTGGCAAAGGCAGCATGGTTTTGATAGCTGTCAGATCTGCTCTGCGTGTAACCACTGGGCTGTCTGTCAGTGCTGGCTGGGTGGCTCTTTTTCTTGTTCATCATTTCTTTCCATCCTGCAAAGGTTCAAGCTGTTTTCATCCTTTCTGAAAACTTTAGATTGATTTTGTCTTGTCACAGTAGAAGGGAAATGTAACAGCCCCATTGCTGGAGACCTCAGTGCTCTGTGTGCTGCAGAGAAACATGTTCAGACTGCGCTATGGATGCAAAAACCCCATAATGCTGTCCTTCATAGAATCAGAGGATCATTACGGTTGGAAAAGAACATTAAGATCCCCAAGCCCAACCCCACCCCACAACGCTAGGACTGCCCACTGGCCACATCCCTCAATACCACATCATCATGGTTCTGGAGCATCCCCAGGGACAGTGACCCCACCACCTCCCTGGGCAGCCTATGCTACTGCTTAACAACTCCCTCCAAGGAGAAATTTCTCCTAGTATCCAACCCGATCCCCCCCTCTCATCCCCCTCCACCCCCCCCCCCGGTTCAACTTGAGGCCAACACCTCTCATCCCATCGCTGTTATCTAGGAGCAGAGGCTGACCCTCACCTCACCACCACCTCCTTTCAGGCAGCTGTAGAGGGCAATAAGGTCTCCCCCTGAGCCTCCTCCAGACTGAGCCATCCTGGTTCCCTCAGGCAAAAATCTCTGAGTCTTGGGAGGCTGTGGGCTATCACTATTAATACCCTCTTAATCATTGACCGTTAGCTTTCATATACTGCTAACAGACAGAGTTGAGTCCGTGCTGGAGCCATTGGCAGCAACTGTTGGTATAGGACAGTGTACTGAACCAGCAATAGCAAATTGTAAAACTGGTGATCGGGATTGAGGTTTTCTATCAGCTTCTCCCCAAGTTGTTTCTTGTGTTGTGATTACAGAACACAAATCAAGCGCTAGGAGGTGTCATAAAGCAGAAATCTGGGTGGGGGGGGGGGGGTTGAATGAAATTGATTTTGTAAGTTCAATCCCAATGAGAGGTGAGAGATGCAAGTATGGGAGGATCACAGGGATATTTTCCCCACACAAAATTACCATAACAGGTAAGAAAAATTTATGTAACAACATGAAGACTGTAACATAATGCTGCAGATGACAATTTGTAGAAAACAAAAATCTTTATTACAAAACTGAGTATTACAAAACTGGCTGTAAAGATTCAAACAATGCACAGGTTGCTGAATAAATTGGCATATAGACACGTTCAAATGTTTGAACTAACACCAGAGGAAAACAAACAAGATGCCATAGGAGACAACAAACGCTAAGAACTGCATTATGTCAGAATATAACAAAATCAAAATGATCACTCATGGATGTATGCATTAAAACCTTCACTTGAAACTGTATCTTGGGAAAAGCACACTTGTGACCACAATAGCTGATATACGGCATCACATGCAGGGCAGTGATGTCTTTAACCCATAGATACAGGTATTGTAATCTCCACAAAAATAGAGCCCTTGGAAATGGTTAGGTTCCTCATTTCTTGTGATGCTTTAGACATGCATTCTGTATCACTAATCTGCTGAAGGAACTATCCTGTTAGGATAATCATCATCTAATAATGGCAGAACCCATAGGATTCCAGCAATTCCATTACTGAATAAGGCCTCTCATATAAAAAAGGCAGCTAATATTTTGCTGTGAGGGTGTGATGGGAGTTGAATGCATGAAACCCTGTGGTGTAAGCAGATTGCGTTGCAGGCACAGTACTGCAAATGTTCAAACTGAAGCACTGTGCAGGCACAAGGAATAAATCCACTATATAGCTTTATCCTTATTTCCCTTCTATTACGGGTGTGAATAACTTTAAGTACTTATTTCAGTAATCCAATTTTTAAGCCCTGGTGTTAAGTTTGCTAAGCAGAGCAAATTCCTGAGCTAACAGGACAGTGTAGCAGTGACTGCTGCTCCCCTGGCAGGGCTTGCATCCATCATAGTTTCCCTATGCTCAAACAACAGCTGTATGACACTCCACAGCTCATGATGAAGCTCTGTTATGCACGGCCCTTCTGCTACACTAAACCAGTGCATTCCCATAGCTATGTGAATGTGCATAGCATTTTTCTTTCCTTTTAACGTTGCTGAGTACAGCTGAACTAACTATCCACATTTTCCAATAAGAGAATTCCAATCAGGGGAGCTTTTGTTGGTGCTGTTTCTGTCTTAGCAATTGTTTGAGTGACGTGTGTTGCAGTTTCTCCACGGGTTGCCACAGGTTTTGGCTTTCCTGGGCTGTGAATTTCTTCGGGAAGGGCAGCAGTAGGACTGTCACTTGTCAGGTTGCAGGCTGTATTAAGAAGAAAAAAAATCTCCTTTGTGATCTCCTTTTGCAGCACACAGAATGGTTTGTGCTTTAAGGAACGTAACGTGACAGCGTTTAATAAATCTCACGCTGTGGGAGCACAGATGATCATCTGTTCTCTTACATTCGGATCTAGGTGAATTTTAAAGGGGCTGTGGAAGGCAATCAGGCACCCAGGAGACACTCATGCTCATACCTTAGCGCCTGTAGAACGCGATGGGCAGCTCCCGACTGGGGATCAGGATTCCTGAATGCAGAGTTTCTACCGGATTGTCGTCGGTTGCTGCAATTTGGTACTTGCGAATGATCTGAAGCACAAGTATCTCAGTTAGAAGGCTTTAGTTCGTTGGGCTGACGAGGTGGAGTGTGAAAAGGAGCAGTGAGGGAGCGCTTACCCAGCACAGGGCCAAGTGGAGCTGCAGCTCTGCTAAGCGACGGCCGACGCACATCCGCTTCCCGATGCCAAATGGGACATGGGAAAAGGGATTTATTGAGTGCTTCTGCAGCCAGCGCTCTGGCTTAAACTGAGCCCAGCCATTGAAGTATTCTTCATTGCAGCCCAAGGCATGGCTATTTATCATTAGCACTGTCTGTAAACAAAGCAACAGAGGCAATCTCCGTTAGGAATCGCCTCAGAGCTAACAAGTGAATCAGTTTGTTTATGGAAAAAACATATAGCAAAAGTGAAGGTGTGGCAGTTTCCTCTGAAGCCATGCAGTTCTCTGAGGATAAATTCAGAGAAAAAGGTCACAGTTTCTTTAGAAAACAGTTGAAAAGTCTGAAGGAAATTCTTGAAATAGAACACTGAAATATTGTTGTCTAAATCCAATACTATGCAGGGAGGAATGGTTTTCAGTTTGTGGAAATTCTTCTCCTGGTGCTGGGACCCATCTTTTGTTGTTTTCAAAGAGTTGTTTTCAAACTGAAATGTCAGTGGTTACAGGACAAGTCATCAAACGTTGTAATAAAGTAAATTAATTGGCTTACCCCTTCAGGTAGTACATAGTCTCCTAGAACCATTTCTGTGTCGATAGTGCGAGTGGTAAATGGCACAGATGGTGTTAATCTGCAGTAAAAGAAAACCATGTGTCAGATTTCCAGCCTTTTTTCTTCCTGTAATGTGTAATAGTTTACCCTAAACAATAAAGGGCACAAAATCAGTACACATCAGCTGATAGAAGTTTGTGGTCATCGTGCTTTGCAGGAATTACTGGAGAATTTTACCTCATGGATTCCTTCAGGCATGCTTTTAGGTAGGGCATTTTCTTAATGCTCTCAGCAGTTGGGCTCTCATTGGCAGCCAAAACACTCTGTATTTCCTGAAGAAGTTTCTGCTGAACGCGTGGATTGCGTGAAAGGTTGTACAAAGCCCACAGCAAACTATTGGCTGTCTGAAATAAAACAAGCAGAAATGTAAGGCTTCCACTTACAGGGACAGAAACGAGAAGACACCAAAAATTCAAAGCCACATTTACTGCTGACCACTGCCTTATGGCAGCTTATAAGGGAAGGGATTAGGAGTCATCCCAGTTGCTCTCCAGGAGTTCAGGCCATGGAAGCAACCACAGGTTTAGCTCACATTCAGTTTTTGTGATGGTTAGATTGTGGAAGAAAGCAGGGAGTTAGAAGGATGCTGATTTTAAGATCTTGGAACCAGGTTTACCGTTTCAACTCCGGCAATCTGGAGCTCTGCAATGGTGGCATACAGCTCCTTCTTGGAAAGCTGCCCTCCAGAGTAGATATCACACAGGAAATCCTCCTGAGGGTTTGCAGAGTGCTTTTCCAGCCGAGTGTCAATGGAGTGCTTGGCTGAAGAGGAAGTAGCAGGAGGTAATTAACAAAAAAAGCACTACTACTGTAAATATAAAATCAAAAACAGGGCTCACGTGCATGATTTTGATAGAGGACACCAATCTGTGCTCCTTTATCAGGAGTGGAACACTATGCTAAGTAAATATTGTTGCTCTCACTTTTTAGACAAAAGTCACTTTTGTACAGAAAAACCTCCTGTAAGCTATTAGGAATTCCCCATTCTAAAGTCAGGAGAGGAAATCACTGATGTGTGCAGTGACATACTTAGCAAAAGAAATACAAGCACGTAAAATTTATCGTCTTGGATTTTCAAAGCAGATCAAGGTGTTAATGAATCAAAGAAGTCCTAGCACTCAGACTTCCCAAGGGGAAATATAAGCTTTTGATTTACCATGGGAAGGAAACGATAAATGCCAAATTGCTGTGTACATTTCCTTTTAAGCAAACAGATTTTGGTTGCATGTAAAACTTTGTGTTTCTCAAGGGCACCCTACGAGGGAAGTTCCCTCACAGGCTTTGTATATCTTGCCCCTAAATACATCACTCACTCTGTGGCTATTTACTTTACAACAGATTAAACTGGACTTAAAATTTTACTGGCTTCCAAGTTTCTGGGGGTTCCCTGGGGACTGGATATTGCCACACAACCAAGTGTCAGTCATGAGAAAACTGTGCTCTTCGCTTAGAATAGGTTTGTGGTTAGCTGCAGTAAAAGTGTCTTAATCTGAGCAATTAACAGCAGTGTAGGGCAGTAACAGGTATGAAGAAAAAGCATTTCAGCAAGAGGGAAACAGAACAGAAAGGAAAGAAGTTGTGTTTCAAAAACAAACCTGTTTTAAATATATCATCCCATGCTTTAGTGTGAGCTTGCCAGACTTTTGTGTTCAGACCCTTGTGAAGTTCCACGGGTGTCACCATCATCATTCCGAAAGTAGCCATCATCTGTGGTGGAGTAAGTTTTTGAAATCTTTTAAAAATCAATTTGTAGTCTGTGAGCAAAAATAGACAGTAAAGTAACAGGACTGTAAGGGTAATTTTCACAAGGAAGTTGGGACTCTGGCAGATTTTCCATCCTGGACAGAAAGGATAGGATTCATCCTGCTTAGAGCACATCCAGCTAAAATTTAAGCACAGCTAGCGGACAGTAAGAGATTTCTGCTGAGGGTGGTTCATACTATCTGTTCTAGGCACCCCTTTCAGAAAGGGGAAAGTCACCCTTTGGTAGTGCCTCTGTCCCTTGAGAAAAGAGGGAACCAAGAGCTGGGCTAGACCAGGTCTTTTGGATGGCTAAAATGAGGGAGATAAATATCACCAGAGTCCAAGTTGCAGCAAGATGCACAGCAGGTGTGCTTGCAAGAATGACTAACCTCCAAACCCAGCCAGTTTGCATAATCCCACACAGCTCCACTCTACAAACAGCAGCATTGCACAACAAGCATCTCTGAGGGAGAGGAAAGTTAACTGGCCAACCTGACAACTGTATTTTGGGGATTACCCAGAAATTTCAGGGATTTTTTTTTTCCCAGAAAAAAAATGGTTGACCCATTTAAATCAGTATCCTCACACCAGTAGCAGGGGCAGAAAATCAGTACAGTCCCAGGTAAAGACTCTTCCATACCGTTTTAACAGCCTTGATGAAATTCAAGCTTTCTTCTTCTACATCCTGCTGTAGGAGACCAAACCTCTTTCCATACAGCACCAGGCAGATACCTGTTGTTGAGCAACATTAACATGAGCTGGTTTAAATGAAACGGGCCACAGTGTCCACCACTTGCTGTCAGGCAGTGGCTCTTGTTATCCTTCTGCAAAATGCTCTCTGCTCTGTGATACACATCTGTGAGATCAGCACTTCAAAACACCTTCTGTGCATTTGCCCCAGCCCCTGTAGGAGCACTTTCATTGCAAGAAGACAGGGTTGGCATATTCAGCCAAATAGGAGGCAGCCCTACTGAAGAGGATTGAGTTGCAGGAAAAGAGGGCCTAAAGAGGCCATCTAGTCCAGCATGTTCTAGCTTCTTCTACTGCCAGAAACCACTTGCTAACACTGGCAGCATCCCACAGCCCACTGCTTTCCACCTCTTTCCACTAGCTTTTTATATATAACTTTTTTTCAGAGCTGTCACTTCCTATTCCTCCCTTTCCAAAAGCAGCCATCACCACTGAGAGTGGAAAAACAAAACCAAACCCCACATTTTCAGGAGCTCAGCACAAAGGTTGCTGAGATGAGCCAGCTGTGAACTGACAGGTCTGCAGAGCTCACTCAGCCACACAGGTAACTGTCCAGAACTGAACAGTTTGTGTAACAGCTGATGGATCTGGCACATAATGATGGTCCCCTGGCTTTTCTGCAGCGTATTTTTCATGATATTACAGTTGATAGTTTGGAAATAATTACCATCCAGTCATCACAGATCACACTTCAATTGAAATGTCTCAGCAGGTACAAAATGCACATTGTTTTCAGGCAAAAATAAAACACCCAACCACTTACTTTCAAATGACCATTTGTTGAATTCTGAATATACATCTTCCATTTGTCCTCTGGGGTTACAAATAGCATCTATTCTATACATGAAGTCATCCAGCACCTATATGATGAAGAGAAGAAAGAAGAAAAGGGAATAAAGACAATATCAACTGATAAAAATCCTTTGTGATTTAACATTACATCTGTCTTTCAAATAGCAATCTTGCATAAGACAGAATTTCTTGTGTTTCCTGTTCCTTTAACAGTATTATTTCCCATGTTAACACGTTTGGATTTACAGGACTCTGAAGCTATTACTGTTAGTAATTCTGTGAACTGATCTTTCCTCCACAGAGATGAAATGCTTCAGTCTGATCCTGGGACAACATTTTCATGACAAAGAGGTTTAAGCTGTTTATCATAGATGCTCCTCAAACTCAGTGAGAAGCGTGGAGGTTGGAGAGATGTTCCCTGGCAGAAGGAAAGTAAGAATGAAAAGGGAAAAGCAGAAGAGAAAAAAAATATATATAAAAAGAAAAAGAAAAGTAAGCAAAAACTCTCTGCAGGAGCCCGTGTCATTGTGGAATTTTGGTGCTGTTCTGTGCAGTTGAGGATATTAACAGCTGTAGCCTCCAGAGACACAAAGAGATTTGGATTCTTAATGTGGCAGACTGAAATCTTAAATGAAGGTTCCTGAAATGCCACTCAGCTGCTTCACAACGTCCCAGTCTTCTATCAGTAAAGCTTTCCAATGCTGACTCCCAGCACCACTCCTAACCCCTGAGAGCTGTGTGGACTCACATTTGATCTGACCCTGATAATTTGTTTGCAACTCATTATTCCCAGAGCGATTTCTGAGTATGAACTCACAGCATTACCACCACAGAGCAAACCAGCAGCTACCCAGCAAACCGAACCCCTCGATCTGCTTTTTTTTCCCCCCAGGTTTCCAGGGACACGGGGGGACAGAAGGAACAGTACCTCATTGATCGTGTTATCCAGTTTCACCACCTCCTTGGGTTTCATCAGTTTCTTCTGAAAGGCGCTCCTCACCCTCTGCCAGTCCTTTCCTTCCCTAGATGTAAGCAAAAGCAGCGAGAATAAAGGATTAAGACACACACATACGACACGTGCAAGGACGCAGCTCCGTGCGGCGGCTCCGGGCAGCGAATCCCGGTCCTCCGGCTGTTACAGAGCGCAGCTGCCCGCAGCATCACCGCGGAGACCCCCGCTTAGCGTTGAGCCCCGCTTAGCGTTGAGCCCCGCTTAGCGGTGAGCGCACCCGCACCTCCCCTGTCACTCACAGGATCAGCAGCCCGTAGCCCTCGTCGCGATAGTCCCGATAGGCTTTCCAGGGTTTGATCTCCAGACGCTGCGGGCAGGCGCTCTCCCGGCGGTACAGAGATTCCAGCAGGCAGGGGGCTCCGATGTGAACCGAGTCGAAAGCCCCCAGCTTCATGCGGAAGATCTTCCCAAACCTCCTGTGATACTCAGCCTGGGGGGCGCAGAAAAGAATCCCCCACCATGAGTGCGGGGCGCACCCGCCTCGACCCTCATCCCCGCCCCGCAGCATCCCCATCCCTCCGCGCTCACCAGCGTCTCGTGCTGCCTCTTGAGCCCCCCCTTCCACAGCACGTCGGGCAGGCTGCCCATCAGCGGCCAGCTGGGGGGCCCGGGCAGCGCGGCCAGGGGATGCCCACGGCCCCGCAGTGCGCACAGCGAGGACGCCGCCCGCGGCACCGAGCATCCGCGCCCGGCGGGGCTGAGAGCGGCGCGGCCGCAGGTGACGGCGGAGGAGCGGAGGAGGATGCTGAAGCCTCCCATAGCGGCACCGACGGCCGCCTATTCGCCTATATGTATATATATAGCAGCAGGGAGGCTCGCTGGACTTTCATCGGGGCCAATGGGAGTCCTGGGTGGGGTGAGGTGGGGCCGGCTGGCGTGGAGTTTGCGGGGCAAGCGGTTCACAAAGGGTTCAAGCGAGGCAGGAGGGCACAGGGCCAGCGCCGGGCAAGTACCGGCCGCGGGGCTGCCGGGGGCGGCCGTGGCCGCGGTCCCGGCACGGCGGTAGGCAGGCGGCTGTCAGCGCTCCAGGTACGGACCCCGTGCAGCTTGCAAAGCTGCCTCCTGCTCGTATGCACGGGCTCATAAACTTTTCTTTCCCCTTTCTCCCTTTCTTTTTCTCTCTTTTTTATTTTCAATTTATTTATTTATTTATTTGTTTGTTTATTTATTTTGGCTGTGCAAAGTGTCTGGGGTGCACCTGTACAAAGTGGGGAGGGCTGTGGTGTTTGTACTGCAGTGCCAAGTGACTGACTGTGTGTCTTCCTTCAGAATTTCCCCTTAGAAATGATGGAATAAAAAATGAAGGGACGGAGGAAGAGCAAGTTTTGGTGGTTGGACTGCTTTTTTCTTATCTGGCTGACTAACCACTTATTTATGGAAAGGGCATAAGAGTGAATCAGCTGGGAAGGCAAAATTCCCTTCACTATTAGTGTTGGCAGCCATTAAATTCTGACACAAAAAATCATTTGCTGCCACGAGTCTCCTATACGGAATCTACAGAATAACATGCCGGGAGAGCTAAAGGTTTCCATGTGGAGGCAGATGGAGCAGAAGCACAAGTACAGCAGCTCAGGACACCTGCACACTCAGCTCTGCCCTCTCTTTGCAAGAGGAGTCAGGCAGGCTGAGCATCTTGCTGCAAGGCAGAAACCTGCCTGTAAACCAGAGAATTTCCAGGATATGCTTCTTTGAGAAGTTGATTTTCCCCTGCCCCACACCACCTTTTTCATCATTCTCCAGTTGCATTTTGTGACTCAGCTCTTAATCCCCTCTGCTTAAGTGTCTGACGGTGAGACGCTGTGGTGCACATGGCTGTTTTGGACGTGGTGCACATGGCTGTTTTGGACATATGGCAGAGAAGGAGACAGAAGACAGAATTGACACTGAATCTGACACACATAAAGGCACGTCTCACAGTCAAATTAATAGACAGACCAAGGTGGCAGTGATCAACACATAGAAAAATGTGCAAAAGCATGACAACTCACTGCAGAGCTTTTCTATCACTTTTGTATGTCCTTCCCCCTCCACGTGATTCTCTTGCCTGGGATCACACCATGTAGCCCACAAGATCAGAGCCTATTCTAGAGTGGGCTTTAAGATTAAAGCTGGTTCAAAGGTTTGTGCATTTCTTAAGGAAATGCCCCAACAAGAAGTTGGTATTTTGTGATTTGTTTTCTTTAAACCAGTTCTACTGAAAGCACATCTTATGCCCTTGTCAACTGAGTGCAGTTGTTCAATAAGTTCTTCTGAGAAACCAGGAGAGAAGAGACAGTTTGTGTGCTCCGTGGACACCTGTCTATTTAAGGAACCAGAATGAACTCGAGTGAAGGGTCGCAGCTCAGTGACTGTGAAATGAGCTCTTTAGAAGACTTTGGAATAGACAAGTCAAGACTAAAGTGGACACAGGTCAATTTTTCCATGTTCCTTTCTGCGATGGGGAAGAAAACACCCTGTTAATACGAAATCTTCTCTATTAAGCTGTTTTTAAGTTACAGAATGGAAAAGGTTTTATTTAACTTCTGTGGTCGTGATGTAACTCTCTGGCAGGGAAGCCAGTGTATTTGTAGCTCCACTAAGCCTGGAGCTGAGAGCTAATGATTGCCTCAACTTCTGGTAAAGTGCAGTTCTAAGGGCATTTTCAGCCTTCACTTCTTCCTACCCTCCCTTTTAACAGATTTCAAAACCAAGCCTTTAATTTTCAGCAGGACCTTTTCATGCGACCTTTAGAACACAGAGAGGGCTATTTTAACAGTAAACCAACACAAGGTAGCAGGGTCCTTGGGCTGAAATCTGGGGACGTGTTCTCACAGTGTGAGCTGAGGTATCCATAGCGGTGAGGATGTCACCAGTGTCCCACAGATACCTGTAAGACTTCCCAGTATTGTCTGAAAGTTGTAGCAGCTCGTGACAACTGGGAATGGAAGCCCTCTTCACTTGTACAGTTGTGGCATGGAGTATTTTTGTGACAAACATCAGTAAATATCTGAAGATCAAAATCAAAAGCTTGCAACATGTATTATTCCATGCTTCTCGTTTGGCACGGAAAAAGGAAAGGTTTGATTTCTAAAGGCTCGGATGTCAGCAGAGGATGCTGCTTGAGAAGTGATCTGCCAGCGTGGTGCTTCTGCAGGAGATCTGAAATGGACTCTTGTGGAGGTACAGAAAGGCTGTACTGCAGCGTATCTCCTTCTCAAGAAAGATTCAACCAGAACCTGAAGTCCAAATTTTAGAGCTGCTTTCAAAGCGGAAATAATTGCATGCCCTACCTCTTGGGAAACAGCAGTAAAATATTCTTTAACTATAGCTTGGAATTCCCACCAAGCCAATAAACCTCCACCAGGATTTAGAGACTGAGGTGTGACTGGAAATCTTGAAACAAAACAGCTCAACTTCCAATATATTGCAAACCATACCAAAAGCACTGAGCTAATGCAAAGTGCACCGACTGCTCTTCGTTTAGTGCATTTCAATTATAATCAGTAATTCTAAAACAGTTTGTGAGCGTAAAAGAGCTGCAGATTGGTAGTGGATTTTTTTTCCTTAATACCTGTAATTCCTGGAGGTTTGTTTTGTGACATATTACACAACTCCTGCCTCCTGACCTCTACTCCTTTTCCTGGGTGGAACAAGTTTTTTGCTATTTTGACCCTAAAAATGCTTTCAAAGTTCCCCATGCTTCTTAAAACGCTACAATTTAAAAGTTTCATAGCAGAATGGGCAGACTCCACAAGGAGTATCTCTGTCACTGGGAAGGTATTTCACAATGCTGGGGAAGAAAAGCTAAATGCAACTTGTAAACTCCAGTCAAAACAGTGTTGTTATTCCAGGTTTTTGCTCATGTTTGTTTATACACTTCTAATTCTATGACTCCCTCCAGTTGAGAATCTTAAAAAGTTCTGTAAATATTGATGAATTCAGCCTCAGCTTAGGAAATGGGAAAGTACAGTAATTCCCATTTTACAGAAGAGAAACTGAAGTGTATTTGAAAATCAAGACCTTGAAGTTATTATATGGATTCTCAGTATGAGAGCAAAAGAAACTTGTTGTCTTTTTACTCAAATACTAGTTTTATCACACCAAATTCCACTGCATTACAGATGATAGCCCACCCACAAGATGACAGTAACAGAGTGGAAAAATAGGTTTGTTGAGCAAACAGAGAACAAGGTAATCCTTAGAGGAGGATCCAGAAAAACAGAATGGTAGGTGAATAGCTCAAACTCCACATGGCAAGGAATCTTCCAACTGGCCATGACCTGCTGGAGATATCGACCTCTGCAATAAACATTGCGACACTCAACCATGGAAGGATTCTCTAATTAGTAAGTTAGCACATGGTTCAAGAAAATTAAGACATTTCTTGACTTCACAGTTAATGCTTACTCTGCCAAAAAGTAAATTTATTGAAACTCAAGAAATTGAGGTCAATGGCAAGATGTTCTGATAGCCAGCTTGGAAATACTCAGCACACAACTGGCTCTTCCCTTTCCTTTTGATAACTAGAACCACTCTCTGGTTTGCATTTTCTTGTCTCTCTTAGCAATCTTGTCCTCTCTGAGCAGGGAAGGGAGCTGTTTAGCAGTGTATTTATGCATCAGAGGATGCTGTGAGGATGAGCTGCTGACACAGACTGATGTTTCCTCTTTGGATAGAGCTGGCAGCAATTTAGAAGCTTCCTTCACCTTCTATGCAGCACCACAGAGAGTCACATCCAGTTTAAAAGGAAGCATTCGGGAATCTATCGGAACATTTCATTTTCTCAAAGAACATGGTTCGTGTTCAGGAGGCAGGAATTTCACTAGTGCTTAGTGTGCCATGGGAGATGATACTGGACATGCTCATTTCTCTTTACTGTATTTCAGTGTTCTTCTGCTGAGATACGCAACCTGTGTGTGCAGTTGCCTTGTTCACATGCAGTTACCATAGGCCAAGTCGTGTCATGACACTGAAAAGCTCTGACAATATTTACAACTCCAGTGGTATTAATTCTATAATGTAAATAAGTGACCCAAAACTGTTTGCCAAAAACAATGGAAGTTTTCAAAGGCAGGAAATGTTGAGCATGCCCTTAATTCAAACAACACTGAAATCTAAAATAAAGGCCTGTGTCTGTAAACTGAAGTTTTCAGTTGCTGTGTGACAGTCCTAAGCCTGGAATAAAGCTGTTACACGACTTCTGGGAGAGCTTGCAGGAGATGACTATAACAACACTTGAATCAGACACAACTTCATGCAATTTACTGGATTTATAAATTAAGCCTGTAACATCTGCACAGATTAATTTGTTTCACTTTTGATCTGATGCATGTTCTTCTGTTGAAATAAAACTGATATCACAACAAGCCTTTGGAGAGCCAACAGATTCTTGCTGTTTCAAGCTTCTATTTCTCTGAGATGCTACGAGATACCAAAGAGAGATTTGGCAAATATAAGACTTATTTACTTAAATATTTGCCCTAAAACTTCTGTGTTTCATGGATACCAATAGCTGGTCTCTAAATTTTCAAGAAATGGCAATTAATTTTTTTTTTTGACTGTTTATTATGGAACACTGCTTTGTTTCATCCAGGGGAACAATCTTTGTCTGTGTCCTTTAGAGTATTTTCTGATGAAGGACCTAACAGATATGTAAAAGATATTACTCATCCAAGATCACAAAGAAAAGGGTTTGAACTTTAACAAGTAGATTGCTGTGAGCTAAGTGCATTTTGCTTCCATTAAAGCCATAAGAAAATAGGAAAACTTTATCTCCCTTTATCATTAGTCAACCAAAAGGCACTTGGGCTATGTTTAGTTGAACTCAGTACCCTCTGGGCCGCATCCCGATTGCTCCTATTCATTGCTTTTGGAGGGATTAGAGCAGACTACAGCAGTAGCTCATCAGATAAAACCCTTGCCTGAAATCCTGCTGTTAATTGCAGTCCAAATGCCTGGCCACAGTCTTCTCAAGGGAAGAGCCAAGTTTCCTCATATGTATGACTACCAAATGCAAACATTGCCTTTGGGAAAACAATCTATTTGTTGCTCTGTTCATTAAAGTGTCAAAAGAACTCATATGATAGAAGGCAAATTCTTCTCCAAAACACTGTAATTTTGCCAAAAGAGAAAAAAAAAAAGAAAAAAAAAAAAAAAAAGAGACAAACTTATGCAGATTAAAAGATGCTGAGTAACAATACAGCAATACAGCCAGGACACATTACTGATAGATTGCTGTGAGTTCAGAGCCAGTCTCCAAATTCAGTGATACCATCCAGGAGGACCTGGACAAGCTTGAAAAGTGGGTCCATGACAACCTAATGAGGTTCAACAAGGCCAAGTGCAAGGTACTGTGTTGGGGCAATCTCAGATGGGTGGACAGACTGGGAGAAGAACTCTCATTGAGAGCAGCCTTGTGGAGAAATTGTCCAGGTCTGGGATCCCACAGCAAGAAGGATGGAGGATTGTTGGAGTGGGTCCAGAGGAGGCCACGAAGATGATCGGAGGGCTGGAGCACCTTCCTTAGGAAGAAATGTTGAGGGAGATGGGCTTGTTCAACTTGGAGAAGCTCTGGGGAGACCTCACTGCTGCTTTCTAATACTTGGAGGGAGCATATAAGCAGGAGTGGGACCAACTTTTTACACGAGCAGATAGTAAAAGAAAAAGAGGAAATAGCTTTAAATAAAAAAGGGGACATTTAGGTTAAATGATAGGAAGAAATTCTTTACACAGAGAATGGCGAGGAGCTGGCATTGCTGCCCAGAGCTGTAGGTACCCCATCCCTGGAGGTGCCCAAGGCCATGGATGGGTCCTGGGCAGCCTGGGCTGGTGGGGGCAGCCAGTCCATGGCAGAGGATGGGACTGGGTAGGCTTTAAGGTCCCTTGCACTATAAGGCATTCTGTGATTCTGTGATAACGTGGTAAAAGAAAAGAATCCTGCAGAGTTGTGGTTAGGAAGGGAACTGGACTCTATTCCTTCTCATGTGCATTTTTCCAAGAAACAGTGACTTTTGAAACAGGCACTGATTGTTTCTACCTGTACAGGTGTAACAGAAGACTCGATTTCAGGTACTATGTGAGCAGTCCTCATTGAAGAGAAACAAGAGAATTTAAACAAACAAATGAATAAGACAGATGCCTCAGCTGTAGGACCTGCACAGACATGAGAGACTTCCAGTATGTGCCACAAAAAGTTTGCAGTAAACTGAGAAATGTTCCACCACTGGAAACATTTTGGAGCAGGATGGACTGTGGACTAACAGACATACATAGCTAATATTGGACCCTAGTATATTCCTTGTTGATACTGAGATGCCAAGTAGTGGTGAGGAAGGCAGGGCTGCAGAGATAGATAGCTCTGTGTCTGCCACATAGCTTCTGTTTTAAAGCCAACCACTGTTCTGTTGGGACAGAATTATGGGATTATAAATAATCACGTTTACAATATGTCCCATCCACAAAGGTGGAATAAAGTCTTCTACTGAGCTTCACCATAAAGGGATTTCCCAGAAAAGGGGAATCTCCGGCTTCCATCTCACGCTCAAGTACCAGAAGAAACTCCCTTTGCTTTAATGGGTCCAGCTGGTGCTGCAGAAGCTCTCCTCAAAGCCCTACAGAGATGGAAAAGAGAAACATCCATCACTGGAGGTGAAGCTTTACGAGATGACTTGCAGAAAGGAGCTAAAGCAATTTGTCAATCTCTAATGCTAGATATACAGGGGCTGCTCTGAAAGTAATGCCTCCTATTTTATGATGTTGGCTCATGATGTCAGAGGCAGATGTTGGTGGTGTGGCAGTAGGGGTTGAACTTTCCTGTCAATACCCTGTTACATTTTGTTGCTGTGTACAGCTGGTAGCAGAGGGGCAGACTGACAGATTGGTGTCTGAAGTGGAAGTGCATGTGAAACAACAGAGTGTCACTGAATTCCTTCATGTGGGAAAAAAAATGGCACTCAGTGACATTCATTGACACTTGCTGAACATTTATGGAGACCAACCAGTGGATATCAGCATGGTGAGGTGGTAATGGTGCATTTCAGCACTGGTGACAGTGTTGTGAAAGACAAGCCACATTCCAGATAGCCATGCACAACTTTCACAGCACGAAATAAACAGCATCTTGATCAGCTCAGAAGGGGATTTTTTAAAGGTTTTTTTTTTCTTCATCCCTATTTCCCCCTTTCTTCCCCTCCACTACAAGAAGGGCAGATGTAGACATCCTGACATAAAATAACTTTATATCAGAATAAGTCATATTATCTAATATTGGAAATGCCATGCTACTGTTAGCACTGTGCCTATATGATATGGATAGTGAGCTGCTTCATTTCTACTGATCCTGCTAAAATAGCACAGCTTTGTTAGGCTTTTGCAGGTAGTGATTCATTTCATAAAATCCATGCCTACACAAACCAACCGTTTCATCTCCACTTTTCTCATTTCTAATACTTCTTGTATTAACAAACACTGCTGACGTGTGGGAGGTTCAAGATGCTCAAACACAGAGAAGTGCTCTGTGTAACTTCAGGGAAAAGGGTGAAGAGTTTGGGAATTCAAAACAACTAAGGCAGCAAAGAGCACGGAAAGGCTCTTTTATCCTAAGCTGCATTGCAAAAGGCTACAGCAGGTACCATGAAGGGGAAAGGTGAGAGGATGTGAGGTGACAGGTGTGTGTGTTGCACCACAGAAGGGCTCCCACCAAGGTATGAGGTGAAGCCAACCATGCTCACTGCAGTGAAGACCAGCACAAGATCGAGTCCTTTTATGCAACTGAAAGAGAAACGAGGTCATTGAGTTCAGTGAGTTTATATTACTCCACCACTAGATGTTTGCACTCGTGCACTGTTTTCACTTTTATTTACATAAGAAAGGTCTACAGTAAGTAACTCTTGGCAACATGCTCACAGCACAGATCTTGTCTGAGCATGTGGGAGAAAAAAAATATTTTCAAAGCCTACAAGTCATCGAATTCTTATGAAATCCACTCCTTTTCTCTTGAAGGAAATTGCATTGGCTTGGATCTAACATGTATTATTCAGTTAATCCACCCGTGGAAATAACCATGGCTTAGATTATATCCTTTCAGAATAGGCTTTTTGAAAGGAAAGAAGATAACTGTCTAAGGGAAGAGTGGAACAGCCTGAGAAATAAGAGTTTGTTCTTCAAGAAAATAGAGACATATGAATTAAGAAATATGTTTTCACATAACATGCTACTATTAACAAAGATCTCCAGGGAGAACTTTTGAGATTAATTTTTCTTCCTCAGTGGGAACAAGTCAAACTTACGAAATAAAATACAAAAATCAGCTCCATATGCATTAGCAATAAAGCTGGAACTCCAACTTTCCATCCTTGCTTGCTAGCAGTAGGACTGCTATACCATTTCCACCTATGAAGGACAAAGCCAAGGCTGAAGGAGTATGGTGATAGTACATGTGCTGAAACTTGAATGGAGCGTGCTGTATTCTAGCTCTTTCTAACAAGGATCAATTGCAGGGAGAGTGTTCAGCCCTAGGTACCCCGGTGTAAGAAAGACATGGATCTGTTGGAGTGGGTCAAGAGGAGGCCACAAGGATGCTGAGAGTGTTGGAGGACCACTCCCATGAAGATAGGCTGAGAAAGTTCAGGAGAAGGCTCCTGAGAGACTTTCCAGTGGACTTCCGTACCTAAAAGGGCTTAAAGGAAAGATGAGAAATCATTCTTTGTCAGGGATTATGGTGACAGGACAAGGGCAATATTTTTAAACTAAAAGAGGGTAGATTTACATTGGGAAGAAATTCTTTACTATGAAGGTGAAGAGGCATCATTTGCTCATAGAAGTTGTGGATGCCCAGTCCCTGGAAGTGCCCAAGACCAGGCTGGATGGGGCTTTGAGCAACCTAATCTAGTAGAAGAAATCCTCGCCCACAGTGGGGGATTGGAAGAGGATGATCTTCTAAGTCCCTTTCAACCCAAAACATTCCATAGGATATACACCCATTCTCCTGTTGGGTGTTGTTTTCTACTTCTTCATGGATCTCATTTTGAACAGAATTTTATGAGCTTTTGTGGAGCAAGGACTGGATTCCCCCTCCGCAGTGAGTTCTACAAAATCAAATGATAGCATCCTGTTGTTATATTTCTCATTAAAACGATCATTGGTTAACATGCATCTTAAGCTGTTCGTGGTTAACATATTCGGAGGGAGGTAGAAGATGTGAATTTGGATGCCATCAGGCAATGAAGGGCACATTAGTCTCCCTTATCAGGGATAAGTGTCCTAAGAACAGTAGCGTTGCATGCAATCAGGCTATTTCAAGCATCGCTTCAGAAAGGCAGGTTATGGATTTTGCCTACAGGAAATGTTTTTCATCTTTGGACTCCAAGCTGGTGGAGGCAATTCTCAGCAGCTCTGAAAGAAAGGCTCAGCAGTTTTGGCTGCCTGGGACTGAATGTGCTGACCTCAAGCTCCCAACACCATCTGGTTTTCTTTCTGTTATCTCCCCAAACATCGCTCAGGCACCCACAGACTCTGATGCAGATTTCAGAATTCCTTTTTTTAAATCAGGCAACTTAAGGCACACTTTTCAGGGCCTCGACTCCCCATGCCCAGCTTCTTTTTTTTTTGGATCTGACTCTAATCACTTTCAATTGCACATAACAGAAAGATGAATCACAGGAAAAACACCTGAAAATACGTTCAAACACCTTCCTGAATCTCCCATTACAGGATTGTTTCCTTCCACACCCGACAACAGCATATCGCTGGGAAATCTGTCGTTGCTGTGCATTTAAATTTCTGATACCGATCACTTTGCAGAAAGGTGTTGTCAGACCGAAGCCAGGCACAGCACAGAGCCCTGAGGAGCCTCCTTTGAGCCTCCCAGCCTCTGTTTTTTCAGTAGCACAGAGCACAGCAGCCAACCCCAGCACAAAATGCTGTCAGGAATCCCATCGGCTGGGGGCTCTGTGGGTAAGAGCCACCCATTGCCCTGTGCTGGCAGATGGTGGCCTTGCACCCACAGCAGCTGAGCATCAGAAGCGGGATGCCGCTGCCAGCGCTCTCCCCCGCGGTTGTGAAACGAGACGATGATCCCATTTTTCACTGTTGTTTTGTTTTGTGGACGTGAGAGGAGCTAAGTAAACTTAAGCATGTGGAGGCAATTACGCAGCCTGAGTGCCAGTTTCTGTTTAGGACCAGCAACCCCGGGCAGCTCAGAAAAAATATTTATTGTTGCTTAAAAAGTCCCTCCGCAAAGATGTGAACTCGAAGGCCTTTTCCACCGCCGTTTCCAGAAAGAGGCAGCGGGGTTGGACGGCGAAGCCCGGGGTTCAGCCTCTGCTCAGGGCGCTGCAGCTGTTCGGGGGCAGCGCTGAGGGCGGCCGGGCGCCGAGTCGAGCCGCGGCTGTGATCGGCTGCAACGCGGCCGCGACGCAGGGAGGCGCTGTCGGGCTGCGCCGTTCCATGGCGCCCCCTGGCGGCAGCATGGCGCCTGGCCGCGGACGGCGGAGGGCGGAGTCACGTGTCCCAGCCTGGAGGTGGGCCGTACCAAGTGCTGCTGCGGGGGGCAAAGGGGGGAACGAGTTGTTGTCGGCGCGGCCCGCTCTGTGCAAATGGCCTCTCTGAGGGTGGCGATGGAGGACGAACGGAAGCCTCGAGCCGCCTCGTGGCCGCCGCTGCGCGCTGCCATCGTTTTTCTCCTCATTCTCCCCCCGTGCCTCTTCCTCTGCGGGCAAGGCGAATAGTTCGGCCCTGCCAACATGGCCGCCACCATGAAGAAAGCGGTGAGTGCTGGCGGCGGGATTTCCCAGCCCTGCCCGGCTCTCTGTGTCTCTCTCCTGTCTGTGGGCCGGGATCCCGCTCGTGGGCTCGCTGGGCCGTGTCCCCTCAGCGCCGGTCCCATCCCGGCCCCTATGAGGCTCTGCCCGTTCCCGTTCCCAGCGTTGCGCTGGGCGCTGGCGGCCCTGTAAGGAATTGAACGCGTCAGCAAGTTGTTGTGAGGGTTGTTTTCTCACCAGGATAACCTCTGTGGTAAGATTGAATTTGAACCTAACGGAGGAGACGGAGCCTTCATGTTGACCTCTGGTATTTGCAGGCTGCGGAAGATGTCAACGTTACTTTTGAAGATCAGCAGAAAATTAACAAGTTTGCAAGAAACACCAGCAGGATCACGGAGCTGAAAGAAGAAATAGAAGTGAAAAAGGTACGCGGGCTTTGCATTTGCTGTGTTGAGCTAACTTCTGGTTGTAGCACAGAAAATACTGGTAAGTAAATAAAATAAATCCTTTGTGACAGCAGATCAGGCAGAAGTGAGCTTTGTCTGCTGTGTTTCCTTTGTTTAAGCTGATAATTATGCTGTGAATGAGACGCAGGGAGTTTTGACTTGGAATGTAATTACTGGCACAACTGCACTGAACTTGAGATGTGTCTCAAAAAACTGCTTTGTTAAAGGTATTGATGTCATATTGGCAGGTGGGATTTTAGCCCAAAATGTGAAGTTCATCATTCAGCTGATGCTGTGACAGTGTGTTCACTGAAATAACTCGTGCAGTACAAATTGATCACCTTTCTTACGTTTTGGTAGAAACAACTTCAGAATTTGGAAGATGCCTGTGATGACATCATGATGCTTGATGATGATTCGCTTCTGATACCCTACCAAATTGGAGATGTCTTCATTAGCCATTCCCAAGAAGAGACGCAAGAGATGCTAGAGGAGGCAAAGGTTTGTCAGAGCACATGGAGCTCCTTTACTTCACTGTTTACTATTGGAGCACAAGGTTCTGTCTGACACGAGGGTTTATGGACTATAAATCAGAATCTTCCATGATGCATTCCATGTGCTTATTCTCATCATTCACCTTTACAAATTGTCTAATGTGATACATTCGTGTTTGTTTATGATTTTGAGGAGAGAAGTGTGTGCAAAATGTAAGTTCATAACAGAGTTGTCAGTATACAAAGTATTGCTAGGTTTCACTTGGCTCCCTGGAGGTGTTACAGCATACCTTGACAAAAAGTTGTCAGAGGTGCCTTTTAATTGTTTGTATGTTGCTGACAAATATGGCGTCGTTTGCTTTACGTAACTGGATGATTTCTTTCTTTTTCAGAAAAGCTTACAAGAAGAAATTGAAACATTAGAATCCCGAGTGGAATCCATTCAGAGAGTGTTATGTGACCTGAAAGTTCAGCTCTATGCAAAGTTTGGAAATAACATAAATCTTGAGGCTGAGGACAGTTAAAAGTTCTCCGAAGACGCCACACGCCTTCTCCTTCTTTTATTAATTGTTTTGATAGTTATTCTCTTACAACAATATTTTAAAAAATTTGACCTATATTTTTTTTTCTTCTTTTTTTTACATTCCTGTCTTGGGTTCCATCTATTTAATGAGAGCTTTCATATTTTGGTTTTTGCAGTTATTTATTTGTTCAGGAAAGCAGTAGCTTCATACTGTTGGTAAAGCACCAAGGTTGGAATGTTTGCATCATCTGTTAAAGTAATAAAGTCAGGCATATATTGTAGTTTCCTTGGTCTTGTTTTCACCTCATGTTAATACTTAAAACCTGTTGTTTAAAAACAACAGAAATGGGGAATTGTTTGTTTGGGGTTTTTTACACTGTATTGATAGATAGGTAATATTTAGGGCATGATCTTGCATTGAGCTGTGAGGTTGCTTTAAGCTGGTGTAAACAGTCCTCATAGAAATACTTATACTATGCTTTGAATTTCAGTCCTAGTTCAAATATTTTGCTGCCAAAGAATAAGGGAATGAACCCCAGCCCTGGGCTGTGTGGCTGGAGTAGTGCACTTCACTTGTGAGAAAAGCAGCAGTATGTTTTACTGTTACAAGACAGTGATTTGAGAAGTTTAAATGCACTGACTGCATAGAGGACAGGGTTAGACAAAAATGTTGAGGGACTGTTACACTTAGGTACATTCTGAACCTTGTGTCTCCTTGTATTCCATAATCCTTAGAGGAAGTCTGGATGCAGCTGTGTCCCATCTTAGTTCATTTGGTCAGCAGTTTGTGTCTAAAGGATTCTGTGTGCAGTCAATCCGATCTATCACTTGGCTAAGATTAGAAAGTATACGGTTAGTGACTGTTCTGAGTATCTGTCAGGGGCAGGAAATCTCAATCTGCAGGAGAAACTTTGAGAGGCGTCCGTACTGAAGGAAAGATCCTGGTGTGGAGCACGCTGCCACATGGGGGAGCTCAGCAGCTGCGGGCTGTCCGCGATGGGTTGAGGCGATTGGCTCCTTGCCCCGTTTGCACGCTACTTTGAGCCCCGTCACAAAAGATTTTAAGTGTTGTAAATCAGAATGAGAGATGAATCGGATGAGAGAAATCAGATGAGTCCTAAACCTCTTTGATTTTCCTCAAGGATCATTTTCTAAACCCATCTTTACCTATTAAAAAAATAAAAAATAAAGTCTTTCTTGCTTAAGCTGAGTTTAGCATGTAATAAGAAGCATCCTGCAGATGGCATCAGAGGACTGGGAAATCTGCTTTATGGTAAACTTGTGTCAGGGCTCTGCTGGCCAGAAGCAATTTTTTTTTTTTTTTTTTTAATGAAAACTGTGACTGTGATTATTCTCATTAATTGGTTGATAACACTTTAATTCCTAAGGGACTGCTGTGCTTTTGTTCCGAGCATTTTTATGGCTGTGTAGCCTCTAGATTTTGGCTATTTAGAATGACTGCAATTTTCAGGATGGATACCACTTCTTTAAAGGAAAGGGGAAAAAAAGCAGTTAGCATTTGTTTAAACATGATGCTAATGGCAGCTGTAAAGCAGATGAGGACTTTGTTCACTAAACCACCCAAAAGGAGAATGCTGGCAAGGCTGGAGTGATTGCTTTATTCCTGTTCTTTGGTATCCTGGAAATGGGATTATCCTAAAACAAGTAAACCAGCCAAACTGCAGCCAGAGAAAAATAGAGAGAAAATCTCAGTTTGTGGTGTCAAGGAGACTCACCAGATTTTCAAAAGTCTGACAAAGCCTTTAAAACAGTAGGACACAGTTATTGTATTTACTGTATTTTTAGGGGCTTGTTTTTGATTCTTGGCTTTGTCAACTGATGTAAATTGCCCGTGCTCTCTACATGATGATCTTTAGTGTAACCTTTGCCAGTGGAACTTCAATTGTTGCTCGTATCTCTTGATACAGATGAACATTATAGTCTGTAATAAAAATGTGGCTGATAATTATTCAGTAATTACAGGAGGTGGCATGTAGCTGAAGGGCAAATAATTTGGTAGTATTAACTAGCTCTTCAAAAAGAGATTGAATGCCAAATACTGAAGTGGGAACAAAAGAATTGAAGTGCTTTGATTTGCATGAGTCACTGGTTTGGATAATTTATCTAATGGTGTTCTAATAGTCTGATTCATGCTAGAGGGGGAAAAAAAACCCAAACAACTGGGTTGCATATAGGCATGATAAGGCCTGACAAAGTATTTACCACCAAGTTTGTCTCTATTGATTGTATGAGTCATGCAAAAAAGCAAATGAGTTCCGTAATGAAATGTTTGCTGCTGGTGGGTCTGTGCAGAGTGCAGTGCTCCAAACGTGGGCAGCACTGGATGAAGGGTTCACCTTGGCACGAGGTGAGGCAGGCCTACAGCTAGGGGGGAGCAGATCCAGCTGTTACAGCTGGGTAATAAAAGAAGGTATAGAAAGGAGCCATTTACTGCAGGTTTACAAAAGTCTTTTTCACTGTTGCTCTCTAAAGCTGCTGGTTTGTACACTGATGCTGTGTCAGCTTATAAATACAGGTTGTAGCAGGTGTCCCTCTGTCCTCGTGTCAGCAAGCTGCAAGCTTGGGGATGCTCACTGATGGGTGGAGAGTCATAATGACAGTTCATTGAAGTATTGCTTCAGAATCATTGCTTTGGGCACTGTTACCACCTGTACAGGGTGAGGGAAAACAAGATACCCTTGGTGATGACGTTGAGGTTTGGCCAGAGCCACAGCTGGCTGTTTCCTGAAGCTGTTAGGAGAACGTTATTTTCCCTTCTTAAATGCAGCCCAGCACAAGAGAGGGAAAACGTTATTCAGTGGACTTCTAGATTGTCGAGTTTTATTACTTCCTTCAAGCGTGATAAGGGAGGCTTTCCTCTCCTTGGCTCCTGCTGTACTTTACATGAAAGGAACAGAAATTAAGAGATGCGACGTTTGTAGTTGTGAACACATCTGTGTCTGTCTGCAGTTGAAGTTGTATAGTCCTTGGTATGTCTGTAATTATTCTGTAGGTAGAGATGTTTGTATGCTAATTTTTGTGACAAAGGCCTCATGAAGGCAGGCTTCCTGCTCTGAGCCTTCCCTCTGCCTTGTCCTCCCCTACCCAGCTACTTTTCACACTGCAGGAGAGAGGAAATCTGGAATGCTTGTTGAAGTGAGGTAAGAATGTGTAAATATCTGTGGGTTATCCAAACAGGACACTGTTGGAACACTATGTACTTCACAGAAAGGGGAGGGCAGGGGAGATTCAGGCTGGACATCAGGAAGTATTACTTTTCAGAAAGGGTGGTCAGGCACTGGAATGGATGCCCAGGGAGGTGGTGGAGTCACCGAGCCTGGGGGTGTTCAAGGAAAGGCTGGATGTTGTGTTGAGGGACATGGTTTAGTGGGAGCTATTGGGGATAGGTGAACGGTTGGACTGGATGAGCTTTTACGTCTTTTCCAACCTTGGTGATTCTATGATTCTATGAAAGTGCCGCTACGCTTTGTATACAGAAAAATAAATATTAAGAACTACCAATAAGAGAAGATGGAGTGGAATGGACTTGACTGTAGAAGAGTTTGGCACCTAATTACACATTTTATTATATTTACAATCTTTGATTTCGCAGAAGTGGTAAGGAATCAGCCATAGGATTTACTTTATTGGTCAGTTTGTTCTGCAGTGCTTGCTGGAGCTCCAGCTCAGGATGCATTTCCTTCTGTTCTCATCACGCTCTGGCTTTGTGCATTAGTGATGTTAAGAAGCATATGATGGCTTACAAACAGCACAGTGAGATCACTACTGCAGACATTTCGCAGCGCTCTCCCATCTTCCTGGCAGTCAGTTCCTCAGTGATGTAGAGACAGAGGAGCAGTTATATCTATTGGGAACCAAGAAGTGCTCCAGCACAGGTATTTCCCTTCACTTCCCTGGCACCTCCTTACTGCAGGTTCAGAGTGCCAGGGCATAAACTGGGTGTCTTATTGTGGGTAAGCGTGGATTCCACTCTACTGCTCAGTGTGGGTTGGTTTTGTTTGTGGGTTTTCTTCGTTTCATTTATGGTTGAGTCAGTGAAATAACTAGGAGGCACAAAGGACAAGACTCCTTTCAGTGTTTCATTGGGTACCATAGCTGTCAAATTCGAATAATGTTCAAAAAGCCCATATTTACAGTATTGCTGCTTTCTGCTGTGATAGCCATCTTCATCTCAGGAGGGATGTGACGCTTGCTGTGCTGCGTTCCAGCCACATACCCCTCGTGTGCAATATAAATGGCATTGAATTGATGCTTTGCATTTTAACAGCTAGTTTGGGCTGTGCGTGCTTTAACATTTCCAGACAACAGATTGCTGGGTAGTTGTGTGTATTCAAGATGCTGTTTGCTGGTGACATCAACACAAGGATTTTGCATCAGGCTGACTTCTCTTCGCTGTCGCTGGCTAGAGGCTCTTGACACATAATTTTATTGCCATTATATTTGATACGACAGACATCTTATAAAATAGAACTGCATTTTATTTTATATCAAAGCAGAGCTTTATTTAATATAATCATGAAGTTTCAGCCGATGCCTGTTGTTATGACAACACGCAGTAACTTTGTGGTTAGCACAGGAATTATCTCAGGCACGTTCTGAGTTCCATGTCAGATAGTTTGTAATGTTTTCCTTATAACAAACAGGAGATGTTGGGGGTGAAATCACAGCCTTTTTCCATCTGCTCCCTAAATGATGGTTTCAGTTCCCTCTTATTCCAAAGGTGAAGTTCTTTTTGGTGTGAAAGTTGATACAGAAGGTTGGGGAATTTTCAGAGTACTTTATCTGTAATCTGGTATTTTCTTTTCTCTTTAGAACTGCAAAGGAGAACACAAAGTTTGCTTTTTATTCCACAGTAAATCTGATGCCCTGGAGCCCTGGGTGAGGCTCACACACTGCACAGCACTCTGAAAAATGCACATGTGGGCTTTCTTTTCTCTGCTTACATGGTGATGGCCAGGTTCACGTTGAAATGTTTGTTTCAATTAGTGGAGGAAGATAGGTATTATGAAGATGAACACAATTTACAATTTGAAAAAAAACAAACTGATTAAAAATCACAATTAAAAATGTAAGAAGAAAAATGTGATTAATTCACAGCTAAAATAAATCATTTCCCTTAGCTATAATGACCTTTGAATGGAGCTATGAGACCCATTGCTTATAAATGTAACTTTTTTTTTTAAATGCCTCAGCTGTTTCCAGTGATTACCTCTTCATTACTGTATACATGTAAATTTATTCTATACTACTTATCAAATAAAGGCACAAAATTAGTTGTCACACATCAGTGCACCACTTATAGCTGAAGCATGTCAATGAAATCCTTTCATGTTCCATTGTGTTAATCAGTGTAATGAAAGGAGAAAGTTCTAGTTGCTTTTGTCTTGGTTATTTGGCTGTGCAATGAAGCTGAATTGGTGAGCTCCAGTAGTCTGCATATATAGGAACATTTTCATTTATTTAAGGCACAAAGCAAGCATAGAAACCACCACAACTCAGAGAAATGGAATGATTTACATTTCTCAGCTACTTATGGTTCATTTGGGAAGCAACTGAGTAAGGAAGATCTAAGATCCTGCTTACAACTTGCTGTGCAGAGATGACACCAGCAACATTTGCAATTTCTACACTGTGGTTTTCTCTTCACAGCGCATTAATGATTTCCATTCTAGCCATTCCTAAAAGGGTTTTGAGCACAGAAAAATAATGCTTTGGAAAAAAAAGAACTAAGTTTTGTGTGTGTGTGTGTGTGTGTGTGTGTGTGTACTTTCCTGAAATCACTGCTGCTGGATATCTGCAATCTACCTGTGTTGCATCAGGGATGGAAACACAGTGAGACAATAGTTTTTATTTCATGTACTGTCTGCTCAGATTTTGCATTGGTGTTGTTATTTTCATTAAGCCACTGGATTTCATGGTATTCAGAACATCCAGTGCAAATGGGACACAGAGGATGCTCTGAATTCTTTCTTTTCAAGTTTTGTTGTTCGTAGGGAATCTTCTAATTGTAGTTAGATGTGATTTGAGATGAGAAAGGCTTGGATGTCTGACAGTATGACTGAAACAGCTCTGCTTATGGCTATAAGTCATGGAAGGAACTGCAGTGCTGTTGGGCTGACCCTGCTCTGACAGAGCTGCCAGACACACGATAGGTAAAGGGAAGGGAGGGAAGTGAATTAAACAAGCTCTCCCACCACCTGCATGCCATCTCCTGTAGGATCTCTGCCACAGATGTCATCAACGTTTTTTGTGCAAAGTCTGCAAAAATTGGATGCAATTTCCATTGAGCAAATGGTTAACAGTTTTCCTGCTAGTATTTCAGTTTATTCAAAATCAGTATTAAAGGCTGTGAGAAGTACTGAGTTAGTACAAAAAGCAGTAATTGGCTTTATATCTGAATGCACCGGGCAGGAGCAGAAATTGAGAGAAAGTGACTGGCATAAACATGTGCATTTATTTTAATTTCTGAATGGTTATTTTCAGTATTTTATTACTTTTCACAAACAGTGAATCTGAGGAAGATCCTTTGTCATGTTTTCTTTCTTTGCTGTGGCTCTAAAAGGGGTGCAGTCAGTAGGCAAGGCATCATCACAGTGAGAAGAAAGGACTGCTGTTTGATAAGGGATAATGGGATGAAAAACACCATAAAGCCTACAACTGCTCCTTCCTTCATTTCTGATGTTGAGCTTTATTAGAGCATTTATAGCTTGCAAGGGATTGCAGTCATGCTACTGACAGCCATGGATGTGCCACTCCAAATGATAAGCCCCTTAGAGTGACAGTGATATTTCAGAGGATATCTGAAATATCACATATAATTATTCAGGTGACGTTTTTTCTTTTTTTTTTTTTTTTTTTTTTTTAAATCAGCCCTTTGGAATTGATTTATTTTTCTCTCCCTCCTTTCCTCTGCCTTTTAAAAAAGAGCGAATCTCCTTTAATCTCTGTACTCTGTGAAGCAGTTGCTTGGCATTGCTTATCTCAGCTTTTCGAAGCAGCATGGAGTGCAGTAATGGCAGCCAAGAGCACACCTATCCCTGGTGTCCACAAAATGTTCAGACAGAGAAGAGTGACCTTTTCTTAATCACTACGAGGAGGAAAATCATTTTCCCGTAGCTGCTGTGAGAGCACAGGTGGAATAAAGGCAGACAGCAGTGATGAGGGTACAGGCATGAGGCACAGGTGGCTGTCCTGCCTTCAGCTCAATGTTTGCCTGGACCCAGGAAAGCTGGATTTTGAGGGGGAAAGTGTATTTAGAAGAGCTGGAGACATGGATGCCTGCTTTTCAACCAGAGCATGCAAGTTCCCCCCATGTTTACAGAATTACGTTGGCTAGAATTCTTAGAAAATACTTGTATAACATAAACAGGGCTAAAATAAACTCAGAGTGGAAAACAAGATGAGCTGAGGATATGATTACACCTAGTTTCCAGGGGCTGCATGTCCTTCTGCATTCATAGTATAATTCTCCTTCGTGCGTTTATAAACACTTCTCATCTGGTCATTGATTTCTCTTCATAAGGAACAACTTCATACACAAGCACTAAGAATAGGAAAATGAATGTGATAAATGTCAGATGTAGAGGAAAGCTGGATCTGAGTGCTTTTACCC
The DNA here is from genome assembly GCF_951394365.1 of Tetrao urogallus. Lineage (NCBI taxonomy): Eukaryota > Metazoa > Chordata > Aves > Galliformes > Phasianidae > Tetrao > Tetrao urogallus. The sequence goes on along the minus strand of NC_136829.1, from coordinate 12,917,315 downwards.
CCTGCTGTTACATTCCTGGCACACACTCTGAATTTGAGCAGAAAAGGCAGACCCAGTCTTGTGAGTCGTTGTCTTGATTGATTTAATTTACCTTGAAGGTTAATGTATTCTAAACTAATTCAGGGATTAATAATGACTTAAAGGTATATGAAAGGCATTTAATTGTATACAAAATGAGTGTTGTAACCTAGTTTATTATCTCTTCAATGACTTTGAAAGTTCATTTGATGAAATTTCAGTTAGCTGATTGATACAGAGCAGCAGGTGCAAAGCAAAAAGGTGTTTTCAGAGCTCACTAGCTAATTCTGGAAAAGGATGTCATTTCCTCTGCTTGAACTACAGTGAAGATACTTATTTTCAAGGTGATAATGTTCTTTTTTGTGAAAGTAAGTAGTTTTCTTTAGAATTCTTTTGCTGTAAATCGATTCTGTCTTGGACAGCATGCTCCTAGGCTGCCTTCTTGAGAAGAATAGAGTCAGCTGTGTGCTATTCAGCCCCTGATGCAACGTGAGAGACAGAAGGGGTGAAGCCAGCGAGGTGTTTGCCAGAAAAGCCCAGAACAATTGTGTGTTGGAACTGTTTCCCAGCAGTGAATGTGACCAAAATGTGGTGCTTTCAAGAGCTGGACTTTCAGTGCGACCTGCAAACTCTCCAAGGAAATGATCCAAAGTGCCTTTCAGGACCCTTGAGGCATTAGTGTGCCTCAGGTGGGAGGGAGTTGTTTCTCAAGAAAGCAGTGAGTGATGGAATCAGATGCGAGCTAAGGAAGCACCTGCAGTTACCATGAATAACTGCTGCTCTGTGAGGTTCTGTGATGGAGAACATGGCAGATGGTGCAAGCTGAGCCTTGGTTCAGAGCACCAGTGGTGTTTTGTGATGGCCACCGGACAAACTATGAAGTTCTCTAAAACTTCTAAACTTCTAAAACTTCTCTAAAACAACGTGGAGGCAGGTACACACAGAGGACTGCTTATGAGCTCAGTTTGAGATGTGTGGACTTGTAATAAACTTGGGGAAAGCAGACACTGTGCACGTCGCTTTGTATGACAGGCTGCCATAAGTCACTGTAATTCACAACAAATGTTAACTGAGAACATTTTTGCTACTTAGGCAATGCATTATTGGAGGGTATTCTCTTGGACAAAGAACTGTCAAATAACATCAGCACAGCCTGTCCATCTTTCCTTATTTTTTTTTAAAGAAATAAACCTTGGAAGCAGCATGGTGTCAGTCTCTAGATTAAATAAAAAGTCTGTAAAGTGGGTATGTTATATAACTTTCTATACAAGAAAGCACGGGCTTGCAGCTGCTACTGCAGCTTGCACTGGCTTACAGCAGTGTGTATTTGAGGCAGGAAGTTTTCATATTTTAGAGCACAGCAGTTTTCCAGGCAGCTGAAGCTATGAACGTTGCAACACGCTTCATGGGGCTGATACTTACTGTATCTGGAGCAGAAGTCAACTGCTTTAGAAGATTGCCAATTCAGGTGTTATTTGATGACCAGAAAGAGGGAATATCATCTGCCAGGGCAGCCTGATGAAACCTTCAAAATAATACTAAAGCACAACCCCAAGTAACATGAAATTACTGTCAGTGCCTGGGAGCTCCTGACAGCAGAGAGCATGCTGGTGTTCAGTTTATGTTGCCATGGCTTGGTCTCAGCGCCGCAGAGTTGGTATCAGTGCTACTGATGCCTGGTGGGTTCACAAGGCACATTCTAAGGTTTTCCATCCATACACAAGATGCAATGCAACAGTACATAGTCTGTGATTCTAAAATTTGTATCATTATAAAGGCATTGAGTACCGCAGCATCTCAAGGTGCAACAAAAGCCAATATGATGCTGAGTGCAGGAATCCCTTCAAATGTCACCTCACACCTCAAATGCACACTTCTATCTCAAAGATGTCTCCTTTTCTCAGTCCTGATCCAGCATCTCTCTGCACTTTGAGCTTCTCTTTGCTTTTGCGTTGATATCTGGAATGCTAATAACAGCATCTGTAACAATCAGGTAAGTATGAAAAGATCAATGGTTTCTGCCTCGAGTTCACAAACAGAACTATTGTAGTTTAAAAAAATCTTAATTTCTCACTTTTCCTTTTCCCCACAGTATCAATTTAGTTTTGATGGCAGTGAAATGAGATGCAGTCAAATCACTTTCCCGAATGAAGACTGCAGAATTCAGCTGGGTACCAAAGCAAAGCTCTTCCTGCTGCTTTTCATTCTGCCTTTGGTCATCCTCCGGATCTGTTTCATTCTTTTGGGTTCTTTATAAAAAGCACTCCAAGATTTTATGAATAAATCACTTTTCAGTGTGAAAAGGGCAACTTTTCACAAGCGAGATCTATTTTTTCCCCATTCTAATGATGCGATAGCAGCTGGCACCATGATTATGAAATCAGTTTCATTTCTTAGGCACTACAGACCTAAAGAAAGACTTAAGCTCTTTCGAGAAATTGCAGTACCAAATGTGTTACAGTGAGGTGAGAGATTTTCTTCCACGTTTGTGAACTTTGGCTCAAATTTTCATAGTTTCTCAAAAAAGTTACACTGGAAGAGAGCCACACGCCCATCACATTCGTTGTACTTCTGACATTTCAGCTTCAACACCAAATATTCTCAAGTATCTTTGCTTCCCATTTATTATTTCACAAACTTGTTGCCATTATTTCTTTGGTGACCAAAGTCATTAACAAGTTCATTGGTATTCCTGTACAGTTATGTTCAGACAGCCCGAATCCTATCTGTAGATAGGATTGATTTTCAGCTGGAAGCCAAGTTTTGGAATTATCACATTAAATATCTCTCTCACCCTTCAAGTACGCTTTGTGTGTGTTTTTTGAGCAGAGCTTTCCAAAAATCCCAAGCCAGCTGCACAAAGCCATGTGTCTGTTGCTTGAGTTTAGTTGCAGGCACGAGGTCCTTTCATCAGTTCCAAATCATAGGAGAAACAGACAGACTGTAGGCATCTCCATAGGGTAAGCTCACAGCATTCAGCGACCTGACTGTTGTTTACAGGGACCTCAGAGCTGCCCAGTTGTGCAGATAGGTTGGAATGCAATGTACTCACTGTTTTCCATACCTATGGAAATGTTGATTTTTCCTATTTGATTTGCTTTGATATCTCTGTCCATGGCATTTTTTTCTCTCTAACTTACCAGAATGGTTCTGTAATTCTTACGATTAAATGTGCAATTAAGGCTTAAGCACTATTAGCACAAGGGATTTTGAAATTAGGATGGGGCTTGTAACACTGACATCAAATTTAAATGTCAGCACTGCTGGAATAGAAAGTGTGACTTTCATCTTTCAGTCAAGAGCTCTGTAGCTCTGCCATGCAAATTGCTAACGGGCACAAAGCATGAGGAGGCGTCAGGACTCAACGTCCCCAGCAGCAGTACTTAGCAGACCTATAATGGATTTACCCACAGTAATTTTTTGGAATTATGTGTGTGCTGACAGCATACAAATGACATAGCACCAGTTATATTATTTTAACTTGTTTATCAACTTGTCACCGTGGCCCTTTCTTGTTTTCCAGGGCTGCGCCGTAAATCTGAGTCATGCAGAGAAAGTCACCAAGATGCACTGGCCTGTCTAGATTTCCAGCAACATTATTATGAGAAATACATTAATTTGTCTGTATGGAAAGGATTTAAAGGTTGTTGCATTCATTTGTTACCGGAGATAGAGCACTTAATCACACAGACTCTGTTCAGAAGGAAAATTATCTCTTCTTCTCAAGTCCATTAATAGTTCTTTTACAGAGTCTCAAGAAAGATAAATACTGGAAGATATTAATGAAAATGACATCTAAATCTGATGTGTTAGTGCCCAAAAATGTGATGAAGTGCTCTGTTAATTAACTTTTTTTTGGTTATGATACTAGTAAAAGTACCATCATTTTTCAGCGCTAACTGGGCTGCCCAGAAAAGGGCAGGTGATGTTGGTTAGCTGTTGTCCCATCAGTGATTTGATTATTCAAAGCAGCAACATACAGTGCACCCCACATACGTCACAATGCAGAAAACAAAGGATTGAAGCTAGTTAGTGTATTACTGCAGTGACTCTGAGCACTCCTCTTACCACTTTCCTACCACCAAGCAACCCGTGGTATTACTGCATCAGGAATGATCAGTACACTGGGAGAAGTATTTTCTAGAACAGCTGTTCAGTCCCTCACTTACTTGCCTGCTGGGTGACTTTACTATTTAGGAGTTAAATATTGGTTCTTGTTAGCATGACTTTTATTCAGCTTCTTTTGCTGACAGAAGCACCCTAATAGCAGTAGTTAAAAAATGTATCATCTCAGCATTGGCACATACTTCATAACCAAAAAGACATTAAATTCACTTTACCTCACTACATTTGCACATTTGCATTCTGAAGTTATTAATGAGTTAATGATCTGTGCAATTTTAATGAATAGAACATAAATGAAGAGACAGGAAAGAATATTAGAGTAAGTGAAACCCATGAGCAAAGGCTCTAATTACACTCCCATCTTCAGGTCATTAACTGCATAATTACCTGTGGACAATAAGATGATTACTCTCTCCTGATACTAATGAATTTGCTATTTGTTTGGATTGATAAAAATCTTGATATCCTTTCTATGAACAATTCAACTCACTGACATCAGTGGAGGCTGCCCAGATCTCCCAGTTCTGCTATGATGCTTGGCTGACACTTGCTCAGAGTTCAGCTCCCTTGTGGCTGCCCAGTTAGCACTAAGGACGCTGTCAGGTTCATGCCAGCCCTTTGCACCACCTCTAGGTCATAAGGCATTTGCTGCCTTGAGAAAGTACTTTGTTCATAAACAGTCTCAGTTTGTATTGTTGGCATCAGATCCAGAGCAATCAATTCCCAGAGAAACTAGGGAACCATTACCTTGGGGTCAGTTCTGGAGACTGTCAAGAATGTCAATAGTTAAACTAATGAAGTCTTGTGAGCTTGAAAGAGAGCTGTTTCCATAATATTGGATGCTAAAGAAAATTGAAATGAACTGGCAAAAATAAACCATCAGCTTCCATCCGTTGCATTTATAGATACATAAAACAGTGAAATTCTGCTTTTCATGACTGTATTATGTGGACGTTCTGAACAAAAACACTTTAAAATGTCTTTGAAAATACTCGTGTTATGGAAGACTCTGAGCTGAAAACGGGTGTTTCATCATTCATTTATCTAGTACCAGAATTAGAGAGCATCTGATTCCTTTGATCTTGTGGCAGAGCTGCTAACTGGTGAATTAGGAAGCACAGGAAAAGGGTGTGCAACTAATTAGAGCAGGATTGCTGTGCTGTCTGCAATGACCTGCTTGTGTTGAGCAACTTGTAGGGGAACACAAAGCATAATGTGATTAAAGTGTTAGCTGATGTAGTGGAAATGGTGAGTCACAGCCTGAAGAAGCGATGGAGAACCTGGTGGGAAGGCAGGGCCAGCCCAGGGGAACTCAGGTGCATGCATTGAGTGATGGAAGGGCTGGAGCCAGGATCCACCCCTTCCAGACCTCATTTAAAGGCTGGCAGTGGAGGTGAAAGGATTTTGTTGGAGATCCCTGCATACCTGTGGCTTTCTCAGGGTAAGCAGGTTTTTTTTCCTTTGTTTCTGTGTCCATGGCTGCTGTGTTTGGGCTTCTCCTCCCTTGCTGTAGCCTGGGATTTGCTACCCTGCTCTTGTTGCAGTGCTTTCCATCATGTTATGTGTTACAGTCGCACTGATCATTTAAAAAGACAGAACAAAAGTTTGTGGTATTTTTTGCCAGCTCGTGATATGTTCAGTTAATAACTGAAGCAGGTTATTGATCTTGGAAGTTAAGCCTACACTGGGTAAGAGCAGTGCCCTTTTTAACCCAAGAGTTGGCCAGGTCAAATAGCTTAACCTGAACTAAGAAGACTTGCTGATCCCATTTTTGAAGCTAGCTACAATGAATCCATTCACTTGCTATGGCACTAGGACAGTTGTAAGGCAATTGAAGCAAATACTTTCCCATCTCTCTCCATTTAAGGTTTTTCTTTTCCTTTTTTCCCTCTTTACAAAAACGTTTTCTATTTAAGCTGCTGTTTTGCTTTTTGAATGCCTAGGAACTGTGTAATGGAGCTACGAGTTAATCATGCTGAGTACATCAATTCTGACTGCAGTTAATAAGATATTTGTGTAACCCCAGTGACTCCAACAAGGCCCATTGGGAGCTCTACCATGCCTGCTACAATTTGCACACACAAAAAAGTACTCAAGGGAAAAACAGGTATTGGCAGGAAGCTAATTAGCATGAAGTTAAGCTTAATAGGCTTTATTCAATGAGATGGTGAACTTTGATGGCCAGGTTCTGACCCACTGCAGAGAATATTTATCTGGAAATCACAGGCTCAGCTCCGAGCTTTGACTGCACTGAGGTCTGAAGTTCTTACATGGGGTGCAGGAAGGAGGGGAGGAGTATCAATCTGGTGATTTTAACGCGGGCACTGGGAACTTGTGAAAGTTTAATATGAGATTTCTTCCATTAAATATACGTTCATAAATTATCTTGACATGAAAAGCCTGCTTTTGTTCCTTTGAGATTTTGTCCTGAATAATATTTCTATGGTTATTAAAAGTTAGCAGCTCAGACAGCTGTCTTCCACCCAGCATGCTTTAAGCCTGCGGATACCTGACTTGATATCATTTCTCTTCTATTTCTGAAAAATTAAAAAGTACCTGAGTGGTTCTGACTGTTACAGAATTCATAATGGTTCAGTTCTGCACTGACTTCTTAACAACTGCTTAAGAACACCGATAAAACTTTGAATAGAAGAAAATACTCTTTCTCAGGAAGAAGCCTTTGTGGGGTTATTCTGAAATCCCATGGTAATTATGTTTATAATCCAGGTTTTGTAAGCCCTGAACAGAAACAAGTTCCAATTACAGAAGGATCAAAAAACATTGTATGCCAAATAAATGAAAAGGAGGATCCTCGTGTAGTTCATCTATTTGTTTTTCTGAGGGGTGAAGCAAGAGTCATTAGAATTGTGCAGACACAGCTGATGCAGCTACCTGCAGAATGAAATAAAGATACAGCTAGCAGGTAGGCATACAGCTGTCATACGAATCTGCTTAATACAAGTAACAGTAACAGCAGAAAGGCATGAGATCAGAAGGCTCTTGAGGGAGCCCTTTCTAATCCAAAGTGTTGTGAATCAGAGGGGCAAAGATTCATGTCAAGGGAAGCTTAAAAAGTCACGAAAGTAACCCACTGAGATGAGAAGAGCTACACTCACAAAAACACAAATAATTAGTTAATTAACGAGCTTTTGAAAAGCTTGTTTGGCCGCCAAAATATCAAGGACCATAATGTATACACTTTCTATTCTTTTTGTTGCTAGAATTAATTCAGCAGACGTGCAAATCAGCAGTGCTAGACAGGTGGTGCATCAGCCAGCTCCCACACAGCTATCATCACATAGTGTGCGAGCTGAAAACGCAAGGTTTCTTTTATAAGCAGCCTTATTAATAAATAAATACAGAACAGTCTATTCAGCTCGGGTTTTAATTAAATTAGTACTGAATTCTAGGACCCCCTCTGCTCAGATCCTGCTCATTTCACGAGGTGTTCCTTGCTATGAGGCTGACTTCAACCAGAAAAGTTTCAGAATGGCTCCATCCCCTCCTCTAAATACCAACTCAAAGGTCTTCACCTGACAAGTAAATAGGAAAACTTCTCTGACCACCTCCGGATCCCTCTCATGCCTTTTTGTCAGGGTGCTCCTCTCGAAAACAGATTTCTCTGTACCACACAAAGAAGGCAACTTGAGGATACTGAGTGGGCCTGAGACGCTCACAAAATGGATTTGCTCTTCCTGGTAGCATTTCTGTGCTTAGCTTTGCACTAATGGTTTGAGTTCTCTGAGTTGCACCTTGGATTTATCCTTTGCTTTCATCCTCTGAATGCACACTGCTGCTAGGTCCCTTATGTTCACTGCCATGGTTCCAGTGATTTGTTTGAATGGGTCATATGGGCAAGTAATTCATCTGGAAGGTAACAGCTGACCGTTGTTTTGAGTTGGGCTGTTTCTCACTTAGTTAAGCATTTCAAACTTACTAATGACCACTGGGATTCATCCTGATAATGCGCATACACATACATTAATGCCTTGAAACCTCGACTAAAGCTGTCTAATCCTCCCAATGGAGGCAGCTGGACTGTGAGGGGCATGGGGGATATCTTACTGACATGTTGGAAGGTGTGTCTTTGTTGATGGATGGCAAAAGATTTAATATTTCTAGTTTGGTTTGTACATCTGGTTTCCTACTGATGTGATGCTGGCATCACTTCACAGTTTTCTTGATATTTAGTATTGAATATATGGATTTTGGTTGACTCAACCAATGTAAAATAAGATTCTTCATACTCTGAAGTGAAAATTGGCTGATATCTCAATTTTGCTTGTGATTCTAGCTGTCTCATTGAATTTCTCTGTCATAGCTGCAACTCTTTGCCCATAAGCTGTGTATAGGATAAAAATCTCTTTACTTCTGAACCTACAGATTTAAAAACAAAACTTGACAGGCAGAGAAGATGTGATAGGGATTGGGGATAAAAAGGTGCTTGTGTCACAGAGCAGGTCAAAGTAGAGTCAGTAAGAGGACTTATGTCCTCTTGGAGATGTTCAGTACCTGGTTGGATGGGACCCTGGGCAGCCTGATCTGGTGGGTGACCCCCTGACCCATTGTAAAGGAGTTGGAAGTGGGTGACATTCAGGGTCCCTTCTGCCCCAGGCCATTCTGTGATTCTAAGTCTCCTTAGGTAAGTTACTTACTGAATGTACTGATATTTGGAATTACTTTCTGCTCCACGGAGGAGGCCTAATTACTTTAGCCTCCATCACTAGTGAATTATGAAGCCTTGTGAACACAACTACGCTGGAGAGAATGGAATTTATACATAGTTCTATAATAAGGGGATGGCACATCCCATACACAGGGGAGGATAGAGAGACATTCCTCTCTTTAAAAAGCAAACAAACAAAACAAGCAACAGTTTCCTGGCAACACAAATGATCACGTGTTCAGAAAGATTTTACTCCTGCTGATGTGCAATATGTCAATTAGAACATCAACAGATTGATGCAGATGACTTTTCACTTTGCCTTATTTTTTAATAATTCCTCTTTGCTACCTGAAAGAAATGTGGTGTATTTATTTATCCCCTGAGCCAAACTGGTGGCCACTGAATGAAATGTTTGCTCCTACTCTTTGCTCTTTTGTCCCCCAGACTAACAGTGCTATAAGCTCTCACTCTCAGGAGACAGGAAGGAAACATTGCAGAAAAAGGAGATTTTATGTGTTCTGTAATGTTACAGCTTCCAGTGTGTCCAATAGCTGGTGTATGTAGGGCATCTGATGCTTCATTCTAGTTTTTGCTGTTGAGAGACCTGCACTATCTTTTGAAAAATACCCTGCAGAAAGGGCTGCTTTTATGCAGGCTTTTATGTGAGGAAGAGGTTAATGACACTATAAGTTTCCAGGCATTAGAGTAGGAGGCAAAGAGATTGGATTCCTAGCTGAAATGGCCCGATTTGGGGCAAGTGGGGAGCTTGCTTTGGACCTTTGTGTTGTGAGAGGTGAGAGGATGCAGATTTATCACTTCATAGAACATGAGAAGAAAAGTCTGTTTCTGCTCCTGTCAGCAGTCCCTTAGAGTGCCTGTGCTACTTGCAAGCCTTTAAATTTGTTTATCACTGACTCACTAAGACCAGTACTGGGCTGACATTTTCCAGGACAGATTTCTGAAGCTGTGCAGTGAGTTGGCACTGAAATAATTGCCCTAATTTTTCAGAAGTGACGAAGATCCCACTGACATCTTCATTACATCCTGAGACGTTTAAAAAGATAACAGTGGGCTCCAACATCTGAAAAATCCTTTTACCTCACGAGAGATTTTACCTCAGGAGGAGCTTGTGAAGATTACTGTGTTCCTAATGCCTTTTAAAATCCTTCTTTAAAAGGTTTTGCAGGCGAGGAGTAAGAAAAGCAGCAGTGTTACAATACCATCTTCAATGATTCTATTTACTTCCCAGGCCAGAACCAATGCTGGGTAACCAGTGATACCATAGATGAGAAGTTCTGGGGGATCAGAATATAGAGAATGAGCCACCCATAGCATTTATGTACGAAAACCTGTATTTTCTGTGATGAGCTATTTTGTACTAAATGTTGCAGTGATAATGCTAAATGTAAATCTGATTTCAAAGGGATAATTGTGCCCTCTTCTAGATCTAGAAGCCGAAGGGAAGTGACTTGCTTCAAGTATGAAGAAAGGATGCTGAGCTTCCTTCATTTGGAAGATGATGTGAACTGAGAATATCACAATGAAATGAATAATATCATCCATGATTTTCCAGCCAGCTCTGTGAGCTATCTATGTAGGGTTTATTTTATTTTGGTGAATGTGGAACAGTTTCTTTCCATTGCTTGGTTTGCACAACCAAGTAGAAGCTTCAGAATTTGCATGATCTAAGCTGGGGAACTCTTGGTTCCTGCTTGTAGTTTTTTGAAACCAAGCTATTGTTTCCAATCAATTACTACTTCTATTCAAATAACATTAATTAAACTAATGGATATCTATGCCCATCGCTTTTCTCAAGTAGTCTGCATTACAAGCAAATCACCCTTCCAGAAACTTGAAAAACCAAGCACACATTTCTCAGCAACTGGCTAGCAATCTTGGTCTGACCATAGTTCACTTTTAAAGGCAATTATAAGGATTCCTGACAGAAGTAATATTGTAGTTGTGATCTCATTAGTAGAAGCAGCAACGGTAAGACGAGTTGCAGTCTGGATAAACTTACTGCCAAGGCTAAACTATTTATTTTCAGCAATATCCATCTTTCAAAGAGCAGATGGTTTAATTTGTGAAACAGCTGCTAATAAATGGGAGAAGGAAAATCAGAGTTGGAGAAGGAACTGTTATTCACCCTTCAAAATTCAGCAAGATTTAAAGGTATGCAAGTATTTCAACCTCAAGTAATAGATTTTTCTTTCCCTCAGACTAAAGTACTTACAGCCTCAAGTGGTATAACATAATGAAGCCTGTCAAATGGCAGTGTCTTCAAAGTTAGTTGAAAACACTGAGCTTAGATGTGCAGAGTGCCAGAATTTTGGATCCTGATTTTCGTGGTTAAAACTTGAAGCTCAGCAGGTGCATTAGTTAAACAATTGTATGGCATTTTCCTGTGTCACCACATCTCATAAAGACCATTTTCCCCTGTCAACACACATTTTCATAGCTGGTACCGCAGAGTTATGAAAGCTGTTCCCAGCAGTAGCGAAGATGAGACCTCTGCTGCTTTCTGCTTCGTGTCCTGTCACTCATGATTCAGTGGCTGATCAGGAGGTATTTGCTGGTGCCTATTAGGATGGGGACATTTTTCTTATCCTGTATACAGAATTACTCGGTAATTTTTGGTAGTTCTGGCCTTGGTGAACGTGCTCCTCCATGGAGCAGAACTGAGCAGTACACATCTGTACATCAAAGTCAGCTTGCAGCTGTAAATGATGTTCTCATGATTTAGAACAAATCATGGACTCTGACCTGCCCTTCTGAAGAACTGACAGTACTGAACAGGGCATCTTGGAAAGAGCTGCAGACCATAGCTGCACCAGGGCACTGGAAGCTTCAGGCTTTCCAGCAGTTATGACACAGAGTTGTTGGTGCTAATCTCCATGGGAATGGACTCCACTCTTGACATTTTCTGGTAGCTGTGCATTTAATAACCAGTTGCTAGTCAAACACCTCTCTAATGTAGGGGGACTGACCTCCTTCATCCCTTTATTAATCGAGTAATGGGCTGGAAAGGAAATGAATGTATCTATTAAAACTTTCCTGAAGCAGAAACCATTACAATATTCTGGCTCAGGAACAAAAACTAGCTTGCTGTGAGCCTTTGGCAGTGTTGAAAACCCACTAAAAGTAATGAATAGCACCGCCTGGGTTTTAACACCCATGTGCTATTGTGATTCCTTGAGGACTGGACAGAATGTGGCCTAAACAATTCGTTGACTGTCTCATCAGAGTAACCAAACAAGTTACACAGCTTCAGGTGCTCTCAGAGCAGTATGTTACCTCATGCATTTATAGTTCATTTCTTTTTTGTGTTCTTATTCTGGTTGGAGATTTGAATGTTCAGGAGCGTGGCGTGTTTTGTTTCTACTTCATTTTGTCGCTGTAGAGAAATATGTAGGAAACAAGAAAATAGGTTCCTCCTTCTCACTCTGTTTGATAAAATGTCATTACTCAAGAGAAATCTGTACATGTTGAATCATTGCCTCAATGGAGCTGAAATGTGTTTATGCAGTTCTTTGAATCAAGGTTTAGGCTATTTGTACTTCAAATATCAGCTGTAGATGAAGATTCAAGGTTTCCTTCCTTACAAACAATGCGTTTTTGAGACCATACAGATTTTTAGTTATGTTGATCTTTTGTAATTAATACTTACCATGAGTTGCTATCACTGAGTTGAGTCTGTATCCAGTGCACAGATTTAGATCTAATGTGCTAAGCGTCCTCTTCTTCAGAGCGGAGATGGTGATGCCAAATATAAATTCTCTTTCAGCAAGGAAACAGCAAACACAGACTGCATGATTTCTGCTGCTCCTTTTTGCCAGTAAGCCATATGGGAAATTGAGCAACAATCCTATCTAGATACTACTTGCCTTCCCTATCATTTAATTTTGTGAATTGCATTTGCTGTGTTTTTAAACAAATTGTATCTAAGACCATAATGCTAGTTATGAAATCTGGATGCCTTTCTTCTGTTTAATTTAATAGCAATCTACCAGGGAAGAGGACTTGAACCTAAATAACATCTTTCCCTATCAAATGTTTATCTGTGTTCCTTGATAATAAGCAAGCCTGGTACAAATGAAGATGCTTTATTGTCCATTAATCTGAGTAGGACACAGCATCAACCAATGTTTTAATAATTTAGTCAAGCAGCACATTAAGGCTGCTCAAGATTACTTTTTCATACTTACCTGAATTGATTAGGGCTGTTTAGGAAAGTGAAACTGGGATTTTCAGTTGTGAATAGCTCTGTAGAGAGGCACTCCTTTCTTCAAAGAGAGTCAGTAACTGTGATTTCCACTGGGTTGGTTAATTGCATCTCTGTATCCTGCCCACTTTTGGATGGCTAACCTTGTTATGCGTGGAATAGAGCAGTGACACACCCAGGTTTTAATAGCATCACGGGAAGCAAGGCAGGAGAAGATTTCAACCAAATTGCATGACATGGGTTATTTGATTCATTATTCTCAGTTTTAGGGCCTTCATAGTTGGGTGCCTGTTATAAAAAGGAAAGGAAATTGGAAAGGGTATGATTGGCTCGAAATGAGTATTGCAGTAAATTACATTGGGACTTTCTCTGCTTCACTATTCTCAAACGCTGTTTTGAAGCTCTGTGGTTAAGTTGGCAGCATTTCTTCCTCTTCTTACTGAGAATGAGAAAGAAAAATGGCCTTTAAATTGAGTAAGCCTAATTGCCACAAGGCAGGAGAACACGGGCCCAGCAGTAATTTACACTAACTGACCAGTGGTGAGAAGCACAGCTTAGAGTGAGTTCTGTGCGAAGCTGCACAGACAGACTTCATTAGGAGGGAAGTGCCTGCTGGGCGAAGCCATGTGTGTTCATTCCTTCTCTAACTCACTGTCTCTGTGTTAGCAGCACATTTCCATTGCTCACACCGTTTGTGCAGTTCTGCACAGAGGTGGCTGATGTGCTGTTAACCCTCCCCCAGCTTCTCTGTCCCTGACTCTTGTTCCTCGCCACAGAAATGGCTGAGGAATGGTCTGTGTAAATGTGAAGACTACACAGTCGAGAAGTAGCCATGCATCAAGCCTTTGGGTGCAAACTCATCGATTCATTCTAGGGCATTTCAGCTTATTCAAGCATTTGGGCCATTTGCCCCACTGGCATATGGATCAGTTTTTTCATCCTTTAAATTAATAGGATGGAAACTGTAACAGGGGCTCTGGTTTTGTCCTTCATAAATCTTCCAAGAGAAAAATGCTTTCTTGTCAGAATGGAACACTTTGGTTTGTCAGTTTTGGCAATGTTTTTTAATAAGAACATATGAAACTGCCATTTAGTCTCATTTTGTTCTGATAATCCTTGATTCTGTGTTGTTTACTTTCAGGTTTTAAATGCAATGATTATTAATCCTTATATATTGAATAAGACATTGTTTTAATTTTGACTTTGGATGAAGCATTTCTTACCTGAAACAACACGGAATTTTTAGTCTGTGAAGGATGTTTAAATTCCTTGTTCTGAAACAATGAAACAATGAAAATAGATGTCCAAATATACAAGGCTACATAGACATCTAGACAACAAAACTAGAGGAACATATGATGTAAAACGATGCATCATGAAGATGTTGGCAGAGTGGAGTAATGATCCTAATGTAATGTTCATTTTAAAAGTAAAAATGTAGGGCTTGCATTTGGCTCTGGGGACCCTACCAGTGCATGTGGAAGTGTCAGGTAACAGCATATGTAGTCAACCAGGATTTGCAAATTCTTGTCTATAATAAGAAGTTCAGCTTCTGTGGCCAATTTTTTTCACAACTGCAGTCATATTCGGATATGTCTAAATCTATTTATAATCATTCTGTCTATCTGGGTTCTAAAACACAGGAGTAGTCCTGATAATGCAGATATGCTGAATATTTTACAGTATCTAAATTTCTGTGAGTGCAGGAGACCACTGTTGCTCGAGGGCATATCAGAAACAAGGTGGGGAAGCTGAGTGGAAGGAGGCAGATGGATGACAGAAGAACTAATATACCAAAGTTTGTTCTCTTTTGGTGCTGTTTGCTTGGCATCCAATAGTGTTTGATTATTATTCCAATGAGACACAGGCTTTTTCCTCTTGAATGTCATTGCGGGATGTCTTGGTCTATTTTGGAAGCTATTTTCTTTTGGTATTTGTTTTGCAGATTCTTCTCTGTATCTGTGCATATTAATGGTTTTTATATCAGTTTGAATATACATCATTTGGTGCCACAGTGAGAAAGTGAAGACAATTACAAGCAACGTGTTTCTCTAAGGAAAAGGTAGTAACCATCATGGTAGACAACGATTTGGATGCCAGCAAACGATGAGTGATGCATGCCAGCTTCACTTCTCACAGTGACTGAAGAGGAGTAAGCTGAACACAGGCATGCTGGAGGTTGCACACCACCATTGCTGCTACAGCTCAGTTGGTAGAAGAGGATTCTTGGTGCCCAATCCGCGGTTCAGGTTCATCTCAGCCTAAGCAACCATAAATGAATCCTTTTGTAGAGTACTTGATGTCACGGTTAAATGTGGTTCTGTTTATGTTGTGGCTTGAACAAAGTGCTAGCAAAATGTAGAAGATTATGCAGGTGAATCTCTTAAAGCTAGCCAGCATGCTGCTATGAAGAGATGCAGCATCCAGCCTGAGTGGTACCTTTAGCATGAGGAATTGTTTGCAGCCCTGGAAATGTTGCTGTTTGTCACCAGTGCTTGGCATTCGAGATGGCCTTTTCTACCAGTGCTCAAAAATGAGACAGGTGGAGAGTTAAATTCCTTGGCCCTAACATCAGAGGACAGATCGTATGGCAGCTTGCACAATTAAGAGCTAATATACCCCATTAGAGGAGACTGGGAGGAAAAGAGAAGTCTGTGAAGCTATAGATCTAAAAAGTGAGGAAAGTGGGGAGAGAGAAAGGAACATCCATCTACAACTAGTTAGTATTTCATTTCAATCTTTTTTTTTTTTCTTTGGCAATATCTGCAAAACTTGGGATGCAATTCTGAAGCATCCTGGTTTGATCCCTTTGTGCTTCTGGAGTAGCAGCTTTGATAGCATTTACCTAGATTTAGCATTAAGTAAATGAAAACTTTTCATTTTATTATTCTATTTCTCCTTGGCATATTTCAGGCTGTTTACAGAATGCTGTGTGGTTAGAAAAACAGTAACAGCATTCTATAGTAATTTCTCTAACTTGTAGGTCCAATCTGATCAGCTTACAAGTCAAAAACTGCCTTCTGCTGTAACTGAAAACGCAGCTGAAATTGAAAGTCAAGCTGTGGGGGGCAAAGAAGCTCTAGCCTCTTTGTCTGTGCTTCATGCAGCTATACTGCCTGCTAAATTATTCTTTCAGGCTCTTTATAACTGCCTTTTTCCTCCTGGAATAACAACTTCTTAATTTCTGAAGTCCAGATTGTCTGAGCTCCACAATAGGATGTGGCTTCTCTCATACATCATCCTCAAATCATAGCTCCGAGTGCTGAGGGAAAAATGTATTTTTTCTAGTGAAGCCAAAAGATATGAATAAAAAACTTAAAGGAAACAGACTGTATTTTATGAGGTGCTATGTTTTTTGTCACGGTCCATTTTTTTGACAATAATCAAACTTGTCTGCAATACTGCAGATTGTAATATCTCTTAGAGAGTCAGCAGTAAGTTGCCCATTTATCATCAGTTTATCAAATTCCTCTCTTTGTGCACACAGTCCTTTTGTCTGGAAAACCAGAGAATAGGAAAAAGATGCTGCCCCATCTTACTGAGAAAGTCATTTGGGGTTGGAAATAGTTCCAGGGTTAGGGTGACAGCTCCATGCACTGAGTTGTGAAGGTTTTTAACAGTCCTCCTATGTTAGGCTCCTCCATCTGATGAGGAGCACCTACAACACCTGTATCATGATATTGGCTGTGTATTGCTTTGCTCCTTCAGAAACTTTGAATGTCAATGAGTAATGTAATCAGCACTTAAGAGAAAGAGGGAAATAAGGTGGTATACAGCTGAAAGGAAACAAGGTTCATTTGCTTAGGGCCCTAGAGAATTTGTGCACTGCTCGTGCATCATATACACCTGAGCTTTCCCACAACAGAAATAAATGGAAGGAGGTCTTTCTGTCAAGGATTGACTAAGAAAATGGAATGATCCCATACAGCAGTGTCATCATTCACAGAACTTTTTAAAATCTGATAATTTCAACACACGTTCTGTGAAATAATCTATTTTTGTCTTCTAAAAAGGTGATCACATTTTACAGGAGATATTTGATACCGAGGCAGTTTGCTTTTTTCTGAATGTTCCATTATGGTTTTAGACATTTACATTTCCGATGGTGTAATGTAGACTTTTTTGCTTCTGAAATGAATGCCTTGATGACTTTCATTAAAATGATTCAATGCAGTTACCATTTATCCTCTATGTAGTTATATACTTTTTTAGCTGGTATTTCAAGACCAAAACCCAACAACTTTGCTCATTCTCTTCCTTATGATTCCCCAGCCATAAGCAATTTCTGCACCTGTAACCTCTGGCCTGTGCAGCAGAACAGCTCTGGAGGTTCTCAGTTTTGGCACAAGCTGTGTCAGATTCTCTCAAAACTCTGGAAATATGCAGACCAGAAGAAGAAACAAAAAGATGCATTTGGTTTAAGCATGCTTACATCTCCATATCTTGGTTTCCCAGGAAGCAGGGGATGGCATATGGGAAATGCAGCCCTCTTATTTTTTCTGTGGATAGAAGGCTAGAGAATGTAGAGAACGTAGTGTATCAGAATGAAAGCTACTTAGAAATGAAATGGCAGTGCCGGAAACTGAAGTAAACAGCCTTGTTAAATTCTTGCCACCTAGCAAAGTGGGATCACTTCCATCTTCAGTTTAAAAAGCTAAATAAATAATAAAATTAGAAATTTGACTCTTTGACACCGGTGCAGAGCCAGCCTGCAAAATAACCACTGCTGCTTTTCTCTATGTACTCTTTTGGCAGGGTTGCCTCATCATTAAAAAATGAAGGCTCATTTCATCCTATGGGCTGCCAACAGCCGAAGCAACAAGACAGCCCCTCTGTAGGCTTATCCAAAATGAATCAAACACCACATTATTTAGTTTCAGTATTTCTAAAGCTGTCACAGCATGAGTTGACATGAACTGCATCTAAAGGACATTGTACCGAGTAAAGAGTAGGAAGAGATTAAAAATCTCCTTAAAAAAGTTAGGCCTTCTTTTCCCTCTCTTTTTCAGGCCAAGCAGCAGTGTAGAATTGCAGATGGAGAGGCTTCCTGCTGCTCACACCTCTGCTCTGCCTGGGAGCAGCAGGAGTGCTCACCCACACTGGCAGCTGCACGCTTGTATTCAGTGCATGGCTTTTGTCAGGTTTGTTGTAGAGCTGCCCAGATTGTGTTCTCCCTTCTTGGTGTGGAGAACTAAAGACCTTTTCCACTAGTGTTTACTCCCTGTGGTGTCCCAGGACACACGACCACTGCTCCTAAAGCAATTCCTGCTGTGAGCCTGCATGATGCCTGTCAGTGCTGCAAACCTCCTGCCATCATGTTAGGTGAAGTTCTCTGGATAGCTGCCACCTGAAGGGAGAAAGCAGAGCAGCTGAACAGATGTTCTGTGGTGCAACTGGTCCATGAACGTCAAGCCAACAAAGGCTCCTCAAAACTCTTCTCAGGCTTCTGGCTTCCCTTGCAGTCGGTTCTTTCTAGGCAGAGGTGAAACGAAGCTGTTAGATTTCTGCAGCTTGGACAACAGTTCAAAGAAACCACCTAGGTGTGGTACTACTAAATAACTGATTCATTATTTATAACACACAAAGCCTGGTTACATCTGCAAACAGCTGCACTGGCATGTTTCTGAAATGCAGAAGCAGGCAATGCTGCTAGAGAGCTCATCAGTCATGCAGAGGGCGGCAGTGGTGCTGCTGCAGGAGCTGCCCATCCTTTGGCCATCCCCGTCCTCCTGTGCTTTCTGCTGGCTTTGCCATTGTATCATTGAAATCCCACCTCCTCCAAAACCTTAACCTGATTTATTTGGTCAGACACTGAGCAAAGCTGTAGTGCAATGAAATAAAGAAAAAGTGTAGGTTTTAAAAATGCTCAGAAATGGGTTTTTTTTTCCATGACAATGCTACCATAGCTTTGGTAAAACAAAGCAAATGGTTCATATGGTGCTGCAGTACTGGAAATCACTTCAGTTACTAAATGTTGTAAGCAGCAGGGTGAGTGCAAATCTCATAACTTCACAACTTGTGAATAACTTCACAACAACAACAACAAAAAAGTGGGTTCCGTTGTTCTGATATATTTATTGCAAACTTCTGTTACTGGCCTAAATTAATTAAAACAAAGTATACTTTTGATTGTAATATTTTTACAACATTTCTAATAAAAGCTAAATTGTGCAATGCATTCTGAATATTAGCAAGTGCTTTCTCACCTGGTCAGAAGCTAGTAACAAGAAAGTATGACAAGCTAATTTCAATTCTAAAAAAGCTCATTCCAAAATTAACATTCCTTGCAGTACTGGCCCATGTCATCTTCTGGCCAGTTTTCCAGACTCCTAATCCATTCAGAGAGCTTTTAAAAAGCATAAAGAACAGACACAAACCCATGAGTATAATTTCTTTTATTGCATATAAAGTGCAACCAGTTTGTCAGAGATTGGGAAAATGGTATTATACTCCTGTGGGTGTGAGAGGTTCATGCTTTCTCTGTTGGAATAAAACAAGAGACCACGAAAGCAACCACTTTGAACATGTGTGGGTTTAGCTGATGTCTGTATCTGAGTCATATCTGCAGTGTTAGGAAGAGGGCAATAGACATAATTAAACTCTGTATAGTGTACCTTCCTCCAGCATTTCATTTTGGGTACTGATGGCTGATCCTTTCTGCACTGCAATCTCTCTGAGCAATCTTTTATGGCTGTGAACCCACCAAAGTGGATTCACCATTTTACAGGTTTGTTTTTTTTTAAAGGGCAAACTGCCTGGACCTCCCCTCTAACCTGCTTTGAAGCTTCCCATTTCAGATTGCCTAATGATGTGTCCTTAGAGGGGAATAGAAGAGTTTGTGATATCCCTCGCTTTCTCCAGGGAAGGTTTTCCTAGTGCAATGCATGTGATTATCTTTCTCAGTCATAACACCTCCATGACCTCAGTGTGACAAATGAGTCCAGCTGCAATCCATTCCTATACCTGCTGCCATAGGGGAAAAAACCACCCAGATGAGACTACTAAACAGCTTTGCTAAAAGCTGCCCTCAAATGTGAACCAGTCCATATAACTGCCTTCTATAAAGAAAGCCTCATTTCTTCATGAAAAACTCAAAATGCCTCCATGCTTTGTCATTAAATTGTCAAGTTTGGGGAATTTTTTTTACTATGCTCCCTTCTGTCTCTGTTCCTGAACTGTTTTGGAGGAATTTAGTGCTGCAACGTGACCTGAGTTCTTAAACAATGGATTTCCTTGGTTTTAGCTTCAGAAGTTTTGTGGCAATTATAAAATAAATGGGTATAATAATCTATGGCATCATAGTCTACTGAAATGTTAGCAAGGTTGTAGTGCATGGGAGAAAAGGTAACTAGGGTTAGTAGAGTTGGGCTGCAATTTCAGTCAGTAGCCAAATCATAAAAACACTCCACACGTTTCTAAGCTAGAAAGCCTACACCAGCATTTTCTTCTTTCTTCCATGTGCCCCAGGCAATATTTTCCATTGTCCCCATTTTCTTATCTTTCCACTTCTGGCTGCTTTTTGGATGCTAAGTAGTTAATTTTTCTAGAGCATTTGAAATTACAATTCAATATTCCTAACAGACTCAGATTTTTTTCAGGCTAAAGATGGGAGAAAACTGATTATTTTTCGCTAAGCCAGAAATTGGAAAAGTGATTACCTGTTAGCAGCTCCAGTTTACTTTGCTCAAGAAGAGGAAAACATTGACCTTTCTACCTGTCACCATGAAGTGAGTCACGGCTGACAAATGCTCGAAGCTGATGTGAGCTATTTGCAAGATAAATCAGTATTGCAAGTCACCCTGCTTTATTTTTGTCTCAATACTTTCGACGGGCCCACAGAAGAGCCTCAGGCTTCTCCTGTCTCTTCCAATTACTCACTGGGTGCAGCCACGCTGCCTCAAAATAACTTATCAGACCATTTTTTGCTCTTAAGGCAAACTGAGCTCCCACGACCATGACCTGTGTCTCCCAGCCAGCACTTGGGAGAAGGCACTGACTGGGAACCAGGGAAAACCACTGAGATGCAGCAGGCAAACCCTCCTCAGGCTGGCTGTGCTGCTAACCTCCAAGTGATGAAGCCACACCATGTCCTACAGGCAGCTGATCTGAGTGGAATGCCCTGCTTGGTTTGGGGCAGGAACCTGGTTCTGAATGGGGAACTTCCCTGTGTGCTGATCTGCTCAGCTTTTTTTCTTTTCATTTCCCCACTTCCAGTCTGTAACAGATAATGCACCAAGGCTCAAGACCTCATTTTCCAGCCAAGGTGAAGGATTCCTTGCTTATTTTCTTAATATAAAACTTAATAGCAAAGTATTGGCTATGACATTAAGTTTGGTTTGGAACTGATGGTTCGGTAATGGTTTTAATTTTAACTCTCTGCTTGAGAAGATTGACTCGTAAACACTGGCTGACGGGCATATCTTTCATCTCACTGACAGTAAACCCATCTGTCAAAAATTCCAATTAATGCTCAGAGAGGGAGAAAAGTAATGCAATTCAAATTAGGTTAAATCATTTGAGTTAGAATTTGGAAGTTTTCCCTTTGAATATCTAAGATCTTTAAGATACTATTCTTTGCAGGTAATGCCCAGTTGCAGTGAAGTGATGTCTGTCTGAATGCTGCCTTTGTGCCTCTTAGGAAGGAGTGAGCAGTTCAGGACTTTTGTTTTTAATGTCCTTTTCATGGTTCTGTCTTACCAGTCAGCAGCAATGCCACAGGCTGGGAAGCTTCTTGTTTCTATGGGTACATCATTCACTGGCCTTCTTGCATTTTCCTCAGCTAGGATATGTATATTCCTTCTGCACGTTCCATTAGCTATAGATACTTGAGAGCTTCTTAATTACATTTAAAAAGACACGAAGTCGAATGCACAGCAGGTCAGCAACCACTCTGCACATTCTGAAAAGTGTTTTCAACGTTCACAAATGAATCTGTAGAGTCCCCACAGAAGTGCCTGAATAACCACACTGCAATGCTATTTGTACACGTGACTTTGACATGCACAACAAAAGCCAGGCATTTTGCCCATGCAGATATACTAAACCTATATTTGTGATGATATTCAGTTGAGAATCTTTCCTATCCGTATTCTCACTTGATGCTTTTCAAAATCAATAGTTGAGTCTGTTTGGCAGCTTGAGAAATCAATAGGCAAACATCTTTGTCTTCTGTTCACTTTCCTTTTGCACCAGCCATTGCTCACATGGATGTAGGAAACGCAGCTGATGACAGCATGAATGTGAATGGGTACATTTATAGCTGGACGTACCTGGTCTCAAAATGCAGATAACTCCTTTCCTTCTTTTTCTCAATGCTCTGAGAGAAACACAACTGCCTGATTTTTGTCAGCCCTAATTCAAGTGTTTCTGATAAGTCAACTCTTTCTGACAGGGTGTCATACCTTTAACTGTATCCATTTCAATGCCAAACATGAACCACTCTGTTAAAAAAGCTGATATTAATAGCCAGTATTTCTCCAGTATTAGCCAGCTAATGATACAAGCCATGTGGTGTTAGGTGAGAAATGACAAGTGGGTGCCCTTACATTTGGTTGTCTGCTATCTGCACAGCTGGGGCTTCCTTGAACAAAGTCACCATAATGGAAGAAAACAAAATGAAGTGTTTATTCTTAAGTGCATTTTACTGCCATAGGAAAATGCCATAAAGTTTTCAAGTATTCAAAGGAATAGTAATTTGTTTCTTTTCTTGAGATTTGGAGGCGTCAGGCTTAATGTAAGAAAAAAATTATACAGCATACACAGCACATGTGATTCTTATATTAATACAAAATTCTTATATTAATGATAGGGGAGGATGACGTGCTAAGCACCTCCATTTGACCTGCTTCAGACTTCAAGGAGATCAAAGGAAGGCTTCTTGGTGCTTTGGGAGAGGTTAAGTACTTAACAACAAAGCCAGCCCTTCTGCAAGGTGTCCATATTTATTGCAGGCTTTCTAGGTAAGACTTTCAGAAGCTCAGCTTCATTTATGCAGCTTTTCCTCTTGTAATTTTGATTGCCAGAGTTCGGCACCCCATTGCCTCCAGTCCATACCCTGCATTGCATCCTCGAATGTCGCATTCACAGTGATCAGAAGTTGGCCTTCCCAGCCCACGAGCATTCTGGTACCAACCCTACCTGTGCCGTGGTGTGGAGTTGTTCACATCTGGGTGTGACACTGCAGCGTTGCTGTTTGTCAGGGATGCAGCCAATGCAGCCACTTTGCCTGCTTCAGTTTTACTTTTTTTATTATTATTATTGTTTCTGGGCACGTTTTCCAGGCTGTCTCTCACGGGTGAATCTCTCTCCTGTGACCCGTGGATACCATTGGGCTGGCGCCAGCCAAGTCGGCCCCAAGGGTTATGCCCCAATGGCTGCCCCCTCAGTCCAAGCATGGGCCCATTCTGGTGCTGCGTAAAAGCCTTTTGCTCTGCAGGCTTTTATAACAATGATTCTCTAGATGGCTTTTTTCTTACCTTCTTATTTCCATTTGATAGTGCAGCCCTGCTTCAATGCTCCCAATCAAGTGAGCTCAAATTTGTTACATAATTCTTTTTGCAAAATCAGAAAAAAATATGCCTGGCAATGCAAGGGGAGAAGTAACAGAAATACACTGTCCTTAGAAATACACTGGCATGATTTTCTTCATAACTGTAGCTACTGCTGGTACAAAATATGAATAATAATTAAAACAACAACAAAACAGAAAATACAAAACCATTCCATTCCAAATTTTAAAACCTGAGTCAGCCATACACGAAAAAGTGAAAATGGGAGCAATAAAAATCTGTCCTGAATAATACAGCTTCAGTAAATTCACAGAACGACTTACAGAGAGCTTTTCTGTGAATGGATCTGAAATTCTGTATCTCAGAACAGATTCAGTACACAGGTAAACTGGAAGATAAGCCAGGCTCCACTGAAAGAGAACTCTAATTTGCATGCAAATTTATTGATGAAAAACAAACACAGAACCCAGTAATTCCAGGTGTGAGATGAAAAGCATTTATACCTACACTGAGCATTAATCATGTCCAAGGTCTTCTGGAGTTAGAGGAAAAAACAGGTGTGCTTCCTCTCTGTAAGGATGAACTGTATTATTAATAATAATGGCTTTATACAAATGAAAATAGTAATTGATCTAATTTACATTATTAGTAAGCAAATTATTCCTTAGTGAACGGCATAGAATGCAATTAGACTAGCCACTCCAAAGCCTTGTTGTTTGTCTGTGTGTTCCTGCCCTTGGTGTGAGATACTTGCTGCACAGCTGGCAAATTCTTCACTGGTATTTAATTTCAGCAAAGAGCAGCGCTCTGCAGATGACGCACATGAAAACAGCTATCCAGAGTGTTGCAGTTTGTTATAGTTTTCATACATTTCACAACACAAAGTTCTTTGCTTTTAGCTTTCTTGCACTTTATTTCTTGCTATTTTTGATTCTGACACGGAAGCTGGCAATTAACCCGTATTGAATCCTATTGCTCCTCTCATTTAGTAAGCACGTGTCTTTGCTCTTCTGTGCAAAGGCAGTAAAACTGGACTGGCATTTAGGCATAAGACATTTGCCCTCTCAGGAGAAGTGCTGTTCAACAGACCACGTTTCTCACCTGTTCTCACAGACAAGCATTCATCAAGGTATTCTGAGTGCATGCCTGAATAACTCTCCATTTCTCATTTATACATCAGCTTTGCTGACGACTCAGTTCCATGGGACGATGGTTCAGATCAGTGGGAACTGAATGCCATTAGCAACCCTTCCATAGCAGTCTGCATCCACACGGATCAGCCCTTCTGCTCACCAGGGCTGCAGTTTCCTGTAGCTCCTTACCTGAGATATGGGGCAGTGAAAACCAGTGGGATGCTTTTGGGTGAGAGCTCCTCAAGGACATTAGCAGATGAGGCAAATGGTGTTTTCTCCAGCTCACCAAACTGCCCACAAGAAAAACCACCACAACAGGAGTCAGGAAAACCAAGTGGGCCAAATTCAAACATAAAATCCTTTCCATTGCAATAAATTGTTTTACATTCAGGAGTTGCAACGGGCCAAATGCTGCTCCCAGAATAACTTTTCTGTTCTTGTGGAACAACTGAAGGCAACGTCTGATCCCTGTTGTTAATCACTGAGATGGTAAAGAGAACCCAAAGTTAGGAATGCATTAACAGTAAATGAAAAATGGAAATGAAAAACTGCTTTGCAAAACAAAGTGGCGGGTGGATGCATTTGCTCATTATGCAGTAAATAACCCAAGCAGTTAACGCCTTTGCTGGTTAATTGCTTTGCCTTCTGTTTTAGACCAGAAGTCAGATTTGAATGTAAATTGAGGTGCCGTGTTCATCATGTAGCATTTTTTATGACTTATTAACTTGCTTCTACACTTAAACCACCAAAGCCATCTGAATTTTGGGCTTGCAAACACCATTCTCACCATTCAAAATTTCAGCAAGGGGTCACAGATGATCTGAAATTCATTACTGGCCATTAAACCAATACTTCAGATCACTGAAGAACAAAGTGCCACTGCAAAGATTATTTGTTGTGCGAGCGCTTGTGGAGCTCTGCTATTTGCAGAGCAGGCTAATGAGGTATGGACATGTTTATGAAGGACTGTTCGTAAGAGATCGTTTCAGTCACTCAAATCTTTCTGTTTGGAATGTTAATTGCACTTTTACAATAACAGTGGGGGTCTTAAAAGAATAATTTTATTATTGAAGATTCATTTTCAAATCAGAGGGATTTTTTTCTTTCTTTTTTTTTTTTTCCTCCTGTGAGTATCCACAAAGGTAGCTTGAATTACTGCACATGCTTTAGCCTGGAGGAAAGCATGCATTTTTAACAAAGTGTAATTGCAGAACACATTTCCACGACAGAGAGAGCTTTAGCACCGCTCATCCCTTGAACCTATTTTCTTATTTAATATTTTGATGACAATTTTTTCTGCTACAAATCCATAATGCTGAAAATCCTTTCAGATGTGCCAACAGCATGTACCCTGCCACTCGTGGTGCCCGATTTTGGTTGGCAGTGAATTGCAGTACCTGCCAAGATAGGGGGAACCTAAAGCACCACAGCACAGTGGTGTTTGGGAGGAGGCAGCAGTCAGCCTGGTCAAGCTTCCTTCTGTTCTCTCATTCTGTACTGTTTGCACTTATAAATCCAGCCCAAAATAGAAGAGGCCTTAACCCAATGTTTTCATTTTTCTGTTTTTCCTGGGGAAGTTGAAGGCGTAAGGAGAAGGCAAACCTTTTATTTGATCTGTCTAGCCTGGTGCTAGCTCGATTCCATCAGTCTGTGCCAGGTATTTCCAGGTGCTTACACAGGACTCACCAACCTGCCCTGGTGTGCAGATGTTCTGGTGACTGGATGCCAACTTTCCAGAATGCTTTCCTTCTTCTAGAGCGTTACTAAGACAACAGTTCCACTCAATTCTTTAATGCAAATTCTTTTTCTGAATGATCTTAACCAGTCCTTCTGCCACTCCTTGCATTTCTCCAGTCATTTTTAGCTCCCGCATTGCCTCAGGGTAGTTGCAGGGTGCTGACTTGTTAATTATACAGTCTTTCTATTCTCCGAAATGTCTAAGAATATGCAGGCAGATGCTGCTGTACTCAGTCTCATTTAGAACTGGTATAGGGTACTGGTGAAGAATGGCTGCTCAACGGCCGTCTCGTGGCTTAAGAGGCAAGTACTGGGCTTCTGGTACATACTTATGTACATATTCATCACAAAATGTAGCATCACATTGTGGTTTCAAAGCCTGATGATTCAGTTCACTGGTACGCCATTCCTCATAACGTGAAGGGGACTGAAAACCAAAGAGTGGGCTGAGAAGAATTTAATGTGAGGAGAATTTCAGCTTACTAAAAAACCTGTATAATAAAGATCCTTAAAGAATCCGTGAATGTAGCTCTGGTGTAGCATTGCTGAAATTAAGCATTCATGTGGAATATTACCTTCCTGGGGATTAGACTATTGCTATAAATTTTGCATTGAGGGTGTTCCATGATAACAAAGATGGTTGGCAGTACAAAATCTTAAGACAGGAAGAGAGATTAGATCAAGAAAGCACCCTAATCGCATAAATCATTACTCCAGGGCAAAATGTAATGAGTACTTTTTTAAACACGAGCTGTCTGCACTGTGGCATCCATTTAACACCATACCATCACGTCACACCAATAATTTGTTAACTTTAATGAAATCCTTCTCCCCGCTCACATCACCCATGCTTTTGATTAGTCTGAAGGCATTCACAACCCCACTCAGTATCGATTTCTCTATAAAGACTGATTCTTGGGCCCTAAGGAAAACATGGGAGCAAGTGACACTTACTGTGACCTAACAGATTTCAGACTGATGGGCTGCTCTGCTATGACTAAAAGAAATGATGGGCACCTGATGGTATTAATCACTTCATGACAGACCGTCTTAATTGCACTATTTTAAAATCTGTATAGAAAATTCAGCTTTCAGGGTTAAGCCATCCTATTGCATATCAATCATCCATCCTAGCAATGACATCTCTGTTTTCAGGACAGAATGTTGAATAAAAATGGTGCAAAAGAGCAGATGTTCTACTGAGGCATTTTCCAACTGTTGTGGCACCTTTGACTTTCGAGCAGATACAAACAAACTCCCACACAGATCATGACAGAAATGTCTCTGCAGTCACAGGTGAAAATCTGGAGCAAATGAAATAGCCTCATTTGAAAGAATAATAGCAAGAGAGGGATCTGTCTGAGATGCCGTATTTATCCACCTGATGCATATGTGTTTACATGTATCTACACAGGACTTCTTGTAATCAAACATGTTCTGAAGCATAAGTTAGGCATGTAGTGTCTCCTCTGGCCCCTCACAGTGTGCTGGAGAATAGAAATGCACATTCTTCCCTTGAGCAAACTCTCAGACACCAAGAAGTTTGTTTGTAGTGTGTCTTTGAGGTAGAAGATCCCAAATGTTGACTCTGCTTCTGGCTCTCGCATTCAAACAAAGTACTGCACTGAGGCATCAAAAGGCTGTAAACTTTATAAGACCACAAAAGCAAAAACCCTCTTGTTAGCATTTGCACCAGTTTTAAGGTGGGGAGGTCAGGGCAAGAACCAGGATTCCTCAGTATCATAATGATAAAAATAATGATACAAGGGTGGTTGTGTCTTAAGGAAAGGCAGTGGGGTCGGTCAATCTGGATGCACACCATGGGGAGAGCAATCACATCTGGGTGGCACTGGGCAGCCTGGTATAGCATTAAGTGGGGAGGTTGGTGGCCCTGCCTGTGGCTGGGGGTTGGAGATTCGTGATCCTTGAGGTCCCTTCCAACCCTGTGATTCTGTGAGATGCAGGGTGAATTTCAGAGCTGCGGATGGACACCAAGAAAGCCACAATAGCTGCCGATTTGCTGTTGCCACAGACTGTTAGTCTCATTAGCACACCGCTTCATTAAGTTTTCCTCTTAATTGCTTCTTTGGGTTAAGCTTCAGCAAGCAACTATTTTTCTCCATGCAGCAATAGAGAAAATGGGAAATGTATAATATGCAATATTTATGTGTTGTCAACAGAATAGAGCTGGGAACACAGCAGATTTTGGTTTTTTTCTTGCTTTTTATTATTAAACTGCAACATCAAGGGCTGTGGCCACAGTGAATGAGAATTACAGGGAATTAATGTGAGGCAGAAATATTATTTCTGAGCGTTTCTTTTTCTCTTTAATTTCACCACGGGCCGTGAAGGTTGATCACATCTGCGATACCAGGGGGAATCAAACTGAAGTTCGATTGAAGTTACAGTGGCTACATCTTAATACTCCTTTTGTCTAACTGATTCTAAAATTCCTCCTATGGAAAACATTAAGACTGAGCAGTAGATAATATTAAATGATAAAGTAATATTTGCTCTTACCTGACTCTAATATACATTCTCACTTGCTCTGAGTTCATTTGTCACATATATTGTAATTACTGTTAACTGTAAGAAGTTTTCTGCAAGAGAAAGGCACCGTCATTGTGGTTGTTTGCAGTTATTCAGTTTCACTGAAGCAATGAGCCTAAAACCCTCCTTAAATCTCATTATTTGTTTCAGGAGCCCTCTTCAGCTTCATCATACTGCATTGTAGTTCCTTTGAGCTTTGAGCAATTTTTTTTTT
The DNA here is from genome assembly GCF_951394365.1 of Tetrao urogallus. NCBI lineage: Eukaryota > Metazoa > Chordata > Aves > Galliformes > Phasianidae > Tetrao > Tetrao urogallus. The sequence goes on along the minus strand of NC_136829.1, from coordinate 12,888,142 downwards.
GGCCAAATATCCTTAGGAATAAATAATAATAATAGAAATAGGTTTTTCCCTCTCCTGTATTTATTGGTAAAAATATTCCCCATCTCAATCCATTCCTGACAACACTTACAAGGTGCATACACTCACAAGTTACCGTTTGATGTTTATATGGAAAATGGCTTTGTTGGTCAAAAAGCTTTTTGTGCATGGTATGGCTGCTTAGCTTTGGAAAATGAAAGACAGCAAGTTTTCTTGGCTTGATGGATTTCTGTGATCTGGATGTCTGTACCTGAGGACATTCCAATGGCTTTTCACCATCCTAAGCAGGTTAAAATTGCTGTCCTTGTAGCTGAGGTCTCGGACAGTATTGCTCCCTGCTCTGCCCTTCTGTCCATTATGTTTTATATATGATGGTATTTTATAGTTGCTAATGGTGCTTCTGCTGAAGTCTGGCATTGCTAAGTACACATCAGCTCAGTTTTTCATTCTGCTTAGCTGGTAGCATTAGCCGAATGGCCTTAAACACTGTCAGAAGTGAAGTCAACATAAATACATATAATAATTTTTCCACCTGTTAAATTATTACTTTTTTCTTCTAGAATGCAAGGTTAAAGTAAAACACATTCAGAAATTACAGAAAGATAGTTGGGAAATGTGGTCCAGAATTATTAAACTTGTCTGGGGCTGAGTTATCCATTAAGAGATGTGCAGACCTGGATGAAAACCGAAATCAAAGCTCTGGTCGTAAATCGTCTGACTCTAATCAGTAAGAGGTGGTGCAGGACAAGCCCTGCTCTGGGTCATGTTATTCCTCTGAAACCAAAAGGCCTAGAAAGGTAATTCACAAAACAAAAAAAATATTCAGTGGTGATACTAAGAGGGAGCTGGGGCATTAAGAACCTTCAGGTTCTCCCAGCTGTTGCAGTCCAGGCTTGAGAGGTGGCACCAATACCTGAACGTATTTAAATGGACTTACAGATTCCACCTGGTGTGTTTTAGTGTGTTTTATTCCACCAGTGCTTTCAAGCAGCTGTTAGCACTGCCATACTGTCAACTTGCTTAATTTAAGACCGATACATACAGAAAAAAGCTCATGGGGGAAAAATGCTGAAGAACTGTAGTCAACAAATTAGCAACTGACAACACTTTTAAAGCTAGAAATCTCACAACTGGACCTTTAAAAACAAGTAATTGGACATATGTGTTTTTCTCATGAAAATAACCAGTTGGCAAGCATATTTATGAAAACAATATGAGCAATTAGATTTACAATTATACGTTTTATTTTATTGGCAAACATTCCTTCTGCAGTTTGAAACGAAGAAAATGTGATGAGTAGCTTTAGGATGACACTAAATATTACACACAAATGCTCCTTAGCAAATCCAGCCCAAGCAAACCTAATGGAAATCACTGATTTTCATAAAAGGAAATAACATTCGGTTAAAGTTTAATGTTAAGGAAATGAACTGTCGCAAAGTATAAGGCTTGAACAGACTGAGAAGGGATGACAGCAATGCCTGTTTCAGGCCCAAATGCTGCTAAAATGCCATGGTAACACTCATGCATTATTTATTTCCATGACTAAATGTAAGCACTTTTGTTATCCTGAACTGAACCACAATTGGGAATTAGAAGGTTTGGGGGTTTTTTTCCCCATAAAGCTCTTCAGTATTACCAATCTATCAGTGGTACCAGGCAGGCTTAAAGTTCACCAAGTGCTCTGACCTTCTCATGCTCCACATCACCAGCACTGTGCCAGGCCAGGCGATGGGGACAGAAATCAGTGCCTGTGTTTCCACCAGGTGACAGATGCACTGCTGGTCCTATGAGCAGTGGCAAGAGCTCCCAAAAAGAGGCAGTAAGCTGCCACAAAGAATTATTCACCTATCCAGATCTTTCTGAGGAACCTCCTTACAGTGAAGCTGGCAGAAAATAAGTTGTTGGCCATGTGGTCTGCCCTGGCAGCTTGCAAGTTGTTGCTTGGGAACCTCCTGAATTAAAGTTTTAGATCTCATATGAATTCCTGCAGTAAAAGGTTAGTTGTGGACAATCTCTTGATGTCCTTAGTTTGCAGCAAGAGTCAGGCTTCACAAAGGATGGCTTTCAAGGCAAAAGCTAAAGGCTAACCTGTCCACTGGTGCAATATCATTCAGTGGAAGGGAATGGAAATCTGCTGGTTTAGATTCACCGAGACTCTAAAGAAAAGCCTGTAATAAAATTACAATAAGCTGACACTGTTTTCTCCATGAAAAACTCAGAACAAATGCTATTGATCAGGAATGAAACAGGCCTCAGAATTATTCAACTGTCATCCACAGAATTTAGGACCTGAAACAGCCACGGCCCCAGCACAGCAAGCACTACGATGTGAGTCAGGCCATTAATTCATACATTAATTCATACATTAATTCAATGTAAAGAAACTGCTTTACATTGAGTTCACAGATATGGCTCTTGGTGAGTCAGGGCTGCAGCATCTTAATGGTCAGGGTCAAAGGTCACCGAGAGGAGATTTGGAGATGTGCAGGAGGGACATGACTCCTTTCCACGAGTAACCTGCAAGGAGGGACAGAGTGCAGTGCCTCCTTCCAGGGAAAGTATGCTGCCTGGTCAGGCAGGTGCTTCCTTACTGGCATGCCTCAGAGCCAGGCACATTTCTGGAGCAGGGTTGTCCCTCGTTCTGCTGATGGCACCTTGCAGCCTTGCCTGAAACCTTCTGTGTCTGCAGCAGAATGGAGAAAGTCTGAATTCTAACCCTGAATGTCGCAAAAGCCTCCTTCAAAATGTAACAAATGGGCTCTTGGAGGAACCTGACAGTTAGGTACACAAATCTCACTGGAAATTCATTAAGAGCTGGCTTACTTAAGTTATTCTGGAAAGGCCAATACATACCAACTCTTTCTGAAGCATGAAAGTGATGCCCAGAAGTCCTGCAACAGTGTCCAGAGCAGACCATGCTGCCAGGATTCCACACCTGCTTCAAGCTTTGGCAATCCAAAAGGGACAGGTACTGTTGTTACAGCAAGATCAGACACCATTTAAAAATGACTTTTTCTCCCCCATTCTTTCGACCCTAGCTTTTTTTGAATGAAAAAAGGTTGAGGTTGAGTGCAAAGATTCCTAAGGACTCGCTCTGAAAGACAACAATTTGCATTTCAATACAGTAAGACAGATGGCATGTTTAGTTTGATCATAAATTGTACATGAAATCCTTCCATCCAATTTCCTGTTGTTTACTGAAATGTATGGAAAAAGATCAATTAGGAACTGAGTAGGTAATTATCAGGATGGTTGGTTATTGGCTAAAGCATAAAGTAGAGGAAGAGAGCTATACCTGCCCAAAGCACCCACGTTGTACAGGAATTGAGTTAATTCAGTAGTTAAGCTTTCAAAAGAGAAGTGAATATAATCTATTTACAGGGAAATTGAATTTGGTCAAAGAATGTACAGTGCTGAAGCATAGCAAAAGTGCAGAGAGGATGTACTTTTCTTTAGCTTTCAGATACTTTGCAAAGCATTGGTTGGATGCAGCCTGGCCTGCTCTGCTGGCCCTGATCCTCTGTATATATGTAATTGTATATTTTGTATATTGTTTTTTAATAACTTACAACCTCCTATCCTAGTCCTTTTCTCTACTCAAATTCACATATCATTAATATCCACTGAACATTTTAAATGTTTTGTGAACTACTTATTGGAAGAGTGTTGAAATAAAGTGATAGATGAGTCCAGCCACAGATGCCAGAGTTAAATTTGAATTAATCTAACATTTAAATGTCAGTAAGGAAATAAATACACTGCTGACAAGACATGCTAATGTTGTGCAGTGCGTGTCTCTCAAGTTGTCTCTGTTTTTGTTTATGAATGAGTGCTCTTTGTATGCTTCTGCCTGGGCTTTTCTCCCCCTTCCTGCTCCTGTTAGTCACTGTGTATATCCCCATTTAGGACAACGGATGAGTCCCCAGAGCCAGCTGAGGCTTGGCAAGAAAAGTCACCTGTGTTAATGAATACTCATTTGAAATAATTTACATGAGAGATGCAATTTACAATGTTTTCTGTGTAAATTGCATGAAAATCAAGGATAATTGGGCACTGAGTCATTCCTCTCTGTTCCTCAGGGAAGTAGCTGCACGAGGAAGGTCTGTGTAGCCCACCCAGTTCAGTCAGATGTTCAGTTTATGGCAGCTGTGTTAGAAAGCCTCATAAACTTTGGGCAGTGGTAAACAAATATTTGTACTGACAGTCAAAACACCTGACTTCTTCACATTGGTTTGGAGGGAGCTGACACATAATTGAAATTGAACTCTTTGGCAACCTTTTATTTTAGGTTAAAATCTAGAAAATCTAAATCTAAAATAAAATAAATTAGTTAAAATCTATACCAGTGCTGGAATCTCCTCCTCCAAATCTCAAACTACGGCCCCTGGGCAGCGTAAGGAGTGTGATGAGTTCCTGCTATTGCTGACCCAGAGCATGGAAACCTGCCAAGCCCTGTAGCTTTGGGAAGCCTTTCTCTTTTCTATACCAGGCTGTGGGTGCAGTTTAGAAAGAGAGACTAGGAAGCCCTGTGGCTGATACTGCCACCGTATTAGGAACCGAACCCAACCAAGTTGCTTTAAATCTTCAGTAAGACTTCAGCTTCTCTGTCAGTGCAAATGCAATTAATACATTGTGGCTCACAAAGAAAGGTCAGTAGCGATTCAGTTTGAAGCACTTGCAGTTGCTGGATAGTTAGCAGAAATCTGCAAAATCTGTGTTCCAAAGAGAACCTCTCACCGTGTGGTTGTGGAGTTATGAATAGTCTGATCACCACTGCTGTAGTGAAATAGAAATTCTAGATTAGTTCCTGTGTAATAAAAAGAACAACGTGCTGCCCTGGTGTCTGCCTCATTTGAGCTGGTCTTTGCTCTGTAATGGCCGTTTTGAATTTCCATCTTCAAAGTTCACGAGGAAACCCATCAATGTGGCTGCCCTGTCAAAGAAGTGGGGAGCAGGTTCTCTCATGTGAACTGAGGTTTCCCAATTGTACGTGCAAGAGGAGGTGATGCAGCCTTTTGTCTCAGCTCTCTGCAGCTAGCTGTCTTCTCCAGTACTGCAGCATAGAGCTCCTGTGATACAGACATCATTCTCTTAGTAGTTTGTCTTTCTCATAAAGGGGATGAGCTTGCTTTGGCTTTTCAGCACATCACAAAGCACAACTCTTCTTTCACCTTCCATGCAAAGGGATTGACATACTGGGAGGATGCCGTGGCGAATAGAATCCATCCTCCATATCTTCCCCTTTCAATAGCTCCAACATGCATGGCTCAGCGAGAGCCCTGGCTTCTCCTACCTGCAAGTCATGCTGCAGTGCTGAATGATACTTTTGTGTTCATTCATTTTATTCAGGTGCCCAGTTCTGGGAAATGCTCACACAAATTTCACTGCTTAACTACACAAAGAAACATTACAATCCAGCCCCAAATCTACTGATTATAGAAGGCAGCACACAAAATATCAAACTCTGCATTGCAAACTGGCACTATTTGATATCTTTTCCAAACGCCATCTGCAAATACTATAATTAGAATATATAGTTATTTCTACTTCATTTAACAGCAACAAAAAGATCAAAAAAACTTTCAGGCATAAATTTTCAGTAGATGTGCAGCAATAAATACGCACTGAGACAAGATAAGAGTTTGCCTTGTAGACATGTTGTTAACATAGACATCAAATTATCTTGACATTAGCTCAGTAATTAGTATTTAGGGCAAAACAATGGGAAATAAATTTCACTGGAATCAATCACTATTGGAATATCCACAAATATGTGCACTGAAGTCAAATTCAGAAACGTTTAAAAATGTGATATGATGTAAAGAAGCTTCCATCTGAATTTTGAAGTGTAAGTCTTAATATCTGGGTTTAATCTGAAACGTGGGGGATTGCTTTCTGGCAGCAATTTGAGTCTTGAGGAAGCCTTTCACTGTCTTGGAAGAGGTTGCCTTGTCCCAGGGGTGTCAGTTGATTATCAGTGCCAGTTGGGCCATTCAGGGCTTTTAGAGCAGCATTTCACCCCTTGACTGCAGAATTGACCAAGAAATGGACCTAAGAGATCCGAGCAGCCCAAGTCCAAGCTTATAGATGTGAATAAGTCCTCCCCATTGCACTGCTATGCCCAGTTGTGTTTTTTGGGACCTATGCTGGAAGCAGCATTCCTGTGCTGCCTGGTACAGGAAATATCAAACATGCAGCCAGGAAGGCTGCAATTACACAGGCTCCATCACTCCAGCTCCTCCACAGCCAAAGATCAGAGCGAGCTGTCAATCCCAGAGCTGTGCTTTGATACACTGCAGGCTCTGATAAATTACGTATAGGAACAGGAAGGATGGATGGTGACCTCATGACCTGCCACTCCGTCCTGCCTAATCCCCACAGCCGTGTTCTGCAGAGGCAGGAAGGCCCTTGATGTATGTCTGCAGGAAAATGAGAATGAAAAAGTTGCTTAAACGTATCAGTCACTGAAACACAAAGCAAGCAAAATGAATGTTGGTTGTTCAGTATCTAACGTTGCCCTGCATTCACTTGGCCTGCAGATTCACTCACTATATATTTATTTCTATCTTAACATGCATTGTGTTGACAGTAATTTTGTTAGGGACAAAATATTACAGTCAGAACCAGGGTTTCAATAAACAGATGCATTTCATTTGCTGTTTCCCTCCTCCCTCTCCCTTTTCTGCCTCTCCCTGCCTCGCTCTGCATGAAGCAAAATCACTGGAGTGAGTAGCACAGAGGTAAGGTACTACCAGATACTGCACTGCTATGCAAAATTACACATTGGCCTGCTTAATGGCTTATTTATTGTCATTAAATATTGACTATTGGCTGCTCACACTGATGGGCATTTATGGTGTGAGTAACTCTGTGCCCATGTTATGTAATGGGGGTGGGATGCTCAGTCTCATGAATCTCAGCAAGGGGACGAGCCACAGAGAGGTGACAAAACCAATCCCTGCACTGCAAAGTAGGGTAAATTCCAAGTAGACTCATTTCCATTTTTCAGAATTAAACAGGCCGAGGTTTGCTTAATCATCCAAGGCAACCCTACAGATTTTGCTTTGCACAAAGAGGATTTCAGGGTTTGCAACAGATTAGTAAAGCGAACAACAAAACCAAGGCAGCACTTTTTTATAAGCAATGATCCCTTTTTATTTTTGCTCATTATCAGCTGCATTTCCTTGCAGGTAGAATTAGCCCAAATTCACAATTTCCACAAAAATAAAAATGAAATGTCAAAAATTTGTCTCACACCAAAGCAGAAATAGGAAAAGGAATGTCAAAGGCTCTTCAGGGAGGTACTGCATGTGAGATATTGCATTCTGCTAACCTCCGAGCGCTTGATAAGGTCAGAGCACTTCACTGTGATGTTATCATTTCTAAAATACTCTGAAAAATCAAAAGAATAGTGGGAAAATGTTGGCATCCTGACCTTACGGAAACAAAATGCTATGGGACCTTTTAATAAAAAAAAAACCAACAAACTATTGATGCATGTTGTACATTTCCAGAAAATAATTTCAGGGTGATCACATCAGGACCTTTCTTAGTCAGGTTTGTAGCAGCTCCATCTGTGTGCACGAGTACCAGAAAATGCTGCTTCCTTCCAGTGGGCTCTGCAGCTCCCCTACCTGCAGTACAACCCAGCCATCTTTGCCACACGTCACCTTTAGGCTGATGAAACCACACTGCAAACACAGAGGATGACATGCTTCAAATACAGAGAGGTGAACAGAGAGGTGAAAAGAGGCTTCTTTTGCAAATGTCAGTATGGCATTTGGAAAAAAAATGGATCCCTTCATTTTCAGTGAAAATGCATACCAGCCATTTCTAGCTTTGGAGCCTCCAAAGTCAGGCAGCTCATTGCAGGGCAGTATGGTGACGTGGCACTGTGAGATGAGAAAGCAATAACAATCCACTTAAGCTATTAGCAGCAGTCTGGTACTTCAAAGTGACCCCTGAAAAAAGAAGTGTAAGTAAATAACATTGCCATTAAAAGGGGAAGAATTTACATATCAAGGAAAGCTTATTGAAAAGGTTTTGTACAGTTTGGGATAAAGATAATGGGGCAGCATTTCCTTACAGGGAGTGCTGATGGTCCATAGGCCCCAGGGAATGGGAAGCACTGCTGTCAAAACAACAAGAGAACTCATTTGTATCAGTATTGAAAACCTGGTCAGCAGTTTTGTTTCACAGTGATGACAGCAGGCTGAAAACCCAAGCAATGAGATTTTCTGGCACGTTCTTGAAGCGTGTTGTTGTACGCATGGAAATTAAAATGCATTTTCTCTTTGAACTATAGCACGCGTGAGGGATTTGGGTTGTTCAAAGGCGAATCATAAATGAACACTAATATCCTAATTCATCAAAGAATGAGCACAGGATTAAGTCTGCCTTTAATTAGCAGAGCTCTTAGGGATGTGCGTACCTGCAGGAGCGCACTGCTGCTGACCAACTCGGTGGGATGTGTCTATGGGCACTGGGGGGGATTAGAAGCAGAGCCTAAAATTGCTGAAAAGACACCTAAAGTGGTTCTGTAATTTGTTTCCTGTCACAAATATCTGTGAAATCAAAGTAAATGCTCTCTCATTTCAGACTACACTTGATTCTTCCAGCATTGCTGTTTTCATGGTGCTTGAGATTGTGAAATACGTTTACACACTGAATGCACACTGCTCTGCAAGGAGCAGCAGGGTGGGAATCTCAACTCCTCGAGCTTTCAGACAGGACTGACATCCAACCTGTCAGGGGACTGATGTTATTCGTGTTCTTGGATACAACATGTTTTAGAAGATTACACTGTTTGGCAGTGTTTATCTGTTTGTCTGAACTGTTTGTCTGAACTGAGGTTCATATGCTTTGTAATATGCAATTTCTGAGGACATTTTTTCTTGAGTGCAAGGACTTGTCTTAGAATAATCTGATTTCTGGAGTGTTTTGGTTCATGAGTGTTGCTGCTTTTGTTGCTTCTAACTGTGTTATTTTATGTGTTCTGTGAATTAGTGAAAAGGAGAGAGAAATGTGAAATGGTAATGTAGAATCTGAAACAAGACTGCAGAGTTGTCTCATTCATCCTAAGTGAATTAGCCCTTCAGCTAGAAAGCCTTATGCTCTATCTCCATAACCACTTGTCAATTAATATCTTTGTAAACCCTTGCAAAGCACAGTCACCTCAAGCAAGAGCAGAAAGCACCAAGCTGCTCCCACAGCAGAGCAACCAGCACTGTTGTGACTGTTTCCAATCTGAAGGAGTTATGGATTTAGAAAAGGGCCAGTCTTACTACAAGCGAGTTTTGTAGTAACTGAATGACCAAATCAACATAGGCATCATTCCCACCTTGCCTGGTGCTCGGCTCAAGTGCGAGGTGCTCTCCTTGCTGAGCTCTGCTCTGCTCTGCCTGCCTTCTCTCTACTCACTTTGTCATTTGCAGGGCATGATAATTGTCAAAGTCATCTGGCTGACCTCCTCCTCAGACTGCCTATAATTGGGATGCTATTAAAAGATGTGATAAGGAGATGAACGGTTCCTCTTTCCAGGACACAGTATTTATAGCGTACCACTAACAGGTAACCTACAGAGAGCAAGCAGGGTCCTTGGAGCCCCAGAGCTTGACAGTGTCTGCACGTTCCTGGAAAAGGAGATGTGAGGCTGCAGGAGGGAACCCCCGGGCCCAGCGCCAGGCGCTCATCCCTTACTGCAAGCAGCACACAGTGCTGGAAAATGCAGCGCGTGCTCGTGTGACATTTCCAAGACGGGAAGTGTGCCATGGGACCCCATCCCGAGCGCAGGGCGCAGCTCCGGTTACCGGCCGTCAGGAGATGCTGGGGCTGAGCCACTTGGCAGGCTTTCAGGCATCTGAAAGACTTTCTGGGAAACTCACTTTCCTGAGAAAAACCGCAGGTTGGGAGCGGTTTCCTCGGCACAGAAGGGCAGGGCTGACCGCTGCCAGCCCACCTTCCTGCAGCCGGGCTAACAGGGGCACGGCGGAGCGGCGCGCACCAAGGGGGCAGTTCAACGCAACTCCCCAGAAATGGACAACCCTCAGTATTCTGCTCCTTAGAAACGAATTGGACAGCTGGGCTCAGAAGAGGAGCGATGGAGGACGCGGGGCGGGCATTAGCGCAGCCCTGCCCACAGCCCTGCCCGTCGCGGGGCCGGGGCGCTCGGTGGGGCGGAGCGGAGCGGGCGCGGTTCTCCCGGAGGCTGCTGCCGTGCCGGTAGGGCTGCCTGAGCCGCCCCGACCCCGCCGGCTGCCCCCAACTTTCCCGGAGAAGGATGGCCTCCAATTTCAACGACATCGTGAAGCAGGGCTACGTGCGCATCCGGAGCAGGCGGCTGGGGGTGAGTGTTGGTCCCCTCCCGGCGGCACCTGCCTTGGGGATTTGTTTTCTTCTTTTTTTTTTTTGCTTTTCGTGTAATTGTCTTTGTCTTGTTTTTTGCAAACTGTGCTCTCCGAGTGTCTCCGCAGGCGAGGTGAAAATCTAGGGGGAGATGAATCAAAGCATCTTAAATGCATGCATCTGCGCGTCTCATACGTGCTCGTATGCGTATCTGTATGCATATATGTATATTTTCACTCTCTCCCGGTGGGTGTGCTGATGCCGAGGTGCCGCTACCCGGAGCCGGGCATCCGTCCGCCGCCAACTTTGGGCCGGGGCCGCCGGTGGTGGAGCGCTGAGAGCCGGGGAGGAGGAGGAGGAGGAGGAGGAGGATGGCCGGAGGAGCGGGGCTGCAGGTGCCCTCGGGAACGGGGCGTGCTGGGGAACTTTGGGCAGGGAGGGCCGGGGCTTTGCCTTGCGGTGCGATTTGCAGCTGCCTCGGTGTTCCTGGGATGGGGTTGTAACGCATCGAGGTTTTGAGCTCGGTGTGGGACAGGTGTAGATCTTGTCGGTACCTTTTAGGGCTTTTAAAGACTATCGCGTGAGAGTTTGACAAAACAAAAAATCCCCAGATCCCCATTCCTCCTTTAGTTCCTTATTTCATTTTAAACTTAAGTCTGTTCTTGTGCTTTCGCGACAAGCTCCTGGTTTCGGCAGTAGCAGCAGGTGCCCCTCGGGCATCCGCTCTGACCCTCCAGAGCCGCTGCACCTCCTGCTCCTTCCTGCGGTGCGGGAGCTCAGCCCGGAGGGAGGCTTTGTGCCTATCGAGTGCCTTCATAAACGAATCTGCACCTCACGACAGGAAGGCAACTTATTTCTTGTGTTTACTGACAGCTGATGGGTTATTAATTGGGCAGTTCTGAATTGTTTGTAGCGTGAGTTTTACATCCAGATTTATTGTGGGGTGTGTTTGGTCATCGGGAAGTGTTTGCCGATGACAAGTAAGCTTCATTCTCTTTGCATGCCCATGTTCAATAGAACCTATAGTGTTCATCTCCCTGACTTGTTTGGGTTTTTAATATGTTCATGCACCAAAGGGAAGATGCTGTTTTTCTTGTACCTGCACTTCTGGGCATTGTTCACTCTTTAAGAACCATCTGATTCAGTGACAGATGGAGATAACGTCATTTGGAGAGAGCCTGTAGTAAGTCTGGCAGGATCAGTGTACCATGGCCATCCTTCCAGCACTGAGTATGTATTGGTATTCAGTTTGTTCCTGCGTGAATAAAAAGTAAGATTAAACTTTGACACATCTTTCCATTTTGTGGCAGTGAAACCTAGCAGGAGTGTGAACAAAGTGCATCTGCTCTGAGATGAGTGGAAGCCCTATTAATGGAGAAAGTGCTTTAGTGAAGATGTCCCAGAGTGACTGTGCCTTAGAGAGTTGTTAAAGTGAAGAGCCCAGAACTGGTCATTCCAGGCTTCCCTTTGCTCTGGGAATGCTGTCCCATTGACTGTCCAAAGGGAGGAAGCCAGCAGCTGCTACCTGGTGACAGAGGCTGGAGCTGTGGGCATGAGGTGCCCTGTTCATGTCCTGGTGCCCCCTCTTACCTGGGAGTAAGTAGTTTTGTTAACAGTAGAGCTTTTTCTCCTTAAAGCTTTCAGTTTAAAATATTGCTCGGACGTTTGAAATACAATTGCAGGCTTCCTCCTGTAACTTGTGTTCCCTACAAGCTGCTTAAGAGCCCAGTGTCCTGATTTATGAAATCCAAGTGAAAGTGGGTACTTGAGTTAATTACGATTAACCTGAGATCTTCAGATACAGGACAAGCATGTTTGCCTGAAGCAGCACTGCAGCTGCCAGCACCCACTTCACAGTACAGCCCCAGTAACTCTCCTCACCCCTGCTGGCTTTTCCTCCTCAATCAGCTGTGGATGTGCCCAGCCGGTGCAGAAGAGGCCTGAGCTGCAGCTTGATATTAGACAGAGCTTGAGTTCAGTATTACTCGATGGCAAATGGGAAGTTGGCTCCTTGAGAGGAGCTGTGGGACAGCTTGGTTTTTTGGGTAGCTGCGCTGGGAAGGGCTCTCCAACACTCAGGAGCTGGAGATGGGAAGTGAAAAATAGTCTAAACCTTAATCCACAGAGTGGGAACTTTTGCAACTTTGCTGTGCCCTGACAGCATCAGGAAGGACAAGGCTGCTCCAGCCCTGCGTGCAGCTCCTGCTGGTAGGGAAGGGCTTGGATGCTGTGTGTGGTGAGGTGTGAAGGGAGCTACTAAAATATGCTCACCGCTATGGTGGCACAGCTGCAATCAGTGCGTTGTCCTTTCAAATGGAACTCAGCTCCTGGGTTTTTCCTCTGTAATGCTATGGTAATTTCATCACCAAGGGAACTAGAGCAGCGCTTGTGTCTACAAATTACTTCGAAAAATGACTTTTTGGAATAACAGGGGTGCAAATGCTACATTTGTGAAGAAAGGGGTGCAGAGGAGCAGCTAGCTCAAAACCGAGCTTCTTTTGAAGGAAAACTGACAGTTCTTAGAGGCTCTACTTTGTAATTTCAAGTCCAGTGTAGGCTAATTAGGTTTCTACCTGGACCGTTTGTGTGCACTTTAAATATGTAAATTTAATTTAATATTATTTAATAGAATAGTTTCCATAGTAACATTTGCATCACGTGTGTCTTCCACAGAGCCAAATATATTCAAGAGAAAGAGCACTCTTCCCAATTCTTTCCATCCTTATAGGGAAAAAATAATTCCCTCAGCCAATGATCTCTCTCAGTTCCGTTATTAGCGCTGACATGGAGGAGATTGTGTTCTAAGGAACTGCTGACAGTGCAAATGCACGACCTCACGGAGTTCTGTGCAACATAACAGATCAGCTTTGTTCTGTGGGCAGCGCTTCCACCAGTGACCAGCAGACCTGTGTTTGGGGAGAGGAGATAAGAGACGCCGTGCCGCACTGAGTGCTTTTGCCAGCGATTACCTTTCACATGATAAAGCACTTTGTGTCTATTTACATGAAACACAAGTTGTTTCGTGGCTTCTAAGCCTAAAAAGGCTTTTTTTTTTTTTTTTTTTTTTTTGCCATTGTGACCATCAATTAAGGTCTCTTTCTGTGACACAGGTCTGATTTTTTGGGAGTGGAGGATTTCATTATGGGGATGTCTGCTCTCTACACCGAAAAAGCAGTCCCTGTGTACTCACTGTAAGGACAGGTGTGTGTGGTGCTGGTGAATACACCTGGGCTTTCATTTTGGTTGAACTGTGTCAACTGAGTGTTCAGTTAACAAATAAGACTCAGAACAAGAACAAATCTTAGAAATAAAGGACCTTCGTTACACTGATAAGCCTGGCTTGTAGCTGCTGCTGTTCTCACATCTAACTGGTAGCCTGGCTTCAACCTATGTGCTTCCTGGCAAAGTTTTCCTCGCCCTGAGGAAGCAGGTTGCAAGGAAGTGGTGGTGTTAGGAAGCACAGAATATGGCAGGTATTGTACTGAGAAGGTATGTTGCTGGGATGAAAGCTTGCCCAAAGAGCTTTAAAAGCAAAAGGGCACTTGTTGCTCATGGGAGTTGCTCGCCTCTCTTGCTGAGCTGCGAGGCTCCTGGCAGTGCTTTTGTTACAGTCTGACACTTTTATTAAGCCCTCTGTTGTTGCAGTTTGGCTTGCCCTTGCCGTACCCCCAATTACATTTGGGGTTCTGGAAGCAACATTTCAATTTGTGTGAAGGCTGCAGAGTGAAGCTGCCCTAGGGTTATCCCCCGCTGCTGCTGTCAGGGTGCAGGCAGATGGGAGTGCTGAGGCTCCCAGGGAAGCAGTGATGTCCCTGAAGCAGCACTGGGCATGCTGATGGCACGGTACCCAAAAGTGCCCTCCTCCTGCATGGAGTGTTGGAGATGATGCTGTTCCCCCTGGGAGACCCCACAGAACCCTCAGGGCTGTCCCAGCCTTGTGATGTATGGCAGACTGCTGGAGTGAGATGCCGTGGGGTCAGCTGTCAGCCCCTGGATCTCGGTGTGCCAGGAGCGCACGTGGCGTGTCCTATTGCATGAAGTGTCTGAGCTGTCTGCACCTAAAAGTGCAATAGTGCTGATTAAACAAAAGCACCTCAAAGAACCAGCTGGGATGTTCTGGTCAGGCACAGAGATGCTGCTGATAATGACTTGTCCATGGCCAAACTGCACAGCATCCAGCTTGGCTCCAGTCCCTTGGCTGGAAGGCACTGGCTTTTGGAAGCCTTCCATCCTCTGGCTTTCTTGGAAAATGCACACCTTCCTAATGAGGGTTTTGCTGCTGTGTGTGGCCGCTCCCCAGGAGGGCAGCATACCTTTCTAAGCAGTGTGTGCACCTGAAGCTGATACATACAAATCTTTACCTTTTTCTCCCAAGTTTTGTCTCCTAGGAATGCATGTGACTTGTGGTTTTTTTATTACAGCTTTGACTCCCAGATTCCAGAAAACACTGAAGATTGTGTGTATCTAAAATCACAATGGAAAATACTAAAATAATTTCGATATAAACATTAAGATGATCCGTATTCTGAAAAGAGGATGACATTTTCTCCCTCACGAAATAGGGTTAATAAAATTAGGGCAGGCTAGGACAGCACGTGCTGCTGAATGCTGCACATACATTACTGCTGCATGACAGAAGTATTTAAAACAGTCCTCACAATTTGTGGCTTGCTGGAAAAGCCTTACGAAGTGTTTCTCTCTCTAGAACATATACAGCTGCTAACCAGCTACGTTGGAGGTTTACCACGAGGAACAATCTGCACACTAACTTTCTAAATTGCCATTATTAGAGGTATTCTGATATATTTTATGTCTGCCATGATGTTGTGATGGTATTTCCTGTGTATGGAGGTCTGGGAGCCAGCTCTGCAGTTTGTATTACTATCACATTATTACAGACTGCTAAAAATGCTCATTTGGGAGGATCCATTGCCTTTAATGGAGCTGTGCAAACAGCTGAGTATCTGTTCCTAAAAGATGCATGTCTCCAGAGAGGCATCCTGTATGTTTATCAGTGAATAAAGCTCCCAGAGAGGAGTAAAGGGGATTTTTTTTTAACCTAGCAGTGTGTTTCTTATACCTCAGCCTGGCAGAGGAGCGCTGTGCAGTGTCCTCTCTCAGAGGTATCCTCACTTTGCATCATCCAGGCATGGCTCAGAACTCTCCTTGCAGCCATATCTGCTGAACAACACTTGTAATTAAATCCTCAGCCTGCTCTCGGGGTGTGTGTAATCCCATCTGCTGGAGGCACCTCTTGGTCATGCATGGCATGGTCAGCTTCCAGCGTCTTGCTGTGGGACCCCCATGGAAACCTGGGCCAGAGCCAGGACAGAGATCTGAGCAGGTTCGCCAAGTTTCAGCAGCTCAAGTCCGAAAGTGCAGTTCTGACAAACTACTCTGTCTGTAGAGGTTTCCCAAGGATGCTGAGAACAGCTGGTGTCTCGCAGGGTTTCAGTCGTGGCAAGTGTGGGTTGTCCACATCTGGTGTGCTCCTGCTGCCCTGTCCAGGGCTGTTCTCTTGCTGTCCTGCTGTTCTCTTGCTGTCACACATCTGCAACAGATGTGTGGCCTTTCCTCCCCAGTGTCTTTAACCTTGCTGATGGGGATGCATGACTGGATTTGCACCTTTCCAGTCCATTTTGGTGTGGGTAAATGATTTCTCGTTATGAGGGTGACCTTGGGCAACTGGTGAACCTTACCAGTGGTTGCTGGGTAGGACCTGCCTTCTAGGAATGGAGGGGAGGAGGAAAATCAGAAGTTGTCCTTCTGAAGGCAGCGGCGTTGAAGGCACTGCTCTCAGTGGTACGAGGACCTTGTTAACGCAGGAGAAAGCATTTCTGTGGGTGCTCCTCTTTAATGCTGATCTAAATCAGTTTAATAAATGTAATGAAGTCCTAATGGTAGAGAAATTGGGGAAGTAAAACACAGTGAAACTGTAACGGGCTTTAATGAAATATTTGGCTACTGGAACTAGTGTTAGGCTTGTCCAGAGAGAAACAAGACCTGTGTGCCACTGCTTTGCTTGATGGGTCTGACTTGTCCAAAAACTCTCAACCACATCAGTGCAAAGGAATGTGATACAAGCGAGTTTGCCAATGCAGAACTAGGGCTCTCCTGGCCAGCCCTATAATAGGAACTAGTAATAATTTAGTCTTTAGAAGGGCAAAGAAGGGAGATGGCTTCTTCACAGCTTTGTGGTTAGTTTCCTGCTGCTAGAACATAGTTGCTTAATAGCAAGTAATCTGTACTGTGGTGTTCCTGGACTGGTTTGAAAACTCAGTGTAAAATGGTTCTTAGGTTTCTGGACTGCTTCTCACCTTGATTAATGCTTTACTTTAACATTTAACATTTAACATTTGACATTAACAGAAGTATTCAATATTTAAAAAAAAAGAAATCAGCAAAAATTCACCTAAAATCAGGAGGGCTTTTCTTTCTCATACATTTGAGGAATTAGATTGTGTATACAGGCTATATGTTAGAGGGGAAATGCAACAATTTTGTGCTGCAGCACAAAAAACCCGTGCACCAAACAGCCTGCAGACTGCAGTCTTCATCTGGTATGGCATTCCTGCTTACAGCACACACTTTAGGACTGCAATGGGAAAACTTCTGATTGGTGGTCAGAAGTTTGGAAAAACTTTATACAGAAGTTTAGTGCTTTCTGTTTCTTAAAGAATTTTATACACAGCTGAAACTTTTGACTTTCAAAAGCTGGGAAGAATTAAGCTTTTGGTGTTCTCACATCTCGATTTTAATGATGCTCATTTCCATGGGAACTTTAGTGAGAAGAGAATGGTGTTGAGCATGGAAAATGACATGTAGTTTTTGCAAGTTCTGCATAGTGGTGTTTCTGTGAAACACTGTGAGGAGAGGTGGGACAGGGAGAGACAACCTGCAGGACTGGAACCATATGGTTCACAGACTGGTGCTTGGGTGAGTGTGCTGGAGAGTCAGCATGGGGGGGTCTGAGCAAGAGCTGTGAAAACTGGAAACCACAGTGACAGGGGACGTAATAGGGGGTAGGAGAAGGAGAAGTTGTCTGCCTGTAGCTATCTATGTTTGAAGCAGCTTCAGTGATCAAACTCCAGCATTCACCTTTATAGCTCCTTTCAGTCTGGAAGTATTTGAGACAGAATAAAACGAGCAGATTTTGTATGCACCAACTTCAGCGTGCAAGATATTAAGCTTGTTGGATTTGTATTTTTAGAAAGCTCTTAAATAAGGTGTTGGAACATTTTCACAGATACGATTTCTTGCTGCTTGGATCTTGGTGGTGGTGGCAGGGATAGGATCCAGGACGCTGCTTGGAAAGCATGAGCTTGGACAGGTGTCAAGTGGATGGGGCCAGGCTCCTCCTGAGGTGTGCAGTGACAGGGCAAGGGGCAGTGGGCACAGACTGAAACACAGCAACATAAGGAAAAGCTTTTTCACTATGAGAATGACAGAGCACCAAAACAGCTGCCCAGAGATTGTAGTTTCCTTCTCTGGAGTTACTCAAAACACACCTGGATGCTTTCTTGTGCAATCTACTGTAAGGAACTGCTTTAGCAGGGGGTTGGACTTAATGATGCCCAGAGGTTCCTTCGAGTCCATCTGATAATATGATGAAGCTTTCTTGTGCTTTTCAGCATTCATTTTCCACTTGGTAACCTTCCCTGTCATTCTTTGGAAGACAACCTTAGGTATTTAGAAAAACAAAGAGACTTCAAATTTGCCATTTCCCAAAACTGAGATAACTGGTGAGCAATGGGCTCTCACCTGTTTGCTGTCTTGTTCTGAAGATGAAGTCTTCACTTTACCAAATCTAATTCAGAATTGAGTGCAGTGCTCTTGTTCTTCTGCTTTCATCTCAGATAATTCCCCCAGTTTTTGCCAGCTGTTTCCTCAGCTCTGTATCCTCACCGTTTGCTCTTTTGTTGCTAGACTGTATGTTTTCTGGAGACGTTTGCATTAATTGTTATTGCACACAAAGGATATGCCAACAACAATTGTGAACACAGTGACAGGAAAGTAAAACCCCGTTACAAACAGGGGAAGCTCAGTCTGTCCTCATTTCATTGCCTTTTCATCATCAGTCCATTACAGCACGAGAGCTCCTCTGCTGTGGGTGTTACTCTGAAGTTGCACCCGCCATAAATTAATGTTTTGCAGTGTTTATGGAGACACTTGAAAGAAAGCAACAGATGTAAGGTCTGCACCTGGGTTGACATCTTAATGTGATGTTTCAGGTATGCTGTGGAAGTTGATGGAGTATTTCTATTATCTTCTTGTCTGACTTCATCAAGTGCTGTCACAAAATACCAGTGGAAGTTCAAGCAAGTAGAACAGGGTGGGGTTTTATCTCCCTTTCTTCTGCTGAGAATAATGTAACTCTTTTCAATTCAGAATGCCACTGCCGTGAAATCTGTGGTATTTCTTCCCAGCAGTATTAATGTAGAAGATAAAGCGGTTCCTTTCCTTTCCAAGGAACTTGTGATGTCCTATGGTCAGCAAAGGAGATCTACTCTTAATGCCCTCCCTGGTGGCTGTGCCCCAGTGAGGACAAATGTTAGCTGATGGTGCCAGACTTATAGATACAGCTAGATGGCACAGGGCTTATGGGAATGAATTTTTAGAGCTGATCTGACCTCTAGAAAGGTTGGGGGAATGAACCCCCACTGCACAGTGTTGATGTTAGGAGAAAAAGAGAGCTGTGGAACTCTATCTCATCTTAGCTGTGCGGGGAACCTTGAGGCTGAGTTGAGGTATGAGGCAGATGTATGTCAGGATGGGAGGTGATGCACATGGTTTGTTGAAGCAAACCTGTGATGCTTCCTGGAGCTTGCAGAGAAATTAATTGGCGAATGGCAAAGAATGACAGCAGGCCAAAAATGGCCAGTTGTTGCTAGTTAGGGGCTTGCAGGGCATTTGTCATCCTTGGGTGTCCAAGCAGCACACAGCAAGCCTCATTAACTCCATTTCCAGGTGGGCAGATGGCAACAGGTACAGCTGAATTGCTCAAAGTCACTCACTGATGTCTGGAAAATTAAAATACTTCTCTTGTGTCTGGCTTTGGGTGATGGCAGCTCACTGTTGAAGAACGTATTCTTCTGAGATAAAGGCTGGATTTGTGTGCACCTTCTGCATTTCTTCTCTCATTTTGTGCAGTCTTCAGATTGCAAGTCCTGCCGTGAAATGCAGCTCCCACAAATGGCTGAGTGATATGGGAGGCTACAGCAAAGCCTGGGAGTTTGTGAGTGAATACAGTTCATCTCCAAACATGGAACGAGTCCCCTGTGCCTTCTGGAAGTGCAGCCCAGGAGAGCATCCCCCTAGCACTGCTTTTTAGCATGTGTACTGATTACAGCTCTGGGTACTTTGTAACCTCTTTGCATCTGATGTACTAATTAGTGAGCTTCATGATCTGTTAATGAGCTATATCAATGCTATTTCCCTCTCTATTCCATGTAATTAAAGTATCCAAGCTGGATAGCAGAGGTGGGGAGGTATTCCAAACCAGAATTCACTGCAGCAATTTCAAGTTATTAAGCAGTTGTCTAATCCTGAGGCCATACTAAATGGTGTTAATTCACTGGGCTGCACTGATGACCTGACCCTCTAGGGTGGCTCCTCCAGCTTTTTCTCCCTTCAGCAGTTACGGTCCTAGGCTGATTTTTCACCTGTCCAGTTTCATGCCTAGAATTAACTGTGCTTATATATAAAGCTTAGCAGATGTTAAAGGAATGAAATCAGATACTTAGCTCCAATCTGACATTTTTAAGCTGTCACTGGCAAGAAGCTTTCTGCTGTAAATGCCTCTTGGCACATGGAGGCACTTTCCTCAAATGGCCCAGTGGCACAAAGCTGACCCTTTTTTGTGCGCTGGTGGATGAGTGGGGAAAGTGGTTTCAAAACCCAGACCACTCCATGGCAGAATTTCTAAGTCCATGAAGGAGGGCCTGGAGGGGGAAGGATGCTTTGGGTAATGCTCTCATTCTAAAGATACTGCCTCTAACTCTTGACTTCTGCAGAGAGGGCAAACTGGAAGTTGAAGTCTTGCTGTTAATATTTTTAGGCTGTGAAATTCTCAACAGTCCTTAGAGAAACTCTTAAAATAAAAAAAAATAATAATAATTGGAATTGATTTCTCTATGAAACAGCCTCATTTCTAATTTCTTCTGCAAATTCAAGCCATCGTGCTGTGAGTAGAAATGAGAAAGAAGTGACTGCTTTGCAGAACTCTTAGGATACCTGTGTGGGATGGGCACATCCTGAATCGCAGTCCTGACATCTTAAAATGGACATTTTAAATAAGGACAGATATCACTCTTCTGTGTTGTTTTGTGAACAGATCTTACAGCCAGTTCTGGCCAGTGCCAGAGTTGGATTTTGTAACTTTTAGGGAAAAATGTAGCAATATTGAGCAATTTTGTGCAGGGGGATAATATTACTATTTCAATCCCTATTAGCAACTGTGAATTCCTACTGTAAAATATTGTTTTGAAGATGTATACTCAGTGTGAAGGAGGGAAATTTATCTCTAGAAATGTGTTTCTCGAGGGAAGGAGAAATCTAGATTGTTTTCTTTCATCTCCCAGAGAAGATTGCTTGATGTAAGCCAACTTTGATTTATGCAGTCATTATAACCTGATCACAATGAATAATGCAATATAGCTTACTCATAACACACTAACATTAAATAGGTATTCTGGGAATGGGAAGTTGTCCCATTGCCAAGTACAGCTATATCTTTACAGACAATGTAATCAATTTTGCTGCTTATTTCACAAAGCCAGTGAACCAGTCTGCGTCTCCCTGCAGTATTTAGGTCATGCTAAGCACGCGTCAGCACAAGTTAGGTGTGTTTACAGCTCTGTGGTTCTTTCTAGTCATCCATCTATTTAAATACAGGAATTAGGATTCAGACTCTTCATGCTACCTGGCTAATTTTGTGTGATCAACTCCCCTCTGGAAGGATCTTTTATCCAGAACTCAGTCTTCTGGACGCTGCCTGATAGAATTGATCCAAGATGCTCAGATGGTTTTTCCATTTGCAGCTGGAGGTGCTTCAGTGGGTGAGCTATCTGCTGCTCTTGGGTAACATGACAGCATTTTTTGTCCTATGAGAACATTCAGGAAATGCGGTGATAAACTTGCTTGTTTTTGTGCTGTGCCTTTGTCAGATTCTCTGTTTCTGCAGGCTGTTGGTCATAAAAGATAAGTTCCTAGCAATTGCTCAGGCTTTCTGGTAGTCATCTCAAGCTGTATGATAGTACTTTCATCTACTGCTTGTAAAAAAGCTGTTTGTGTTTATCTGACAGCAAGTTCAATGTCCCTATAAATGCAGCTCGTTGGAATTCTTCGGTTTGGGGAAGAGCAGAAAAACACAGCACAGGAATAAAATAGGGTAGCTTTCCCCAGAGGCTCGTTTCTTGTTTGCAAAAGAGAAATTTGCCAGATGCGACTTTGTACTACTGACTCCCTCTTAAATAACAAAAAAGGAGTGGGATCGTCTGCTCCAAAGGAAAATACGCACGCTTTGCCAGAGTGTATTGGATGACAAAGGTGTAGGAATCTTAAATTTTTTTAGTTTTAAACTCCCCAGCCCCAAGGTAAGAGAAATATCCAAATATTTAGAAATTCAGGGGAAGGCTTTTTCCAGAGACTTTTTAAAGATCTGTTGCTGAGCAAAGCATTGAGGAGTGGCATAAAGTTACTACAGACCCAAATGTAAATTTTAGTTGCTAAATTCAGAGGCTTGTTTCCTGTAGTAGTGTTTTCTCCATGATGAAAAAGTGACATTTTAGGAACTCAAAACCTGGCTCCATTCCTGGCTTTTCTGCTCGCTTTGGAGGCGGTGAGGTGATGCTCCTGCCTTCTCACAGCCATTCCCAGGGGCAGAGCAAGCTTCGGGCTGTCACGTAGCACAGAGAGCCTCTGGTTTCAGTTTCCATCTCAGCATGAGCATTCTCAAACCATATCTGAACCCTGAAATTAAGTAAGTCAAGAAATTTTTCCACCCTGCTTGGCCAGATGCTGACCCCTCCCAGCTGAGATTACTGGTGCCCGTGCTTCACGGTGCACTTCCCCACTGGGAGGTGGGGATGGCTGGGCAGTCCTGCCTGGGTCATAGGGAACGGCTCTGAGAGGCAGGAATGCAGATACTCAGATTGCATCGTTCCTTTGAAGTCACTCCTTGACTTTGGTTGTGGCTGTGATTTATGTCAGCTGATCCTTGGAGCCAGGAATAGCAGTGATTTGCCTTGACCTTGGACGTGCATGTTAGATCACCTGCCTGGGGTTCGGGTGATCCACTTCATGGACAGCCATGTTATTTCCCTCCAGTTTCATGTTCTTGACTGTTGGAAGCTGTAATTTTTAGAGACTGTAAGAAGTAGATGCTAGTTTTTCTACTTGAATTAAACTTCAGGTCAGGCATCTTGTAGGATCCTGCAGGGAGAGCTTTGGGAGTTTCAGGTGTTACGCAAATGACAGCTCTTACTGTTCTCTCTCATCAGTTCCTGATTTGCTGCTTGGATTATCTAATCACTGTCAGTGCAAGTGTTTGGGGTGAAAGTAATTAGAGCAGTGCTTCCAACTAATTCCTATTCATGTAGTAGTAGTGTAAATGTTGATTTGAGGGATAAGTGAGCTAAGTGTTCGTGCTGAATAGGCACCTGGGAGCGTCTGGGGCTGCTGCTGGTAGCTGCTGTCAGAACAGCTTCAACAGTGTAAACAGTTGGGGTACTGTTGTCAGTGTGAGGAAGTGCTGACAAGCCTCAGACACATACTCCATCATGATGGATCAAAGGCCTAATTATTTGCTCTGTATGCGCTCCTAATGGGGTCTGTGATTAGCTCTCTGTCTTGGGCTCATCACCAGCTCTTCTGTGCATTGACTGCATTGAAGGGCTTTCCGTGTTCTTGCATAGAAGTTGGGTTTGTGCAGCTTCTGCTCAGTCAAGGTGGTGCTGGGTGTTCTTCTGCAATGTTGTGGGATCACTGAAATGATACTGTGATAATGGACACCCACTGCTGATGGCAGCTATCTCAGGATTTCGTTTTTGAAAGTGCTAAGCAGGTTTTAAGAGAGAGCTTGCGTCGTCTTTTTGAGTTTGTTCCCATAAGCTGTCAGGTGAGAGTTAACAACCACAGCACTGATGTTAATGGGATTCTAACAAAAACAAAATACTTGATAATACTTCAACTATTGCAGACCAGTATGTCAATCTTATTTTCGTGCTGTCTCTAAACACTTGTCCTCCTGTTTCCCACACCACCCAGTAACGGTGGCTGTTTCGTTGCTGGCAGCGCTGAACAAAGCTACAGTGAGGGATGAATTGCATCAAAGTCACTGGTGCAGAGAAGGCCTAACTGGCTGTTGATGTTTCTAGAGTTTGTGTAGCTGTATGGGTTTAGAGAACTCAAAACTCTTCTTTTAAGACTTTAAACATCTTTCTATTAATTTAACATCCAGGAACCCTGATGGTGCAACCAGATTGCACAGTCAGGTGGTACGCAAACATACAATTGAATTGTGCAGTCTGGAAGGAGGCAGTTGTACGACAGATGAGTAATGGCATTTCATTAGACCAAGTGACTGCCTAGATAGCATGCAGGAGAACTGAGGATTCCTGGTTACGGTCAATGCCTTGAGAAATGCAGGCAACCTTCCAGCTGGTGTTGAGCTCACTATGTAAGCAATACTTCATTGTTCACAAGCATTTGTATTACAAGTGGATTACAAGTGTTTCTTGGGATAAGACCCAGTAGTAATGGTATTAACGGGGTGATGGAGCCTGTGCAATTACACAGGTGGTTTGTTAATCTACTGGTGCAACTAAGTAATTGCTGTTCAGTACTTATGAGATTAAATCTTGTCTGTGAGCTAAACTGCTTCCCTGTTCTTTGGAGAATAACTCTTCTGATGAGAATGCTACCATCAGATGCAAAAAGAGTTGAGGTTTTTTTTTTCTTGTTTTTTTTTTTTTTTTTGTTTGTTTTCCTATGGGCTACCATATGAATAGTAGAGCATAAATTGGAGGGAGGTGGGTCTCAGCCATGTTTATGTACTCAAGCACAGCTTAAGTGCTTTTCCTAATTCAGGATGAAAACAAGCAGCGTAGTGCTCTTAACCTGGCAGGTCAGAACACAAATACCTTGGCCTTGCTTCAGCTCAGAGATGCCAAAGGAAAGAGAGAGCTGATGCAGGAGGAGGAGGAAGTTCAGAGGGGGGACCCTTGTGCCCTGATTTTCCTCCGTTTCACTCAAATTAGCATCATGAATGCTGTCTGTTCTTCATAGGCATAGTTACTTGGGTTGGCATGACTTTGTCCTGAAGGCAGTGATGTATTGTATTGTGTTAGAGAACTGCTGTACTGTTGGGAGCAGAACCAAAACGCAAAAGCTGAGTATTTATATTTGATGCTGATTTGGCTCCTTTGCTTACATTTAACAGGTGGTTGTGGTTTTTTGTTTTTTGGTGTTTTTTTTTTCCAGCTTTTTTACCTTGATTCTGTTCTAAATCCAAAAATTAGTCTGGATTAGTTGTTGTTGAGCTACAGTAACACCAATTTACAACCACCTCCCATGCTTGTATGGAGTTGATTGCTAGTGGTACTTATGGTCCCAACAGCGTTTGGAAGGTTGTGCTCCTGGCCAGAGGTGGAATGAAGCTTTTCTTCCTTGGACAAGGAATGGGTGTCCACAAGCTGGGAGGAATAATATGACTCCCTGAACAGCTAAAAGACAGTGGAAGAACAGACAGCTGGTCAACTCAATCATTTTCATGCACAGAAAGAGTTACAGCTACTTAGTTGTAGCTACTTTCCATGGGCATTACTATCAAGGGATCCGAGGTTGGAGCTCTCTTGTCTGGTTGCTTGTTGGGCACTGGCTTGGTGGGAGGCAATGAGAAGTTCTGAGGGGTCCCATCACTGATCAGTCCATTTGTGCTACCCTGGAGCCCTGCCAGAGCTGTGCACTACTTGATAACGGCTGATAGGGACTTTTCTTTGAAATCACACTACTTTTAGTGGCAGTCTTGTTTTATTTCTGTCTTACCAGGTGTCTCTTTCAAATTACTGATTAAATGTAGGCTGTGAACAGTTGGTAAGGCTTAAATTTTTTTTATCCTCTATGCAGACAGTATGTTATCTAAGTTTTGAATGTAATAAGATGATAGGAAGTGCTGCACAGTTGAGGACTAGGTGGGAAGATTGCAAGAAAGGGGACAGAAGTTTGATAAATGAATTGGCAGGATGCTGCAAGTGTGGAAAGGTGTTTCTTCAGTCACTCTGTGCAGAAAGAATCTCATTCAAGTGACTCAAATTTAAGTATTTGGACTTTGAAAGCAAAAGGACACTTGTCGGAATCCTGTATTCTACTGTGAAATGGTCTGTCCAGTCATTCAGTTACCCAGTAATTGAGCTGCTTTTCACTGTCTATTCACATTTATTCTTTTACGTATTATACACATATTCTGCTTTGCCAATTCACACACCTGATGGAATTTCATTCCTTGTCTGCTCAAGCTTTGTGTCTGTCTTAAGCATACAAGACTGGAACAAATAATGAATTAACATTGAAAAGTGTGTCCCTTTATTTTGAAAAAGTTGTTTCCTAGAAAGTCCTGCATGTACAAGCAGGAGGGCTGCAGCTTCTTTCATTAGCACCCTTCATGCAAGCATCCTCTGTCTTTATTTATGACTTAATTTATGACTGCAATGTAATTCAAAAGAAATATGATGTAAGTGTCCATTAGCTTGATCTTCATTTTGTCTGAGCTACTGAGAGCCATTAATTGTAGCTCCAGAGCAGAATCTGATTTATAAGTCTAACTTCTATGCAAATGTTAGTAATATTGAAGTCATTGGAGATGCCAAGTTTATTCTCTTGTGTTTCTAGATTTACCAGAGATGCTGGTTAGTATTCAAAAAAGCTTCAAGCAAAGGGCCAAAGAGGCTGGAGAAATTCTCAGATGAACGAGCTGCTTACTTCAGATGCTATCACAAGGTAAGGCCTGATTATATTCTTGTTTATCAAACTTGTTTTACATGCAGTTGGGAATAAAATCTGAAGTTGTCACGTATTAATTGGCCTGAAAACTGGAACTTTCATTTTCTACAGTCGGGGTCCAAAACCCATTTGTATGTTCCTTCAGTAAAGGAAGGGGAGATCAGAAAGTTGGGTACCTAACAGCTTGGGTCTTGTGTGTGTGTGGGAGGCACTAGACAGCTACAGAAATGATGGGCAACGTGCAGATCTTTCTTGCAGCAGTGATGTGAAAACCTTCTCTGAATTCACTGATATTAAAAGAACGTTGCTTTCCCTCTAATCGCTTCTCTGCAGTTCTGTGTGCATTTCATACTCATCTGAGAATTTACATGTGTAATTCTCCTGGGCATGGAGATGAAAATGAGAAACCCTTTAATTTATAATCATTGTTGGCAAAAGCTTAATATATTAGAAGATTAGGATTTATGTGCATAAATTGCTGGGAGTCAGCGAGCACAGCTCAGCTCGAGGCTGATCTGCATTTATTCACTTTGACGTACGTTTAGGAGGAAATCTGGAGGGAATACTGAGCCTGAATTCAGACTTGTCGGTCTGCATGCCATGTAATTTGTAACTGATTGATCATAAAACCTGTGGCAATTTGCAGTAAGTCGTGCCCATAAATACTCCATCTACATTTTGATTAAGAAACTTTCAGAAGTAATGAACGGTGTGTTTGAGGGTAGCACGGTGTGTGTAAGACAACATCTAGCTTTCAGTGAGACGCTGCATTTGTATCAGCGTGGCTCTGTCAATCTCATGCAAGTGTTTATTTCTTCCATTGTACAAATGTAACGCATCATTGGGTTCAGATTAGTTAACAGATGTGAAATCTAAAAGGAATATGAATGAAGCTGGATTTCTTTTTCAAGAGAAACTGAGGCTGCCCTCTAGTTCTAAAGCCATCAGCTATACAAGCTGATTGGCTCTGCTTGCTTATAACCAACCTTACTTGAAAGGAAGCTGATGAGTGTTAAGTAGTGTTCTTGTGCTCTTTGGCTAAAATGTATTGACTTACAAAGAGCACATGTGGCTTAAAATGGCTTTATCCTTTTTTAAAAAAGCTTTGTAAATGTGTGAAATTCAAAGGTGGGCAATGATGCAACTTCCAGCATGATTATCTAGGAGGTGTTGAAAGGGAACATGCCACTGCTGCTCTGTGTTGCACTGCAGTTGAATTGATTCTTGTAAAAACAAACAAACAAACAAAAAAACAACACCAAAAACATAATAATTAAATGAAAAGAAAAAGGAAAAGAAAAAGGAAAAAAACATCTTAATATGGCAGTCGCCAACCACACTACTTCTCAACTGTTTTTATCTATCTTGTTAATGGGCTTGATGGTCAACATATCATCCAGTGCCTGCAATAGTCATTGCTATTGTTATACACATCTGGTCAGCACAAGCTGTTGAAGGCAGCATCCAATCTAGACACTGGAGGAGCCCTTGCTCACCCCATCAGTCTTTGTGGAGATTTAATCTATCATAAGACTGTGAAAATGAAAAATGATGAATGCAGCAAATGTTTTAATAGCACCTGCCTCCTTCACTGGAGTGCTAAATTGTTTCTTTATTGTGCGTGTGTGGTGAATTAAAGCACAAACATTACTTCAGTTTATTAGTGGAAGGAGCCTGGGGCGCTTCTTGTGCTGGTCCTGCAGTGGTGCCTCTCAGTCTGAGCTGGAATGGACTGAGGCGTAAGTCATCCTCACCCAGACACGATTCCTTCTCCCTTTGGAGTCTGGGTTGGAAGTTCAGTGTTTCTGTCACACTGGGGGATCCAGTTTGTTCGTGTTTGGGAACACGAGGGCTGTGTCCTACTCTGCAGCCCTGTGCCAAAGGTGGAATCTTGACATCTTTGCTGCTCCCATCTTGCTGATGTGACACCACCTCTTCTCCCTGCTCCATGCCTGGGGCTTTCCCACATCATTTTGATGGAGGAAGATTTTCCTGTGTTGCTGCCATCATCCATTGTGATGCCAGTAGTCTGTGGGCTCCTGCAGGAGATGATAACTGCTAGCTTGGCTTGGCGGCTGTGTTTTAGAATGAAGAACATTCATTCATTGGTTCAGGTGGTTTGGACGTTCAGCTCTTAGACTGCTTTACTTTGTGCTTGCCTGAATCTCCTATGTGTATTTCTGAAAGAAATGATGCAAGATGGAATGAGTATTTTTATGTAAAACATTCAAATACTTATAATTTAAGTGCATCTCTGCCTGAATTTCTTATTAAACATGATCTAAAGGATCCAGACTTGCAGTTAGTTGGCAAAGTCAGTGACTGGGGAAGTTTAAAACAACAGAAGAAATAATACTTCTGTGTAATATTGACTTTAAATACTTTTTAATCTCCTTTTTTTTTTTTTTAACACAAAAAGGTTGAAGTGCACTAAAATACAGGTCATCTGAAAATGGTCATATATAACTTAAGTGAACTGAAATTTTGCATACTCAAAATTACTTAATTTGGGTCTACAAGGATGAGAAAATAATCTGGATCTGGGGTGCAAAATCTGGGCAGAGAATTGCCTTTCAGGTAACTGTATGGATTTCATTTGGTATATAAAAATAATCATCCACAAATGACCATATGCTTTAGCAAGGTGATGTTGGAAGAATGAAGGAATTTGTGTTTCTCCAGGTGATTTTGAACTCTGCAGGGTACCAGAATAATCCTTAATATTCCAACACAAAGCCAACTAATTCCATACTGCTCACAGGACTATGCTGATTCCTTGAGGGGATCTAAGTTTTCATCCCATTGTATTAATCTTGCTTTGAAACAGCAGAAGCAATTTAAACAGTCTGTCTAGTTATGGAATAATCCAGTTGGAAAATTGAATTGTCATTTGTAATTGTTTTCCAGCCTTGCTCATGCAAAACTGTACCAGTGGCAAATTAAATGTTGGAAGTATGACCACTCTGCTTATAACTGACTGTTAAACATTTATTTTAATGAGTGCTATCACTTAACTCCAAATAAAATGTCTGCTTTGAGGTTTTAAAAGAATTAAAGCAACTCATTGGGGACGTTTTGGTGCCTTTGCCATGCAAATATGTGTGTTTACCAGCAGATCTTGTGCCATGAATGAAGCTGGGCTGGGATGGCTGTGCTGTATTTACCAATGAATTTCCCCTGGTGGGACTGGGATGTTTTGCCTACAGCCCTCTGCTGGGTGAGTTTCCAAGCAGCTGAGAAGCATAAAGTCCTTAATTAAGATTGAAACCAAAGATGCATCCAAACCACTGAGCGTGGCAGTTGTGTAGGCAATAAATGTGATCCCTTGTGTTCTGTTCTGAAAGGCTCCCCGTATTTGAGAATTATGTCCTAATTCAAAGGGTTGTTTGAATTCACGAGGCTGCTAGGGCTGTTTTCAGTCAACTGTGTGTTTGGCATGTTAGAGGAGGGGATGGAAGAGGGAAAATATTTTCCAGAGTGTTTCTGGCCATGATGAAGCTGTGTCTGCTTGTGCTATCGGTCAGGCAGTGAAAGCTTAATCCCTTATCCTGATCCAGGATTCCTGCCGCACACCTCTGCAAGTTGTTTTGGTCTTTAATCAGGTGTACTTCAGTTGTATGGGTTGTCACCTTTGATGTAAAAGAGCCCTGAAAGCAAAAGGGAGGAAAGGAGTGCCGGGGCTGCAACCCTTCTCAATAGAATAACATTCCTCCTCTTCTTTCACTGTTTAATACTGTTGTGGGCCTGAGATTCGTAGCTCATCCAACTTCTTAGAATTAAGCTTATAGATGTACACTAATTTGGGGGAAAAAAAAAAAAAAAAAAAAAAAAAAAAAAAAACAACACCCAAAAACTTACTAAACTATGACAACACTTTTACATGTCTAGCAGGAAGAGAATAGCAGCCTGGAATACTGGCAGGTGCTTGGTGTCTGCTCCTGACTCCTTTCCAAAGCCTGGGGAGGGGAAATTAGCTGTCTGCCACTTCTTAGTGCGAATTTGGTGCCAGACAATTTGAACCATCTGTTGCATTCGTGAGAGCAATGGTGAGGCTCTTCAGGCTGCCTGGGTAATGAGGGTGCTCTGTAGCACCTTGCAGGGCGATGCAGCAGGTTGGGTGCCGGGTGGTTTTTGATGAGCTCTCCCTTGGGAGCACAGGTGTGCTGTGAAGGCTCTGCAGTAGGATCTGCTCCTTGGCCAAAGCTGGGCTTTGCAGGAAGGGGCTGTGCTGTGCCACAGTTCTTCTGAAAGGTAAGGACAGCTCCAGCAGTGCAGCCCCAAAAGGAAGAGAGGGCAGTTGCTGCGTTTTTGCCAGCTGTAAAAATCAGGTGCTATGAAGTTGTATTTGGGACCTAAAGCATGTGTGAGCTGAAAGATTGAATTTGGGGATTTTCTGTATGCTATGACTGCAGCCACAGACTTCAGAAAGCTTCCCAGCGTGCCAGGTTTGCTCCCTCTGTTGTTCTCCCTGTGTCCTGTACTGCAGTCTTGGTCTGAAAACAGCCTAAAAGAGATTGGGAAGGGTCAGAGGTCAGCCTTGGGGCTGCCTGTCCTGCACACCTGAGGGAGGTGTTTTGGTCTCAGCCAGTGCAGTTCTATAGAAACAAATGCCTCCAAGAGGCAAGGAGGATTTTCAGTCTGTGCTATGAAGTGCCATTGTACAAGAGGGCTCCAGCAGTCAGCACAGCACTAAATAACCCCAGAGCTGCCAGTTACTGTAGCTAGCATTTCTCCAAATGCAAGCACCCATTTTCCCAATTCATGGCTAAAACATGAGTCGCAAATGATTTGATGATCAATTAAATTAATGACACAATGCTATTGATTTCAGTACATTCTCGAGATAACACTCAAAGGATGCATCACATACAGTGTTACTCGACCAGGCTGTGGAACGGGGCTCTCAGAAGGAATTTATTCACAGTATGTGGCAGCTCTGCTTTTCAGTACAGCATTCACAGAGTACATAAGGTGATTCCTGGAAGCACCTGCCTGCAGTGTGCATATTTGGGTTGCTCTCCTTTGCATCCTCCCTGATCCAGCACAAAGTACTTGGAGGTGGGGACAAAGTGTTGAGGAAAGACTTTAGGTTAGAGTCTTGTAACAGCATTAAATAAGGCTTCATTCCAATGAACTGTTGGCTGGTATCCTAGAAAGGAAAAACAGACCACAGTGAATACTGTGAAGCCAATGGATAAAGGATAAATGATGTTTCTGATAATCTGTGTTGCTTGCTTCATACCACAGTGTGGTTAGAGGGAGTATGACAATAAGGAGCAAATGCAGGAGAAGGTTTAATCAAATGAAAATACTTTTTGTGTTCAAAGGATGAACTCTGGGATTTCAAGCATGAGCTGCACCTTGGAAAATCTCTGTTGGAATATATTATTCTGCCTTTGAGATTACTGTAGGAAAGTACTTCTTTGTAACTATCTGGCCTTTCAGAGAAATTTATAAGGAAAAAAAGATATTATTTATAAAGATAATTTATAAGATATAAAAAAGATATTATTGCTCTTCTCAATTCCAAAACAATGAAGCCATTGTGCTCATGCTTATGTTTAATAATTTCTGAAGGGGAACATGGTTGTGCGTTATGCTGCCTTCAGGTCAGGACACCCAGCCATGCACTTCTGTTCCCTTTGGGTTTTGCTTAACTCCCTTATGGCCCAATGAAGTGACTGTAGCATAGAGTGACTGTCCTCACTTAGAAGAAATTACTACTGTCATGGGCTGCAGGGTGAGGGAAGAGATGCTATGTAATTTCTAGTAATCTTTTCTTGACTGGGAGAACAAAAAAGAAAGGAAAAATGTTGGTTTACAAGTATGGCTGTAGCTTCTGTCCTACTCTATGTAATGACCAAATTGGGGTAACCAGCTGGTTCTGGTGTAAAGCCTTAGACCAGAAAGGGTCACGGGTGTGTTATATTTGGCAGGAGGAGATCTGAATCCCAGTGGCTGGGCTCAGAGATGATGCAGCCTAGAGCTGCAATGTGGATGTGGCACTGAGACACAAGCAAGAGTGCAGGAGGCTTTGGGTTGGTAGGGGTGAGCTGGGGTTGGAGTCTAGGTAAAGGAAGGTGTGATCACAATTTGCTTCTTTTATGTACAAACACAGCAGATGCTTTAATCTCATCCTTCTCATCTTCCCAGCAGTGCTTTGAACATCCTCACCCGTCTGGCCCAGAGGTACATGACTCAGTCTGAACACAAGTCATTAGTGGTACTGCTGGTTGGTTGGTTTGTTTGCTCCCTTTCGAGAGCCAGCAGCCTCCTGTGCTGCCCAGTGCTCCGTTCCCTTGTGGGGCTGCCCTGCAGAGCTGCATGCCCTGTGTGCTCTGGGAGCTGGCAGGGGGCTGGGGCAGTGGCTGGCTTGGTCCTGAGCCCCCAGCTGCCACTGGATCCCACAGAAGCAAGGAGAAGCAGTTTTCTGTATAAACCTTCTCTGATCATGCTGCTGAGCATCTTGGGATTCATTACACTAGACACCAATTAGTGTGCTACCCAGCAGCAGGAGTGTTAGACGCCAGATTTTTGGAAATGAGCTTTCAATTAGAATAAATCCTGGATAACTAAATGATTCAGTACCAAAATATACGGCCCAATTCTGCTTCTCCTGGCTTCTGTACTCACAGGTACTTGCTCACTCACTGGTGCCAATTTCATTAGCACATCCACTTGCAGAAAATGTGCTCACTGTAAATGTCAGAATAGTTACTGCCCTGAACAAAAAGTCTAACTTCAGTTTCTTTCCTTATTGCATTTGAATATTTCCTGGCAAATGAGAGCTGAACCTGGCAGCTGGCAACTCAAGCTTGACCTGTCATGTACTGAGTACGATGGGAATGAGCCACGACAGATTTGTCATATTTAACAATGAGTTTGTCAGTGTCTTGTTAGCACTGGGGGATGTACTTCCATCACAGGATTTCCTAGAAGAGAGAAAAATCCTCATGCAAAATTAAGCGCAATCAGGAAGTCTCGGTTTTGACACTTCTCAAAATCTTGAGCCCAGAGGCTATAAAAACCTGACTCCTAGATTTGGCAGCTCAGCAGAAGACTTGATGTGTTCCCTATGGATGTTTCTTTCATTTTGTTATTCCTGTTGCTAGCAGCTGCAGAGTGAATTTCCAGACCTTAGGTGTGCTGCTTATCTGGGGGATAGGCTGCCCACTGGCTGCTGTCCCTTCCAGTCATTGATCTCCAGGCTCTTGCCTGAAAGTTTGACTTTGACTGTCCATATTCCCTTGCTAAAAGAGAAGAGGCAATAAATTGAATCTAAGGAGAAGGTGATTGAGGGTTAAAGGCTGGAGGGATGCAGTAGGTGTGCTGGGGAACCCAAGGAGCTGTGGGGGATCAGCCCCTTTCTGGACCCTACCGTGAGAAGTTGTGGCAGTTCCCAAATCTTCCAGGTAAGGTGGAGTGCTGCGTTTCTTCCTTTACAACTGCAACCATAAAAGAGCGTTCCACAGCCCTAATGAGACTGAAGTAATTAAGCACTTTGGTTGCAAAGTACAGCTTTGGGGATGTTTTTCTTAAACTCCTTTCTGTCTCTGCAGTCCTTGGCATGTAAAACGATCAGTGAAGCTATTTCTGATATTTCAGTAGAGCTTCCTGATGCCTTGTCTGGGTATTAATCTTTACACTAAAAAGAATTTTAAAAGTGAAAAATTTCTCTTCAGTCAAATTTATGAACATTATTGATGAGGGTGAGCGTGAAAAGTGGATGCTAGAGCCTCGTGAGGGAACCATGGCATGCATTTCCTAAAACTCTGTGAGGTAACAGATACGTGTTCATTTTTGTTGGATTGAAAGAGATTCCAATCGGTTTTTGGCAACCAAGCAACAGAAATCTGCATCTACAAATCTGAGAATTCATTCTTTGAATCTTTAAAGGGAACAAGCTTTCCAACTACTAAAACTGTGATCTTCAAAAAAAAATTATTTCAATTTTTCATAGTTATTTTCTCTATGGGCCGTTATAACAAACCACCAACTTTCCTTAAACGCAGTTTCAGACACTGACTTTACACCATTCTCAGTTTTGTCCTTACGATGGAAGCCGTGCCGGAACCGGATTTGCTCCACCAAATGGGAGACTCTTTCAGCTTTCTCTCTTCACCTCCTTTTATTTCTACTGCAACAGGTTGGTCTTCTAAATGTCCTGCCTGTAAGTATTTCTCGAAGTGAGCTTTGATTCTACCTGCATCTTGGCTTAAATCCTGCTTAGGTCAGTTTGCGCTGAAGCTTATGTGGATGAGAGGGAAGTGGAGAATGTCTCCTTCACCATCCAGACTCTCCAAGTAGATTGCACAAGGTGATTCACGTCAAGGCTGCGTTTCCTTGAGGGCAATCAAATATTCTCTCTTTGTCTGTCCTTTGCAGCTCAACATCATTCTTTTTTCAGCTTCTCGGGTCAATAGTGGATATATATCTTTTTAGGTCTTAATTACATCCCCAAATTGTTGGTTTTTTTGGTGTGTTTTTCTTTTTTTCTTCCAGGTCACAGAGCTCAATAATGTGAAGAATATATCACGGATGCCAAAAAGCACAAAGAAGCATGCTGTTGGGATCTACTTTAACGATGACACCTCTAAAACTTTTGCTTGTGAGTCAGGTGGGTAAAATGGCAATGCCCATGAGAACATGAGAGCATCAATTGTGAAATCATAAATGTATTATACCTACACACAGACTTTCTGGGCATTTATACAGAACTTGAGGCAGATGAGTGGTGCAAGGTATTGCAGATGGAGTGTCTTGGGACAAGAATTAATGACATTAGCCTTGGAGAGCCTGACTTGTTGGCATCAGGAGTGGAGAGGGAGCAGAATGGTATGTACATAATGTATTGACTTCTTAAGTCTTTTGTTACTTTATTTTAAAGTCATTTGGACTGCACATAAGAACACAAAAAATAAATTGGTACCAAAAATTGTTTTTTGGTACCAATCAAGAAACCAAGTCCCCCATCCTGTTTGTTTTGTTTTAATTGCCATCAGAAATAACAAGCATGGTAATAAGGTGCTGTAATTCAGGGCTTTAAAATTATTTTGGAATAGCACTTTTCCTCTCATACAATTTAGCTGACCTTGGAGAAGGAAACTGTATTTTCGTTGTGTGTTTTCTTATACTGTGTCTGTACAACAGTTTCAGCCTCTGACTGAAGCTATTTATCAACATTGTTAAGCAAATAATAAATAACAATAATTGCACTCAAAACCTGAGCTCTCAGCTACTTCATTTTCCTATGCAAATTAATTAATTATATGCACAAAAGCACTTGCAGTGTATTTATTCGTGCACACAGTTGTATTAATATCAGGATTATGATGGTGCAGTTCTTCTGCATCTCAACACGTTCCCAAGTGTTTGCCCTTTCAGCGCAGTGTTTTGATTGCTCCAAACATTGAGTTAGTTGAGTTGTTGGAAGGAATTGAGTCTTTATTTTTGCAATAATTGTTTGAAGTGAAATAAGATCTTTTAATAGAGGTGGAAAATAGGAAATTCCTTTAATGACTTCGACAGTTAACGGGCAGGGATTTTAGACTAACCTTTTGTTTTTCTCCCAGAGAGATTCAATGTGTATTTGATGCCATCCCCTAACTTAGATGTGCATGGGGAATGTACCTTGCAGATAACATTTGAGAATATCTGTCTTTGGGACATCCAGAATCCCAGAGTCAAACTCGTCTCTTGGCCATTAAGTGCCCTCCGACGCTACGGACGGGACCCTTCTTGGTTCACCTTTGAAGCAGGGAGGTAGGTGTGTGTTTGTTGCAGTGCATCACCTTCCTCCATCATTCTGAAGTAGTGGAGAAGGGGGTCCTCGTTTTTGTTAATCACACTCCTGTTTTCTATCTATTATGACAAATGGGTTTATAAGAAACGTAAATGCAGTTCCTCCTTCTAGAGTTGTTGTTCCTTATCGCTTCCTGCAGCTTGAACTTAATGAACTGAAGTCTTTGTGTGGCTGAGGCTGGAGCACCTGTTGATTGAACTAAACTCCCAAATCCTTTTTAAAGGCTGTGGTTGCTTTATTTTAGATAAGCACATTAAAGAATTACAATCGTAAAAGAGAAACACATCGTACAATTAACATATCTGGAAAGAGAAGAGGCATTTAAACGTCCATCCTCTGTACTGCTGAAGAATTTAGTTCTCTCAGGAAAAGGGATGTGTTTTTAGTTCTCTGATTGTGCATGAGCTGTGGTAAGACATTACCGTTGGGATGCTGAGGATAACGTGTTTAGGGTTTCAAGTGAAAGACAAAGCTCATTACAGGCAATATGAAAGCCCTGAAAGGGGAAGAAGGAAAATTAATCCCCTCTTTTAAGTCTAAATTTCAAAAACCTGGGTTTTGTGCATCAACTCTCTAGAGCTCATGCACTTTCAAGGGTTGTACTCACCTGAGTCTGTGTTTGGCCAAAGTGTGGGTTAAAACAGTAAGATTGTGCTAGGGCTGTTAAAGGCCGTGCAAATAACTTTCTTCAGTTCTTCAACAACCTTTGTTTCATTCTGCTTGTGCAGTGATGGCTCTAAAGCTGCACGGCGCAGTGCTGCAGATCCTTGCGAGCAAGTGAAAAATCTCACATCTGGCTCCTGTCTGCTCTCACTTTGGCAGGATGTGCGACACAGGAGAAGGACTGTTCATCTTTCAGACACGAGATGGGGAAGCAATCTATCAGAAGGTTCACTCGGCTGCTCTGGCCATAGCAGAACAACACGAGCGCCTGCTGCAGAGCGTGAAAAATTCAATGGTACGGCTGTGCGCTCCACTTGCTATTTCACATAAGTGAGCGATGCCTCAGTGTGACTTCCTTTAGATTCACAGGCAGAAAGCAGTCTGAGTATTGCTCTTAGTAAATTACTCTCAATTATTATATTTAGGTTAGTGTTTGGATCCTTGAAAAGCAATCCCAGTTACAAACAACAAGGAAATGTATAGTCTTTGGTATCTGTGGTTGGAAAGCCACAAGTGTGATTTAATACAGAGATGATGAGCTCCCATCAATCCGTAGTTTCCTTTCTTATTAACTTATTCTAATTAGTCACCATCATGAGTTTGTTTAGAAACATTTCTCATCCATCTATTTGCAGAATGTGGCTCGTGCTCAGTTTTTTGTTTGTTAATTGATGCCTACGCTTCAAGCATGACTTGGAATGAGTTGTATGGCTCAGGTTAACCTGTGGGAGGGAGGACTACATGTTTGTCTGATCTCTTGGTGGATGCCTGTTTTTCACAAGTGCTTTTTGTGTCTGAAATTCATTTTATGATGCTCATTACCCCTAGAAAGTATAGGAGTATAAGGTGCACAGTTAACCTACGAACTGAGAACAGATAGTGTGGGATCTCCATGTGTGATGTCAGAAGAAGGTAGTTTGATGGTACTTGTACATAGCATGTTTCCAGGTCTTATTTTCTATGTTTTCTCATGAATTCTGTGGGGTCAGAAGGAATCTTCTGTTCATCCTGTGTCCACAGTCAGTCTCTACACTGTAGGACTCTCAAACTTTCTAGAATGCATAAAATGTGCAGAATGGACAACTATGGAAGAGCCTGGCCATATGCAACTTCTCTACTTCAGGCAGTACTAATTGGTTCGTGCAATCTGCAGTCAAAACTGTCTTTTCCTTTCTATGAAAAGTGCTGCTGTTATCCACATCCATGTCTAATCCTTTCAGTAGTTCTACTCATTTCCTGAACTTGAAACAGAATGGAAGTCAAATCTGTGATAGGAAGCTATTTCTCTTAACAGTATAATGATGAGGAGCAATAGAAAATTATTTTCAAGTGTTCTGACAGACTTTGTGTACTACATAGCTGCTTCAGCCCAACATGCAGCTGGATGGGTCATTCTGTCATCGCTTGTAGAGCAGGTGAGCAAATGAGTGAGAAAGCACAGAAGACTCGAATCTGTTTAGGGGTAATGCAGGCCACATATGCCCATTTCCAGCAAGAAACAGACCAGTTAGCATGGCAGTTTCCAGTTGGTGCTACCCAGTTTACTTCTGGCTGGTGTCACCTCAGTGAAGCCGTGTCCATGAGGACAAGTACTGACCCAAAGCCTGCCTTGTTCAAGAATGCCCAAAATTCCTTGATTTGAGACAGATGGGAGATGATGTAAGCATGCATTGGTAACTAACTGAAGCAGATTGGAAGTAGCCTAGTCTACGTCAGTGTGCATAGCAAACATTTGTAGCAAACCAGCATCAGATGGGACTGAGCAAGCTGTTGAGAGCATGAATTTTGTTGTTTTTTTTTTTTTAAAAAAAAAAAAAAAAAAAGGCAATTCATTAGCTTATACCTGCTGAAGTGAATAGGTTTTCAGGCTATTTCCTATTAGTGGTTTTGCATTCACGTAGTAGCATCTTTAATACACGATGTCTGACAGTATGCTGTAAAATTTGTTTTACAAGTGCCCATACATTCAACAGATGCACAATTGCTATAGATTTCAGCAGAGAGCAGCTGTACAACCTCAGAAGCTTTTTCATGAACACTGTGTCCAACCACAACCCCTAAATCTAGTTTTATAGACCCAAGAGCACTAAACAGGAAATAAGAACATATTCCCGTCGAACTGAAAGCCGTGTAATTTAAGATCTGAATATAATTGCTTCAGACAGGTCCATATGCCCATGAATATAAGTCTCCCAAGTCTGTCATAGAAATGTCTGGTCCCAGTATAGTCAGGCTTAGTTCCTTCTTTTGGTTTCAAGGATGCTCAGATTTAGGAGTTCAGACAGAAGATCATAACATTAATGCAGAGATCAGATAGCTGCTTTTGCTGATCACAGGATACCTTGTGAGGGTCATCTTCATTGTTCAGGTTGATTGATTTTCCTGGTACTTTAATTCTGCTTGAACACTTCCAAGGGGAGTCTATATGGAGGCTTGCACTTCATGCCCAGCGGTCTGAGCTGCATTAGGTTGTTATTGTCTCCAAGAATTAATAACCCCTTGTGATTTTTTTTTTTTTGTGTGTGTGTTAGTGAAGCTAGAGCTACTATTTACAGAAGAGATAAATAAGGGATGGGAGACACTGGTAGTGAGACATGAAGTCTCCTCTGAGTGGCTTCTCCTTTCTCCTGGCTGCTGCTACATCAGTGAGGTGAGCATGGGAGACAGGGCTGTGGTGCTGAGCACCTGAGAGCTCCTGGGGGCTGAGCAGTAAGGGGGAGTTGGATGTCCCATGCTGATAAAGCAAATGGAGCTGCCAAGTTCTGCTGAGCGTGGGCTGTGATGTCTGACACCTCCCCAGCAGCCTCGTGCTCCATAGCTCAGTGTGTTGGTGCAGTGTGGCTGTATCTGCCTGTGGATGCTGCAAGGATTGTAGGAATGAGCGAGGTGGGCTTCCTCAGCCAGAGCCTCCCCCTGACAGCCTGTGGTGTGTGATGGCGTTCTGGTGAGGTCTGATGTGCTGACCAGGATCTGACACACATTCACAAGAGGGCTTTGGTTCTTTTGCTTTCCAGTGAATTCAAAGATTTCTTTTTTTAAAGAAGGAAAGAGCAAATTCTGCTTAGCAATGCATGAAGCTGTTCTGGTCAGTGGCAATTCACCTTGTCCAGCTGCTCCTTTTCTGCATTGCCGGACAAATAAATGAAAATACCTATTCAAATTGCAGGCATATTTTCTTTCCTTTTCGAGCAACCTTCAAAGCTAATACGGAAGAAAGCTAACTCTTAAGCAGGCAGTGGTTTTGCCTCCTGTGCTAGTTTCACTAATTGCTAAGAAGAGAGTGAGAGGCTGTGGATTAGGTGCACTCCAATTAACAAGTTATTCGTTATATTAATGGTATGTGGAGTTTTATGTCTTGCTTGATCCTCTGCTTGCAGCCACTGCCCATGCATGCTCCAGCATGGAGTTCTGGCTGGCTTTGACCTGCTTATGGTACTCTGTGCCTCTGTGGAATAAAGCCAGGCCATTAGCAAGCAATTCCTGCTTCCTCGGTTGCCACAGAGATACAGTGGGCTAATTGTGAGAATGAAATCCATCATCATTACAGCTGCTTTTGCTCACAGTCTGAGGTGTTTTGATGAAGTGCTATGTATTCAGGACATAACATATTTGTTCTTTTCCCCAGCTGTGGGTTTTCTAATTCTTTCCCATGCTGATTGAGATCAGGTCAGGCATCTCTTCTGCCCCTTCTGTGTCTTTATCTTCTTTCTCAGGCAGTGTGTTTTTCTCCACTGATACCCTCCTGGCTGTTGCTGTCCTCCTGGCAGCTGGGCTGTGGCTCAAACCACCTGAGTTTGCTGCCCAACTCACTTGTGAGTGCACCAGCCTAGAAGTGCCATCAGTGAGGAAGGACTTTCTGCTCCGGCCGTGGGTCTCTCGTTGTTTGCTTCCATGGAGCTGTTGTGTGTGGTGACACCACAAGTGATGTTGGGGCTTCAGTGATGGAACTGTGATAAATACTGTGCGGTGGAGGTGGCAGCTCGTGCTGTGCAGTGACTCACCCTTCCGACATGGGGGTGTGTGTTCTAAGAGCAAAGGTTGATCTGGGTTTGCTTTTGTTTTTGTTTTGATTTCCCTTGACGTTGCAGGCACAGCATCCACCATACAGAGGGAGTTTGAGGGTTTTGGCCCCTCTAAAGAACCTCAAAATGGCTCTTCAGTAACAGGCAGCTCTCTTGTAAAAGGTTCTGTCACCTCAGGTTTTGTGAAACTATAATGTAAGAGCTTGCTCTTTTCCTGAAAAGCATTTTTATAAATAGAAAAGATCAAGTACAGGTTTGGTATCTTCAAACTAATGTTTTTCTGAGCTTTGGAAAAAAGAGAATTTTAGTTCTACTATGAAGTTTATGATAAAACCCAGCTATTATTATCAGCCAGCATATGCATACTACTGAATTCATGTGAAACATGTCTAATCAGGTTCTTGGTGTGCTGAGGTTGTACGTAGCTTTGGGAAGCTGCTTACGTAGTTGCTGCATAGCTGTCAGAGGAGGAGCATTTTTCTGCCTCCCACTGAACCTCAGTTTCTGTTTCAGCTACTTGAGTTAGACCTCCCTGCAGAGGCAGCAGTGCTGGCGCAGGAGCAGGGCAGCACGAAGGTGAGCTCTGGTGTGCAAAGCAGTGTGACTTCCTAACGTGTGGTGTGTGCCCCCAGCCTAACCCCGAGTCAGTCCCTGCTGGCTGCAGGATGGGCAGATGGACAGAGGGTGACGCTGTGCTGAAATGCCATTAGAAATCTTTTCAGGCAGTGGTTGCGCTCTTCCCTGAGGACCTTCAGTGTGCACAACTGCCTCCTTCATATCCATTTACTGCTTTACAGCTTCAGATGAAGATGAGCGAGCGAGCCGTGTCTCTCAGCACCATGGTGCCCCTGCCCCGCAGTGCCTACTGGCAGCACATCACACGGCAGCACAGCACCGGCCAGCTCTACAGCCTGCAAGGTAAGGAGGAGCTGGGGAGGGCTGCTGAGGCAGAGCAGTGTCTCTCCATCTCTCTGAACACTGATGCTCAGTCTCAGCCAGTTGCCACTGCTGTCGAATTAATGGAGGGAAGTGCTTGTCCAACCTGAGTTGGAGAGGTTGGCATCAGAAGGATGCTTGTCTTGCTTTTCAGTGGAGGGGTGACTTCATGGCATGGTTTTCTCTCTAGATCTGTGTGACAGGGACAGCAGGTCCCTGGGCCAGAAAAGGGGAAAGGGAATGAAAAGGAGAAAAAGAGAAATGGCAATGATCTGAGGAGGAAAACAAACTTTGTTTACTAATTAGGATTGAAACTAATAAATAGATGACAGTTTCTGAAACATTGAAGTTCTTACTCTGAGCCATCAGGGAACAAAGACAGTCTCTTGACTTCCACTCAGTTTCATTTTTCCCTCTCCCTGGAAGACGGAAATGAAAAGTGAGGTCTTCTGGGATCTGTAGTTAAACCATGGAGGCGAGAAGCTGTGGTGAAGCTGGGTCCACTCCTGGTCCTGGACTTGGTCAACAGTTTATGCCTAATATGTCCACAATCAATGTAAGGCAGGACCTTACTGAAGCTAACAAGGCCTAAAACAATGACTTACCGAGGGTCCGTACCGGCAAGGCGTCTTGGTGTGGAGACGTGAGGGATGTCTGTGCAGGCACAGCTCCAGGAGGGCTGCGGGGTTTTTCCGGAGGGCTTCTGTCCCGGCTGCGCTCCGCGGTCCCCGGGGGCCATCTAGTGGCACCGCGCTCCCCGAGCTGTGGGATGGGCTGCAACTGGTGCTGGTGAGCTAGGAAGGAAGGAAGGGAGGGAGGGAGGGATGGAGGGAGAGAGGAAGGGTCGGGGTACGCAGAAGAGACCCCGGAGAACAGACGGGACGCGTGGTGCAGGTGGGGCAGCGCGATGCTGAGGGGCAGAGCTGTGGCTGGCTGCGGCTTTCTTCTCGCAGTGTGTAGATGGATGGAATAACGCTGTGCTTAGGAAATCTTACAGAGGTAGTGATTTTATTTATTTATTTATTTATAGCTTTTTTTTTTTAGTCCTTCAGGTAGGAGGAGAAGCAGTGATTCTTAGATACTCATTTTACACGTTTAAATTAAGCAGGAGGCTCCGACTTCTGCAGAGCACGGAGTGTCAGCGGTTGTAGTTAGAAAATCCCCAGGGCTGACACCCGACACAGGCGGCTGCGCTCCATTCTCATCCCTCTGGCTGTAACGGCTCGTCGTTTTGCCCCGTTCCTTTTTTCGAACGCTAGAGGGGGCATGCAGCGCGTGGAAAACCCCAGCGAAACCTCTGCCGTGTTTCGGACGGAGGGAAGAATAACACAATAGAAGCAGCACGCGAACGCCTGTTGGCGCTGGTTCGTACCGGGATGCGATGCTGTGACTCACGGGAGCGGCGCTGAGTCCATCAGGCACTGCTATGGCTGTGCATTGGTGTATTTTTAGTTGTTAGTGCAGTCATTCAGCACTGTGTTGACTCAGTGTAAACAGACTGTATGGAGACAGACCACTCGTTTTGTATTTAGAACAGCTTGTTAAACTGGAAAGGGGATCCTTGGAGGTTGTGGTCATGAGAAAGCAGTAGAAGTCTTTGAAAAGTCCTGGTCTTTGAGAAGGAAAAAATAAAGCCATGCAGGCAGTGTTGTAATCAGGATAGATAGTGAAGTTGTCTCTTTCGGCTGTCGGGGACTGTCCCAGTGCCACCCTGAGCATCTCCAGTTAAAGCACATTGCCCAAAGCTTCAAATGCTTCAATTCATATTGAAAATCTGAGTGGAGCTGTTTCTGAGATGAAGCAGCAGGTTAATTATACCTATCCCTACTTTAAGGACGTAAGCTGTAGTTCACATAGTGATCTACAGGGCGCAGAGTACAGTCGCTGTGCCTCACTGAGCGCTGTTCTGTTTTTCATCCCGGCACACACCAGATGTCTCAAGCCCTGTGAAGCTCCATCGGACAGACACGTTTCCAGTCTACAGATCAGATCATCGATAAAGGGCTGCCAAGAACTTTACAAACTCTTTGTCTTCTGATGTGCTGCCCTGGTACCGGGATGACACGGATGATGCAAAGCGAGGATAGAAACACTGAGAAGTGTGGGCTGGATGTGAAGTTACTGCAATACGAAGGTGGCGTGTCGTCTTTTGTTTTGTTTTTCTTTCCAACTTTGCCAAAAGTTAAAATGATTCTGTAGAGACTGGGGGTGGGAACAAAACCGTCTCACCCTGCAGTGGTTCTTTTCTATCCTACAGCTGGACAGACAAATTGCTCCCTAAATATTTCCAAATGTTTTTGTATGATACCTATGTTGTAAATAGAAGACTTTCCTGTTGTAGTGTGGTTTCATCCCGTCCGTTACAGCTGACATCCTTGTTTGTAATGCTTATCTTCAGTTCTTAACGTGACTGTTCAGCATAACCCCCGACCTTTGAAATAGTGGCCAGTTTTAAGCAGCTGTTGGATTTCAGTCTTTTCCTGTTTGAACCCCGATGGAGACTTGGTTTGTTTCTATTAAAAGCTCACTCTCTGTCATCTGTTTCCTGTATTTATTTCCATCCCTGTGTTTGAAATAAAAACAATTCCCAGTTAATTGGTGGTGCAGCACTTCGTGTTGTCACCGTCAGCACAGTGAGCAGAGCTGCTGCAAAGCCGAAGGGACAGCGGGGGGGGGGGGGGGGGGGGGGGTGAGGGTCCCCCCTTCCATCTCTAATGACAGCTCCTCTCATTGAAGTGTGGGGGAGCAGACTGAGCAGGACTCTCACAATGCTACACAGCAGAAGATTTTCCTGTCTTGTGACCATAACCACAGCATCTACCACTGCCATACAGGCACCTTAATTCAAG
This sequence comes from Tetrao urogallus, assembly GCF_951394365.1. Taxonomy (NCBI): domain Eukaryota; kingdom Metazoa; phylum Chordata; class Aves; order Galliformes; family Phasianidae; genus Tetrao; species Tetrao urogallus. The sequence continues at coordinate 12,843,506 of NC_136829.1, read as the reverse complement.
AGAAGAAAAAGACTTCCAAATTAGCTCGGTTGGTTTTTGCACAGTGGCCAGAAGAAAAGAGGATAGAAGGCTGTGATTATCCTGATTACAAGTGAAGCCCTGCATTTAACTGAATGTATTTAAGTCATTAAGTTTTGCTTGCTTGATGGGGGGGGCATAAGTAAATTGCTTCATCATTTCAGTGGAACAGCTGTATTTCTGTGGGTTGTTTTTTTTTTAATGTTTGGACTGTTGTTGATATTCAGAATTAAAATTGTTAGCATTTAATTCCGCTTTCCTTCTCACACCTTGCAGCAGAAAAGCACAATTAATATTTAAACAGGTGAACAACTCTTGAAGCTTGTGACTCGCAGCCAGAATGTCGTTAATTTAAATAATCACTCAGATAAATGAATGCAGTAAGAGTTGTATCCCAGTCCTGCTGCTGAGCAGATCTGGAAAATGCATGATAATAACAGCGCTGCCTCAGGCGCTGGGGTCGGGGTCACGGTGTGGTGTTTCTGTGTATTCATTAACTTTCACAAGGGCAGATTGATCTTCTGTTTTTCAGGAGCAGTAATGAACCATTTTCTTATTTTTAGGGAATATTCTATCACTGCTTCTAGCCATGTAGCACTTGACGACAAGCTGTTTGCAAACAGGAGGTTCTAATTAGAACTTGGGTCTCAGCTGCAGTGCTGATTGCACTGTGCTTCTTGGGTATTTGGGATTTACAAGTGCCAGGAAATCAACTTGCCAGGGAGAAGGTTTGTGTTGTGGTGGTTTTCTCTCCAGCATGTAGCCCACACACCCTTCTGTTTTCTGACAAGCCTGTAGAAGGGCCTTAGCTGCAGACACGCAGGCTGGGTGGTTCTGGATTCGAGTATCTCCCCAGCTCTCTGCCTTCTAAATGCTCTGGAAACATTAGAAATAGAAGATGTGAGGGGTTTGGTTTGTCCTAGGCTGACTAAAATAAATGCACAGTCTCTCTGTGAGGTGAATGCCTGCCCTTTCTCTCATTTCTCTGGTTGCCATTCCTTACTGTCTTGTCCTCTGCTTTTACACTCTGCTGAGAGCTTAAAGCTAGCATATAGTCTGCAGAACTGGACAGGCTGCTTCTGTGTAGTGTGTGAAATCGTGCTTACATGAAATTACAGCTTTCAAGAAGATATTGTCCACATTTTGAGATCACTGGATAAAAGTCAGTATGAAATAGAAGAGCACTGGCAATGAGAAATTCACTTGTTAATTTAATTTATCCTATCTCGCTTACTGACTGAGCAGAGGGCTTAGTTTTATAGAGTGAGATGAAATATCTGCAGACCAAATATAGAAAACCTTTTGTGCTGAAGGCATCGCATGCTCTCAGAATATATGGTCCATAAAACTGAAGTAAATAGTTGCATAAATATTTATTTCTCCATAAACGTGTAATGATGCGCCTGAAAGCCACACAGTATTAATGGTGCATGATCTCTATTTTTGGCACATTTAGTCAAATTAAAGCATACCTACATTTAGCATAAATGAAGCACATAACTATAGCTCTGCAATGCAGGAGGGGAAAAGATAGCAATGTCAGATTGATAGCTGCTCTGCCAGCTGTGAAGGATGCGGAGCTGCAGCTGCTGGAGGGCTCTGCTGTCCCTTTGGTGCCATTGAAATCTGACCTACTGAAAACCACACTTGAGTTTGGGAACTATGTCACTTGGGTAGAGTTCTGTGTTGGGTTTAGCTGGAATTAATTCCCAGCTCATCTTCTTTCTGGGGCTGCTGGCACAGGCCATCCAAAAGCAGAAGCACCAAGCAAGGGCAGCGATCTCTTTCAGTGTTGGTGCTGAGCTGTGGTGGCTTATGAAGATCGCTGAGTCGTGGTGTGAAGCTCTGCCTGAGTCAGAAGTGAAACAAAGGGAAGGTAGGTGATAACGTTCAGGGGTGAATTCTGAAAATAAACCTTTGCATGAATCATTATCAAGAGCACTTTTGGTTTTGTGTGTTACTCAAGTTTATTTTGTTTCACTTTATTGTTGCCAAACAAGGGTAGGACTGCCCATTAACTTCAAACCAATTAGGTTTGTGTTGTTTTATGACTGACAAAGGCTTTTTCGTGCCAGTTAGGGAGAATTTGGCTGGAAAACACTTGTCTGTAAGATAACTGGAATTAAGAACCCTTGGGTAGAGGCACTTGTGGAAGATTGTTTTGTGCTTTTGTTTGTATTCTTTCCCTGGGGATTCTCGTCCTGCTGCAGTGTGTTGTTTTACTGAGGAGCAGGCATTTAAATCAGAGCACCAAGCAGATGACATCAGGAAGGGTTGGTTGTTTCTGGTGTCAGAGCTCCTCCAGGCTCTCTCCTGGAGCTGCGCAGCCCCAAATAAAACCTGACATTTGAGCAAACCCAGGTGATGTTTGTGTTATTTGCAATAGTCACCTGATTCAGCTTTACACTGGGAAATTGAACAACTGAGCTGCTGAAGGCAACAGGAATCCTTTCCTCTGGAATAGCTGGGCTGTGGTCAGGCAAGCTTCTGTTAACACCCTTGGGACTCATCACCAAACAGCAATGGCATTATTACCAGCTGTCACTGCTGATGTCCATGTGAGCATTAGGTCTGAAACACTCTCTGTCAACACAAATCAAGAAATCCAAGTCCAGTGAAATAAGAAAAGAAAATCGTGGGAATGGAAAGTTCACATTGCAATTTTGAATCTATTTGAATCTACTGATAGGCTGGTGGTACTTCTTCATGTATTAATTGGTGATATCACTGCTAGTTAATTTGTTTGGTCAAGATTAGGGGATTCTGAAGAATAATGCTATCTTTTTATTAACAGTATTTATGCAATGCAGGTTGGGATGCCAGAGAATGAGCCATGCTATGTTTACATGCAAGCTGGAAGCCCCAGAAACAAGAATGTTGAGTTACTCATGTTATTTTACTAGCATCGAACCCAGCTACATGCTGATAACTTAAATATCCATTTCCTCCCTTCACAGCATAGATTGAAGATAGAATTCATTCCATCAGGGAAGCACCCTCAGGAAATCCAGAGCTGTTGGCTGCAGCAGAGCTGGGCATGAAACACCTCTGGATCTATTAGCATGTGTGTCATTCCTGATGAGAGTCTTTAATCACCCCCACCCGATCTGGGGAGACAGGAATCTCCTGTTTTTTCTTTGCAGAATGAGTGGTGCAGATTTTTATTATTTTATTCAATTTTTTTACTTTATTATTTTTAATAAATAGAATCAGCACTCAGTATATCCTGTATACTGTATACCAATATGACCAGTAACTAACTGCCCTTGCAGTAGAAAGTATGCAGTTTGGTTTTGTGCGTGGTCAGATGTGGCAATTGAGCCAAGGGGAACGATGAGCCACGAAAGCCATCGCTACCTTGTGGAAACCTGCAGATTGCCAATAATTTAATAAAACATGTGCTGCCTTAGATCAAATACTCCTCCTTTTGCTCCGCAATGAAACTGTGAGATCTGAGCAGAAGGAGTGCTGAGACATTGTGCTTTCTGAATCAGGAAATTGCTGAGTACCTACAATCATCAGCTGCTTCGCTTATTCTTGGTAGCGGGGCGTATCTGTGTTTAAATAGATGTTATGGTTCTGGCTGTAAGCAGGAAATGAAAAATAAAGTAGAAAGAAAAAAAAAAACCCAACAACTCCATTGGAACAGAAAAATAAAAGCAGATGATTTCCAACCAACTGTTAAAAAGTGAGGCACTGAATTTTAGAATATAAAATGCAAAGCCAATACCAAGAGCTGCTCTTGCTGGTGGCACTGCTGGGGCTGGCAGGGGAGCTGGGCAGTGGGCTGATGGCTGCAGCATGGCACACACGCAGCTGTCCTGTGTATTATGAGCACCTGCAGGGTGAGTTCACATAGGGAGCGAATGATGCAGTGCATCACTATGTGGTACTGACGCCTTTCAAATTATACATGCCCAATATTTATATCGATTGGTTGCAGAACGAATGCTTCAAAACTAAATTCCCATTTTGGTTGCTTTGTAAGGTGCACAATTGATGGCCCAGTGATTCTTCCTGTTCCCTTTCCTCCTGGCTCCAACCAAGCACAGCAGATGGTTACGTTTACTGCTTCACCTCAGAGCACAGAGGAAGGTGCTGACTCTGCCATTATGCACCGAAATCCACATCTGACCCCAAGGACTGCGGCAGGAGCAGAGCCAAATAAGAGCCCCGTTCATTAACATGATCTCATTCCCACAGGTGTGATTTTGCTGTTTCTTCCCTGGAATCTGCAGACTTTGGGTTGGTGGTAACCAGTCAGTTTCCTTGTGGGAATGGGCTGAGTGGAGAGACTTGTGGGCTGTGAATTCATGAAGATTTTTCTTGGATTTATTACAGATAACATTCATGCTTATTTGCTATTAAGTATGAGGGAGGTTGTTTCGTGTTGTGGTGTGCTTTCCATTCCTTGAAGGATGCACGTTACATAATTCTTTTCATGCTGCACTCAAAGTTAATAGGCTAATTAATTTGGTGCCAAAGCCTAGCAAGAATACTTAAATCTCATAGCATAATCGTGCTGGGGTCAGGTAAGGTGGTGGTTGTGGCTTTGCTTCTGTATCTCCTATAGTACTTAGTGGTATGAATTACACAGAGTGATGCCATCAGAGGGGCTGCTCAGTGCAGAGCCCAGCAGTGGAAAGGCACAGCCCTGGGTCACACAGTGTGCACATGGCAGGAGCGTGGTGCTGTGTGTGCAGGCAGTGGCTCCAGGTGACTCTCCATGCACTGAAATGTCTGCCTTTGGGCAGCAGAGATTGAATCCCCGGAGTAACGAAAGTGCCAAATGCAAAATAATATCAAATGCCTCCTTTATTTTGATAACAAATGTGCTCAGGAAGGTTATAATGCAGCTGAACGACCGGCACACCTTCACAATGACAGTGGTAGGAGCAAAGGACCAGCATGGCTCTTGCAGTGACTCTCTAGCAGCAGGTGGGGACTTGTTGCACTCTACAGACTCAGCTCCAGTGACCCGGTGGGGTAAAGCGGCTGAAATCCACTCCCCAGGAAACTTCACATCTATGGGTGGAAAGCTGCCGTTGCTGCTTATCTGCCAGCTGGAGTCTCTGTGAGCTGTATTTCTTTCTTGAGCTTGTTATCTGATTTCAGTTCTGTCAGTGAGATGATTCCCAAATACCCTGGGGGATGTTCTTCATTCTGGGTGTTCGTTGTCTGTAAATGCCCCCAGCCGCATATATTTGTTTTCTGCAGACTCGAGTCTGAAAATGAAGCAATAAACTCTGCAGGTTGTTGTGGCTGTGCAAAATCTGCAATCTGATTTATTAATTCACCTGTTCTGAGGGTTTTGTTTTCAGTGCTGTCTGCTGCAGTTCAAAGGGTCCTCTGTGTTTCCTTTTCAGTATTTTCCCCCTAAAGCTACAACTGTTTTTTCCCAAATGCACTGTTCATGCCATTCACCTGTCATCAGCTCTTCCACAACCTTTAATAACCCAGCAACAAACAGCCCCCAAACAAAAGCAAAGATCTTGATAGATGTAAATTATTACCACTTTTCAAAAGTCATCTTGGTCTGCTCCTGATTTCTAACCTCATTAACAATGGTACTGAATAGTATGAAAGGACTTCTTTGCACATTTGACATAAAGGACTTCTATAATAGAAGCGGTAGTGAAGGAAATGTCATTTTAACTGTTTGGGGTTGTCCTTAGGATTTATCTTTGCTGTGGGCTTAAAGTAGTCTTGCCCGCATTTCCCTCAAACTCCTCTACCCTCTCTGCCTGTGTTCCAAGGTCCTTTTACAGGACTGGAGCACAGGCAGAGGAAGAACAAACATCAGAGGCAAATCATGCAACCAATTGCATCCTACTTGGCCTTCATACAGATCGTGGTGCTGTTAGCTGTGAAAGGTACTGACTTCAGATAAGGAGCATTTCCATCACCAGTGTGGAAGAGAATAATTTTTTGGTCCCAGAACCCTCCTTTGATGACACTTAAGTGCACCATGCTCGTCTCCTAACTGCCAAATGTCTCTCCAGGAAACTCATTTTGAGTTCTCCCATTAGAACTCAATGTTACTCAGAAATAAGTGTTCTGCTACTGGGTTCTCAGGGATCACTGTGGATAGCTACCATACAGAGATGCTATCAGCTTCAGATAAATGCATTGCAGTCCAAGAAGCACGCTGTATACTTTGGCTTTTTGGTAAATATTGATGTTCCTTATTCAGTAGAACACAAAAAATTAGGTTTCTTAACTGAGCTCTATCAGTCTCCCATAAATATTTCCCATTCCTTTGGACTGTTTAAGTATACACAGTAAAAGAACATTTTTTAAGTGCCTGAAATGCCTCATTGTTATACACTGAATAATAAAGAACAACAGAATTTTGTCTCTTTCAAAACAGAACAGTGAATTTTGCCTGGAATACTGCTGACCCTTTTGAGGCATCTGGTTGCCAACATAATGGGTCTCAATGGGGATTCATAGCTATTATTTTTCAAGCTACAGTTTAAAATTTGGAAGTCATACAACAAAATGTTTTCCCAAGCTCAGACACCTCAATAGTCTTAAAAGTGATCAGGTGGAAGCCACACAAAGACCAAAATTAACTGCGAATCCCACCAACCCACAACCTTCAAGTAAAGTAATCCTGAAGCAGTTTTTGCTTTATTTCCTGAAACTGAAGGCTTTAACTCATCTCTCCTTCTGTGCTGCAAGGTCCCAGGTAGGTTTGGGAGTAAGAAAAATCAGGCTGAGGGTTTCAGGCAAATCTGAGGGAAATGAGAGGTGGAATGTAGCGTGTGGCACACTGTGCCATCCTCTGGGATTATATTGGACAGAACTGTTTGGGTGCATAAACAAAACTGTCTGCAAGCAGTGGCTGCTTGTTGGCTGGTCTGTCTGTCCCTGCTGAGACATCTGAGAGGGAGGGAGGAAGTATTTCTGTGGGATCCTATGGCTCCTCACTGGAATTTCTTATGTGTTCCCTATAGCACTGCGTTTTACTGTGTATCTCTTAAGGTGTCTTTTATCAAGTAAGAGCTTCTGTCTTGTTGAGTTCAACATGGATGGGAGGAGGTGTCACAGTCATGTTGGACATCAATGTGGTCTGAAAGAACAAACCTGATGTTCAGATAAAGCTATGTAAATTATTAATGGAAAGCTTGTCAGATCTGTTCAAGATAGTGCAGATTGACATAAAAATAATGTATTTGGAGCTGGCAAGAAAGGAAGTAACTGAAGGGTTTTGTTTCATTTATTGCTATCTTTGCCTCAGAAATATTAAAAAGATGAATAATGGTGAAGAATTCTTGTGCATTTCACTGGTTTTGGAGAAATCAAAGCTAGAAGGTTGCAGAGTGCAGTAGGGGAGACCTGGACTCACCCAACTTTCAATAATTTCTATTGCTATCTGTACTCAACTGCATGAACTGTTCAGTGCATCAGCCCAATGAAGTGAAAACAATGCTCCTTAATTTCATGACAGCTCAGATACAGGAAATTTGGGCAGCAATGTGCCTGGGTGTTCAAGCCTGATGTAATGCAGTGATTCTCAACAAGTTCTAAGGTGAAGTCATGACTACTGCTGAAACGCAGCCTCTGTTCCCTTCTAAACACGGTGTGTGGCACAGAAAGGGCAGGTGATTACTGTTTCACCACAAAGTCAAATATATTTGCCCTTTTTATTAAGTACTCTGGCAGCAACCAAGAGAAAATGACTCAATTTGCGATTCAATTAGGTCCTTAAAGACGGTGATACCACACAGTCATTTCATTAAGCTTTTGGTTTTTAACTTAATTAAATGTTAATGTTCCAAGCTAATTCCTCATACACAGAGAACCGATCAGAGAAAGACCAATGCTGGAAATCAGCAGGGGACAGTTGGATCCATGACATAACTTAGTGCAGCAATAAGGCTGTTTTACTTTGGCCAGAGCGCTTCGCTCAAAGCCGATTTGTCAGCTTCAGACCTCAAAGTTCAGCTTACCAACTCAATGCCCTCTCACTTTGATCCTGCCTTGATGTAGAATCGCTTGTTCTAGCTAACATGTGGAGACTTCGTGCACAACTAGGCGTATGGAATCGCCAAGTCACAGCCTGAGCCAGCGATTGAGCACCTGGTGAAAGAACGCAGCCAGCCCTGGGAGCACAGGTGAAAGCAATTCAAATATGGGACTGGAAGGGGTGGAATGTGGTCCCACCCCTCGCTAAGCCTCATTTAAGGGCTGGCTGCCACAGGGGTTGGCTCTCTACCTAGAAATCCTTCCTTTTGGATTATTCTGTGAGCCCTACCTTAGGGCAGGTAAGTCTTTTTTTTTTCTTTAATTTGGTTGTGCCTATCACTGTTTTTTTGGGTAGTTCAGAACTGGTTATCAGCTGTCACCTTTCCCTGTGTTGGGAAAGGAGAATTTTTTTCAATATATGAGTGTGAAGTACTGTGATGCCTATTGACTTCTACTTTTTTTTTGTTTCTAGTTAACCAGATTTAATTTGAAAGCGTATAGAACTCGCTCTCCCACGTTGCAATCCTTGCTTATTATGAGATTCCTCCTTCCCTGAGTGTGTAACCCCTACCCAAGTCTAATGGCTCAGTGTCTGATTACCCATTATGAATAGAGGCTATCTGGAAAGGAGTAGTCCTCCCATAGGAGCTCAGTGGAGAGCTGCTTTTCAGCTCATCTGCCTCATACTGTTTGCTTCTTGCTGCAGCTGTGCCGACAGCATTAACCACGCTGTTACCACAGGTGGAAATCACCTCTGATGGATTGGAGTTTTTTTACTGCTGTGGTCAAAGAACGAGATATTAGTGAGTTCGGGGGGGTGAAGCAGAGCCTGCTGCTAGGGTTGGTGAATACTAGAAACAAAGCTCTCAGAGATTGGTGGCTATTGTTGTGTGATTGGAGACTGTCTCCAGTGGTGTTACTGATAAAATGTATCTCCCTGCGTTTTTTTTAACTTAAAAAAGAAGCTATTTTGGATCCTTAGGAGTGAATTCACATAAAGGGAGTTGGTGCTATAGCAACCGTTCATCCGAATGAATGTTCTGCTGGGAATATTCAGGCTCTGACTTTTGTCGTTTATTTTTCCTGTAGCCATTCAGCTCTAGCTCCTGCAGCTTTTGCTTTCAGAAGAAATCGGTGTTTGTCTTCAGGGAATTGCTTTATTTGCTGTTTCAGCCTTCCTGGTTTTCGGATTTCCCAGAAAACCCTCTGTGTTTAAGGATCATGTAACATCATCAGAATCTCGTTAGCCTGATTGGTTAACACGTGGTCCTCCAGAGGAGGACGTGGGGAAAGCGATAATCAAAGTAACCTGCACCAAAACCACTCCGGTTGGTGGTTGCTGAAGTACAGCTTTCATTTCCATCCCCGTCGGCTCCTTCCAGTAATTCATCGGCAGTTTAGTGGTGATTTGACCCCAGATAATCATATCAGCCGTGTTAAAGTGGCTGGGGACATTTGTATACATGAAATAGCAAGCCAAGAGGATGGCTGCTCTCTTCATTACTTAGATCAGATGCTCGTGGCTCTCTCAGAGCTTTTGGAACAAATGTTCTAATTTTCTAATACCCTTTGTGAATGTTGGGAGTGTAAAATACCCCTATAAAACAAGGCTAAGATAAAAATACTGGTGGTAGGCTGTCTTTAACAGCACAAACAGGCTTCATGCTGCTCTCTTGAAGCAGAGATAGCTGAGCTATCGGTGTAGTGACAACCAGGGAACTTGATTGGTTGCAAATTTAAAGATTAATCATTCTTGATTGATCAAAAAAGTGTTAGTTGAAAAGATGACCAAAATGTATTGCTTTGACAGAAGTGAGTCTTCTAATGAAACTGAAGCACTTTATTTGCTGCACCTGTGGCTGTCTTGGCCTCTCAGGCTGAAAGTTGCTTAATGAGGTGGCCTATTGTACAGGCTTTGATATGCAGGCACAGTATTTCCTTTTAATCATTTTTCTTCAGTTTTCTAGAGGAGAGTTGGGCCGACCAAAGGCAGAATGATGCATCTAATTGAAAAATAGTACAATGCTTTCCTGACCACAGCTACCTTCGTTAGAAGCACATACATGTGCACTTCTACGTGCTTAGCGTGCCCTTTCAGCTTTGGTTGCTTGTGTTAATTACTGCACAGGCTGGTGGTTACACACCTGACATGTGAACTGTGAGGGGCTGAAGAGGGATTGGCAGTGAAGCCCTGAAAGGAGTAAAGTACAACCTTTTATCTCCTCTGATCTCATGTCAGGAATTGCTCGTGCTTTGAAAAGGGCCATCATTCTTTCATGGCAACTTGTGGACTTTAGATTATCATTGTGTTTCAGTGTGCTGCCATGCCTTGCTGCTACAAAGACAATGGAGAATTGATGGTGCAGCCCAACTGCCCTGTTCTGAACTGGCTTTCATTTAAAAACTTTAAGGGTAAAAAAAAAAAAATAATATTCCCTCTTCCAGTATTTGTTAATAGTTGGCTCTGAGGTGCAAAAGTAATGAAGAAATAAGCTTTCATATACAGCTGCATCTCAGAGGTCAAGGCTGAAGCTGAGTGCTCAGCAATAGGCTCAAGGGGTTCACTGGGAGTTAAACAGCCGTGGTCTGTGCCTGGAGGGATGAGCACTGTCTGAATGCTCATCATTGGTGAACGATACAGGTTCCTAGAATGCAAAATATTTGCTAAATTTTCATAGGGAAATTGAATGTCATGCTGCACCTCTTTGGGTTCAGTGGCTAAAGTGGTCAGAGTTAATTTTAGAACACTATGAAACAGCCTATGCAAGTAAGGATAAAAGAAAAGGTCAGCTGGCTTCCCTGTAGGTGAGAAGCACTGCATAACAAGTCCCTAGCTATTGTTCTTGTTGCTTCTGTGACCTCAATAGTTATTTATTGTTCCTTACAGTTGAAATGCTGCTTTCTCCATTAACTTCTATCACTTCAGCTGTCATGTTTGAATTCCTTCATTCAGTGAAAAAAATGTTTATTCTCCTTTCTTTTGAAGTGGGAATGCAGTGATTAGTCAGGAGATGTTGATCTTACTAGAAACCCTATACTTTGACATGAATGGAGTTATGCACCCTCAAACTGTATTAGTTACCCTCCTTATACAGGTACAGAGTCAGTATTTAGCTGCCTAATCTGAAGTCAGAGGAAAGGCTTGCACTAATTTCAGTCTGCTCTGAATCGGGCTGGAAGTCTGAAGTAATTATATCTGCAGGATTACCGCAATGAAAGAGTAAAGGAAGACCTCTTCTCTTCAGTTTCATCCACTCTGATGATGCTCTGGGGTGGCACTCCTCAAAGCACGCCAACTAACAGCTGGTTCTACCTTTTGGAAAACAGATTAAAATGAAAGATCTGCTTCCTTCCTTATCTCATTGCTGAATACCCTCATTACCGAAGATGGGACTGTTCCTTGAGCTCTCAAAGGATGCTGTGTTACTTCATCTTTATTTCTTACTATCAGTGTGCTTCACTTTGTGGTTGTTGCTATTCTTGTGCTGAAAAAAAGCCATTTGGACTAAGAAATCATTTTAACAAAATGTAAATTATTCCAAAGGGTCCATCTACATAAGTACACATTAATCTACTTCTTAAATATGTAGCAGAATCTTTCCCCTGAGGAGACTATGGAGCTGTGAAAATATGTAATGGTAATTAATTACTGCCCAAGAACAGATTAATATTACATGGTAGGAATAATAACAAAATGTACATAACTAAGTTGTGTCTGTAGGGTAATGCAAACTGAGAAGAGTTATCAGACTGTGGCAGTGTTATATTTAATATCCCATCAAAAGGAAAGTGTGATTTTTCTATTTGAATGGCGTTTGTTGCATAGCACAGCCATTTATTGTCATTGTTTGTATTTTGAGCAATGAAAATATTTTATTTCTGATTGCCCAAGAGAGCTGGCTTTGCTGTTGCTGCAGAAAAAGCCGTTTCTTCTTTGAGGAGTTGCTATTGGGTGTATTGTCTGTGCTGTGGCTCTAAATAGCATTGCCCTGACTGTATTTGTGTGTAAGCTGGGGATGAGAACATGTTCCCGAAACCCCTGCCATGTACTGTACTTTGCCTTTTATCATCTAAAGCTTTTGTCGCAGTCTTACAACATCTCAGCCATCCTCTGATATTGTCTGTCTTAAAGTTGATGCAGTGCAGATCTTTAAGCTGGAAGAGCTGTGGGTTTAACTCAATTATGAAGCCCCATTAACAATTTTTAACTATCTGGTCATGTAGTAAGTTGAATTCAGGAGGTTTGGCTGAAATTTGATCCTTTAGTAACAGATTTTGTAGTTGTATTTTAAATGAAGATGGTAACACAGGACTTGAGCTGAAGGTACTTAACATGAGAATACAAAGTGGAAATCCTCTCTGGGTGACTGGATCTGATTTTTGCAGTTGCAGACATACACATTACATGCCCAGAGTATCCCTCTGAATGAGGATGCTTCCTTGCTTTTCTGTCTCTGCAGGACTCTGTACTGAAGCAGTGTTTCATGCCTTGCAGCAAACGCAGCAGTGTAACTACTAACATGAAAGTGAACCTGTAGCATGCCTCCAGAAGAGAGCAATGTTGCTATGGGTGTCAAGGAGCCCAAAGATATCCCAGCTCTGTAGCATGTGTCCCAATGGATCTCTGCCCGCATGGAGCAGCAGCAGCAGCCAGGGAAACTGGGGCAGCATTGCTCACTTCTCCTGCTCAGGGTGGGAGGGAGGAAGCAGAGTTTGGGTTGTGTTGAGATGCACTGTTATCATCACTTCTGTGGGACTGAGAGGTTCCTGCTGCCCAAAGAGATGAGGAGCTTGCCTACAGCTGTAATTCCTGTTCCTGTAATGGCTGTGTGGCCAAATATTATTCTATAATAGATGCAAATCCCAGCTCATTAAATACCTGATTGAAGTTCTGTTATGTTCTATGGTAGCTCATAATGATGGGCATAAGAAAAGAGTGCACAGCTTAGCATGTGCTTCAGGAGGGGTTTGTCAGCTCTTATTGTAGGGTGTGTGGATTTGCAGTGTGGATGAAAAGCAGGCTTCATTTCCCATCAGGGTAAATTTGACATCTGTTCATTCTGTTCATTTCTTAAAAACAAATTATGTCTCGTAAAATGATATCTCTCTCAAAATCAGTGGTGAAGTTATGTAGGTTCCCCCCTGCAGCAGGGGAATATATTGTGAGGTTTAAAGCATCCTGCATGTTTTTCTTTGAGAGCATTTGTGGTACTTTGCCAGAGGAGATGCTCCTAAAAATCTTCTCCTTTAAGAAGAAATTGAAACCTGCTGCTTCCCCCAACACTTCTCTAGATGTGATGCATCAGAAAACAGCAAATGCAGCACTAGGCTGGGGCTGCTGGGAAGTACAAGCATTTTGCTGTGTCCTATGCAGCATCTCATGAAGGTCATTCAGAGAAGGAAGATCCTTTGACACAGTTTCCCTCCTGCTGTATGAGCTGTCAGCACTTTGTTAGCAGATGGCTGTGTTCATCTGCCTCTGTAAGGCAGAGGGGGCATGGGGTAGGGAAAGAGTAGCTGGTGCATCACCTGTGGAGTTTTTAACAAATATTCTCTAAAGTAAAATATTTTTTCGATATTTTGTTTTTCCTTTAGCCATTAGCAGCTCAAGATGCTGACTTCTGTTTTGTTATGCGTCTATGAGCTGTTGGGAGAATGGAATGAATATCTTCACTTGATTATGCAGCATCCTATTTGTGCTACAAAGTTGCCCATTTATAATAAGGACTGGTCCTAGCATGCTCTAAATACACATTTGTGTGATTGAGTATATCACTGTGCTTCCAAATGCCTCTCCACGCCTGCAGTTATTCACAATCATATGATGTAGTGGCTGCAGAAGGAGGCTATAGGTCTGCAGGCAGTAATTCCTGTCCCAGCTCCACTCTTCTTCATCATGTTAGGAAATCATTGAGGGGGGGCAGAGCTGACAGTATTTTGGCAGAGAGAACATAGTTCTGGCTATTAGGAATAACATGAATGCTTGCACAAACATCAGTACTTACCAACACTTTGCTTTGGGGCCTGTACCAGTGTTTTAGTCACAAAGCAGGTGCTTGATGCAGGCTTTTGAATGAATGGGAGTGAAATTTTGAAACAAGCTGTTCTGTGGCTGAAGTACTTCAAAGGAGTTGAGGTAATTGCCACTTGGAATCAAAAGGGATGGCATCTTTTAACTCTTCTTCAGAAAACAGTGCTGCATCCTGCAGAGCTCCGCTCGTAGCCAATGAGGCTGCACTCACCTACAAGCTCACACACTGAGGCATTTGCTGCCTTGCCAATTTTCCTTTGAAAAATAGATGGGAATTAATGCAAAATAGTCACTTTGGCCTTTTTTTCTAAAGAAAGAATAAGAGTATGCAGAGAATAGTCTGAAAGTGTGGGGCTTTGTTTGTCTGTTGGCTTGTTTTGTTTTACCACTGGTCAGTATTGGCTGTTGCCAGATGAAGCACTAGATAAGTGGATTTGAGCTATGGCAGTTTTTTCATTATGGCCTTATTCTCCTCTACTGGAAAAGTTTCACGCACAACAAAGTGGAAAAAGATCTTTTTTCTTTCATCTTAACTTCGTGATTTCCTGTTCCTTCTTCAGCTTTTGTAATAACATGTCACTGTGTCACGACTTGATTAATTCAATAAGTTAAAGCGAAACTGGAGCTGCCGAGAGGCTGCCAGTATGTTTAGATTGATATTCAATTACTTTTCATGTAAACACCAATGATTCTGCTGTCATTACTTTCTAAGGTTATTTATGAAAGAAATTTCCTGGCGCCCATCAATGAAAGTGACCGAGCCACCCCTGGTGGGTTGCTCACATGTGTGGTGCTGTGCTGATCAGAATAAAATGTGAAGCACTTCAAAACTTGCTCACTAAAAGAACACAAAACTTCCTACTGTAAAGAATGCCTTAGACTTCAGAACATCAGAAATTGTGTTAAGTAATCTATAGGATGAATGAAAAACAACTGCAGTGTCTCCATTGTAGTCTAGCAGTAAATTACCCAGATGTCTATCTGATCCTATGGGTTGATTTCTGTGTTGGTCTCTAGCTTACGAAGCAATGCAGATCTGACCCCATTCACATCACTGAGCAATTCTCTGAACAGTTCCAATATCAGTAATGATTCCACAGTGACCCTTAAGGGATTGAATTCTTTATGTACCAGTAGTGACCAATATGGTCCAACCAACCCTTTCTCCTCTTGCAAATCCCATCTAAGGCAGATCTTTACAAATGTCAATTTAGCACTTGAGAATAAAGTTGAAAATGATCGAATCTGGTAATGTTTTTTAAGATGTCATCAAAATGTCAATTGCAATAAAAGTAATTAAGTGTTGTTTGACAGATTTATTCTGCTTATGCAGAGGAAGCAAAAATGATCAAAAATGCCCACTGTATTCTGCAGTTTGGAAGGGTAACTGCTGTATGTTTTGCACTTGTTTTTCTCAAAGTGAGAACAGTGTGTAGTGCTAATGAAACTGTTGCCAGCTCTCCCCCAAGTCAGTGACAGAGGTTTATTTGCTGTGAAATAACAAACCATCTGCAACAGGGCTAAAAGTACAAGAAATCTTGGTTATTCTGCAGGCAGGATCATCAGTCTTTGGCAATTCCAGCATTAGGTGTGAATGTCTGTAAACCTTTTACTAAGTCTTTGGCGAAGTTGATTCCACCATCTCCTTGGCTACTCTTAAACCTTCCTAAAGTGAACTTGAAAACTTTTTCTGCACTTTATTTCCTAAGCTCACCCCTGTCTTCATATTTCTTACACAAAAGATTGAGTGCTTCAGTCTGGAAATAGAGCTTAAACACCTTTGCAACTTCCGAATTAACCCACTAGTGCATTATGTGTATGTGCTGAATGTTCTGAAATTCTTTGACACGACTCACAGAGGTTTGCTCTTGGAATTGTTTTGGGGGAAAAAAAAATGAAACAGTTTCATTTTCAGGTAGGTTATAGTTTTCATTAAAACCTGTTTTCCCAAAACTATGAGCATGCGATGCTTAGGAGACGTAGAGTTCCTCCTAAGCGAGGCAGATAGCCAGAAGTATCTCATATCCAGAAATATCTTTTCTTCAGAAGTTATCATCTGCCCAATCGAATGGTTTCATTTAATTACCATATTTTATGAATTAAAAATCTCTGTATAATGCGGAGTTTAATGGAAACTGAAAAGCATACGCAATGAAATGCAAATGATTTCTCAAGCACAGCATTGCACTTTGATTTTCCACTCAAGTAATTTAGAAACCATTAGTTTAAGTGAGATTCTAAGGTAAAGCACATCCATGTGGTTACAATGGTTCCTCTAAAGACTGCACTTGTAATTTTCTGAGAGACATAAATCCCTAATTGTGTTTCTCTGCACTTTGTTCCCGCTGGTGTAAGTGCATTTTGTAGGTACCTGCCTGCCAGATGGGTTTCAGTGGTGCAGGGCTGCGTTTCCACCCTGGAGCTGTCTTCTCTGTGACTTGACTTGCTGCTGAGTTCTAACAATGCTGAAGCAGAGGCGAGCACATTGAGCACATCGGGCAGATTATGGCTGAAGCAGTTCATTTTCAAAGTCTGTAGAAAGCAGCCAAACTTTCAGACTGTTGAAAATGAATGCAAGGAGGGCTTCCACAATGCTGCATTGGGCTGTAGGAAAACAGGAAGGGGGCAGAGGATGGTTTGGACTGTTTGAAGATAGCAGCAGGAAGTATTCTGGTCATTGTTTAAACTGCTTTCTCTCCTTGGATTTATTCTCCAGTGCTTTGCTGCTAGCAAACTCAGGTGCTTCTCCAGCACTCACGTTCAAAGAATGCTCCCTGGAGGATCTGATTGCTCTCTGTGGGGATGCTGTACCTGTTTTGAACAGTAGGTTTGGATCTGGATGGACTTCCCTGAAACTGGTTATAATTTTAGATACACATTTTATAGAGGAATATAATTATTTTCTTCCTAAATTCTGTTTAAATGGATCCCAGCTATGTTTCCTAGGGCTATAATCAACAGTCCTGCTGCAGAAGCTGTGTTCTTGTGCTTATCACTGTCCCTTTCAGGGGCAGCCTTCTCTGCAAACAAACATATAGCAGAGTGTGAATTAAGACCTGCATTTGAAGGAGCTTTTCATCTGTCTCGAGCAATAGCAATCATTTGAACAGTGATGTGAATCATATTATGCTGGAGACCTGAGGGTGTTCAGTGTGTTGCAGCACTATGGGCTGTGATTAATCTAACTTTCACAAACTTGTGAGTGCTCTGTAAGATGGCTTCTATTGGTGTTTGCAAACTGGAAATAGTTTCAGGATTTTGAGAATTTAACCTTGCAAGACTTTGCCAAGGGTTGATGTTATTTCACTGATGGTAGCTCCTCCTGCATGTAGTTACACATCTGGGCCCTAGTACAGGTGGAAAAAAAGGCAAAGCAATTTACCATATGAAATTTTAAGGATGATTCCTCCTAAATGAGAGAGAGAACAGAAAAGAAATGTGAGATTTTTTTATTAGATAGTAACAGCTGATGGGATCATGAAATACATAATTTCCTGGGTAATAAGATTCACGTGAAATGATTATCAGTGACTGAATGAGTACATCTGTAGGCAAGAATGTGGGCTTCAGTCTGATCCTTATTTGCTACAGCAGAGGAACAGTGCAAGTAATGTCACCTTTGTATATCAATTCTACTTGTGTTTTGTTGGCAACTTATAGCACAGGTTTCAAGGAAAATTGCTCCCCAAGGGAGCAAGAGAGGAGAGGACAACACAGTGCATAATAAGGTGGTGAGACACTTATGAAAGGAAATGTTACTGCTGTAGAGAAACGTCCTTCCTGATGAGCTTTATATGGTGCATGGCATCTATTTGTGGAGGCAGCACTGATGGTGAGTAAATATGAGGGATGATGAGGAGCTTTGTAACTTGGAACAATAGGAATGTGCTGGGGAGTAAACTTGTTGCAGCTTCACCTCTTGGGTAGAGGTCCATTTAGCTTCAATGCTGAATTGACAACTGCAGTGTCTTTAAGATTGCTTTCTTGGAGTATAACCTTCATTCAGAAAGAGCTGTTACCTTAAAGTACACGTTATGTCAGTTATATATGTTCTGTATATACACACAAACACCCAAATACTACATTTATGCTAAAATCTGGTCAGTTTTCAGCTGTGAATGTAACATTAGGTATTGTCAGTGGAGAACTGGAATGCACTGATTTTAATACTTATTCTACCAGACTATCTGCCCTGGTAATGTTTATTTTCTATTGATTTCATTTAAGATTAAATTATTGTGCATAGTTAACTGGTAAAACTTGAGCATCTGAGTGGATTAAAAAAAAATTATGACTTCAAATTTAATTTTTCATTAATTTCAGTTTCCAAACCTATCAATTCCACGCGTGTAGTTTATTATATTCCCGGAGACAAATGCACTTAACGTGCTGACAAGTTCAATTTCCTCACAGCTTTGTAAAAACAAATTACTTATTACAAGGAAAAAATGTCAAATGCCATCCCCTCTATGGGCAAAGCCAGAAGCTATTAGTAGGAAAATCTTGCAGTTTGGTTTTGATGCTGGCACTAGTAATGCTATTGCTACTCTTTTCCCTCCCCAGTTTGTGTTGCTCCTCCAGTCACTCGGTGCAATCGCCTTTTCCTCTTTGCTTGTTCAGAATTTATTGTGACAGTTCTATTCTGGATTTTTCTTTGCCCATCAATATCCTTCAGAAATTTGCCTTAATAGGAAATTTGCCTTAATAGCCATCTGTCAAATATAACAAGCAAAATTCACTTAGGCATGCCAGAGTTGGAAGAAATATGTATTGTCACAGACAGTTGACATGACTTGCAAACTTTTCTGGTCACTCAACCTAAGTCAAGAAAATATCAAATATTTTTTTCAAGGGTAAATGTCCCAGGGTGGTTAACACAGGTCCACTGCTTTGGAATGATGATTTGCTGGAGTTGTTTGGGTTTGTTTTGTTGCTGTAAATTGATTTTTCACTTTATTGAGTGGAAGTAGTTTGAATCAGGTATTTGGATGCTTCTGGCCTGGGCTTATCCAGTCTGAACTGTACCTGAAAGTGCATCAGCAGGTACTTTCCATCAGATTTCACACTTAATCATCTCCCTGTTCTTTTTTGTTAGCTACTCTAATATGACAGGAAAAAAAGCCACTCCTACATGGAACCATTGAATGGCTTGGGTTGGAAAGGACCCCAGGGATTATCACGTGCCAACCTCCTTGCTGCAGGCAGGACTGCCAGCCTTCAGATCTGGTAGAAGCCCAAGGTTGCCCAGGGCCCCTTCCAAAAAAAAAAGACAGAATCAAAAACAATACTTGTGCAAGTTTATTGAGAGGGAGCTCTGAATTCATTAAAAGGTCCAATTTGGATTTCTTCTCTTGTTTTGCCTTATTTACGTATGCATAGCCTAGCATTTGGTACAATGGTTCTACCATCTAAAGAGGGCAAGTCTCTTTTAATGATGTTCTTGTTAAAATAGATGAGATCCCAGGTATCAGACCTGGGAGCAGGTTTTCATGAGGGCTCCTTAATGACACCACAGTTACTCAAAATGGAAGCTCCTTGATTTGTAACATTTCTGCCTGACGTTTCTAAAGAAATCATCTGTCTTCAGAAAAGGTGATTTAACTTTCTGATGCTGCAGTGGGAATTCAGTCCCAACAACTCATTCATAATCACTTTGGAAAGAAAACAGAAGACAAAAGAGTAGAACTTGATTAGAACTAGTAAAGGGTGATTAATGTTTCAGATAATGACTCTAGTACAAAACTAGAATACTGCTGATGGGGAAAATTGTTAATAACTAAAGGAATATTTTATTTTTTTGATCTGTTTCGATCAAGGCTTGTAGCTGGACAAGGTTCAGACATTCATTGAGTTGAAACATAACCTTTGTGCTGCAATCAGCTGGCCTTTCATTAGCAGTAACAGATTTGTTCTGCAGATTTTCAAAGTAAGAGAGTCTATTTCATTTTAGATCCACTGTATTTAGTCATACCACTGTTGTGTTTAACTGGACGGTTACTGCAATATCCAAATGTACTTATTTCTATTTAATTGCATTTGGATTTTTTACTTTTTTTTTAGACCTTAGTTCCTAGTTTATAATATGGATGAATATATGGTAAGCAACTGAACTGTTGCACTTCTGGTATGCATGATTTAGAAGGCATTAGAAGTTCAAATTAGAGGATTATTTGCCCTGTGATTCTAATGCTGATTCCCTCAAGTAAGTCGCCTTCAGAAATAAGCTTTTGTTGTTCAGATTGCCAGCAGCAAGAGCAGCCAGCACATAAGCTTAAATACGTTGTAATTGTCATAATTATTCTCTCCTGATTTAGGAAACTCTCGTTCCCAGTTCTGTTTCGTTTAATGTGGCAGGGAAACATCTTATGAGGGCTTTAAAGCATGAAAGCAAAGCTACTGCTGGACTTCATATCTCTAGGTTGGGCCTTTCATGACTGCTTGACAGTGGAGGCTACTCAGGGCACTACGTTAAAATGTGCACTTGCAGCTACAAGCGTGTACAGAACTTGCTTGTCTTTGAGCAGATATGAGACAGAAGATGGCAGCCTTGCTTGAGGTGCTGGCTGCCTGCATGTGATCAAGGGAGTTTCAGCATAGAGTGTAACTGCTCTGAACCTCCAGCCTCCCCTTTGAACACCTATCATCGTGCAGAAATGGCTGAAAATGTTAGCATCGTGGGTCCCTTAAAATGTCACTGTTTAAGCCTCCAGAGAGGTGCCTTTGCTCTCATGGAGCTTTTCAGACCTATTCTAGATGCGAAGATTTTACTGATGGTGATTTTCAGACAAACTCCTGGTTCTCGTCTCACTTTCTCTGTTTCTTTAAATTCAACTTGCAGAAGAAAGTATGTTCAAACTCTGCTGTTAGGCCTTTTGGTGTTGCAGGCTCAGAGCTGGTGGCATTCAATGAAGATGAATGGAACCAATTCCATGCTCTTCAAACAGGTGCATTCAGGGGGTGACTGATGAATACGGGAAGGTCAGAATTGGCTGAGATTGAAGTGAACTGGCACTTACTCCTAGTGCTTGCATAGATTTCCTAGGTCAGAATTGTCCTTTCCATGTTCTGTATTTGTTTTGTGTTTATGAAGCAGTTCTCACTTTTTTCTTTTCTTTTCTTTTTTTTTTTTTTTACCTTTCTGTTGAGTTTCTTATACTGGTTCCACTTCTCTACTTCAGAGTTCATACCAAAGGCATTCAATCACCATACACTGAAGTTTATATGAAGTTTGAAATTTGGACAATACGACTTAAGAACTGTTAAGGCTCATCATTCCTTGGTATACAAAAAGTAAAAGTTACACAATCACGAAGCTCTATTTATAATACATCATTGTCATGTTTGTCATTCATGTTTCCTGGGGAATCTGGTTTTTTTTCTGTTTCTATCTAATGCCACCCTTTAAAAATGTGGTTGCTTTGATATTTCTGACTTCTTCTTTGGAAAAAATTATGATGTGGTGCTGTCAAACATTTCTTCTTTCTATTTTTTTTTTCCTATTTCTATTGAATGTTTCCTTATCATGTATTTCAGAAAGGATCTTGAAACGTTTCCCTGTAAGTCTGACCTTCCTGAGCAGTGGCTGGCAAATAGTGTTCTTTGATATCCTCTAACCTAATAATCCAGCTGCCCAAGGTGGGTTTAAAATGAAATCCTGGTTCCAATAATAGAACTATTACTTTAAAATATACATGAGCAGGCCATAGAATCGGCCTTGAATACCACAGAAACGTAATACACAGTTTCTTCCTGTCCCCTGCATTACAGTACTCCTCCCACCTTCTTCTCCTTTCATGTTTGACTGTGCTCTAATAGAACCTGAACACTGGTAGTAACACAGTGCCCTGGTGAATAAGTTTCTATAAAAATTTATGTGCCATCTGTGGACATCTTGGTTTGTTGCTGGTAGGAGCTTGAGGTTTTATTTGAGGGGCTTGATGGTATTGTTTTCTTACAGAAACTGATGCACAAGGTCTTTTAGGGAGTGGTAACTGGAATTGGATGATGTGGCAGGATGTAGGCGAAAAAAAGACTCTTGCTTCCCTTATTCCATGGATAAAGGGAGTGAAAACTTTACTTTTAAATTTCAGATGGCTTTTCCAGGGATGATATCTGTTCCCAACCTTTTCTAGCAAAATACATGGGCACTGGGGAATTCTATAAGTACAGATCCACTGCAATATGCTTATTCTACAGTCACTGACACAAGTAAGGGTTTGTGTCTGCTTTAAGGAAGAGGGGCCAGACACCTACTCAGCTAATTGGCAACTTGCTTAATGTTCTGCCTGCTTAACTTCATTATTAGGAAAAGGATCCCTTGCAGTGAATATTGATGTGTCTGAAAAGTCAATAAATGAAACATTTAATTTTTTAAAAATCCATTTGTACAGCACACAGTAATTTAATTAATTGTACTTAGGAACTGATTGGGATTGATTAGTGCTCACTGCACTTAATGCTATTTTGTCTTATTATTACTCAGTAACATTGATGGAAAAAGGGTGAAACTTCTGTTTTAGAAGTCATTCCAATAAGTAACAACACATGTCAGAACTTTGAAGAGGTTAACAATTCCCTGTACAGATTTCTATAAAATGTTCAAAAGTGCTGTTTGTGAGAGTTCAGCATACAAAATATGGGTATAGATCTTCAGCTGATATTTCCCCTATGCATATGTTGGGCTGTGGTCCTTCTGCTCCCTGTTCCTGGCTGGAAGCTGATCTTTAAATCCTTTCTGTTCTTCCCCTATTTCCATGGCAGTTTTTATTATAATCTGGATCCTACTGACACTGAATTCATCAGCAAATCTGACTTCAGAGGCTTCAGGATACAGCCTTGTGTTCTTCCATTAAGAAAGCACTTGCTCACTTATTGCCTTCAAAACACTGTGGTGGAAGGAGGCTGCTCAGCATTTCCCTACCTCCCAAAACAATGTTTTTACTTTCCATTAGCCTGCTGCTTTCCCCCCAGCCTGGGAGACGTGCTTAAATGATGATTTTTCAGTTTGAAATATCAGTTTGATATTTGCCAGAAGAGGGTTTCTCCCTACGTCACTTACTGAGCAGGAGCTGGTTCTGGGCCAGCTGCTCAGCAATGCTGTACAGCAAGTAATAGTAAAAAGTATAGAATGGATAAATACACTTGCAAGTGTGAAGTTATCAGTTCTGGAGTATAAACATTCAATAGGGCCTGAAAACTGGTAAGAAAATGCTTCCACAAGTGTTGCATCCATTAGGAGTTTTGGAGGCTTTTTTATATACCTTCCCCTTTTTCCACTTAGCTGCTGACTTTTTGTTACAAGCTAGCTTTCAGTGTCTTTAACAAATATTAAGAGACGTTATGAGCTGTAGTTTCTGGGGGAAGCAAAGTTCAGCTGAGTTGGAGCTCTTGTTAAAAAGAGGACAGCGTTACAATATATCAGAAGTCTAGACTAGACAAAAGTGGGGAAAAGTGTAGGCTTGAAGCACAGCTTGCTCTTATTTTCTCATTCGTCCTGGGGCAGGGCTCAGTCAACAGCTTCTCATTTTATATCTCATTTCTGCTCTGTGTACCAGATAGGAACATCTCAAAGCGAGTGTGTTCTGTTGTGCACTAAAATCCACCCACTTTGGGAGTGAAAATACAGCAGATGTTCCTCCCTGCTATTGCTATGGGATCGTTTTGGAGCATAGGCAGGCTTGGGGCTTCTACTGTAGCATTCGTGTAGCTCTTCACACTCTATCTCTGCATAAAACAGGGTTAATTCTTGTTCAGAATTAGTAGTGTTTCAGTGAATGCATTTTTATTGCCACATTTCAGATTATGCAAGTGTAACATCACATTTTACAAAGCACTTATTTTCTTTATGGAAATCTTGACATCACATTTCAAACAGACATCTTTTTATTGAAGCACAGCAGATGTATCATGTGTATATCTCAGGTCATCCATTTTACTTGATGTTCTGAGTATGCCCGATTCTTCCTTTAGCAACTTTCTTCACTGCAGCCCTGACCCTTCTAGAAGAGCAACTGGTTTGGCAATATAGTACTGCCATCTTTGTTTCTTAAACCATCTATGAGTACTTTCCCCTTTCCGTTCACACAAATGGCTTGTGTACAGCATGGGAGCAATATCTTTGAGCTGAGTAAGTAGAAGAATGATTGTATTTAAGAGAGAATGTTTTATTGAAGATGAGATGAGGAAAAAGGTTGATAACCTCAGGCAAGGAAGACTGTAGAGAACACTTGCTTGGAGAGAAAGCAGGATAGGCAGTGTTAAACTTGGCAGGAAGCCTTGGCCTCAAATGACAGACCAAATGTGATTGTGGAAGTGTTTGAAAAACCCAACTATCAGCTGTCAGGTCTGGATATCCTACTGAGCTTCTTTCAAGCCCAAATGATTGCCATGGTTCTCTCTTTTTACACAGTAAAAGATGAGGCAGTTAATGCTACCGTTTGTCGAGCGTTCCCAGTTCCTCTTAGGCTTTCCTGAATTGTTTGTTTTTCAGAGTGTTGTATTCTGCTTCTGTTGAACACAATAGAAGTTTTACTTCGTTTCCTTAAAGCTTCAGGACTGCAGACAATGCATTTTCTGATTCTGTCCTTTGCAGACAGAAGTTTATTTTGCTATTGAGAGGAAAGTAGGATTTTTTCCATGTCTCTTCCAGATTAGTGGTAGGTGGGGCAGAGCACACTACTGGCATGCAGTCTGACATATATTAATATAATTTTAAGCAATTTTAATTCCATTATTTTGCCTTGTCACATAAGATGCCATGACCATTAGGAATTACTGCCTGTGGAAGAAGCACCTAAACCCCACCAATATCCTCCATCTTACCATTGCTTGAAGAGCTTATCCACTGAATACTTTGCAGAGCTCCTATGCATGTGCATCACGTTACTTTAAGGAAATACCTGTGCAAGAAGTTTGTTATGGCTGTCAAATATTACACTGCTAATTCAGTTCTCACAATGACACTGTATTGGGAAACCTGCCAAAGAAATGACTGAACGTGGTGTAGATAAAGATATGGGAAGAACAGTTTGTGCTCTGAGCGGAGAGATAATGAGCATTTTTGAGATGTAATTACAAATGCAATTTTTAAATCATAGGATATTGTTTTGTATGGTATACAAAGCTAGGAGGAAGGCTTCTGAATGTTGAGTTTGTTTCTTAAATGTTTAATTAAATATTATCAGTCTAATGATCAGCTCGTTCCCACAGAAGTTTCCCTGGATGGCTGTTTTACAGAAGGCAAACAGTATTTAAGAGAGAAATCAAAGTGTAGCTGTTACTGTGGTTCCCTGATGGATCGGTATGTAGATGAACCCTAAGTACACATATGATAACTGAGTCGCCAGGGGCACATGCTTGGAAGGCAATGAGGGGTGCTGTGTGCACAATCAGAATTGCAGATGAGTGAACTGAGTGCTGCTGGCTACAGGCAGAGAATAGATGAGAATTTAAATAGAGTAATGCAGTCTGCGACCATGAGAGCATAAAGGTAGGGAAGCAAATCACTGAGGAGCACACAGCTCTTGCTCATCCCTCTGCATGCAGGAAGTAAAGATGTAACCCAAAGCTGAGTGATGGCATGTAGTTTGATTTTTCAAAGTGTGATTCCAAATTGTACGAATGGTTTCTTACCCCTTTTGTTTTACCCATTTTCTCATTGCACTTGTGACGAATATGAGCTTAGCTTATCTTGCACTGAAGACAAACTGCGACAGATGTGGAATTTTTTTAATAAAGATTCATAAGTTGGATTACTGCTTTAGGCCATTGTTCATTCACAGGTTTTTCCTCTGCCTCACAAGTTAAAGTTCCTGCTGTTTAGTCAGTGTTGCAGATGCATTCCTGACTATAGGAAAGTCAGATCTGGTCCTCTGTAGTGGCCTTTTGGCAGCTTTGTATGGAATCCCTTCCACTGGTGGCTGTAGGACAGAGCCTGAGCCTACACCGCTTCCACCTCTTTCAGCACTTTTTCAATGTTCAAAGGCAACTGCAGTTACATTGAATTAACTTCACACGCAAACCTAATAATAATACTTTAAAAAAAAAAAAATAAAAAATGTTAAGACCTCCATGATACAATCAAATTATTCATCATTGGAAAGTAATGGTGGGTACAGTTATGCTCTGGCAAAGTGGTCTGAAAAGCAATGTGAATGTGTGCAGTTATCAATAGGGGTTTTGTAAAAATCCAGTGCTTCAGATGAGTGTGAAACTGAGATAATCCAGCTGTACTTCGGGTAGCTGCTGTTCCAAACAGCTGTGCATTAGCAGTAGGGTGAAACCAGGTTTATAAAGCTCTACCTGTGGTTCTTCCTCAGCAGCACTGAGTAGAAGGAAGTTTATGGCAGCAGTGGTGAAGCTGACAGCTGCTCAGGGTGTTCATGCTCTGCTTAGCAGTGGGACACAATATTTAGTACAGCTAACTTGTTTAAATATTAGGGATTGCGTTCAGTTAGTTGCAAGTCTCTCCTGGGACTGATAAAGAGATGATAATGTGGGAGCAAATGTCCCAGTTAGAGGTCCCTTGCCACCTGCATCATAAGAATCGTGCTGAATAGATGCTCTGAGAGTGGATGTTTTTGTAACGAGCCAATAGTTATGTCAAAAATGTTGTATGTTTAATAACGCATCTGATTATGAGGTGAAATTGTCAGGACAAATGGCACCCAAGCAGCATCTGCATAATTGTGAGGTTCTCTGCAGTGTCCCAGAAGACTCAGAAGCCTTTTGAAGGTTTGAATGCAATCAAGTTTGTGGAGAAACAGCTCTGTGACAGCTCTGAGGTCACAGTGTCATCATGTTTTTGCACACTCATAACAAAACAAACAGAAGTTTGAAATGCAGCAAGTTGTAAATGGCCAAACAGGCATGTAAACTAGTTTATTATCAGAACTAAGAAAGATTTTTGTTTCTGGAGTCAACTTTTTCTGGTGTGGTTTACACATGTCACGGGTTTGTTTGTGTACGTGCACTTCCACAGGCAACTGCTGCTCTTATGAAAACTTCACCCTTGGGAATATTGATCACAGTATTTTCTTTTTTCATATACAGAAGTAATTTGATTTGAGCCCTTGCTGTCAAGGCAGCTTTGGCACTTCTTGTCCCTGTCTTGTGTGCACCCACACAAACTCAGAGTGCTTCTGCTCTCAGTCTGTCCCAAGGACCCTGGTTTAGCCAGGCACTGTGGGGTGTTTCAAGCTCTGGTGGTCAGCAGCCTATATCTGCTGTAACAATACATGCTGCAGGCCCTGAATGAAAGAGAAACCAGGAGCAGGAATCTGTTGTATTTATGTGCTCCATTGCAATGGTCATTTTTCTTCTTTTAACATGCAGGAGTGCTGTAGCCAGAAGCCAATGTGTGCAAGATATTTCCTCATTGGAAGGAGGCCTTTTCTTACAATGCTATCCCCAGTGTCTTCAGAATCAATATAGACTCTAATTTTTTCTTTCGCCCAAGTGAAAAAGAAAAGAAAGTGAAAAGTGAAAGTGAAAAATGAAAAGAGCTATAGCTTCATAGCCTGAACTCTCCTATGATCAGCAATTGCTCCAACAAGATGTTAGAAATGTTATGTGCAAATCCCAGTATTTGCTCATCTTCACTTGAGTGAACTGTAGCGTTGCAGAGGTGAAGTGATTCCTAGAGAAAATGAATTGGATTTCCATCTCAAATTTCAACCATTTAATAGCATATAATATAAACTCCCTTTTAAGATTCTCGACTGGTTGCTAACCTGCTTCTGGATATTTGCCAGCGCTGGCACCTGCATTACTTCCCTGCTAATATATCAAAGTGTCAGCTCAAGTGGCCTGAGAACTGCCTGTGGAAGTGGTGTAGCCACTGAGATGTGCTAAGTCCAACTGTGACAATAAAACACAGGGATGGACTGGGTGAGGGAGAGAAAAGATAACAGCTGGGATTTACGCTTCCAGGTTTTAAAACAAGGCTTCTTCATAAGTTTGAAGATAGAGTGGTAGTTGGTACCACCAAAAAGAGGAGTTGATCTGAAGGGAATGAAAACACAGGAATGCATCTGCGCAGTAGGGCTGCACAATGGGCTTCTGCAGGAGCCTTGGAGAGGTTACCTTCCCTTAGTTGTATCCTGGCAAAATATCTATCTTCCTTTTCTCAGGATCCAAGGGCAACTAAAGATGTTTTTACCCTCAAATCCGCACTGTTTTCTTTAAGAATTGCAGACTCTTATTCTAGGTATTCAGCATTAAAACGATGGATCAGAGTGCTGCAGGAACTAGCTTTATGTTGATCCCTTAAAGAACAGCATGAAATGAAATCTGATGAGATGCAGAAGTGGAAAAGCAAGGTTACACCTCCAAAGAACAAACAGACCATAAATTGAGAGGAAAATGCATATTATGCTCTTATCAGTGATAAGCATATTGGCTGTTCATATTAACTGGACTTCTATTTAATGATACAATACATGGCTGTTTGTTTCTCCAGAGCATTTGTACTCTTGTAAATTCAAATAGTGAGATGCACTGGTGTACTTTCTTGAGCATGCTTTTTTAAGCATGTCTGGCAACTCAGCTGTGTGACAGATGAGCAAGTTTAAAGCAATCAGTTGTAGAACATGATGGGTTAGGAGTGAGGCTTCCTCTGTCGCTTTGAGTTCTCAATGAAATCCCACTGAAGAAAACTGCTCATCAGCTCATTCAAAATCTCACTGCTGTGTATCTGCACAGGAAAAAAATTATAATGTTTTAAGTTGGTTTAAAAAAAAAATAATAATTTCGTAGCCTCATTTATCCTTTGTGTAAGGACTGAAAAATATGGGATGCTGGGCAGAGATTGCTGTGAATGCCCTTTCTGCAGCCTCAATCAACTTTCCAAGCTCCCAGAAGGATGAGGGACACCGGCAACTTTCCCCCCTCTTTGTGTGTCCCATTGCAGACAGCATGGTGTGAAAGCAGCCATGTTCTGTCTTGCAATTTGCTTTGCTGACTGATGCTCCTGAAGCAGCTTTTGCTGTTTTCCCTCCTTATGATGTGCAGGACTGTTTTACTCAAGAAGCAGAAGTAATCTGCACTATTTGCCTGGGTTTAGATTGCTGCCAGGAATACAACACAACATTTAATATTTCTGATGCGAGGAGCTCATAAAAACTTACTTTATGAAAGAGAGCTTTCTGTGATTATTAATAATTGTAAGTCATTGTTTATGGGCAGAGGTTTTTCAGCAGAGGATCTGTCAGATATCAGCATCTGCCTAGCAAAGCCACAAAGCAGGTGATGAATTAAGTATGAGAAAACTATCGTAAAACAGAGCATCTCTAAGTAAATCTTGGACAATCTGTTTAGTATCTTCATCTTTAAAAACTTGAAATACACCAAACTTTACCATGTAGGCAAATGAAATTGAGTCTAATTTACATCAGTCATTTGGTTACTGGTGTTTAGGAGATTGAATGCATCTTAAAAACTGTCCGAGTGCCTTTAGAAGTGATTCACCAGCCGCAGCTTTATTTGTTTCTAACATCAGACCACGTCCTAAATCATTGTAGCAGCAAAGATGAACTTAATTTTAGGCATATGAGTAGTTTATTTTTTTCTCAGAATGTCTAAGGCTTGAACACAAATTTTCCTCTGTCCCCCCACACAGAGAAATGAGTATCTGTGCTATTGATGGCATGTTGTTAACAGAATGAGAAGATGGCATTGCAAAGCATCTGGAAAGACTTAATGTTTCTATTAAATAGTATGTTGCTTTCCAAGGGTCACAATTCATCTGTATCTCTTTTTTTTTTTTCCCCCAGTGTTGTATCCTCTAAGAAAATAAATAGCTTTCCCAGATGCTTTCCAAAGGGAGGATAGATGGGCCATATATACCTTGAATCCTTAAATATGAATTACATAAATCAGTGGTTTTTTTACTTTCTATTTCCACTGTGTACAGGAGATAGGGAAATTTTAACAAAGAAACAGAAGTTCTGGGAGCTTTTTTCTGTTTTATAGATGAGCACATAATTATATCTGTGGAGCTCATGGTGATGGCAGGCAATGGGTTGAAGGAGATTTCTCTATTTAAAAATAGACTTTACAGACTCTTGCTAAACTGTTGGTAGTGATTAAAAAACCAAGGTTAAGGTCCACACTCCAGCTAGGTGCTCCTTGAAGGGAGGGTGAAAATAAAGTATAGTATTAAAGTATCCATATTTGTTCTCCATCTGATGTGCGTATATCAGAGAAATGTGTGAGCACAGTTAACTCTGAACTCCTTCAAGCTCATTCCATTAGACAGCACAAAGTTTCTCGGGTTATGATATTTATTAGGTCATTCATTCAAATTACAACAATTAAAGAAGTGTGGATTTCTTATCAGCTGGGTTTGAAATGCTCTGCTTCTGCATAGGATGTTTTCTCCTGACCTTTTTCAGTTCTGGAAAATAAGGAAGAAAAAAGTCAATGGCAACAAAGTTTTGCATCTTCAAGTGAATTATTCATCCACTTAGTTTAATAATCATAAAAAATAAATTGCATATGATCTTTTTTGCCTTGTCAGCTTCTTTATGAAACTGTGCCCTTTATTATGACAGATATAATGATATTAAGTGATAACCAATCATGAAGGAGGGAAAAACACTTAATGCATTGGCATCAAATTTTATTATCTGATACTTATTCATTTTCTCAAAGCATTTCTTTGACTCAGTGCCAGTCAAGGCTATTGTATTTTGAAAGCTGAGCTGTGACAGGACCAAGAATGAATCTAGTAAATCAATAAGGGACTCAAAAGACCAGTCAGGAAGACAACTGCATAATTCTGTGCTGACAGTAGCAACATGCAGAGCCTAGCCAGACCATCTGTATCTCTTAATTTTATTTTTTTAAATAAAATGATTCTCCAGATTCCCCAAACATGTATGTTCCAACTGATCCTGAAAGCCACCCTTTCCTTCTTTACCTCCTCACCTTTTTTTTCTGACATTCCCTGCTCATTTGGGTGCAGTCAAGTGGCTGTGTTTGCCTATTCTTGTCATGTGCCTGATACTACATGATACATGAAGAGCTTATTTAAGTGAAGAGTGTTTATTAAGCATGGTGGGTCCTGTTTTGAGAGTGAATGAACTGTATTTCAACTTCTGTCACAAAACCAAGCGCAGCACGTTTCAGTAGCTGCCCCTGTTCTAAAGAAATACGTAGCACAGAGATGGAGATGTTTCCTATCAGCACCTCAAGGTTAAGGAAAGGAGCCCTGTGCTGTGAAAATTGCCATTCACAGTTACATTGCTGCCTTATCATGGATATTATCTGTAGGAGTTCAGAGAGAAAGAAGTTGAACAGATGAGTTTCGTGTGCAGAAAAACCCATTCCTCAGCCTCTCCAGATTTTGTCTCCAGTCAGTGGGCTTTCTTCTTTTTCCTTTGTGTTGATATCCTTTACAAATTCTGCCAATTCTTGACTTTCATCTAAGTATAACCATGAATGAAAAAGATTTCCTTTTTTGCACTTTTTCATCAAGAACTTTACTCTGGCCGGAAGTTTGAGCTAAGGTATATATATGTAGGTGTAAAACTCATAAAATGGGGATTTACTAAATAAATGCCACTCAGTTCCTCTAATAAACTTATGCACTGTGTATGTGCAGCCAAATTAATTAGAGAACAAAGCATCTATTTACAAACAAACACTTCAGTAGCCAGGGGAGAAAGCTGAGGATTAAGGTAGCCAGTTCTCTTAATTGTCTTCCCAGGAATAAATCTGTTCCTTCTCAGCAGCTTAATTTTCTGAGCTACAGGTGTGTTTTCAAGCCTATGAGAAGAACTTTGGCAGTTTAATTGTTAATTTTCCCTGATCTGTTCGAGTTGAGAGCAACCCAAATTCTTTCAGTGCTCTCTTCCCACGGCTGAGCATCCTTCACCCTGTGTTAACCTGTGATTTTATTCTACCTCGATACTTCAGTGTATTTTCAAGAACCAAGGAGGCAGGTTTATTTTGTAAGCCTTTTCAGGGTAACCTTAATATGGGAAGTTGTAAACATTCTTTTTCTCTCTTGAAAGCAGCTCCTTGCTGAGCATTGCCATCAAAATGGACTAGCGCAGTAGATGCTAGCAACCATGACAGTGTATTCTCTTCAGATGCTGTGGTATTAATTATTTTAGTATTTTCTTTCAGACCAGCCTCATCAAGATGCAAAGCATTGAAATACTGTGCTGGATAACTTAACAAAAATTTCTCTTCTGCTATGTTAGCACCGTGGGAATCTTCTTTAAGTCTAACAACACCATTCTTGATGAGATAGATGTTGCTCTTAATTTAAACTTTACCCATGTATGTAAATACGATTGGCTGTGGTTCTGCTATGAGACTGTGCCAAAAGCATAGTTACAAGTGAGTGGTGCTAAGGGTCTGGAGGTGATTCTGTGATGCTCCTGAGGCTAAAACAACTTTTGCTGTAGATAAGAGCACCCCCAGCAGCTCTCTGATATAAAGCATCCAGATTTACAGCAGCTTCCTGGAGGCTGCCC
This sequence comes from Tetrao urogallus, assembly GCF_951394365.1. Lineage (NCBI taxonomy): Eukaryota > Metazoa > Chordata > Aves > Galliformes > Phasianidae > Tetrao > Tetrao urogallus. Next base: position 12,811,004 of record NC_136829.1, on the reverse strand, counting down.
TGTTGTCTCTGTAGTCTGGAATATACCTGCATTTCCATCATATTTTAACAAAAAAGACAAAAGCATCTGGTGGAGACCAGCAAGATGCTGTTCACTGTGCCACTGTGCTGTCTGTGATGGAGTACCAGGCCCATTCTCTTCTGCACGCAGGTCGCCAGCACTTTCCCAGTCCTGCACCACCACAGGTATTATAAAGGTGAAGTTAAAGAATGCTTATTTTAAAAGCACATTATTTTGCCCTGTATCTTTCACAAAAAAAAAAAAAAAAAAAAAAAAAAAAATCATAACTTGTTAACATGGAAGTGCTGTCTTGGACCTCTTAAAAGCCAAGCAGAAGAGACGTTAGCTAAATAGTGAGTGACATTTTGTGATGGATTGGAATACTCAGTGGCAGGCTGATTGGAACTTAAAAAAGGTGTATGTATTATTTTCTCATTGGTAGCCAATGCTTTTGTTTTTTGAAAGATGCTTAGAAATTTTCCTTTTTCAACCCAAATGGGAATCAAGACTGCATGAGGCTGAAGAAAGATTGATGCTTGTTTGTGTGGAATAATGATTTCAAATATGGCTAAAGGCAGAAGTTAAAGGTTTCTCTCATTACTGTTCCCCAGCAGCAAGGATCCAGGAGTGCATATGCTAACAAGGAACCTGCCAGGTCTAGGAATTCCCTTGTACAATATTTTGCAGGCTTATTGAATAGTTAGTACTAGATAACTGACGTCCATGGAGTTGTGCTTTGCCAGGATCACTGACGGAAGGGCTCCTGGCTGCTTTTGCAGTCACTGTTTTGTAACCCTTCACACTGATTCACAGCTTCCTTACTGAACAACCATATGCTCCAAAAAGGCTTAATGTAATAGATAATATTCTCTCAGTCTTCATCATTTCTCTTGACTTCATGTATGTGCGTAACACTCCAAGTCTGCTGGAATCCACATCCTACTGTAATTAACCCAATGCCAAACGAATTAAGGTCAATTGTTACAGTACTCAAGCACAAATTTTCCCTCAGCCTTTTATTTCTGAGAGGTGCCTTCATGGTGGACAAGCCTTGGTTTGAGGAAGGGCATTTATGTCAGTGGGAGTTGTTCTTATGAATCATTTTGCATTCATGTGGCATCTTTTATTGACTGATAATTGAGAATTAATTACACCTGGGAATCCTGAATGTTGTACTAAAGTATGGCTTGTGGTGAGTGCAGAGCTGAAAGCAGTCTCTAGCTGCAGGCCTCAGAGTGCATCGCTTCCCAGTGAGGTGTGGGATGCCAGTCTGAGAGCTGGTGACTTTCAGCCACTATGGTTAAAATTTAAATCTTTGTGCCTAAGGACAACCATTTTAAAACTGCATTTCAGAATCAAGCCCCACAATAATACGCCCTAAGATATACAGAAAATCACCAGGGGATTGTAAACAGATAAAATCATGAGTCAGTGACTGAGATTTTTCATGATGGCTCTGCAGCTGTTCAGGATATACTTTGAATTAAATGAAGCTTGGCATTTACATCATAGAAATATCTGTTTTGTGCACAGAACAAGGAAAGCTGAAACATTCCAATCTTCTGTGAACCAACAATTTGGAATTATTTATGAGGAAAAAAAAAAAAAAAAAGCAATATTTCACTTTCATCCTTTCAGTTAAAGCAGATTGAAAACAAAGTTGTCCAGATCAATTCAGTAAAAAGAAATATTTGGACTTGAGAATTAGAATTAGAATTGCCTTGAAATAAAATCTTCCATTTATATTATATATCCTTCTATTTCTTTTTGTATGTTGTTGATATTTGTTTCTTTAGTAGAATATACAAACTAGGCATAAAAATCAGCGTTTTCAGTGCTTTTTTTTTCCCCTCAGAAGTCAAATTCTTAGTAAAACTACTACACTGAAGGTATTTACCATCTCTAGCTCCATCCCTCGCTCAGTCCATTTAAAGATAATGATTCTCTGTGGGATTTGGGGTGTAAAAGGGAGTGTTCTGCAGTTATCTGCTGCCTGCCTGATTCTGCCCATGTGGAAGAGAAGCAGCTCAGAAGACCTGTGCCCAACCACAGCTATCTTTGACTTATCAGTAGGCTTTTCTTCCTGCTTTGGTTACACTTTTTAATGAAAAAATATGTGTGGTATTTGAACAACACATTATTTGCTTGACTTGGGAAATTCTGGACATGCTCTCAAATGTCAGGGAGCTAATATCAGTGTTTGAGTTTCATATTCCTTTGCATATGCCAAGTCCCCTTATGGCTCCCTTGCTTCAGATATATTCTTCACGTACCACTTTCACAAAGAAACTATTTTCCCTTGTTCCCACAGATAAAAACTCCTGGCGTAGTTTCATCTCCTCTAACAGGAGCTGCTGATGCTGGATTTAAATTCTTTCTTGCTGTGAGTTGCCAGGCAACTGCCACACGAATTCACCTGCAGACAGCTGGCTGTGTCCATTGTCCCATTCCAGGGCAAATAAGTGAAAACTCCATCCACACGTCTTGGATTTTTATGAGCTGAGAGGATTGAGGCTGGGAAGTGTCAGTCTGGCCGCCCCACAGGCGGGCGATGCTCACCACTACTCATCTGGCCTAGCTCAGTTGGGTGGTTTGTGTTCAGGTTTTTTTGCTTTTGGTGTAGTATGTCTCTTGGTGTGCTCCAGCAGGTATACATGTCCTTGAGAAAGTGTAGAACACCTGTCTACAGTCACTGTAAATCAGCCCAGGGATGTATGCTAGAATGTTTTCTGAAGGTTACAGCTTGCTTTAACCAGAGCTGTTCCTATTCACTTCTAGTGGAACTCAGATACTTTACTACAAGTCATGAAAATCTGCCCTTCATTGTAGGGAGTTAAAATCTTCAAGAAGACAGTTACCTGATTGAATAATCAATAGCTTGCTTCACTGCATTGTTATTAGCTGATGAATCCTTTTCATAATTATCGCTTCTTAGGAGTATTCGTTATCTTTCAAAGGTGTGCCTATGGTTGTACATGCACTTATCAAGCAAGTTCCTGCTGAATTGCACTTAGCATTTTATTATCATCAGTTCCATATAGTTCATGGTTGCCTATAAATTCTTGCTGCTAAAGCATAAAATATTATGAATATATATATTTCATAGAAGATTATGAAATGCTTATTCTTCCACGAAGTGAGCAGGGAAACTCACAAAAAAAAACCACCAAAAACAACACAAACACAAAAGGGCAAAGCTTACAAAAACTTTCTGGGAGATGAATGTCTTCTCTTGTGTCTGCTCCAAGTTGCTTTTCCTGAGCTCTATTACTTGTCATCAGTTGCAAAGGGCAGCCCAGTGTGAGCAGAACACTGTGCCTTTAGGGGTGAAAGCACCAATGAACTGCTGTGTATTCTAGACAGAAAAAATGAGGCAGATGTAGGTGATAGAACTTGTGTGTGTGTTTGGAGAATATTAGCTTTATCAGCATAAACTATTAACGGCCAAATATTTTAAAGTGCTTGGAGTTAATTATATGGAAAAACATAGGAGCCATTCCATGAAGATGTCTGGGCTGGAACTTGTAATTAAGCCGAAAAGAGGTCACAGGCAATGATAATGTGCTTTGTTCTAATTAGGCTTTGATTCTGCTTCTGCTTAGCCAATAATTAACACTGTGAGCTTGTACGTCCATTTAGCATCAAGTCCAGGACAGAAGGACTGAAAATGCATGCTAAGAAAATGGTTATTGCACCCTTGACTTCTGTGTAGTATAAATAAAAACTGCAATCTCGGTGGAATTAATGGCTTAATCTCAGTTAATTTCGGGCTTCTCTTTTTTTTTCTTCTTTTTTTTTCCTATATAACCTCAGGATGTCTTCCTATTGCAGTTCCCCCACCTTCACCTTTCTGAGTGCTGCAATAAAACTAAATGGCAGCTGCACTGCCTAAACAACTTGAACTTGATCCTCACCTGTTCTTTCAGCTCTTTTGTAGGGATATCTCCCTATCACCAAATGTAATAATTTGTTGGTTTGGGCAAAAATTCACAATATTGTTTTTGCTAATTAACTACAGCAAGTTGTACAATTTAAAGAAATCTCTGTGGGATTTTGGAGATTTTATTTCAGTTGCAGTAATTAGTTACATTAATTATATTAGTTACAGTTCCAGCCAGTATCACTTTAGGTTTATCCACCTTCAAAACACTGATCTTAAAAAGGAAAAGAAAAAAAAAGATTGGTTAATTTTCCTCATCAAGGATACAGAAAATAATCAGGTTAATGCCTAAGAATCTTCATAAACATCTTTGTCTGAGAATTGCCAAAGTGTAGAAATGTTCTGGCAGAGAAAAATTCAGTTTGTGGAAGACTGCAACTTGCAAAGAGAAAACGCTTTATACCCACCTCCCTTTTTTTCTAAAGTAGACTCAGACATGAGGAATTTTTGAGCTATGAACTCAAGTATTTCACTTGTAGGTGCTGTGAGTCCAATGATGTAATAATTAATGAGGCTAAAGGTGCTTATATGTAAGTGAGCGGCTCTGATGGCAGCTGAAGTTCTTTGCCAGGGAGTGAAAAAAGATGAAAGAAGTCCATTTAATCCCTTTGCCATCTTCTCACCAGGCTATTCTGCAGTGCAGCAGGTGCAATAGCACTTACTTTGCTTTCCCAGATGGCCACCCAGCTCCAAGAATATTGGCCATGAACTTTGCTTCTAGGCTGTTGAAAAAAACAACATTCTTTGTCATCAGCAGATATTTGTTCTGTGCTTTGAAGGAGGAGGAAAGATTTGCTCCTGATGTTCTCACATCCCTTAGAAAATGGTGTGTGCATGAGGAAGGGGTGAGATGGGAAAGCAGTGGGTAAACTCTGCAAAGACAGAATGGAGGGGGTGAGGGGCAGGGCTGCCATAGGCAAACTTGTTTAAATGCACAATTCATCTTCCAGAAGTCTCCACCTTTATTGAGTTTGTTCTGTCCTTCATTAAGGTGCAGCAGAGAGGCACATGGGTCAGACGCTTTCTCTACCAAAGGGGTATTTATGAGCTTTTAAGTAAAAAGAGAGAAAAAAATATTTCATTAGAGGAGGCTGTCAGAAGAAAAATTGATTCTCTGGCTCTGTGTGAGAAAGCAAATATGTCCCTTTCACCTTAAATTGCTGCATCGGGCTCTGAAAAGTCCAATTATTTGACAGAAATGATTTAACAAATAACTGAACAATAGCAATGAAAGGGAGAAGGTGAGAGGCTCTGGAGGTGGACAAAGTTACTGCAGGGACGGGGCCTTAGGCAGCAAGTGATGAAAAACACGGAGGTGGAGTAGGAGATGGTCCTGGAGGACTTTGTACTTCTGGAGATTTATTTGACAGTAGAATTCCTGCTTTTCACATTTAATAATAAGATGTATTATTACAGTCTCTGGCTTAGAAACGAATTCTAAGGCAGTTCTGAAGCATAGCTGAAGGCTTTATCTATACATTTTTAAAAAGAAAGTGTTATTTTTCTTAAGCTTTATTGAAGTTATAGCCTTGCCAAATTGTCCTTAAACTCCCCAACCTGAAATGGTGGGTAATGGGTGGAGAGCAACTGAGTTTTTAAGTGTTGCCAATGCTAACTGCTGCTCTGCTTTTATTTACCATTCTCTGGCTTGAAAGCTAGGCATGCAGTTGTCCTAATCAGACTGGTAATCTAATGATGTCTGCTTAATGAAGTCACACAGAAGAACAGTGGATGGGCTGAGAACTGTAAGAGCGAGGGCAAACTTGTGGTGCTTGTCAAGATGAACTGTGCTGCATCAAGGTGGCTGGGGGCACAGGGTGGCTTGGCCAGAGCCCAGGTGGGATCAGGTGCTGCTGCCTGGCTGCATTGCCTGCTGGAGGAAAATGTGAGTTTGAGAAAGGAGGAGGAGGCACGTAGTGTTATTCTGGATTTTTGGTGGAGCTGCTCAAATTCAGGTTGTTGCTTGCAGGGGGTTTCAGTATTTCCGACAACAAAGCTGCTGTTTCAGAAGTATGGGGAGTTTCTGGGCTGAAGCGCATGCAGGTGGAGGCACCCAGAGCTGCCATGTTCCTTTTTGTGTTCTGTAATGTGATGTGCTAGGATAAATTAATAAAATGGGCATGATAAGCTTTTGCAGAGCTTGGCATAGAGGTGAAAAATACCTCGGCACATTTTACCAGAAGAAACCTTCTAGATGATGAATCCTTTCCCTGCTGCCAGTGGTAGCTGCATAAAATAATCTTGTTCATAAAAATACTGTGATCAGCCTTAAAAGCTCAGTTAGGTTTCCCATCCCCACTCCTCCTACCAGTGAGCTGCTCCACAATTCTGCTACTCTGATGAGAAATCAATTTGTTCACTGGCTATTTGTAAGTAATGTAATAAAAGAGAAATGCTGAAATGGCCAATGGTAATGATGTTTTTCTAAGGCTGTGCGATTGTAAAAGGCATCCTGAGGTTCAATTCTCTTACTTTATTTCTAATGTCTCATTTTTCTATGACTACAAAGGAGTAAACTCTTTCCTTATCAAAACCTGCTCTTTCCTACTTTCTGTTGAAGCTCCTTGGAAAAAAATTAGCTCTTATCATGCAAAATAACATATATTCTAAAATCTGGAAGTTATTGCTAGAATGAAGGTCTTCCCTTCCTAATTAATTTTTTATGTTAATAGAGTTTTCTGAACTTTTACCCAGCCTCTGTGGACTTTGTTACAAATCTAGCTGCAAGCCCATTTTATTGCTCCCTTTCCTCCTATGAAATTCAAATAGCTCAGCCATATTTTACCATATTTTAGAATAGCACAGAACTCCTACTGTGCTTTTTCGTAGTTCTGTAATGGTCAACATGCAAGTGCCTGAAAATTAGTATTTTGCTTTTAGTAGCATAGCCAACCTGTCCATAGAATAACTGCATGTTATACACTACGTGTTGATCCCTTAATACCAGCAGGGCATAAATATTGATGTTTCTCCCCTTAGATCTGTTTCATGACAGTTTGCTTTTCACTTGCATTTTAAATAAAATTTTTAATGCTTTTGCCTTACATTTTCATTGTAGTAAACTACCAGCCTCTGCCAAAATTGCCCAAACATTTAGGCAGTGTTTGTGTCAGGGCAGTCTGACTGAGGTGCTGATGAAATTCACCAGTGAATCTAGTGTGCCCAGCTCTCAGGAAGGTTGAAAAAGCATAAATTTGGAGTATAGTCAATCATGCCTAGTCATATGGCAAAACAGCAAACCCAGGCTTGGACTTGAAGTAGAGATACAAAGTCCCTGAGAGTAATATTGCTTTTCTAATAGTCAAATAAGTCATCAGTCATTTTGACATTAATTTCTTTTTCTTGATTTACGTGCGCTTAATCTTGCTTGTTGCTGCTAGGTGCAGTCTGTGCGTATGTTCTGAGATGGGGAAACCAAACTATCCGTTTTGTTTTATTCTTCAGAATTCTTCTATGTTTACAAAGCTCCATAAACTGTAAATAGAAACTAGAGGTAAAGCTCAAAATTCCGGAATAAAGGAAACAGAGGGTTTTGATGTTCATCATATTTGGATGAGAAAACTCTCTGAAATACAGGCTATAAATACTGGAAGTTAATTTTGTTGTTCTCATGGTGGCAGTTGCAGAATCAAATATTCTTAAGTGCTTTCTTGCTGTTTTGTGTTGCTTGTCTGACGTGAAACTGGTTTACAAGGGTGAAAATATTTGGACAGTGAATTTCCAGTGGTGAAGTCAGAACTACATGCACTCAGTTCTAGTCTCTGTGGTTTCTGAAAGCCTGACTGAAGATGTAATTTTTTTGTGTTTCAAAGTATGGCCTGTCTGCCTTGCAGCATTTCTGTGCTTTCCTCTGGTCTTACACTAATATTTAGTTGTGATGTTCCACACTCTTTCCAAATAGGTCCTTGTATCTCCCACCACATTCACTGGGTTGTTTCTTCTAAGCAAAGCAGTACTGTGCTGCTATATCAGAGTGGCTTTGTCAAGTTAAACTAAATATGAATGTGCCACTGAGCAAGTGCTAGTAAAACAAATGGCTCTTCCCTTATATTTTTAGATGTGAGCTTGTGTGCTCATGGAGAATGGGGAATAAAATTTCCTACAATGGAAGACTTCCAGTAGCTGCTTTGCCAAAGTGAGCAGCCGTTGAGTGAGGAGATTCCCTTGTCCCACATGTGTGCCCACAGTCAGCCTGCAACATGGCAGAGAGAGTGGAAAGAGAGCAAAGAGATTAAAAACAGCCAGGAAAAAGCGTGAGAACAGGGAAAGTAATTTGCTTTGACCTAAGCTATAAATCTGCAAGGCAGTAATGACCATCTCTTGACACTCACCTCGGCATTGATCAAGTGCTCTGTCCCAAGCTTTTTCCCCTCTGAACCCTGAAGTGTTCCTTGGGTGTCTGTGCCAGGACTCAGCCACGTTGTCAAATACCAGCTGTGAATAGGTAACCAGAAGAAATCTTCTATCTTAATGTGATTGCTTGTCATGCTAAATAGGAGCGCCATCCTTATTTCTGTAACAAATTATGCAGTCCTTAGATCACAAACAACGTGAGGCTCAGCTAACCTCAGCGATTTGATCTGAGCAGATAAGCAAGGAGGGACACAGGGATTCAATGAATGAAACTCTGACCTCAGCTCACGTGTTCAGGGCTGAATTTGGCAGCAAATATTGATCACCATAAGGAGAACTTAAAGCAAAGGAAAAGCCCTGGAGAATTGGCACCTGGCCTACGGGAGTGCTGGGAACTTTTCTTCTCTCTGCATAATGCAATAAAACGTTTTGCTTTTGTGAAAAAACAGAGTGGGTTTCTTTTTAAGGCCACAATGATATTCTAAGCTAAGAGACTATTTGGGAGGGGAAGAAATTATTCAACAAGCTGAAACATCAGACTGTTAGTTCCAACTCCCGCAGTCTTGAACAAGGAAGATTTCAAGATTTGTTAACAGCTGAAGCATTTGGGAGCACAACTAACTGAAGCTTTTGAATGTTTGTAAAAGTAAATAAAAATTAGCTTTATTATTTCAATTTTGACATATACCACCTGGAGCCCAGATGCAAACCTTTCCAGAAATGGCTGGCCATGGCAGAGGGAGCTGCCTGGTGCATTTTGGCTGCACTGACGGCTCAGTGCCCACCTCTGTCTACTCTCTATATAGGAGATGGGTTTTCCTGAGCTTCCCCCAGGTCTAGAAGGTATTTTCTCCTCTATATATATAAGGCCCTAGAAATAAATCAGAGTTCAGACATTTAGGTCAGCCTGGTTGGGAAGTCCACAGCCTGTGTGTACAGAGTGAGTCCTGGACTTCTTGCTCTTCTTTTATACTTATTTTTTATTTCCACTTGAATGAGATTCTGGCTGGACATCCAGCTTAAACATATAGCATGGAATTGTAGAGCTAGAGGAATTGTTTCTCAAGTCAAGCAGCACACCAAATGTTGAGCAATGCTTTTGGTATTCCAGTCTGTCTTTGAAAGATATTCAGATAAACAGGCTTGCTTTTTTTTAATATCTATTGAATGATTCTCTCCCAGCTCTGCCCTGTTCCTCTTCCTATCGCAGCGCTTTCAGAGCATGCTGTAGCCCTGTGCAGATAATGTTTTATCACAAAATGCTGACAGATCCTTCATGCTGGCTGTGCTCATCTCTGCTGCTGCACTCCGAAGTGCTGCCATTATGAAAGCTGCAGCAGGAATGCATAATTAGCCTCTAAACCAACCCTACCCTGCAGTGATATTTCCTTCCTGGAAAACATGAAGTAGAAAGAACTTGTCCCTCTGTAGATGGTGTTTCAGAAACACCCGAAAGCAGCGCTTTATTGGCATTCTGGTGAAAAACAAGATGAGTCTGAATCAAAGAACTCAAACCTAATGCAAGTTTTTCTTTCAGGCATGTTAGACTGAGGCACTGGGAAGCAAAATTAAAGCTTGTCTGCTGGTCCCCAGTGTGCATGGGGATACGCAGGCAGGGTCCCTCCTCAGATGTGGAAACACAAACTTGTTTGCTGAAGAGCGAGCAAGGGAAAATCCTTGTTGTGGGGATCAGAGGTCTGACCACTTGGGCTGCAGAGCTCAGAACCTCTTCTATAATTGGCTGCAAGCTCAGATTTGTCTGTCCCAGCTCGTTTTCAGTGCAAGTGTGGTGCATTTTCCTGTTAGAGCCTGGACTGTTGGAGGGAGACTCAGGGAGTACAGGGTGGCTGTACTTTCTAGCAGTAATAAAGAGAAATTGGTCACATACACACGTTATTTAGTCATGATATTTAATGCTAGTTTGCTGTGTTGCCTTGGCACGACGAGAAAGTGTTGTGAAAAGCTGTGCAGTTTGATTCATAACCAGCATGGCCGTGATGTAGGAGTGTGTGCAGGGGGATGGCATTGCTGTATGTCTTTATTTTGTACTGAAATTAAAATAATGCTGCTGTGAAATGCTGAGCAACTTCCCTAAAACTGCTGAAGTGGGTTTCAAAGAGCTGTAATGGGCATATCCTGATAGCCTTCGTTATCATCAACACAGGACAAACCTGTCCTGAAATAAGGCTTTGAAATAAAAGACTTGTCCTTTAGAAGCATGTTAATAGCCAGATATTGCTCTGCAGGCTTGATTACAAGACTTTTAAAGATGCTTACACAGTTCAAGCAATAACTTGTCAAAGTGAATTTCTCTCTGTGGGTATTACAGGTAAAAGCTTATTGTTTCTGTATGGAAATGTTATTTTCTTCATCTCCACTATTGTTTCTGTTTTGGGGGGACGAAACTTGGGAAGTGGAGCTGCGTCCTGTGGACTAGGCAGAGTGATAATGAAGAATTCAGAATGATGGATGAATAAAATGATGGATGGAGAGAGCTGAAATCATTCTGATGTTTTCCCTGCCTTTGCCACATATTAAGAACAGATGTTTCTGATCCTAAGTGGGATAGAAAATGCTGGCTAACGCTGCAGTTTCATTGATTAGAACTCAAAGCTACACTGGGCTTTGCTTCTCAATTTTCCTCTCTGTGGTGTTCAGTCTTTTCCCATTCCTTTGCATTTGACACAAAGGGGGGGACATTTGGTCACAGGACACCAGCCTGTGTCCCTGAGTTCTGACACTTTTTTGGCTCTGTGGCAACAAGCAAAAATAGATGCACACCCACCACAAAACCCGCAGAGATGTTTCTCAAGTTTTTTAAGGGGGGAGGGGAGTTGCATCCAGTGAAGGCATCCAATGGCTCAGGCCTTGCTAGCAATGTACTTGTGGTAGCTGAGGTGCAGTTTTAGGGGGACTTCATTGCCACAGAATCTCTAAACTCCCATAAATGAAGAGAGCTTTAATTACAGTTAAGAACTTCCCACACATCAGAACTAACAGTGTGGCACGGCAGGCTTCGCTCCAGCTCTGTTTTGCTGTCAGTGGTACCTCGCCATTGTGATGTTGAAAGCTTCCTTGCTGACTAAAAAGGATTAGGGGAATTTATTTAATCTTACATACAGGTCCCATTCTCCACCTGTAAGAACTGATATCAAAAAGGAGCAGTGGGAAGATAGATTTCCTCATTTGATATCTCCGAGTCACCAGCATATGAGTTTCCTTGTTTATTTCAGTTATCACTCGGTTGACTGATCGCTGTTTGCTACTTGGTTTTCATCAATAGGAACGACAGATTTTTCTTCAGATAATCTCTAAACCATTTTATTTTTCTGCTATGTGCAATCTCATGGCTTTTTTCACACATAACTCTTTTCACCGTATAAATTTCAAGCATGTAATTTATAAAACAATTTTTAGCTGTCTGAGGTACAACCCCCCCCCTTTCAAACATTTCTGACTTGATGCTCATTCAGATGGAGAATAGCAGATGGAGAAAAGCAGAATATGACCAGAAAATAAAAGAAAAATCTGAATATTTGCAGCCTGTTCTTCAAAAAGAAGCATCAACACCACTTTCAGGCATTGCTCCACAATAAATCATTTTGAAAGGAGCATTATTGAGGAAACTGTGATCAGTCACAACAGGAAGAAGCAGAGATTCTCCATGTAAATATTTGTCTTGTGTTATTTATTTCCCTACACCCTTATTTCTGTGATTCATGGATGCTCTTAATAGGATTTCTGAACATTTAGTGGAAGATATTTTTATAGTTCTGCACTGAGTAGCGCCTAATCTGTGCACATCCCCAGTGAGATTATAGAATAAAACTGTATTCACGGTGCCACAGCAAAACAAATTTTTTCCTAATAAACCTACCAGTACCTCGCCAAGGGAAATCATTTTATTATGGCTTTTACTTCAGAAGAATAAAGTACATCTTTTTAATTAAGCTTATACTCAGTTTAACAGCAGAAAGTAATCTCGACAGCAGCATTATTGCCACTGAACCAATGAAATAAATATTTTGCGTGCCGCAGGCAGCAAGGCTGGGTAGGCTTTGCCTTTCCAGGAGTGCTGGCTCTCTCCCCAGGTGCAGCTGCAATGCTGAAGATCAAAGGACCTGAAGCACTCCAGCAAAGCAGCATTCCCAGAAAGCATTCCTGGAGCTCCTTGGTATGGCTCTGGAGAGAAGCTTAGTAAGTTGTGAACTCAAGGTGAGAATCATTTGGGGGTTCAACTTATAGTTGGAACCTAAAAGGCTTCTCAGACTTCTGAGCACAACTTCAGGTTATCTTTGAAACCTGGAACTTGTGTGTAACGTCCCTGTCTTTGAGTTATGGTATGAAGCTTCCTGGGAACAGTCAGGTGATGCCCCTGTTGCATTAGGATCATCAAAGATCAGCATTAATAGCATTATTCTGAAGTCATAAAAAACACAACTAAAAGCAAAGAAATGATGGATTTTATGGCATTCATGAAGTTCTGAAGAAATAAAGCAAGCTGGCTAGCATTACTTCTGCAGTAGCAGTTGAACAAATATCATCTGAAGTGCATGCAGAACAGAAAGCATGTCTACCTCAGATGCATTGTGAAATTAATGGTCAAGCATACTTAGTTATTTTTAACTCATTTAAAATGGCAAAGTCTGATACTTCTTCCTGGTTGGAATAGCTGCCTATGTTCACATATGCTCAGATATCCTGAGCAACCAATAAATAAGAATAAAGCCTGCTAAAAAATCAAATTCAGCTCAGCAAACGCATCACTAAATGATGACCTGTCATAATGCTGCTGTTGTTGTCTCAGCCCAAGATAAGATGCTCACTTCTTCCTTTGATCATCAGATGTTTTCTGCAAAACCTGCACAGGGAAATATTGAGGGAAAACAAGCTACATTTGTATTCTCTAATGAAACATGAAAGGAAGAAACAAGCTCCTAACCACATCTGCTTTGAAAAACAGCGTATGCTCTGTGTTGGATGATTTAATGTTTCTTAGCAGAATGTTGCAGAGGGAATGTTGGTTATGCTTATGGTTGCTTATGTCTGAGGTGGGAAAGCACACAGTAACCCCACTGAAACATCATCTGGTTCCAACTGAAGACACACGATGCCACTTGTTGCTGCTTATTGCCTTTCTCCAGCTCCATCCAGATCTTGCTCCTATTTCTTCCTGGTAACTGTAGGGAATTACTTGGCAGGACAGTTGTTTCATTCTAATGTGCTGCTGCTGATCAAAACCACTTGCATTTTACTAATCAAACCCACACAAACCATCAAATAGATTGCATCTGATCCATCTGAAATGTTTGGAGGATCTGTGGTGGCAGTTATTCAACCTGCTGAGGATTAATTCAACAGCTAATGAAAACAAACAAAAAGAGAAATATTAGCTTGGGGCTCCCATACGCCCACCTGCATTAATAAAGAATACAAGTTCTTCATGTCAGTGGGAAGGTGTTTGTTAATATTAGATGTGTGTATGGATGGTGAGGTGCTGTGATGCTGAACTTCCTCTGAAGGGCTGCATTCCTCTTCTAAAGCACTGGCACCCAGCTGAGTGTGGTGTGAAGTGAGAGGATGCATGGTGCTCTCCGCCAGGCAGAAGAATTTGCATTCCTTAACAGACCTCCTATGGATGATGCCCTAACTTGATTCTGAGGGGTTGAATTTTCTTATTTTCATTTTTTTCAATGAACAGTGGGAGCTGAGTGAAGCAATGTCCTGCTGTACTTTTGCAGAATGAAATGTGAAAGGATGGCCAGAAGCGAGAGGAGCAGAGAGAGAAGAGGGGGTGGGGCCAGGAACATCAGAGCAGAGAGAGGGAGAGGTTCCTGGAGGCAACAGCAGGGGAGGAAGGATGTGGATTGTCAGTGTGACTTGACCAAAGGATTTGGAGAGAATGCAGGAAAATAGAAAAAACAAAAACAAAAACAACACCTCTAATAGTAAGATGCTAAGGATTATGCTGGGTTGGAAAAGAAGTGAGAGATTTCACAGAGCCTGGTGAATGTTTGAGATGCAGCTGGGATAGTGAGCTCAGGGACAGGAAGGCCACGAGGTGACATAGGGCAGGCAGGGAGATGCCTCTTCTGGTGCTTGGTGCAATGAGCTGGAGCCAGCATAGGGCAGAAATTATCTAGACACCAAGGGCTGTGTGGGGACAGCTTGTGAAGGGAAGTGAGTCCTGCTCAGAAAGAGCAGCAGGTGAGGGGTAGCTGCTGCATGGCCTGGGGCAAGGCAGGGCTTGAAAAATGAAAGCATTAAAAATCAGAGACCAAAGCAGGAGGTACAATAAACTTCCATAGGATGCTTCTTTCTGAGATATTTGCAGGTCACTTCATCACCTTTGCACTGATGTAGATATTTGGGGTGTTCACTTGTTTTCCTGTTTGTTCAGCCCCGTATGCAGGAGCAGTCACAGAAGAAAGTGCTTGCTGCAAGTAGAGTTAATCTGTAGTAAAAAGAAAGAGGCTTCTAAAGCCATTGATAAGGGAAAGTGAATGGTTTTGGTTTTCCCTCATGCTGAAAAACATTTAAAAAAAAAAAAAAAAAGCACTTGAGCAATTCTTTCACTTTCTGAGGTCATCTGGGGAGAAATAACAGACATGAATGTGCAATGGTGAAGTTTTTATTTGCCCAGCTTGCATAGATAGAACTCACTGTGGTTTATAAGTCCTTTGATAGCCACTCAGATATTGTTAAGCCGTGTAATTTCAGGGTAAATGGTCAGTAATGAAGGAACAGTGTTTAGAGTTCTGTACAATGCAGACCTAACTTCAGTGCTCAGTAGGAGCAGGATCCTGTCTGCCTGAACAGTGAGGACAGGATGGCTCTCACAGAAATGCAACTTTAGCCTCAGACGCTGCACCTGTCCTGTCAGAAAATGTCTTTATTTTGAAAAGAAGCACCTAGAAATCTGGAAGAGGGAATTACAGGTTTATACGTGTTTCTTTTTTCAGCTAAATGCTTCCTTTGATTCCTTGGATAAATTTTCCAAACTCCCTCTGAACTGCCTAATATTTTAACAAAGGCCTGGATGTACTCTCTACCCTTTGTAAGAGTGCTCCTTATCTCCCTCGGTTCATTTTTGTAATTCATCCCCAATTAGTAAGCTGTGCTCAAATGGCATTGATCTTCCCTCAGCCTTCATGCTGCCACTAGACAAGGAATGCTGAAAAGAGCCTTTGTGAACATTTTCTCTGCAAATATTGCTTCCCATATCTGCAAGTTACCAAAGAAGTTGCAGTCTGCTCTGGGGAGATGAGTGTGGGACTTGTCTGATGAAATACAGACTGCACATTAATGGATTCCCCAGGACAGAACGCTTTGCAGTCAGGGCCCTTTTATCCTGCTGTGGTGATAGAGGAAATGAGATCGTGGGATTTTCAGTTCTAAGTAAAATATGAAACAGTAACATTTTTATTTCCAACCCACACAGGAGATTCTGAAAGCATCTCCCGTGCATTTTGAAGAGGGTACAAAATCAAAGTGTTCCACAAATAAATTCTTCTCTCAAGATACAATAATTGGCACATCACAATCTGAAATCTTTAATTATCCCTGCCTTGAACATATGCATATGAAAATTCTGGAGAGAGTTGCTCAGGAAGAAAAGGAAAAGTTTCCAGCCTCTGTGGTTCAGTGTGAAAACCAACTTGTCAGGTGTTCTCCTGAGCTAGATCTAGAGAGGTGTAGTTACTGTGGGTTGTGTGTCTCAGTTCTAATTAACCATGGCTTCTGACAGTGCACAGTAGTGTAAAATCCTGAACAACACTGTTCAATGTATTTGCTATTCTGGTGCAGCACCATTTTCTATTCACCTTCTTTTTTTCATGCCTCTGATTCTTTTAAAGAGTTTCTTTGCTTGCCAGACCTCCCCTTTCTTTGAGCCTCCCCCGCTGCCGCTTAATGCCTTTTGCTCAGGTTTGCTTTAGTTTGCCCAAGAAACCAAATAAATATTTTATTTATTCTGAATTTTTCCTCCGGGGCTTCTTTTGCTTTTGAACAAAGCGCAACAAATTATTTCAAAGGGACCCTGAGAAGATCAGCAGCCAAGAGTGCTGCATATTTTATGTGAATTTTAGACAATATCCCTGGTCTGCACAGGGAGAATGGCTCAATCATTTGTATAACTTGGCTGGAGCGTGTCACGTCTGTATCTAATGGGTAGATAACTTACACACAGTGAAGAGTAAAAACTGCTTCTTTGCCTGATGGTGTGCTCACGTTTACGTTATTGGCAATTCCTACTTTACGCTAATGGGCAAATGTCAAGAGCAGAGCAAATTCAGATTTATCTTTGCTTGCTTGAAACTCATTGTAAAACCTCAATGAGCATTTATGGTAAGTCATTCCAGGCTTTTCTTCCCAGCATCGCTGAGAACATGAGCTATGAGTAAATGTCCTGTTACTAGATAGTGTACTGAGCCGAAATATTGTCTGATCAAATCCTCACCGCCTTTTCTATAATATCAACCAAAGATTTATTTAAATTAGCAGTCTCAGATCAGAGAGGAAAAGAAAATGGAATCAAAGTAACCAGATGTGGGAATGAGAATGTGGCAATCCTATGAATGCCCTGCGATGCTTTGGAAAAAAACACATTTTCTTTCACTTGGGAGTGCTCCTTTAGTAGTAAGTTTGGCAAGTAAGAGGAAGCATCTGATGTTTATTACTTTTATATAAGCACACTAAATTAGGTTTAAACTTACATACCTTATGTTTATTATTTTCAATATAATGCACAATGTGCTGCGTAGTAAATTTAAAGTTTCAGAGCTTTCCATTCCACTTGCATAACCCACGCAGTTGTGGGAATGCATGGTGCTAGAAGCTTCGATTTCCCTTTTCCTCATGTCAGCAGTAAACTTTCTACAGTTGGTTTGTCTTCTCGGGTGTTATTTATGTGTTGTTCTTCTGCCAGTTATATCATTCACACATACAATACTGGATAGCCTTTTCAGTCTCCTCCAGTCAGGAGAAGGTAAATATTTCACTGTTATCTATAATACAGTCACCAGATCTCAAGAGAGGAAAATGAGGAAGGAGGAAGTCAGCTCAGGACCCCAAGGAGGTTTTCCTCTGCCACGTAGATATTCTCTGTGCCCTGTACTCACACCTGTACGGTGAGGCCCCAGCTCAAGAATTGTGTTCGGTTTTGGGTACCTCAATACAGAAAGGACACTGAGGTGCTGGAGCAGGTCCAAAGGAGGGCAACAAGGCTTATGAAGGGCTTGGAGAGTATGCCCTACAAGGAGCATCTGAAGGAACTGGTGCTGTTTAGCCTGGGGTAGAGGAGGCTGAGGGGAGACCCTACTGCTCTCTTCAAATACCTGAAAGGTGATTGCAGCAGAGCAGGGCTGGTCTCTTCTCACTGGTGACAGGTGGAAATGGATGAGGATGAGGGGAAATGGCCTCAAGTTGTGCCAGGGGAGGTTTAGGTTGGATATCAGGAAAAACTTCTTTACAGAAAGGGTTGTTAAGCACTGGAATAGGCTCTCCAGGGAGGTGGTTGAGTCACCATCCCTGCATGTGTTTAAAAACCATTTGGATGTGGTGCTCAGGGACGTGATTTAGCAGAAGGCTGTTAGAGTTAGGGTAGGATGGTTAGGTTGCAGTTGGACGCGGGGTGTCTACCTTTTTCTGGTAAACAGATTTAGAGCCAAGTTTTGTGTGTCAGTTTCTCTGAAATAAGAAAAATGCAATTGAGTAATCCATCTGGATTCAGATTTTCTCACCAGTTTGGGTCTTAAACCTATTAAGTGAAACTGGAACAGGTTGGTGGTTTTGCAGAAAACCAAAATGGAACGCGTTGATCCAGTCTGACTTAAGCATGAAATTGTGTCTCTTGAGTTGTAAATAAAATCTCAGGCCCATAGAAAAAGAAGGAAAACCTCATATAGGTTAGTGCAAAGGAAAAGCAAATTTTTCCTGTTTCGAAACTTGGATTAGTGAAATTAAAGTTATTTACCCATGTCAAAAGGAGACAATCTTCCAATTATTTAATTTCAAAAGCAGTGAACAAGAAGAGTGCTAAAATTGCAAAGGTTTGACAAATTAAGATTGCATTACCCAGTTAGAGATATTTAGCATGCTGTGCAGGTTGGTGCCGTCCTTTTTCTGCACAAGATTCAATTCACATTCAGTCTCCATCTGGAGAAATTCTGGTTTTCCATTTCCTCCCCGTGTTAATGTGAGTGGCTGGTGCTCCTACAGATCACTCAAGGACTCACTGTCCTTGGCAGTATTAAATGTCTCCTTTCTTGATATAAATGAACTTTTTTTTTTTTTTTGAGGTGTATTAAATGAAAGCAGTCTTTGCTCCAACATTAGGTTTCCCTCCCAAGTTTTATCTACCTTTTCTTAAGACTTCTGTGGTTGTCAGTCACCATTTTAAGAAAATCCAGGGGAAGATGACCTAGAGAATTTGTGTATTGTTTCACCATCCTCAAAGTTGTGCTTCTCTATAGAGGCTGTGAGGAACATAACATGGGGTAATTGGGGGATTACTGAGTTGATGGGATTACCATTTTTCACTTGCTGAACTTCTTTACTTCTTCAAGAGCAAATTGATATGATATCTAGGAACTAGACACATTCAAATATTAATATCTTTAAAAAAAAAAAGTGAAGAAGAAACCCATGGCTCTCCCATAGACATTTTCTTTTTTTTTTTTGACCCACTTTTCCCAGTCCTCCTATGAAAGACGTGGTTAGATCCCATGAGAAACTTCTCAAGCAGGGAATGCCCTCCTTAATTTTGTTATACGTTAGATTTTAACCTTTTGAAAAAGGCTTCCTGCTAGTCTCAAGATTCCTTTTGAGGAGCCCAGGACTCGCACTGTTTTATAGCAGTATCTATTTGTTATCTAGAATCTTTTCTTTTGTTACTGCTGCCTCCTTTGTCTTCTTTTGTACTCTGATAGTAACTTCTATGCAGAACCAGGTTTGTAATGCTTCTGTTAACTTCAGCTCAAGTCTTTACTCTCTGGCTTGATGTGCTTGCTTTTATTTTAATGAAAAATACTTCCTTTTGGTCTAACATCTGTCTGTATTGATTTTAGCAATCGTTTATTTCCTGAGGTTTTATCCATTCTTGTGTGAGAGTGCATCTCACACTGTGCAGGATTTGCCAGAAGAGCTGCTAACCACCAGCCAAGGGAATTCCATAAAACAGCCCTAAAGCAGCAGGCTGTGGTTGTATGCAAAGCTCTGCTGTTCACTTCACCTTCTGGAAGAGGCCTGGCCCCTTTTGTTGTCTTTCCTTGACAGTGAGAGGGCTCCGGGCACACACAAGTTGGGCTGAAATTAGTGTCTGTCATGGCATTGCTGAGCAATTTTAACATTCATTGCAAGAGGGGGAAAAGAGAAGTGACCGTTCTCTGCTGTTGAATCCTGTCCTGTGCAAAAGCGATCTTCACAGTATCAATTTCCTGCATATAAAATTAATTTTCTGTGTAGAAAACAGAAGCTGAAAGAGCTGGAAAAACCTGGCAGTCTGAAATTCTCAAATGGATGCTGAGCACTAACCTCGAATCTAATAGTCTACTAACAGCACATGCAAAGATCTGCTTCTGGGCACTGCAGTCTGCAAAACTCACCGAGTTGCTGCAGCTACAAAAATAATATGTGGAGTACTTTCGGTTTTGTTGTTGTTGACTTAGGTTTATTTCTTCCTGGATGTCGTGTGGGCTCAGCATTTTGCAGTATTACACAAATAAAATCTGTGTAAATCCCAATACAGTCTCCCTTTTTTTGTGGTCATTTGGTACTTAATATTTGTGCTTTGCTTTCCAGCTTTAAAACAGGGACCACTGCTGTTGTCTCCCTCACAGGGATAATGTGGGAAAGCTGTGTTAAAAGCAATGCCTATTCATAGCCTATAGCAATATAGTGCACAAAAGAACTCCATTAGTTGAATGCACACAGAGATGCTTGCTGTTACCAGATATCTCGGCTTTACTAAGCCTGAAAATAGCAAAGGCCAAAACAGAAAATCTATCCCAAAGAGCAGAGGGGTTTTCTGGCAGAGCCAGAGCACAAGCAAGCCAACATCCCTACAAAATAAGTGAAGATTTATAGTGTCTTCCCCAGCAGCTCTCTCCATGCAGCAGAGTGAAGGGCTCCTCCGCATCACCAAAGGCATAATTAATGCCTCGTTAAGAGAGAAATGCGGTGTGCCCAGCACTGGAGGGGGAGAGCTGCCTCGGACCGTGGGCTTCTCGTGCCTCCCATTGGTTCCATGTTTCAGCACGTTTTGCTCCTGCCCTTCCTCACTTGGGAGCTGCAGTGAGGTGGTCGCTCTTGTTGGGAGATGGCAGTCTGGGAGGAACTTTGCAATCTGCATCAGTCTCCAACTTTGACAAGCAGTTGGTTTGTGCTGGTGCAGCATTGCCGCCTCTGCAAGCCAGGGCAAGTCCCTCGATTGTTTCCTGCTGTTTCATGAAGAAAGATTTTTGCTGTTGTTATTGGGTGATACAATTGTTTTGTTATAAATAGCAGTAGATGGTGGATTTATATGACTTAATTCCACCTGTAAGATATCTGGCAGTGATGTGAAACCTGCAGAAACAATCAAGATCTGGGCTTCCTGATGGCTGCAGGTTAGCATAGGCTCCGTGTATTCTTCAAACTCACACTACCAATTTTCTCCAGCACGCTGAAGACAAATTGTGACATGGTAACCTAGAAGCAGAAGGCTTTTCTACACAATTTCATGAGTAATTCTTTGTAATAGTTCAGAACAAACCAGCTGAAGCTGGCAGCCACAAATCACTGCATCAGTGTTTGCCAGAAGGGAGAAGTAACCTTATTTTACAGACTGCTTGTAAATCTCTTGGAGGTTTCCTCTGCACCCACCTGCTAGATGGAAGACATAATTGGTGCTTGTGATGGGCAGGCCCCTGAAAGGCCAGGGGTTTGCAAAACTGCTGTAAAATCAATAGGTAGTACAGAATTATGCGAGCACTGAATCTCTCTTTGCTTATATGATGGAGACCAAATGCTTTCCAAACTAAAATGAAGAAAGTCATAATGTAAAAGAAATTTTGCTGGACTAAGTTGTGAACCCAAATCATATAAATAAAGGAGCTCGAAGTAGGGCTAGAAATAGTGAAGAACAAAGCCAAAGAATTAGCTATAATGCAAATAACCCTTGACTTTAGAGGATTAGCCCAACTGATTACAGAAACTCATTTAAACCACAGAAGGAGCAAGAGTCCTTCTGGCCTCAAGTTACCCAGAGGCAGAGGGAGTCGGTGCTTCTTCGAAAGGCAAACCCAAGGGCTCTGATGGAGGGGAGGATGGCCAGGCTGCAGCCAATGGGGATTGGAAGGCGTTTTGCTGCCCAGCTCACCTCTGTGGTCTTTCCCTTTCTGCATCGTGTCTTACAGCAGCAGCAGCTGGGTTACTCATCTGTGAGGACTCAAACCTGGGAAGATTTGGGTAGATGGCACAAAAATGCTGCATTTCTTTGGCCTCCTAAAATAGACATAGGCTGACAGCTTGACAGCCTTCAGCTCAGGGAAGAGAACACACATTATTAAACATTCGCTGTTGGTGAAAGTGAAATTTTGGTGTGTGAGGACCCTTGGTTTGTGTCTGCGCACTGTCATCACCAAACATGCCAGTGTTTTCCCCAAGTACCTGAACTGTGGGAGAATTGTTTGCTTGGCTTTGTTTGACCTCCCAGCACCCTGTAGCTGTGTGTCCTTACCATAGGTGGTGCCTGAAGGCACTTTCTTGTTCACTGTTTCTGGTACATATTCATGATGCTCTTCTGCTGAGCAGCCTCCTTCACGTGATGAAGATGGCATGGCTGGGTGCCTGGCTCCCATGCTCCACAAGGCCAAAACCTCCACCTTCTCACTGTCCTGCTGCTATGAAGTATCATGGATTTAATCAAATAAGCCGGATTTCACCTTTCCCCACAATGGGGATCTGCCATTTGTTTGCACTGACTACAAGGGGGAGAAAAAGCTGTTGATTTTTGTTTCCATGAAGAGTCTGGAAGGAAGCTCAAACTATACAGTCACAGTCTTCTGAGGAGGCTTAGGCATTATGCACAGCTTGAAACATCTGTAGCCAATGTAGCATTTAAATCTCCAAGACGATTAAGTGTAATTATTGAATGAAAGGTAATACTTTTCTTCAACTTATTACTGTTAAATTTAACTTGGGTTTTAGATTACAAAGTGACACCTACTAACTGTCAGTCAATTGGATGTTTAAAGACCACTGGTATGAGATTTCTTCTTTTTAAAGTATATATATGTATACATATATCCCATGTACTCACTGGAGAGGTTTCTACATTTTGTGCAAAGTGGGCAAATACCCAGAGCACACAGGAATAAATGAAAAATGAAGCAACGGATTTGCTTTCCAGAACATTTCTGGTTCTATTAATAAGTATTGGTAAAATCTTTCTATTTATTCTGCTTTATCAACTATGAAAATTAAACTTTTAGAATAGTATTTCCAAAAAGCGCTTAATGAAATAATTCATACACTTCCTATCCACTTATGGGCATGGGTTATTCCATCCATAACAGAAATTCTCAGCTTCATGCCACCATTTCTACCCTATGATACCCACTAAAACTTGGAGAGCTTTAGGCTGATCTTTTGGGCTCAGAGGCACAAAGGATCATCGCATCATTCAGGTTGGAAAAGACTTTTACAGCCACATCACTTGGCTGAAGGCACAGTTTGACTCCTGCCAAGGTGCTCCTTTTTGTTCAAACAATACAATTTTCCATGGAAATCTGTTCTTCCTCTAGCATCTGTAATACATGCATTGCTTAAAGCACAGTTGCTGGATAATAAAACACAGAAGTTTCATTAGATTAAAAAGCAATTTGAGGTGATGAATTCTGTACTGCAAGCTACATGATTGGGTCTTCTGTTGGAAGTACAAACTGTTATTACTTCTAAAAATTAAGTATTTTTTCTCATTTCTTCCTGTGGGGAAACTCATTTGAAGTCTTTGTGTTTGTGACTGCTAAAGTAGCATAAATTAAGAGTTTCAGGAGAGTTCTTTTTATAAGCAGCTGCTGATAACTTTTATTTTTATGTTTATGGTAGAGAAGGGAAGAACACGGTGATATTGAAAGACATGTCGACTCTGGTAATAAGCATCTTTTCTGAGAGCAATTGACAATATTAAGGTTTTATTTATATGATGAAAAACATCAGGTAGTGGGGGGCTGTGTGGGCTTTGAAAGGTGCTTTTTTCTCAACTTAAAAGCACTGTCAATCTCGTTCTGTGATAGGAAACCATGGTGAATAGAAACAGGACATGTTTTTTTCTGTTATTACAGCAGGTAATTATTAATATTATCCGCAACTAGAGACAGAGAGAGCAGCTGCTCCCTACCCCAGAATGGCTTTCTCAAGGCTTTTATCGTGGTGCTGTATCTGTGAGATGCAGTCGTGTTCATCCAGAGCAGCTCCCATCCATCGCAGCAGCTCCGCTTTGTTGCTCAGTGCTGGGGTTGCTCACTTTGCACCGCACTGCACAGGGATGTGCTGCCCTGCAGGAAACGTGCTGCCCTGAGGCGTCTCAGGCAAAAGGATCAGAA
Organism: Tetrao urogallus; assembly: GCF_951394365.1. NCBI lineage: Eukaryota > Metazoa > Chordata > Aves > Galliformes > Phasianidae > Tetrao > Tetrao urogallus. The sequence continues at coordinate 12,787,127 of NC_136829.1, read as the reverse complement.
ATGGAGGTCTGTGCTTAGCCAAACGATTCCACTTATTAACACAATAGAGCAGAACTTGTGTTCAGAGTGCTGAAACGAGCAAAGCAATGCAGAGCACACAAAGAACCTTTACTGTTAATACATCACATGTGAAATTGATTACTTGTGCATGCAGTGCCTCCAAACTGTAGGATCTTCTGGGAACTCCTCAGAGGAGGTAATGTTGCTGATCCCCCACCCGAAACCTTCTCGTGTCCCTCTAGGAAGCAGTGGGGGAAAGTTTAAGATTTCTTTTGTAGGTTTGAGGGCTCTCCTGGAAGGATATTGGGCCAAAAGCCCAGCTGAGGTTCCTTTGCACTAATGCATGCAGTGTGGGAAAGAAGCAGGAGGAGTTTGTCCAGTGCAGCTGCACATCTGTTGGAGGTATTGACTTGATAAAATATTTTATTGTAGTATTCCTATAGCATGAAATGTCACTGACCCGGATACTGAGCACCTATGCCCTAGTTTTAACAGACAGATGGTATTGCTATTGATTTTGTAATAACAGCAAAATTACAAAATCTCTGAAGCATCCTAAACTTGATTAACGTGAGTATCTCTAGACCTGAATTAGTACAAAAGGTTAATCTTCAGAGCTCTGAATTACTGAAACTACCTTGAATCCTTGCGATAGATCATGGGAACTACCAGTGCTGCTTTAAAATTCCATTTAACGATTCATAGAGAAATTGTGTAGTTGTCTGTGAAGTGCAGTAATAATCCTTTAATTACATTTCTGGTATATTGCATTTGGAATTATTTCTCAGCCTCTTTCTGAATGTGTCCTATTGCAATAGTAATACAGACACTTTGCTTTGTTCTGTTACAAGCTGCTGTCAGAGATCTGTTGGTGTTCCTCCCAGAGGCAGCAAATTAAACTACCAAAGCACAAAAGGTGCACTTCAGTTATACCTTCAATAGCTGACTTAATTTTCCAGATATTAAACTGCAAAATTTTCTATGCTGAAAGTGCAAAGTAGTGGAAATGCAGACATTGAAAACAACACAATTTCTGCAGTAGGATGTTCTGACTGGTGTTCAGAATTTTTTTGCCCAAGAATTAGTGTGCCTGTATAAAGAAAAAAGAAGATGTAAGGGAAACCAGTGATGTTTCCAAACAGGGCTTTCTCAAGCTATCAGTGCAGGATATTTGAAAGGACTGGCTCAAGCTTAGTGTGAGTGATGTACTGCTATTCATGATTAGAATCCTTCACTCAAGGATGTGTCAGAGCAACGGCCATTTCATCTGATAGAGGGTGAAAATGGCATTAACTGAAGTAAAAATTGTTTTGAAAGTTCCAAGCTGCTGCACATTAGCATTTGGCTTTGAAGTTGGCCTTCCTTTGTACAGAGGTTGGACCAGATGCCCTCCAGAAATTCCCTCCAAACTAAACTACTCACATTCTGTATATTCCACTGAGGGAAAATCTTACAAGTGGCATTTCTAAGAGTTGTATTTCTTTCTCTAGATTGTTTGTGAGAGGCTGTCCTCAGATAAATTAATTTGGAGACTAACAAAGTAGTAGGAAATTGACTAATAGAAAAGAAAAACAGCTCTGTGGGTTTTCCTTCCTTCCATTGGGCATTGTAGTGTGTATTTTCTTCAGTCTGGCTACCTTGAAAACTGTCAGCTTTATGGAGAAGAATCTGGTTTTGTCTTTTGCAGTACTGCAACACGCAACGCTGCACTCTGGCCTGAGGTTCTCTGCTTCAGCTCAGGTCTCTCAGATACCTAAAACATGCTTTTCCTCAAATGCCTTTCTATCCCTGTTACACACCAGCCCAACTCCTAATCATTAGGAATGCTGTCTCTATCTAGCCATGCTGACTATGTATTTGATCCTAACAAGTCCTAACGCCTTAAAAAGAAATATTTGTAACATATGCCTATTTTTTCCCTCTTTCTTTTTCCTCTACAAAGGAATTCATAGAACTTCTAGTGCCAAATAACTTTTTTCAAAAATAATACCTAAATAAATGACTTTTGTCAGGTAAGAAGAAATGAAGATAGGAAGGAAAATGGTGATCTGAAGAAAAAAATCCAATGTATTCATAAAGTTCATTCTTTGAAAGTTGGTTGACCCGCATCGTGAACTCTTTTAAAACCAAAATGCCTGGGTAACACAGAGTGGAACACCAGCATGTGATGAATGCTCTTTGTAAACGCTGCTGAAATGCGAGGAGAGTGATTTTTCAGAGCTCATAAAGAAGGGATATAAAAAGCAAACAACAACCTGTTAGCAGAGATACGACAGATCTCAGGTATCCACTTCTGGAGATCAAACCAAACAAATGCACAGACCTGCTGCTCTCCCATCCTCTGTCTACAACATTGCTGCCCGGTTAGTTGTCCTCATCTGACCTTTCTTATTTAAGCTACTCAATGTGATTCTCAACTTCCTCGTTTCAAACCAGGTTGAAAATAGATTTACTGAGTTATTGAATTTGAAAACAATTTCAGCAGGCTGCAGTTCCCAGATTAAAAACCATTGAAAGGATGAGGAAATGGGTGATGTAAAAGAGGACAAGTAGTGAGTGCTGAGGACGTGGATAGAGTTGAGCCTTTCTGTTGATTCTCCCATTAGACTTAGACAGTTCTGGAGGTTTCTTGTGCCTTTCCTGGAGTGTCCTCTAGCATTGAGCATCCCAACAAATTCTGGAACTGTTTCTGAGAGTAGCATGACCTCCTCCAGCAAACACTGCTTGCTTTATCTTTGGAGCCATTTCTATGACCACCAAGGGGCCACAGAGCAGCACATGAATCAACTTCTGGGCCCAATTCCAGAGCTGTGTGTAGTGCCACCATTCTCATGGAAGACAGAAGAGGCTTTAGAATTACCTTTAGATTTCTCTTTAGAGCCATTCTCCAAACATTGTTAAAAGTCTTGCTATTTAGACTTCCTATTTCTGAAATACAGCTCTTCTGCAGAAACGTGGTATACAAATTACTTGTACTACTTCACACATTCAGACTTGTGTCATTTCTGTTATTTCATACAGCTTTAAACTCAGGCATAAAAGACCAAAGAATTGATGGTGGAAATAAAAGAACTGGCAGCAAGCTGCTAACATGGACAGTAACCTCTGTGCTCAAATTTAGGAACATGTAAGTGCATTCTATTTATTTCCATCCTAAGTGAAATGTATGGATAACTAGAATAAAACCTTTTTCAGAAAATTTGGGAGTTGTTGTGTAATTGAATGATCATTATGTGCACCTTTATAAAGATCAGATCTAATTGAAAGCCTGAAGCTTGGTAGTGTCTGTATGTTGGGTGGAGCATTCCATGGCTTGCATTCTGCTGCTGTAACTGAACCTTATGGTGTAAATTCCATCCATTTTACAAAACTCTTATTGTCAAAACAGTTCAGACTCCAGTTATCAGATAAATGAGACTATGGTAAACTGGCAGCAATTGCTAAACTAATTTGTGAAGCAGTCTTAGATTACAAATAGATGGTAGAAAATCACAATCTGATTACAGCTATTGCAGAAGTAAGAAACCAGATTAAATTCATTGGATAATTATTCAAAAGTGAATCACTTTTTCAGTACAACAACTTACACCCCAGGGGAAAACATGCTGTAGAACTTTGCAGAGGAGCCAGTGCCTTCTCTTGAATTGTAATAAAAGGTTTTAGATGACTGTAGGTGCCTTGGAAACCTCCTTGAAACGATTGCAATCTCAGTTCAGCACACCCAGGGCAGCAGAATGGAGAGTTATGGAACAATATAGAAAGATTCCTGTGGGAATCAGATCCCTCGATTCCTCTGCTGCTCTACCAGTTCTTGTGCTTGTGATGTTGGGCAAATCTGCAAATCCTATTGCTTTTTTATTATTGCTTTTAATGATCTGGAAGATTACAGAACGAAATGAATAGGAAATGTTACTAAACTTCTTATGAAGTTGAGCTGTGAAAATCGAGGAAATATATTATGGGAAAGATATGAGAAGTGTCACTGTTACGCACTTCCAAACTCCAATTCTGAAATCAAGTGAAGTATATATATGTATATATTAATTTGCTCCATTTATTCACTGCAGAGGCTGCCCTTAGCACTAGTTTCCTTCTGTCTTGTTTTGGTTTCGTCTAAAGAAAACAAACGTAGTCTGAGACCAAAACACAGCATGATTAATAAATGCGCGTATTTTTTAAATAGTCTCATCTGACAAAAAATCGATGATGAATGTAACGATTTCCCTAATAAGAAAATTAAATCAATATTTTCTGATCCAAAGTACAAATTCACTTTAATATCTACCCTAGGATTTTTAATATTCTGTGATAGAGACAGCCATAGGGTAGGGTTTTTTTGATAGCTGGTTGATTAGAATTGTTTGTTAAACAGAAATGTTGAACAGAATGAGAATTAACATTGTGCTTTCCCTTACTTTAGTATTGTAGAGCATTGGATCAAGGATGATACTCAGACAAGAGCATTAAGCTGTTATAGGAATGTTTTCCTTCTTTTGTGACTTCCATCTAGAGCCAATAGAATGATTGTCATCAAATAATGGGTTAAGTGGACTTTTGTGGTATTTTTTTTTTTTTTTTTTTTACATTTTTTTACAAAAAAGTTTACATTTTTTGTGTAAATATGTAGCTGAGCAATTATTTTAAATCTATTCATTTTTATTACAGAGATGAATTGGTAATTTAACATGCTTGCATCTGAATGAGGTATTTACTAAGGAAATGAGATCTACCTATCTATATATCTTTTTTTTTTCCTGAGAGTATAGGGATGGTTCATCCCAATATCATAGACATGCTACCATGTGAGAGAGGGCAGAACAGTAAATGTTGCAGTGCAATAGCTGCTTGCACAGCTTGTGCAAGGAACACTATAATTACATGTGACAATTTTGAGTTATGTGTGCAGAAGCATAAATCTTCCCTTCCTTTTGTTGAAGTATCAGCTGCCAAAGGTAAGCTCTGATTTAATGCTGTGAAAAGTCTTTTCCACCGCCTTTTCTATCGCATTCTGTCTGTGTGCATAGTGTGGAGGACTTGAGCTTCCTCAGTGTGCTAACCGTGTGCCATCCCTGCAGCTCTGGGATGCGTGCTGCTCCCAGCCCTGCTGCCCATGTCACCCTCTGTGTGAGCATTGGCTGCAGCTCTCAGTGTTGGACTCATGCTGTGCTTAAGCTTAGATTTCTGTTTCTTCCCTAGGCAGATGCATGACGTTTCTAAATGTTTTAGTAGTAGTTTATCTTAAAAGCAACAACAAAAAATACAACCAACAGAAGTCTGGTACGATTATGAAGGATATGAGGGTTCTCGCTTCTAGGATTTAAGGAACAATTCTCACACTTGTCAGACTTTCAGGAAGGCTGCTCTCAGTTGAAGGATTGTGTGAAAACAAATTGCTCATGACTGCTGTTCTGGACCCAAGGTTAACTACTGTAATGTAGAGCAGACTGAGGAGGATGCTGTGTCCAGGTCTCCTCAATTAACCTCTTTGTCTAGAAAGGAAGCATTCTGAAAGAAGCAGACAGCCATTTAAGCAGCAGGTGCTTTGTGGCAGCAGAGTATCAGGGAGAGTGTGAAATAACCCCCAAAGGAAAACCATAAATACACAGAGAAGGTGTTGAAATAGAGGGTTAACCAGAATTCTGTAATGTAAGACAGATGGGTAATGGAAAATAGCACAGACCAGATATTCGTGGGACAGCCTTTGATTTTCTGTGTACACTTCTGTGTACTCAATCACTGTCCCTTGTGTGTGATTGATTGTCTGGGAGTGTATAGAGTCACCTCCCAGAGCAAGAGTGGCCTGAAATGCATCTAGGAGTGCCTTAGAGGACTGCCCTGTCGTACAGAGGGTAATTAAGATCTGGAACTGATTGGCAGATAAATTAATTAACACCAAAACTTGAGGCAAGTGAATGGAAAACAGGTCTGTCAGGAGTTACAACTGATGATAAAGAAAGACTTCAGCAGGAATGTTAAACATCCCAGGCTGGGGATTAAACCTTCCCCTGTCACCTGGAGGTGTGACACACGGGGCTCTTCCCAAAGCCTCCTGAGCACTCCTGGAGCGGCCAAAGGCTTCTCATGGCTGCCCAGCAGAACGGCTGCTGTGCATGGCCACACACCCACCTGAGAAACAGAGCATTTACGAAGGGCTCTGTACAAAGTCCCTTCCCTTTTCCCCCATCATAACAGGAGATGTACCTTTCTGTGTTTTCACGTGACTGTAAACTCTTCTCATTTTGCAGCATTGCAGAAACTCAGGCTGAGGGCAGCGCTGCCGGAGTTGCCTGCAGCAGAGGATACAAGGGGAGAAGGAGTTATTGTATCTGTTGTTGTCAGTGTGACTCAACTGGCAACAATATTGCTTCCAAATTGGCAGATGTTTGAGTTACTGTGTTGCACCCAGACGATGCTGAGCTGCAGAGCTGGGGGTGGTTTCTCCAAAGAGAGGGAGGCAGAAAGAGAGAGTTCACGGTGATGAAAAATGCTTGTGATTTCCTTTGCAAGTAGCACACGTCTTCTTCCTTAATGAGGACAGCATTGCTATTCCAGACATGTATTCTTCTTCACTCATCTGTTAAGTCTTTTACATGGAAAATTCCCTCATTTTTCATATCACCCATATGATTCCCTTCTCCATTCAGTTCAATACTGAAGTTCAGGAGCAAATGCAAATCTTAAAGCATAGGCCTTCAGCACGGCTTTTCAGACCTTCACAAGTGAAATAACAAGGCCAATTTTCAATTGCATTTAGAAATTGGATGGTAATTGTGTCAGCTGAGTGAGTGGAAATTACGAAAACCAGACGTTCTTTAGAAGCTTGAATGTTGACCTGATGTTGGCAGTTCTGGGTGGATTATTTCAACAGCTCATCTTTAGGATATTAATTTACTGTGGCACAGGCAATATAAACAAAGGAAAAGTAAGAAATTAAAAAATATATCCATGTGCTGATCTACATTTAACATTTTCCTATAGTCAAAACTCTATATAAATCCTAGAAATTCTTCTTTCAGGATCTCACTTTTTTGTGTGTGCAAACGAGAGGCACTTATCAAGGCATTTCATTCCACACCAGAATTACTGCTCTGCAACAACTTTACCTGAACAGAGATCAGTTTAGTTACAGCCGCTTTCTTTCTCTTTGGGTGATGGCCTTTATGCCATAACCTGGCTGCAGTGGGACCTCAGCACCTGTGTGCTGCTGTGGGTTGTTGTGCATTATCTTCACGGGCTGAAGAAAGTCAGGATTTTATTTATTTATCTATTAGCCTTGCCTGTCCAAAAATAACAAATTGTGGGGTGGGAAATGTTAGATTTGATTGAGTTTCTCAGAAAATTCTGTAGAGCTCAGTAGCTTCATACAAGCCATTGACTGCTGCAGTTCTGCTATTTGCTGCTGAACAAGGCTCCAGCTGCCAGTCCCTGGCTAATTTATGGTACAACACTTTCCTGCTCCAAGAAAGGTGCATGTTTCTTTGAAAGAAGTGATTTGTATTTCACACTTTTCTGGTTTCTCTCCTTGTTTCTTACATTTGCCTGGTACTTTTTCTTTCTCTCTCTCTTTTTTTTTTTTTTAAATTTCAGGGAGGCACAATAAGAAAGGTCTTGGTAGGCAGAGATCTGCAGACTCCCAAGAAGTGTACCACAGAAAACAAAGATTCATTGCCCATGACTTTGCCCAAACTGATCTGCTGGCTGGTGGGACCAAGCCCCACAGGCGAAAATGGGAATCCTTTCCTTCATGAAAGAATAGGAGGTTCATTCTGTTGCTCAACTTCAGAAAACAAATAGATGGGCAGAAATAGCAAGCAGGAAACATGTCAGGTCCTTGCTTCCACAGGATAGGCATGCAGGGGCTTTGTAGGGAGCCATCCTCCTGCTAGGACTCATCCCCTGCCATTCTCCAGCAGTGCCTTCCTGCCTCTGCTGCCTAAATACATCCACAAATCTGCAGGGAATCACAGAGCTCCCATTTCTGCAGAATGATTTCTAGCTTTGCCAAGTGCACAAGTCAGAGACAAACCTAATTAACGTCAGTGTGCTGCAGACTCTTCCCTAATGGATCCCCTTCCTCCTCAGATTAACCTTAAATGAAGTGAATAACGTATTTTGCACATGGGTCATTAGCAGTGCTATGTGGCACATGAGAGTCTGATATTGTGCTTCCTCCCCACTTCGATTGGAATTACTCAAAACTGTAGCACAGAAAGAAAAATGAAGCCATTGATACTAACAGCTTCTCCATAAAGCAGCCAGCAGTTGAACCACTGCCATTGTTGCTGTTTTGCTTCACAGTTGTGTCACTGAAACACCTCCTGCCCAATTCCATTCGCAGAAGCTCTCCAACAGCAAAGGAATGGCAGAGAGAGTTAAAGAGGTTTTAGCATCAGCTCCATCTTTTCTTCCTTACTAAATGCACAGGACAAACCCTTGCAGCACTTGGAGGAAATGTTTGAGGCCGGTAATGATGATGCACCTTGAACACCAAGGAGCATGAAGACAGCAGCCTGCTTTCAGCAAGTGTTTGCTGCCCAGACACAGAACCAGAGCTTGGTTTTGCTTATAAATTGTGCAGGGTTTGACATTCTAATTTATGTTCTGTATGTCAGAATTGGAGTAGCACTAAGATATGTAATGCCTTTCAAAGTGAAAAAGGGACAGACCTCCAGTATTCCTCCAGGGTTGTGTTTATGCTCATGCAATCCCTAACTCTGATAAGAACACGATGCCAAAAAATACCCCACACTTGTGCAGATAGGGCTATTCAGTAAGATTCTCATCTTTGGTACGTTTCTGTGTGATTTACGCCTTGATAAAAGCAGAGAACTGCACACAGTGCTTTGGGAGCTACTTTTCTAAGCATATTCCATTGAGATTCCAATTCACTTTCCTTCTTAACTCAGTGCAGTTTCATGGATGATCTAGTCCCCTAATTCCTCTTCTACCTCAGGGCTGTGGTTCTGAGCTCACACTCAGCAGCTGAGCTCCCACCCCAGTGGATGGATATGAACTGGATGTCACCATGCTACATGAGAAGTGTCATAGCAACACATTGCAGGCACTGTGATTTCTAGATTGCAGATGGTGGAGACAAGCAACAGGAGTTTTAATTAGCAGCGTAGCTGTGGCAGTGCAGAGCTCAGGGCTTGGGGCAACATGGGACTACACTCCCCATAAACTTTGTTTCTGCTGTGGTTGTCACCCCTTCACTGGTGCTCATTTCAAGTAACCTCAGGTACAACTGCCCAAGCTGCAGCTGTAGAGCTGGTACATTGCAGACACGTTTAGCCCAAAGCTACAGAGAGCTTTTTCATTGAAAATGACTACTGATTAAACAAAATCTTCACATGGCAATGATCCAGCAGCACACATCCACAGGGTCTGGAACACAGGCCATATGAGGAGAGGCTGAAGGAGCTGGGAATGTTCAGCCTGGAGAAGAGGAGGCTCAGGGGAGACCTCATTGCTCTCTATAACTTCCTGAAGGGAGGTTGTAGTGAGCTGGGGGTCGGCCTCTCTTCTCTCGTGTCATCAGTGATAGGAGCAGAGGGAATGGCTTCAAGCTACGGCAGGGGAGATTCAGGCTGGACATCAGGAAGTATTACTTTTCAGAAGGGGTGGTCAGGCACTGGAATGGATGCCCAGGGAGGTGGTGGAGTCACCGACCCTGGGGGTGTTCAAGGAAAGGCTGGATGTTGTGCTGAGGGACATGGTTTAGTGGGAGCTATTGGGGATAGGTGAACGGTTGGACTGGATGAGCTTTTAGGTCTTTTCCAACCTTGGTGATTCTATGATTCTATGATTCTATGATTCTATGATCCTTCCTCCTCAGCCCTGAAAGTCGCAGTGCCACTGCACAACCCAAAGCATTGCTGCATCCTGCTGCAGGCTCACACACAGAGTGAAGCCTGAAAGCTGGGACTCCTCTTTGTTTCCTGATCCTCCTGGTGCTTCATTTGATCTGAGATAATTCATCGCAGCTTGTTGTCTCTAAATACTAAAATATACAGTAATATTTACTTCTGATGCAGATTTTAAGGCCTGATTAAGTATTTACCAGCCATATGTAATCTTGCAAAGATAGTCATGTAGACCTTACTTATAAATCTGGTTGTGATAAGCACTTAATTAACACTCCTCCCATTTAATTTTATTTAGAATTTTCATCAGTTTTCATTATTTTGGATATTCTCCCAGTGTTGGATGTTTGGAATGAGTTTTGAACAGCTTCAACAAGCTGACTCCTACCCTGTTTGTATATTCATGCTTTTGTAGAACCAATTCTCAGCACAGCTTAAACTCCTTCCACCCACAAGAGAATGGCCCCAGTAATCCACACAATCCAGATCTATTTAATAATCACAAAAAATAACTCATGAATATTTCATAACACATCATTTTCACTGAGAATATATACATGCTGCATGTCTATATCATCAGATTATGCAGCAAGCAATGGAAAAAACCCTCATTCTGTGTATTTTTCTTAGCAACTTGCTGAAATGAGAACAACTGGTATGGTTAAAAATCTGATGCAAGGGAATTGTTTTCTTTTATTATTTGCACTTTCGAAATTTTAACTTGCATTCCAACTGTGTTCATGTTTTTTAGCGCTGAGAAGATATGTCATGAAAGGTTTGACATTCTTTGTTTTGTTTCAAGACTTTTGAGTTGTCTAAGCCAGGGATGAGGCACTGGCAACACCTTGAAAGAAATATTCCATTAACTGAGGGACAGGAAACTATTGGGAAGCATTATCCCTTTTCCTGGGGAAGTGTGACTCAGTGTTCCTCAGTGGTGAGGAGCTGAGATGTGGAGGTTCAGGAGTTCCTCCTTTCCTGTTGTATTTCTCTCCACATCTCATTTAAATCAGCCAACATGAGCCTCATCAGTGCTGTCCTCTAAATTATTCTCTATCACAATCTAAACAGAAGTGGGAAGGGAGATAAAGAAGAAAATTAGTTACAGGAATTTAGTTGTGTTATAAGCATTACAGGCTTTAATTGCCATCCTTTTAGTATTACAGTATCAGCAAACGGAGTAATATTTGAAATATGAATAAGGGAGAGGTTGCCTGAATATGCTGCATTTATGCTAGAAAGGGCTCTGTTTGACATGGATTAATGCTCAAATAAATACTGTGCATTATTTGCTTTTGTAAATATTTCCTTGTTCCTTCTATGTACTGTTTTATGCAATTTTTAATGGAACCATCAAAAATATTTACAAATCTGCTTTGGAAATGGCAACTTTTGATGTCTTAATTTTCCCATGAAGTATGGTTGGCCTTCATTAGAATTCAGGATTTTAAGACTCTTGGATATAATCCCTCTATAATTCACATGAACCTTAAAGCTAATAGGAACTGCAATATATCTGAGAGTCTCTCTGAGAGCACAGCGTTTTGTTCACTGTTTGCTGTGTTTTTTGAAATCCCAGTATATCTGCTCAGCACAGGGGCTGTTCTGCAGTAGAACTGCATCATGAGGAGTCAGTTTGATTGTGTGCTGCAGATGTGCAGAACAGTTTGAAAGAAACTGGAGAAGAAACAATCAAGATTTCATAGGCTGCTGAAGCCTGGAGCTGAACTTTTACTTCACGCTTTCATGGAGGGGATTTGGTTTTGGAATAGTGAAGACTGCAGTGTTACCAAATAACTGCAAAGTAGACTTCTAGCTCTGGCTCAGCAACTGAAGTGAAGCCATCCCTATGGGGGCTGGTAGTCACCTCCTGGGGAGCTGCAGCTCAGTGTCAAAGGCTTTGAGAAACCATTTCTCCCAGAGTTGTGAACTTCTTACTTCCATGGGGATTCTACCTGATGGAGGTAAAAAAATCCCATTGCAGTTTTCTTGGGTAATTAGTATTTTAGTTAATGCAGTGTTAATTATTTCAGTTATACCATGGCTTGGTCCTGAAAATTGTTAATAATTTTTGTGGAGTACTAATTACCTCAGTAACTAGTGACTATAGTAACACTATAACTAGTGCATAAGTAGTTTGGAGTACTTGGCACTGCAGAATATTAGAGGTGAGCTGTGTTATCTCCTAATTTTAAACACAAAATGTAGAAGGTGGAGGCATGAAAAACATCCCACTTAACCACCAAGCGCAGCAACATTTCCAGCTGATAAACGAGGTTTTACCTAGACAACTCTCATTAATACTGAATCAGGAGTTTTTGTTATACTCGGTGTCCTCCTGCAGAACTACAGCTCTAATGAGCACAGGAGATCTCAAGCAGATCGTTTGGCAGTCCCCAGAGGCTGCACACGTATTCTAACCTAGAAATTGAAAGGCCAGAGAGGACTGGCAAGTCCTGTGTCTTTAACTTCCCTCTAGTACCAGTCATAAATAATAATAATAATAATAAAAAGATTAAATTGTTTGGTTCAGAAAGGTCATTATCAGGTCATTCTGAAAGTAATGCCTCCCGTTTATTTCCTTGGAAACTACAACAGCTACAAAGAGCACTCTAACACTATTTGATAGAGCAAATTCTCAGCTGTAAAATTTAATTTTTCAGCACAGTCATCACCATTCATTGTGTATTTTTGACAGTGATGGACAAGAGCTTGCATGCTATGTTCATCAACATCTGCACCTGTGGAGGCGACCCACTGTTTCACAGCTGCTATAATGGCATCATTGCTAGGGAAATATTGCCCACACTGTCCATCTTTCACTGGCCTGAACAGGTGGAAGTCAGATGGCGCCAAATTTGGGCTATACAGGGGGTGCTGTAGGGCAGTCCAGTCAAGATGGGCAGTGTGCTCCATGGTATTCAGGCATGCTGCCTGGCATTACCATGTTGCAAAAGAAAGGTTGCCTCCTCTGGCCCAACTCTGGAAGTTTGAGCCTCCTGCTTAGTCAGCATCACAACGTAGCGGTCAGAGGTGGTGATTTATCTGGGTTCTGGGCAGTCCAGAAGGATCTCCCCTTCGTTATGCTGACAGACAGTGCACTCCAATTTGCTCTTGGAACAGCCCTCGTATAACGTGTCACATTTTTGGATACGTGGTGTGGCAAGGAGAGAAGGGAAGAGCTATCTTCTGACTGAACTGTAGGATATTTTTTCCCATACTTCTGGCAAAATAATAACAAAAATGTTATTCCAGGGTAATCACATAATTTATATCAGCACAAAAGATTTGCTGTTCTGTTACTCTTGAAAAATTTATGAATTCACAGAAAAACACCTATAATTTTGAAATGAGAAGTCAAAACGCTTCTGTCAGATGACAAAATGAAACATCCCCCTGAAAATACACTTTCCTGTCAAGACGATTTTTGCTGTATTCAAACAAGTGAGTGATTTTGATTGCACTAAGCCTGTGTTTTGTAAATATTTATTATTGCTATTTATATCTTTTTTAATGTTGAGTCAGCCCAGATCCTCCAACAAAATGCTTCAGTGCAGAGTTACCTTCAAGGGTGTTTTTTAAAGTGCACTCCGTATTTCTGAGTATCTCTTCATTTCTATTAAAATGCTTTGTTTTAGTAGTTATTGCCCTGGCATGTTCCTTTGTTATCAATTTTCAGCATTGCACTGTAAATAATCCTCGTTCCAAGCCTTACTCCATATTTAAAATAGATGGTTATGAATGCATTCTCTTCCATTCCACTTAGTTCTTCCCTTCTCAAGGCAGGGTCCTTTCAGAACATGCTTATGGCTGCTGTGCTTGTGGTGGTGTCTGATGGCAGACAGGAGGTCATGCTGGACAGCAAGTTACGTGGATGCAGCTGCGACAAAACAAAAACCTATAGATCCGCTGGCACTTCTAGCCACTCCATGGTAAAAGAAAGGGGAAAAAAGTCTTTGTAGGGAAAGTATTTTAGAGATTTTCCCTGCAAGAAAGGGATTTGCACTCTGGACCTGTTGTATTTCTCACTGCTCAGCCAAGGTCTGTTGATCCTCATCCAGTCCTGTGGCATGCACTGGTTTATCCCAAATGATGCGACTTTGATTAAAGGTAGAAGAAAGGAGGAATAGGCAGATGTATGCAAGCCTGCTGAGAGCCAGGAATGGCCAGGAGCTGCTCCCTGCAACCAGCTGAGGATCCACCCATCCTAGGGCTCTCCCTGGCGCCTGTCTGATGTCCTGGCTGTCACATACCCTTCCTTAAACCAGAAAGCCAGCACACGAGGGCCACATCCTTGGTCCTGAGTCAGGGCAGCTGCTGCTCCTGTAGGGAGCAAATTTCTTTCTCCTCCCCTTCCTTGGCCAGTCGCTCTTGATACAAGTTCAGTGTTGACAAAAACGAACTGCAGCAGATCCATATTTTGCATGCAAATAAATTTCATGTGTACTTGAGCCTTCTCAAGAGAATGACCTCAGACTCAATCTTTCATGCAGTTTTCCCATTCTGTGAGATGCAGAATTACAAAATGTATCACTCTCTGACCAGGCCCAGGGAATTATGACATAAATAATTACAAATATCAGCTATGTCTTGAGACAGTGAACACCATCCATCCCCGTGCAGGTGAACAGAAAATGCAGAATTCAGCATCTCCCAGAACCAGCCTTGACCCTGCAATGAATAATTGCTGTGAGCTCCAACAAGGCCTTATTTCACCCAGCTGCTGCATACTGCCAGCCTGCAACATGCTGTCTGCCTTCTTTGAGGGGTAGGTATGGCAAGAGGTTAATTGCATCATATTTCATTGTCAGAAAATATTTCAGCACGGCCTTTTCATAAGTAGAGTGCCAGTTAAAAGCAGATTATCAGGCCGTGAATTTTAAACAGTGAGACTCATGGAAGGGTCAGGCTGTGTTCCACTCTCCAAACCATGCAATTAAGATCCTTTTTCCAATTAGTTTAGAAAATGGCTGCCTCTGAGCAAAAGAGATGTAGAGTAACACTGAAACTTGGCTTTTGTGTGTGTGTGTATGCAACTTCAGATGCTTTTCTTATCAAGTGTTCCTCCCTTGGTACTGTGTGTTTCCTAACGTGCATGAATAACAAATACACGCTATACATATACATGCTTGTGTGTCCTGTACAGCAAGTGACAGAAGGCTTCCACCCTTTTAGATACTGATTCTGCATTAAGTTATGAACCAAGATGATCTTGCAGGGGGAGAATGAGGAAGAAAAGGACTTTTTAAATGGTGAATTTAAAATATGGCATTTTTATGTAGGTACAAAAGTACGAATCAATAATCAGTGGAGAAATAAGGTTATTATGAGCTTTGTTTTGGACTTCTTATTTATTTTGAAGATAAAGTCTGACATCGTTGCAACCAGCAAGCAGGCAGATTTAATGGAAAATGAGCTTGAATGAGATAACAGCAGATATTTTATCACACACTAGTGCATATTTTATTCATTTTTATACTATCAGTGAAAGTGTTTCACTATGTATGTGATCATGAACAATTTTATCATCCCCCATACATCCTCAATCACAACTCTTCTATGCACTGCCATGCTGTCAGTAGCCTTCTGCACATACCAGCAGAGCTGACTACCCATGTCAAGATCTTCAGTATAGTTTTAAGAACAACATTTTGCCCTCAGGCTCCTAACAGCACATCGATTATACAGAAGCTGTTTCCCTTGGCAAACCTACACGAGCACTTGGTTTCATGCTGTAACTGGGAAATGCTTGCCTTCTACCAGCAGGCAGAAAGGGATGTAGGTATTACCTCCCCATCTGCCTCAAGCCCTAAAGGAAAGGTGCAGTTCTTGGAGCAGCCCCGTTTGGGAAGTTTTTCCTATGGGTGTGAGCTCCACAGTTCTATTTTCTGGGCTATGAAAATGATGGAAACCTTTTAACTGTAGCGAAAGAGGAAAGGAAATCTCTCATTCACCAACCTCCCACTGAAATCTGTGGGACAAAATGCCTTCAAGGCTGCTCACGGATATAGCTAATTAATTGTACTGATTGGTGCCTGTCAAATGATTGTAATACACTGAGAGCTAATAGAGTGAAGGGGTTAGAAGGTCATGTATCTCACCTGTGTTTAAGAAACCAAAGTACAAATAGAAGCTCTCTTGGAAGGAATCCTTTCGCTCTGCTTGTCTTAGCTTTGCCCAATACAGCGTGGGGTTTGTTAATTCTGTATGTTCAGCAAATACCATCTCCAAGCAAGAAAGGAGTTTCAGCATGATCTTCAAGTTAGGTACCTGTCTAAAGTAATTTTTTGAATCGTGGGCTTATGTTGATGAATGAGGAATCACTGAAAAATGGTGCAGGGATTGTCCTTTAGTTGTTTTTCTTGTTTCTTTATTTTTTTTTCTTATGTTTTTATATTAACTTTGTTGTGACTGAGCTTTATTTCTTGGATTTTCTACTAGTTTCAAGGACCTGGCCTTTCATATTGGGCAAAGCAATGGTTCTATAAACAAATTCCATTGGTACAATAATTATACTTAGATTTAATATATCCTAGTATGATTATTTTTTCATTCACATTAAAGCTCTTCAAGTGGAGTTTTCTGATCAAGTGTATTTTATTCTTCGTCAAACAATTTAAGGAGAAATGCATTCATACTATTCAGGAAGAAATTATAGACATGCTTTATAGCTGATTCATACTGATATCAAATGAATTCCATGACACACTGAATGTGGTAGCCTTTAATCATAGGAATCTGCCAGGTACTGCAGCTGCATAAATCAGGGACAATTAACTGGGAAAAAAAAGTTGCACACATGCAGCTCGTTACTTTTAATTTGAAGTTTTATTTATTCTGGCACCGGTTTCTATCCCACACACCAGATGCCAGGTAAAAAATGGAAGGAATGAAATATTAGCTCTGGAGTCATGGCAGTGTTCTGCAAACAAGCAGGATAGGAACAAGTATATGTTTTGATGCTGGCATCAAAGACACGGAACGCCAGGTTTCCTGTGGAGATTTGTCCCCAGTGTCTCTCAACAAATGCACAAGCGTGCAGCCTCAAGCCAGCAGGTGATGCTTTTGGTGCACGTCATAAAATCGCTCTCTCTTTCTCTCCCACCTCCCCTCACTTTGTGATCATCTATTCCAATGGCTTCTCTGCAGTACTTCTGCTGGGAAAGGCTCTGTAGCCATCTTGCACTCCAACACAGAAGCAAGGTTTGGCTCAGCAGCTGTGCAGTGCTCGTGGCTGTGCCTGGACTGTGCTCATGGTACAGACCTGGCCCTGTGGACCCCAGGGGCCCACACTGCTCTGCATTCAGCAACGTGTTACATCCAAACGCTGTCCTACTCTGAAAAGCAGAGAATATGAAAGCATTCTGTGCATTACTTGGTAGAGCTAGGTCTGCTTGCTTTAGAATCTCAACAGTGTGGCTGAGGACATGGCCTGCAAGAACCAAGAAAATAAAATAGGGCCAGACTGAGTAAAAACGTCCCATTGGCTTTCAGCAAGCCTGTGGTGATCTCTCTCTCTTCTTGGTTTTATTTCTGTGAATTTCTTTCTGCAGGTTGCTGGAGGGATGCCCTGAGTAAAGGACCTCCAGATCTGCTCTGTGAGTAACCTATAACACTTACCGGGTCAAGCACTGTCTCTAAATAGTAATCAGTTAGAATGTGGTGCCTGATAGGAAAACTAAGAGTGACTTTTAAAGCTGCTTAAATTGTTTTTTGTGCTTGGTACCTAGAAGTAAGGTCATTTCCATTCCCCCCCCTCCCTCCCCCCCCCCCCCCCCCCAAAAAAAAGAGAGATACAACGTTCTCCTTTCAACAAATAGCCCATTGAAGCTATTTGTTAATGCAGGCACGCCCCTCTCTTTCCCTATTCCTTCCCCAGGGACAGCACTTGCAAGAATCTGCAGTTTCCCATGTGCTGATGTAACCTGGTGTCATCTGCCACCCACTCGGCTGCCCTGCTGAGATTTGTTCCATTGCCTCCAATTCTGTGTTTTATCAGCTCTTTAAGCTGAAACTAAAAAACCCACACATAAAGTAGTTATTTTCGGAAGGGGAGACTGATGGCTCTCTTTGTACAGAAACATCTTACTTTCTCGTCAGCTCATTTTATAAATTACTGCCTGCTCCAAACTGGGCTGTTTATCACTCTCATCCTCAGCAGGGCTTTCTCAGCCCGTCGGCAGCTATGTTTTGCCTTCCCAATTTGTTTAGCCAAGATTTAAGATAGACAGAGACCGCTGCTCTTATAAATCCTGATTTCATTAGTGATGAAGTGCCTGGCAAAAAGTCCCTGCGATGGATGCTCTGTGCTCCATCTCCTGTGCAGCCTAACTAGGCCTCACACGGCGCGATGAGCGCGGGATGGCCAGAGCCCAGCGACGCGCGATAATAAGAGCTATGGAGAAAGTGGTCCCTGCGAGGCCTCATTATGGCTATTTCTGGGGCTAAGTTACTGCTTCAGAGGGTGGAAAAGGGCGTTTTTATGGTGACTTCCCCAGAATAAAATGCATCATTTCTATCTGGATCTGTCTTTCGTTTCCATTATGTTAGTACGGGTGTAAGACTTGCTAATTGGTACACAACACAGTTTGTCATACCTTTTGGAAACACAGCTTAACACTGAGGCATAACTGTCTCCAATTAACTGATGAAAAATGGCATCTGTGTAAACGTGCAGAGTGGAATTTTCCTCATCTGTCTGACTGTGGTATTTTTCCTCGTGGCTTTCTTTCACGGATGAGCTAAAATTGAGAGATGGAATGAGTTTTAAAAACAAAACAAATCAAACAGACGCTGTTGTTTGCACTATGCAGATAGATGGGTTAGCGTGGCTCGTATTCCAGTCGGAGTGTGGAATTGGGGAAGATGGATGTTATCTATCCTATTAACTGAAAAGTAACATAAATACTTCACAGAAAAGAGCTCCAACAAGATGAAAGCATCTCCTAGTAAAATGAAACATGCTTATGGCCCTTTCTTAAGCTTTTTTCAGAAGTAGAAATGGTTTTATAACTGACTTCTTACAATTTAAGATTATGTACATGCACTCTTAAGAATTGTGTATAGACCAGGGTCTACAAAAAATAAGTTATAAGGTGGGCAGTTATGTAAGATCAAGTATTTATTGTCAGTGGCTCTGGCTAACCTTAGGTGTCATTCGCACAAATTCTGAGTAGAATCAGTTGAATTCAGTGGTCAGATACTTTTAATGGCCTTCAATCAAAGTATAAAATCAAACTCTTAAGACAAAATCTGGCTGCCTGGGAAGAGCCACAAGAGCTGTAGTGTCAAAAACAGGTCTGAAAGAGAAATTAATGCATCTCCAACCACGCGTGCCAGCATGGTGGGAGATTTTCAGGACTGCAATGTGGAACATGTCAGGCATATATGACCTCTGTAAATAAAAAATAGATACTAATAAGCATTTAAACATAAGCTTTAATAGGTGCCTTTTCAGTCTGTCCTAACTCGTGATAAAGATGGCCTGAACCCTCGAGAGAACTTTTTCTTCTGCTTTCTTTCACATTTACAAATAAAATGGCCTAAATAGAAGCCATGTGAATTTGCAACTGTAATACCATCTGTTTGTGTGAGAAAAAAATTGTCTAGTCATATGGACTTGGGTTAAGACGATACATCTAATTATCAGAAAGTAGAAGAGCAAATCACATACAGCAACAGCAAATTTCAGCAGTACTCAATATTTAATTTCATGCTATTTCCTGAAAGTTCAATAGGTTCTGTGGCTTTCTACAGAATTCAACACATCATTTAAGGCAAACCTGTTGAAGTGTTGGATTTATCAAGCATAAAAAAATATCATTTATCACACACCCCTTTGTGGCTACTAGTATACTTTGGATTTTTTCCTGTAATGTCATCATTCCTACTTTCCTCAGTGGCTTTCCACACTGCCAAATGAGCTGTTCTGTGTTTTACCTTCAGTGGATCCTTTACAAAATTGCCTGTTGAAAGAACTGCTCAGTCTTAAGGAGATATTTAGTAATAAAGAAGCCTCGTATTAAACTGGGTAAGAAATCTCTGCAGGTAAAAGCCACCTCTTTCATAAACTAAACTGTATGCTAAATTGGCAGCAGAGGTCTATTCCATTTTGGGATCAGTCCTATATTTTGCTAGGTTTGCACAAGAATAAAGTCATGCAAATAACATTCTGCAGAGCTCTAAACAAACCCCTAGCTGGCTCCTTTTCTTATCACCCTCCCCAGCTTTCCAGTGCCTCTGTAAATGTCCACCTCTATTCTGAACAGAATTTAATGGTTTCAGAACTCTCTTTCACACTGTGAATGCATATTTGGGAAAAAATTCCCATCACAGTTGCAGCATCAATGATCAAGCTATAATTGGTTGTGATCCTATGCTCCCAGTAATTGTGTCTCCACTGGCTTGAAGGTGGACAAAACTTCTATTAGACCCTGAGGGAACTCAGATATCAGCACAGTCTTTCTAACTGAAAAAGATGAAAAGGTTGAGGCAGCAGAATAGTCTTCAGTATACTGCCCAGCAGGAGCAATATTGCCTTTGAAGAGATGTACTTCATGTGTTCTATTTACATTGAGGCCTTCGTCTCTGCTGGCACTGCATGGTAGAGGCATTCGCTTTAGAGGAGGCAGAAGGAATTTTTCCCAGATGGCCAAACACGATTAGATATTTCCTGTGATCTTTTCTGCTACACCCATTCTTTCCAAAGTGGATTCTCACATTAGAGAGAAACTCTTGTTCTGCTCTCCGCTGTTCCTCAAAAGCTGTCACGGTGCCTGAAATCTGCTGGGCAGCGTGCACCCTTACAGTGTGCTCCTTCAGAAACACCTCTAAAGCTTCACCTTAACTTCAACCTGCGGTCTGTTTTTGGCTAAGATCTTATGTTGCTCTAGAAAAAGAAAGAACTTGTTCTCTTCGTATCATTTCTTCTACCTCTGTTGTAGTTTTGACATTTTGAAATCAGATGCAACAGAGGCTGCTTATCCTGGCACTCTATGGAGGAGGTAGCAAGGAAATGTATGCACTGGATGGTGCTTTTAAGATGCTAAAACCGCACGCATTTTTGTGCATTTTGATTGTTTTGCATGCTACTAGGAGAGTGCAGTAAAGAAGATGCTGATAATACACAATGTCCTCATTCCCTTATGAGAAAGTATTATTTTTGTTTGTGGTAAATAACATTTGATCTACATGTTATTTCAGTTAAACCTGTTAGAGTAAGCTGTGCTCATCCAGCCAGATCTCACTTCAGAGCAAAATCACTTCAGAAATTTCACAGTTCTGAAACATTCCTGGAAAAGGAAACTCTACATCCTTATTGCCAATTCAAATGGGTGCAAATAGATCCCATCAATCTCTGATTTTCTTTAATAATTCATGAAATTCCGTGAATCAGCAGGTAATTGGTTCTTACAGACAAGCCTCTGAGCATTTTTCTGCTATTCAGGAGTTCCATGGATTTATGCCCATGCATATAACAGTGCCTTTAAACAGGGACATTAAAAAATTTCCACTTACATACAAATGACCTTTTAAACAGCACCTCTGATTGATTTGCAGTTGGTAAAATAACATCCCCTTACTTCCTGGTATTTAATTTTCCTGACAGAGCAGTCTCTCCCAGGTTTTCTCAGGGGATTGTGAGCAAGCTATTCTCAGGATTATTGTGTATCAGATTGCCATCATTTCTAATGAAGTAGTAAATTAGAGGTGCTGAGTGGATAAAAGTTAATTTGGATATTCCTAGCTGACTTGAACACTTGTCAGTCATTCTCATGCCTGAATTTGGATCTGAAATAGGGCAGGGGTTGAGCAAAGAGAAATTAAACTAGATTTCTTTTGTTTTTGTACTGTTTTAGGAACTAAAATACATTGGAAATGAACGTGTTCTTGTGCTTCTGAAAACATACGTGGAATTATGTATCTTACAGGAAATCCAGGACAAATTAAACTCCTCCTAATTTTCTTTTGAAAATAGTATCGAATTGCTGAACCATGTGTTTTAGTTTTGATAGGTGGGTGATTTATCTCCTCATTCATTGTTGAGAAAAAGTGATGGTAGCAACTATTAAAAATAATTTAATTGGAAAAAAGAAGGGAAAAAAAAACAAACAGAAGAACGAAAAACACCCAAAACCCTCACTTTTGCATTGAAAAACCCCAAAGGCATGAAACACCCTGGAGGAAACTTGAAATAAATGCAATTAAAATGACCTTATCCCCTTTAAAATTATTTTCCAGTGAAGCACAACCTATTGGAGTGGTTCTATTACAGAACAGTCTTCTCCATA
The DNA here is from genome assembly GCF_951394365.1 of Tetrao urogallus. Classification (NCBI taxonomy): domain Eukaryota; kingdom Metazoa; phylum Chordata; class Aves; order Galliformes; family Phasianidae; genus Tetrao; species Tetrao urogallus. The sequence continues at coordinate 12,764,974 of NC_136829.1, read as the reverse complement.
AATCCTGTATTACCAGTTCGGTGATGTAATCAATAAGACCATCTTAATGAAAATGCTAATCCTTCATTTGGGTAAAGCAAGGCACAGAGGTGTTGAGTAGAACCCTCAAGCTGATGTTGTGACAGCTGAGTCCTGCAGCAGACCTCTCTTCCACAGCCAAAACCTGCATGCCACCCAAACACACGCTCTGTTCCTCTTCTGTGCCCTGACTTGTGAGCAGCAATTTAGCAGCTGGATGGAAGTGCACCTCACGTGAACTAATCCATGCACAAAGCCTGGGGTTGGAGAGAGCAGCTGTATTTCATACCTACTGTTCTTCACGAGTTATTCACAATGGTGTCAAATATGATTGCTAATAGAACCTGAGGCATGCTGTTAGAAAGGTACATATCACAGAGGGTGCGACAGCTTAACCGGGGACACGTTTTCAGTTCCATGTATTGCAGAACTGGAGTTCTCTTCAAGGGGAACAACCCACACTCATAAAACACATCACTGTAAAATGAACTGGAGGCACAAATCAAAGCACCTGCCCCAATAACTACATGCTATGAGAGATCTTTCCTCTTTAAAATGTGACTCCAGCTGGAATTCCTAATGAGTATCAGTCACAACTGCATTTAGGGCACATGCCCACTTCTCTTGATGAGATATGAGAAGCAGATTTATTCTTTTTCAAATGAGCTATTAGATCATGCCTTCCTGTCTGTATATTTACCTTAACAGTATGCATGAACGTGTTCCATTGGGTAGATCTGTGTGGTATGAATTCATCAGCTTGCAGCTCACTGGGGATGGCTGACTTGGTTGTGGCATCATAAAAGAGAAGTTGCATCCATAAGGACTGAGCGACTCATGGGAGAGGCAGCGTCTCTCCTACCAGTCAGTAAATATATAAAGTTCATATTGATTATTAATTCAAAATCACTTCTTATTTGTAATGTATAGTCAGACCAGTTACTAGCTTAGCAGTTTTCTATCACCGTCTCCAGACCTGAACTGAAGACTCCAAGCGGTTGCAATCTGATTCAGAAAAAATCAATTTAACTTGAGATTCTGACATAAACAGACCTGGATCTGACGAAAGACTGTGTACGGATTTTTCTTCAGCTTAACTAAGCAATTTTTGAGTTTGTGGGACTGTCTTCAGGAGTCCGATAGGGAATTGGGTTTCTATAGGATGAGGGTGTTCTATCCAGACTGGTGCTGCTTATCTGGTATTCAGTTCTGCAAACACAGAACTGTATGACTGACATCAGTGAATCTACTCACACAAGTAAAACTGCTCTGATTCTACTGCTTGTAGGATCCTAATTACTGAATGTGTTCCTGGTTTAGTAAATTAAAACAGAATAGAAAACTGCTGTTGATACAATTGTCAGGGAGTTTTGCACTTAGTGTTCAGAATTTCATCAGCTTCATTCAGCTTGTCCTTTCCATGCTGATTATGTCACAAAATACCCACTAAATTGAGCGTGTTATCTGCAGCATTGATATACAGTCCCAGCAGCTGCTGTACAGCAGCTAGAGATGTAGTAAAAGAGTCCTTATCAACATTTCACACATAGCATAAACTCAACTGATGAAAACTGACTCATCCGTGCTCACTTAAAAGATTAGTGTTGTACAACCTTCCTTAATTACTTTATAATCTTGTCTTTTAATTCCTTCCCAGCCTGACAATACCCAATGTCTCCCAGCTGTAACACAGAACTTTGCATTTCTGCTGAGCAATCAGGCAATCAGGAGCACTGAATTGTCATTCAAAGTTTGTGCATTGCTGTATACAATTGGCATCAAAGAGCTTTTCATGGCACAAAGCTGCCATGCAGCCCCACAGCCGTTATCCTCTTGCCAGCAGGACCTTGTTTTGGTGCTGTCACTAATGGCAGCTTGGTTATAGACCCAGAAAATATTTGCCAAATTCTGTTACTCTTTAGGTTCAGGACAATCCAACCCATGTGTAACTCATCCCCATGCTTATCTCACATGCATCTTCTGCTTCCTTCTTCCACACCTGCCTCAAGCATAATTTCTCTTTATCTCAGAGTACAAATTAGATCCAGGATTGCTTTCTTGCCCAAACCAGTGAGGAAATGTGGAGGAACAATATTCTCCACGGGTTGGCCAGACTGCCACTGCTGCTGGTGACTGACAACAGGAAATGGAAACTGAAGGTTGGTTTTAAGACTTCAGAACAGCGAGCTGATGCAAGCCCTGTGCTGAACTTTCTCTTCTTTTTGTATTCACAAAGAAGCTTAGAAGAGAGTTGGTTTTATTCAAAGATGAAAGTAGACTTTTTTACCTTCCTATACAAAAGGGAAACATTTTTGCTTTGGAGGCTGAATACCGACATGTTGTAAAGAGGGATCTCATTGTAATGAAAAGAGGATCTTTCCATCATGTGAGCCACGAGGAGCAGTACCAATGGAATAGGGAAATCCCACTCCTCCTGATTCTTGTCTGCTTGGTTCTAACTGTACACTGCCAAACATTACAACGCTGCTCTGTTATAATAATGGCAAGGTAAACATTCCTAGCAAAAAGCACAAAAATACCCAAACTTATTAAGAGACCTTTCAAAGGATAAAGGATTCCAATGAGTAATAAAGTAGCTCAATGTGATGGAAATAGTTTGTTGTAAGCCCATAGAATCATGTTTGCCTTTACCTGAAGTGTATCAGCATTGCAAAGGACACCATTTGAAATACACTTAGCAGTGTAGAGCAAAGGTTCTATCAGTCACGTTAGAGGAGTACAAATGTATTCAGCCAAATGTCACAAATCCTACTGTGTATAGAACATGCTGGTTTTGCATGAGGGTTGAGATTAATAAGTGTGACCTTTTTCTGACTTGCTTCTCGTCCTCATAAATTCAGCATGTTTGCAAAACAGGCTCAGCGGGACTTGTTTGTGATTTTGTTTACATCAAACACAACAAAAATTACAACCTTTTTTTCTGTCCTAGTAGTCTCTTAAATAATAAATACTGTAACAAGCTGTATCCTCTCTGCATCATGGCAATATTAGAAGGTTAGATTTATTTACAAACAAGCATCCATCCTCGTATTTTCCAGTCTGGACTGTATTCATAGGCCAAAGTGGGAAAGTCTAATTTGAAAAGCAGAGGTGGAATTAATGACACTGCACTCAGAGTTCTTGCAGCAAGGGCTCCCTGCTGAGTTCAGCTTCCAGTATCCCCGGTCAAACAGACACACAGGTGCAATGGTAAGAAGTCCTCCATCCTACCAGGCACTCATTTATTTTCAAGATTTTCAACTCCATAGGGGCCAAGAATAATATTTTGGAGGGAGAAGCAAAAGCTGCACTGAAAAAAATTATCTGTTCCTTTTGGGAATATTTTTCTACCTCCTGGCAATGAGCAATTAACTAACATTCTTGATCTGACTGATTTGCATCTTTTGCATTCCTTTCGTATTTGAAGTTAATGTTGTGTATTTGTACAACTTACCCTTTTGGGAACAGTGCTGCTCTGCTGCTCTCTGTGCTTGCAAGTTGTGAGTACTATAGCTTAAGTAATGTGCATTGTAGAGCATGTGTTTCATTTTGCTTGTTTTTAAAATAATCTTTTGCCTGTCAGTAAACACTGTTTTTCCTGCGTCATGCCAGCAGATGTAGGCATACTGTAGGAGTACTGAAATACTTTGGTTTTGGGGTTCTCTTTCTCTATACATTGATTTTCTGACAAAAACCAGCGGGCATCCAGAATAAATTGCAGCTCCTTCATAGGAATGATAGAAAAATACAAAGCAGCAGACTTCAGAGATTGGGATGGGGCAGATTGAATAAAGTCATCAGGAAAGCACTTCCAGCAGGCTTCCCAGAGTCTGGAGCTGTGTGATGTGCTGCTATGCTGTCTCCTCCCTTGGTAGCACCCCAAATGAGAAAAAGGAGTGAATGAGGGTAGCACTCCTGGATCCTTGAGAGGATAGTTGAGGAGACCCCAGTTTTAAAAGCTGTCAGAAGATCCTTGCTTGAGGCTTGACTTAATTTTCTGATAAAGGAGTTGTGACCTTTTCAAATATTCAGAATTCAGTTTGAGTCTCACACATCCCTGCTATGACAATTGCATAAACCACTATCTAAAGATCCTGCTGTATCCATAGAATTATTATATTTCAGAGATGCATCCAAGAGAGCTGTGAAATACTTCAGGTGAACAAAGATCCTTCAAAACAACTTTTTGTACAAAACCAAACCCTCTATATTTGAGAATGTCCAAGACATGCACTTTCGTTTAGGGACAGGTTTCATACTTAAACTGCAGCTGTGGCAGATGGCAGTTAAAAGATAGAGCAAAGTAGGGGCAGGAGGGAAAGGCAGTTCCATTGCATTAGTAGGCAGACATAAGGTAGTGCTGGAGCTCTGAATGCAGAAATAGGTTCAGGAAGCCACCGCTTCTGTGTCTGTTCAGGAATCAAAGTTTTTCAAGGCATAGTGACCAGAGGAGCCCTAACTTGCTATCCACAGTGAGTACCTGAAAGGCGAAAAGTTGATTTTAAGTATTTGTCAGTTCAAGTGTGAGCTTGACACTTTGATACCCTGGCAAACTTTTCCCAAATGGACTTGTATTCACATCCTGATTTTCAAGGGACAGTGCTGTACTGCCTTTCTTATTAACTGTTGTGAGCAATAGCTTTTAGTTGCCCAACCACCGTATATTTCTTGCAACGGCTTTGCCTCATGGGACTCGTGTGAGGAGGCACAGAGGCCATGAAAACACGTTCATAAGAGGTCACACAAACCTTACAGTGCTTTACGACAAAGCTTTTGGCCCATGGAGATTTTGCTGTAGGTCCAAAGGTCACACAGGATCTTTTACACTTACTCGTTTAGTATTTAGTTTATAATATCATTATGATGTATTAAAGGCTTTACATCTCCTCTTACACTATGTGTAATGTTCTGCAACACACTGTTTAATGATTTAGTCATTCTTTTAGATGATTTGTACTGGTGGTGACATAGCTTGTTCCCAGCTCTAGGTGCTTTGCAGTCTGAATTCGTATGAATGTAGTAAGGTGGGAATGGAGACAACAAATGTTGCAGCAGGACTGGCACATTTCACACATGAAATTTACTGCATTCTTATTGGCAATGCCATGCCTCAGTATTGTACTTTATGTATTAGCTTGGTATTATATTTGAAGCTGAACTTTCACTTCTACTATTGCAATAAATTATTTTCAAGCATCCCTATATAGATGGGAGTCAAATTAGATTAGCCTGTCTGCTAGGTTTTACTTTCATTTTCCTATACTGCGAGTTTATTTATCAAGGTTATAGGCGGTTATTGGAAATGATGGTACAGAACTGGTGTTTTTAATAATTTCCAACAATTCTGATTGTCTCAATCAATCTAAATTTTAAAAGCAGAGTGAGAATGAATGTCCGAGTAGGTTGGATCAGAAAGCAATTACTGGATTTGCTCCATTACATTTATTGAGGAAGCCAAGTGAGCGCAGCAGTAGCGCTTTAGGTCAGTGAGGCGATGATGGAGCTGAGCGATAAAAGCCAGCTTTGGCTGACAGGTATTTTTACCAGACAAGCTTCCTGCCAGCTCCCGAGATGGGACTCTCTGCTCCATGCTTTTCTTCATCCTACTCCACGTTTCAGAGCAGTGAGATGAAGAATGCTGAGGTTTATTCCTGCATCCAGCTAAGAGTCCCCTCACTTTCCACTTTAACTTAATGGTTAATCTCTCTTTTGGAGTGGCTTTGAATTTTTGAAGTGTTTCTTCCCACACTTTAGATACTAATTAAGCATTTCTAATGAAATGTCACAGTGATCCACTGTACCATTCCTTTCTGCAAGCCTGATCCAGTACAGACTCTGCCTGCTAACATAGCTTGAGACCAGCAAGTAATCCCACTGAGTAGAATGGAACTGCTTGAGTTTATCCACATAAGTGCTGTGCTGGCTTCATGCCACAGAAAGCTGCTGCTATGTTAGTAGATAGAGAGGACAAAAATGTTGTTGCTGTTCTCTGGAAATGCTGTTGTTTTGTGAAGAGGAAGACTTCTGGTATAAGGGGGATCATGTTGTGTTCTGTGCTGTTCCTCCAGGTCACTGCATTTCATTTGGATAACCCCAGAAATAAAGCAGGAGCATGCAGTGTCCCTTTTCAGTGCTGAAACAACTGTATAAGGATAGGGATTTTTATTCATGACCTGGTGTGTATTCCAACCCCCTATTCTATTCTATTTTGATATGATGAATTTGTGCTAATGGATTTCTGATAAACAGGTATTGAAGTCCATGCAGATAATTTGTAAAGAAGGGGAAGAAGTTTAAACCTTTCAATGCTACTTCTCACTGGTTTGCAAAGCTGAATGTCAAGTGCCTGAAGGTGAAACTGAAATTCACATTTGTACAAACCTCCCCTGCAGACCATTTGTGTGAACCAAAAGTGAATTTAGAATGTGCTTGTTACTAATGACTATCGTACACTTGTGCAGACAACTACTGCAATGAAGTATTTTGCACACTGTGTGAAGAAAGTAAGTGTAGCAAGAGGGAGAGAGGTGCTGAGAGATGTGCCAGAGGTCACGAACCAGAAGAGGGATGGAGCCACACAAGCAGATTTCCACCAGATCCTCCTCCAGTTAACAGTTTGTTCAAAATATATATTTCTGAGGCCTTGCAGTTACCTGGGGGTGAGAAAGAAAGAGGTGACGTTGCTTTGATGGGCAGGAGCAGGCATGGTTTTGGAGCACCTGCCAGGGCCATCAGCAGAGCGGTGTGGGCAGGGGCCCTTCCCTGGCAGCTGGAGATGTCCAGCTTCCACTTCACACAGTGACTGCAGACAGCAGGTGGGCAGGGCTTTCAATTTGTACTTGATGTGTTGTGAACTGTTTTACAGACAGAGGTGTTAATTGCATGCTGAACCCTGCAAATGGGCAAGCACTGCCCTATGTCTCCTCAGTTCCAAAAAAAAAAACAGGGAGAGAAAATTTTAATTAATTGCCAACAACACATTGTCACATTCTACAAAATTACAGTTCTAGAATACTGTGCTCAGCGGGACCTGCCATTTCAAAATTAAAACTAAACCATTTACTAAGAACCTGTCATCATGCCTGTTTAGTTGCCTAATTGCTTTGTCCTTAATGCATACTCACAGTTACAAGACACTTTTGCCAAACTAAATTACAAAGCATCTATTACAAAGAGCAGACGATTTTAAAAGCATCAATCTAATTACTCACTCTCATTTTTCCAGTAACAAACACTGTAATCATTATGGGTTTCGGTTTCCTGCAGAGCAGCTTAGGGGCAAACCTTGTGCACTCATCCTGGCTATAACCTTCCCTTCCCAGCCCCATTCATATGCAAAAAGATGCTGAGATAAACAAAACTTGTATTTGTTTCCTTGAAACATCGTCTATCAGGTTGTGTCCTTGGAGACCGGGGAATAATTGTAAACACACTAACAAACAAAAGGAGCAGTCATGTCACATTTGGTTTTTATCATCTTAATATTAAAGCTTTGAGAGGGCAAAACGTTTAAGTGTCCACACATGTTGAGGGAGTGGAGTTCATTGGCCGACTCTCACAGAGCTAAGCGAATTCAATTTTCTGTTCATTCTTGGGTCTCATGTCAGGGATACATGGAGCTTCGTGTTATGAAATAAATACAGATAAATAAATAGACTACATATAAGTGGCCTGAAGATAGCATTTGAGTTCCACCTCAGGCCACAAAACAAGGCGGTGCTCCAGCTTAAAGGCTAATTAATTTTTAGGTGATGTTTTTATTGTCTGTTATAGGAGTTTTACACCACCCCTGAATTAGCAGGGAAAAAGGTTTGATCAGTAGCAACGTCATTTAATACAATTCATTAAATGCATATGAACTTTTAATCCCCCAGTTTGATTTTTCTCATCCATTTTCATCAAGTTCTTCACCTAGTCACATTCAGCCTTTTTTAGACTTGATGAACAACATGCAATTAAGAGGCACTGTTCACAACCACTTCCTGTGCTGTTCAAACAGAAGCGGAGCGGTGGCTCCTTGCATCCAGCTCTGCTGTGCATGGGCACCATTGGAACTCCATGGAAACAGTAGTGATAGATCTTAAGACATCGTTGAGTTCTGTGATATTTCTCCACTCTGTTTATGGCAAGGTTTTTGGTTCCTCTTTCAAAAATTCATGGTTTTTGTTTCATTTGAGATAGCAAGCACTGACTCTTAATGCACATCCATTTTTTGATGTCAGCAGAACAGATCAAACTTCACCTAAGCATCTGAGGGTCTCACAGAGCTGGTGGCCTTCTGTTACAGCACCACTTACAAGTATGATTAAATTATTCACCCTGGCTGAACCAATACCCAGATTAGATATATTTTTCCCTCAAGGCACTACAAAATACACCACTTCACCCATTGCTGCTCACCCTGCCCAGCGTTTTTGAAAGAAGAATTCACATTTCATTGTTCATTTCTGTTAAGGTGACCCTGGTTGGGGTAATTTATTGCAAGACAGTTTAGAACACTGATTTTTTTTTTGCTTGAGATCCATGCTGGGGATTTGGGGTGTGATCCTACAAACCCCTTGCTCTTGGCTTCCTGCAGAGTTGGTTTAGTGGTGAGAAGGAAATGTGTGATGTTGCTAATATAAGAATCCATACAGAGTGCAAGCAGGCAAAGAAGATGGGCTACAGAGTTACAGTGCTGCTGTTTGTAGAACTAACATATGTTTCCATAGTCTTGGACAGAAATGGTAAAAATTCGGGAAAAACTCAGCCTTCTTCTGCCTTCCTGCACTGAGTACAGCTCTTCTGGGCCTGCAGACCTCCCTGCATGATGAAGGTGCTGATGAAGGTGCACTTGTCACATGGCTCCATATGACACACTTCTTCTATTTGGTGTGGCTCAGCCAGCAGTTGCATCTCTGACAGTGAACAGAGCGATGCTACCACAGTTTGGGGCAGTTTCCCTATGTTGAGCAGGAATGTACACAGATAAATTTGGGTTCTGCTTGACTGTCATTGCTTAGATCCACAAGTGAGCTCTCTATACTTTTGTTACTCTGATCTGTGTGTTAGTGCCAGGAGATATCAGCACTCACATTAGCACTAATTGAACCCAGTTTCACCCCCTTTATCCCTAGCATTAAGCAGTAAGCCTTTATTTCAGTTGGATTTTTTTGGCCCATGTATACTCTGAAAATAGATTTGTCTCACACACTGACACCTCTCTGCACACACTGTGTTTCTAAATGCCTCTACAAAACCCGTAAGTCACAGCTTGCTGCTACTGCAGAGATGTCAATCCTAAAAATGTTTTTTTTCTGGTGTCTTATGTTCCTCCTAGATTTTAATGTGAGCAAACTTTTCCATGCTCTCTTTGCTTTCATTAAAGAAGTAAAAGTGATGAAGAGCGAATTAGTGAGGACCCTTCATTGTGCATTGATTATTGCTGTACATGCAAAAAGCTGTCAGATTTTTCAAGGATCTAAGTACAATTGCTGAGCACTGTAAAGGAACTCATTTTGGTTTTCATTGGTCTCGAAAACATTTCTAGTCCTCATTTAGTAAGAAAAAGGAAACAGCAAAATACCCATGAATATTATTTGTAGTACATAATAAAAGACTCAGAGGGTATCATTTTATTCGGACTCCTAATGATCTTTTGTACGTCAAAACATATTATTCACAAATATTTTGGCTCTTATGAGCTTTTATATATAAATATATACATTTTAATCTTTCTCGGGGGTAAAATTCATGTTATTGTTATTTTTAGTATATTTTATCCTGGGTCCTATTCCTGCCCAAGCTGATTGTTAGAGTTCATGGTTTAGACTCTCTGTGAAATCGCGGGTAGTCAAAAATATTGCTTACAGTAAAACCTTTCATGATCTGATTGTTTTTATCACATGAATACGCAGATAAAAAATGGACGATTTATTGCTGGGAAGTTTTTCTTCAGGGTTCTAACAAACAATTTTTAGTTGCCTGGCAGAACTCATTGGGAAACTATTGCTTTCCAACACATCACTCAACCTGTTCTGTGCTAAGAGTTCCAGGCTTACAAAAATAGTTAATTCCCAGGAAACAGGAAAGTAAGGATGATACTGAAACCCACCAGGTGCCATACAAAGTCTGGTGTCCATCTGGCTGAACCATGCTAAAGCTAAGGTTCAGAATGTCCACAGTATTTCTGTTCATTATCAGTACTTCAAGTTTTTAAAGCTGCCAATTACTGTGCAGAGAAACTGTACAAGTGAGTTTTTTTGTGGGTTGCTTTTGTTGATTTTTGTTTCGTTCTTTCTTTGTGGGGTTGCTTGTTGCATTTTATTAGCTTTAGATTTTTAACCAAGTCTCCTTACAATGTTTTTTTTTTTTTCCCTTTTCCACTTTCCAATTAAAGAGGCACCTTCATGAGATTTGGATTAATGTACCATAAAATGTTACTGCTGTGCATGAGAGTGCAGAGCGTTTGGTATTGACCCGCTTTGTTTAGAAACCAACAATCTGAAAAGAATTCTGCCACGGTAAAACAAGTATAAAACAGAGGAGAAAGCAGACTGCAGCCCTCTGAGATGCATTCTGGGAAGAGAAGAAATGGTTGAACAAAGGCATCTGAAATCTCTGCAGAGAATGTAAAGCAACAGCTTGTTTGGAGACGAACATCAATTCTGTGTACAGGTCAGCTACATCAATCTTCTCTTCTTTAGTGAGAAGCATCTGGCTGAGCAGCCCACAGAGCTCCAAACAATTTCTGAGGATGGTGTCTTCTTGGCGAGAGTGGCCTGGGAGAAGAGGAGGCTGAAACTTCAGAATAGAACAGAGGAGTTATCCTGTTGTTTGCTAGGCAATTGTGCCCAAATCCAGCTTGGTGGTCTTAGGTGTTCTTCACTTACATACTTTCTAAAGTAAGAGGTTTATTGGCTTGGTCTCTTTAATCAGAGGAGATTGACCTAACTCCTGCAAGACCCGGGTCAGTTCCTCAGCTCAGTACATTTTCCTTCCCCTGACCCTCACCCAAACTGTAAGATGAGGCGTTTCCTTTTTCAGATTTTAGCCAACTATTCTTTCTCTCTCTCTTCACTACTTCTAGAACCCAGGTTGCTGGGTGCCCAAATATGAGAAACTGCAGTTGATTAACTCTACACTTGTCTGGTGTTAAAGGATTCGGGGGTATTAGATTTTTTCATACCTGCATTTTTTAATTTAGTTGTATTAATTAATTTTTATTACATTTGTCTCCTGGAGAAGACTCTCTTCCACAGCACAGGAATGACTACTTTCAAATAACAAGGTCTTCTTTCTGCTGTCACTGAAATCAATTGGCATCATGTGCAGGCCTTCCAAACTCTAAAAAGCAGCACCATAAATCTGAAATTAAGACTCCCTGTAGAATGGTGTCTTGTCTGATTTATTTTCCAGCTGGTGCTGGTACATCAGCAATGCTTAGATTACCATATATGTCACACGTCCAGCTCTGTTCAGGCACACAGCAGCAGATGAAATTGGCCTGGTTTCATGAAACAGAAAGCAATGGTATGAAAAGATAAGACCAAGGGTTTTTTGGATAAATTGGAATTGGGGTAGAGAAGACAGGTAGGAATGCATGATTCACCTACTAGGATCACACATTCATATATCAGATACAAAACAATATCTTGATAGAATTCTCTATGTGTTGAAGCAACAGTTTTGAGTAAGACTACTGGCCAACAGCCATGGATAGGTAAATGCCCATGGGCAGAGAAAGAAAAGGAAACATATGAAGCTCCTTGCAAACAAACTACAGAAAAAAAAAGAAAAAAAAAAATCACTTCATGACTCTTTCTGCACATTTTGCACATTTCGAAACTAATTATTATGATGAGGCCATATGTGAGATGTGAAGGTTAGGGTCATTTCTGATTATTCATTTCTAGGCTTAGCCATGCTTCTCATACGGAGTTAAACAATCTTGCCTTTAGACCCTGGAGAGCCAACTTTCAGGTCTGCCTATACTGTCACGAACAAACAGCGAGGCCTGGCACTAATTTGGCTCCTGAATATGCTTGCAGTTCCTTCATAATATTATATCAGAGGTGAATAACAATGCAGCTTCACACTGAGATCAGAAAGGAGCCTGAGGGCTCAAGAGTGCTAATCACAAGTCAAGATTAATGTAAATCTTATCATAAAAAATGTAATGCAAGACAAATCTGGTCTGGGCTTGGGCTATTATTGACTGGATCGCTTAGAATTTATAAACGATGTTCAGCTGAAGTGGAAGCTGACTTCTCTCTCTAATGAACTTCTTTCTAATGTGTTACCTAGTGGAGGATTTTTAAGCATCTCTTTCATCAATGTAGATATTAAAAATAATATTTTTCTTCCAACTTGTGCAGTCTTAGTCCTGTGAAAAAATTGATTTTTGCAATCTTTTGGTTAGTTTGAAAACCAAATATGGGTTACATGCAAAGAAAGGAGCAACTGTAGTTTGTCCAGATTCTCCTGTTAAGAGGAGCAGAAACAAAATATTTGCTGCTTGCTTTGCCAGGTATGAGCTGGTAGCTGCAGATGCCTGCCTTTATTCCAGCAGCCAGCGTGGCAGTGAATCTCTATGTAGACTGATCAATCTAAGCTACGTTTTAAGAAGTCTCTGTACCATTCCTCCCTCCATTTGTCTCTAGCATTTCATCTGCTCTCATTACTCTCAACTTGACTTCTTTCCAAGTAGAAAGAGACATATTTTTCCCTACTACTTTTCCTAGCTTAGCTCCTTCGGGCTCTTCGTAAAGCTGCTTCATCCATTCCTTGTTCTCATCTGCTCTTGAAATTGTAGTGACCATTTGATCATTGCTGGATTCTGGGGGCGGACTGCCCAGCACAGAGTGCACAGTGCTTCCTACTCTCATTTATATTCCTCCAGCAGCTCACTGTATCTGAGAATCTTGTTTGCTTCCCGCTGCTGAGCCTCTACAATGAGCAGACAGCTTTAGGGATTTTTCTGTAATCACTTATAAATCTCTTCCCTGGTCAATGTTCTACAGCACCTCTCCATTGAACAGACACTTCCAGTTTCTATTACTCTTGTACTGTTAGGTTTGAACTCAGTATTTTACAGCAATGATCTGCAACAGATCTTTTGGCATTTCAGTTACTGAAAGGTAAAGGACTTGGTTTTTCCCAGTGCAACTCTTTCAGCCTATTGACAATGAATAAGGTGGGGGAAAACTGTTGGAAAAGAAAATTTAGCGCACGCACAAAAAAAAGATACTGTTTTTAGAAGAGGGAAATATTTCTTCTTATGGCAAAAGCTCATTTGATCTAAAAATACTTCTAGCTCTTGCCAGCAATTTTATTCAAGGGTCTTCCAAAGGTATTTATTTGCCTGGCTTCCTTGGCTCCTTGTGGAAAACCGCTGGAAATTTATTCCAGGGGCTCGTATCCCTCCTGAGGGATAAAACTGCAGTGCTGTACCCCTGGCCCCTCCTATACATGAGGGCAACTAGAAAAAATGAGTCTCAAAAGGTTTACCTTGTGCACAGGAGATAAAACTCACATCTATAACTCAGATACAAATTCTTTTTTGCATTCATTTGGTCTGAGCAAATGAACATACTCTGCCATGCATTCCCTGTATTCTGACCTAGCAGAGATGCCATCCAGAAAGTTCTTAAATCAATGTAACTCTGATGCATGTACTTTAGACGAAGAAATTGAAGTATAATAAAACACCTACGTATGATAAAGCAAACCGCCCGGGTCAAGAACACCTCTGGTAGCAAACCAGCAGTGACAGACAGCTGTGTTGTGAGTTTTTAGAAAGTGAGGTGCATCGATCACTCTTCAGCTGACAGCTGACGCAGTGAATTAAGAAATCTTTGCTGATATCTTCCCCCATAAAAGAAGGCCTCTAAAACTAAAGAGGAGAATTGCCAAACTGATAGTGAAGGTAAGAAAATATGGGGACCAGAAAGGAATGAGAACTGGGGAAGAAAATTCTGTTTGCTATTCACATGGAGATACAGTATGCACCCTTCTTGGGGGCAGAACTGCATGAGAAGAGCAGTGCAGTCAAAACAAACGTCTGATGGAAATGAACATCCCCGTGTCCTGATCAAACATCCCTCATGAAAACTGCACAGCAAGAAGTGTGAGATAGTGTTGAATAGCATCTTTTTCCTGCCTTACTCTTCCTATTGCTATGTTTATTTGTATAAGTACAATCCAGCAGGTTTCTAACATAAATTTGTTGGCTTTCTTCAGCCATAAGTTCTTTCAAAGCGAACAGCTCATGAGACATCTCAAAAACAAATTATGTCATTTTAGCGTAGATCGTCCTTTTCCTTGGCACTGCAGTTCATCAGGCAACCTCTCAGACAAATCCATGATACAATGTGAAGTGTCAGCCACACTGAGCCTCCTATTCTACTGCTTTTTCAAAGGGTCCAGAGACAATCAAGAAAGCTGAAATTACTGCTTTCTGACAGTTGTAAAAGGTCACCTAGTTAAATTAATTCATGTTATTTCCAGTGCATCCTAGTATATGGCAAAGAAATTAGTGGTCATCTCAAAGTCAACAAGAACAAACCATTTCAAGCCATGAGATTTGTGAAGAAAGTGACTACAAGGTCAGCATTGTCACTGCTGCTCAGAGGAACAGGAGGCTGATCCCCAGCTGGCCAGAGAATATGTTATTTATTGAGAAAAACCTTCAGGGTCTGCATAGCCCTGTGAAATCAGCTTATATCTGATCCATTAAAAACAGCTTTTATGAGAAGTTTCTTTAATTGCAAGCTTATCTCTTTCCAGGGCTTGCTGTGGAAGGGAGGCACATCAAACATCTTCAGGCGCCTCTGAGCTCTGAGGGCTGGGGCTCATGGGGCTGCTCATGGGGCTCAAGTGGGCCAAGGCTAGACATTGAGGCACTTTTAATTTCTCATAAATTAAAAGATCAAGAGATCATCACACAAATATTTAAATAACCATGGAAAAGGAGGGTTCATCACTGCTCTCCGTGCAGTGCTGTACTTGGCCAGCCACTTCATATGCCAGACTGTTAGGATGGCGTTTCCATTATAACAACATGGCCCACAGAATCTGTTCTGAATATGTTCTGCTTCCTCTGCCATGCCAAATCTGTATGCCCACTCTGATGTGCCATGCCCCATTCCTGCAGTCTCTTCAGGATGGATGGCTGGGACAATGATCCGTCCTGACATCTACCAGAGTGACGTGTGCATCCTTTTGTAGGTGCAAGCAGTTGTACATTAGATGTGTAGCATAGAACAGTGTAAAATCTCATGTTGAAAAAGAGCACTTTCCTGTCCATATTCCTTACCAACCCTGCATGCATGTAGCACAGCCAGAAGGGCACAGAACTCATGTAAAGCTCCATGCTGGATGATCATTACAAGCCCCAGTGTTTTGATGGTGGTTTGATGACCACTGAACATAGTGTTTGTCACCCTGTGGGCCCACATTAAGAAAAATCACTGAGATGATCCACAGAGATGATAAGCGGTGCTTAACAGCCTACAGAACATCTTGCTCTGGTTTGTGGTGAGGGGAGATGAGACAGCAGAGGTGTTTGCTGTTTCCCTGTGAGGCTGCTTGCTTCTGTCAGGAAAAGCTCAATGCAGCCCAAGCTCAGCATTAAAAGACACTGCTACAGGAATGCCAAATGAATCTTTTATACTGTGGTGTTTCCCTATTAGAGTTTTATGTGGGTTTGTAAGGAGCAAATGAGATTGCATTCAGATTTCATTGGTACTCCTTAGTGAATTCTTCTCTAAAGGCATTAGCTGCACAGGGATTAATAGTTTCCTAAATCATTTGCATTCTACCGTTTGCTATGATAGAAATGTACTCATAAACTTCATACATTCGACTATAAAGCTTGCAGATTTCTGCTTGGTTTTGTACTTGATATTTTCCCCATGTTCAACCATGGATCACTCTTCTAATAGCTTTGAAGGTTCCTAATTAAACACTACAATTTGTTCTTAGCCAATGTGCACGCGTTCAATTTTTACTTGTCACAGCCCAGTTCTGCATCTATCCAAATCTGAGTTCACCTTTCCAGGGCCAGACCTGTACCTCTCCAGATGAGGTTCCATCAGCACTTACTGCCAGGCACGCTGCTTCCTCTGTTGCTGCCTGCAGGAATCTGGGTTGGAGATGAATGGGTTTTCTCACCTGGAGTGCAAGAAACACTTATGGCTTTCTGCCACCTCAGATGTGCTAATGAAATGCAGTACATTCATCCTCATCAGCCATTCTGCTGTTGTTCCCACACTGAAATGTGCCAGCACTATTTTAGGGGCAATATCTAGATTCTTTGTTCTTGACTCTATTCTCACTGCATAGCAGAGCACTTTTATTCTAGTTCTCTTTTTATTTATATTGTTAAAATGTCTTTTACCCCTTCATATCCTTTAGACAATTCTAACTCAGCTTGATTTTGGAGCAGCTTTCTACGTACTTGCAATAGGCTTTTTTCAACCCTCTATGTTGGAATTCTTCCTTTCATTTCCCGCTGGTTGGGCTGCAGATTCCAGCCTGATTTTGCACCTTTGAACTAAAGCAGTTAGCCCTGTGCTCCATTTCCATTCCCAAGTTTGTTATTCAAAGTTGATCATAGCAACGCTTCTCAAACTGAACTCTTTTAGATGAAAAAGGTTTTGACCTGTTTTTCTCTTCCCATTTTATTGACACTGGTGTTTTGACCGGTCTGATTTTCTACCGTTGTCTTTTCAATAGCAATCAGTAAAACATGACTGCCTACCATTATTGCACATGACAATTGCTGAAGACTCTAAACACAAATCTAATTGCTAGCCATGCTTTTTTTTCCTCTCTCTCTTTCTCTCTTTCTCTCTCTCAAAAAAAAGTAATAATATTTTCATTTTCAATATATTCTCTATTGTATGTAATAAATAATAAAAGACAATAATTTATTGCTGTGCATATCCAACTGTAACTTAGAAGACACTCCAGGATTCATAATCCTGTCAAAGCTGTGCTTTCACTGCCATCCTTCCCTGAGTTTGTCCTACCTACCTAGGAGTTTTCCCAACCTACCTAGAATTGTAGTTTTGGTGATACTTCTCTCTTTAGAAGAACGAACTCAGGGGATTCTGTTGAGTTCTGGGGAAGCACAGGAGGCCAGAGAGAGGAGACCAAAATTCTCTTACCAGTTCCAAAACTTTTTGCATTCAGACCTACTAGAAATGGAATGGTTGGAAAATGATACCAGCTAGATCTACTAGATTTCGTCCCTTCTTTCAGAGCAGCAGGTGGCTCTGAGAGCAGGTGGTCATTCTTCATCTGGGAAAGTAGAAGGTCATTTCTCCTTTTAAGGCTAAAGAATAAAAACAAAATGTTCCTGAATTCACAGTTCCACTTCAGGGAACAAACTCACTTTATGTCTTTTCACAGTTACCATAATTCTGATTTTATCAGATTGCATTTAATTTCCTTAAGTAAATATCTAAAGGTCACAAAGCATTCTGGCTGGTGCTTGTACATGTGTTTATAGATGTTTTCTTTTCAAATTAAGCTGACATGTTGATGGGTAGCAGATGTCTGATATCATAACAGTACATATGGGATCGTTCATGTGCCAGACCCAATCATCAGATGTTCTTGGGGGTATAGGGAAGAGACAAGGGAAAGGAAATTCTCCATAATATCCTACCTTAACTAATGCTCACTGAAGTGCATTATTTCAACAAGAGATTCCGCCAGATTTGCATTTTAACTGTAAAATCCATTATTTAAGTTCTCTAATTTCACTTAGCACTTTATTCTGTCCATTTGTTGGCAGGCAGTCACAGCAACTAAAAAGGCTAAAAAGCTTTGCACACAAGTAAAACACAATAAAAGGAAAACTCTAACCTGTGTGACACAGGGAGCCAAACACTTGATCCTTACACCAGGGTAGCGAGGTATGCTGCTGAAAATCCTGGATGAATGGTACACAGAATTCCTGTCTTGTGCTATGCCTTTGGAATCTGGGCTGACTTAACGGATCATGAAGAGGTTTCAGTAAGACTGGGCCCCAAAGGTCTGCTGAGAAACGATGTAAGAGCGAATTCTTTGCAATCAAACACATTACAGTCTGCCCGGAAATCTATCATTTTGTTAGTGATCATCAGCCTGCCCTGGCTCAAACAGAAATGCCAGAGCAAATGAGCAATGAAATGGAAGGGGCAGAAGGTGTGGAGGTGACGCCTTGCTGCCCGTGGGGGTGCAGCCATTGCTCACACTGCCACACACCTCGCCTCCACTTACTGCTAATGTGTGGGGAACATCACTCACTGCGTGAGACAGCTAATGAAATGGTCTTTAGAAAGAGCTAGAGGAAATGCCTTTAAGGAGCTCTTTGGCTGAAAGGGGTATCTTTATCACTAGTGCAATTGAAGGTCCTAACAATATTGGAACTTCAGTCTCCATGGTGAGCAGATGAGACATTTATTTGCCTATCATAAACAAAAACTGGCTGCACATGCACTGAAAACAAGAATTCCTCAGCTCTGCTTGAGTGTATAGTTAGAAATTAGCATCTCTGCCTTACTTTGCATCTTATGCCCATTGGCTGGGTTTTACTGCAGTATTACGGCTGATGTGAGGACATCACCAAGCACAGACAGGCAGGGATCAGATGGAAAAGTCTTCCTCACAGTCTTTTATACTTTTTATTCATGCAGCAAAACAAGATCCGTGCTTCACAGAGTCCTGTAGGTTATTACCATGCGTTAAGTTGTGAACTGCAAACACAAGCTGTTCTTAAACGGGAACAAAAAGTAAAAGCAGATGGCTTCTTTTAACGTCTCGCGGAACTTTTCTTGAACACAAGTGTATTTTTTCTCCTCTCCAGCTGGCAATCCCCACATGTAAATGATCTGCTTTTACCATTTCAGGAGACTCATATGACCCCCTCTGTTATAAAAAGGCACATTAACCTTACAGAGAGAGAAGCAAACACAACTTTAGGAAACACTTCTTCTTTCATCGTCTATTGGAAAATGCATGTGGAGCTTTCTTTCTTTCTCTCTCTCTTTTTTTTTTTTTTTTCATTTTTAAGAAAATGAGAGAATGTGAGAAAATGAAAAACTGTCTTCAGAATCACCCTTGACAGAAGTTCTGTGCCTGTGACGCTTTGAAACATCCACTTGTCTCCCAGCCACAGACCAAGCAGCCATTGCCTGCTGGATGCACTGGGCTGCCCAGGGGCAGTGCTGCAGATGCAGAGCAGTGACACTGCCTCAGCCACAGTGCATCACTGCCTGCCCCATCCCACACCTCGAGCCTCAACCTGGGGGGTGCTGGGATCACAGCCAGCACGAATAAGTTTGTTTTCTAAAGGAACACATTTGTACTGGGAGGATCCCCAGCTGAACTCAGGCTGGGGAAGTAATTATTCTTGGCGGATCCCCAGAGGAGAAGGCCTTTTTTTTCTTTTTCTTTCTTTTTCCTTCCTTTTCCCTGAAGTTATTTATGTTTCAATTATATGGAATGTTTTGCTAGGTGGAAAGAATATTTTTTTTCCTCAGAAAGAAGAGAAATCCATATTCACCAAAGCAATGGGTTTGAGGATTGATTGTTAGAGACCCCTGATGCAGGCAAGAAGTGAACTGACTGAGATTTGCACATTACTTAGAACAGGTATAGCTGCCATTGGTGTTACTTGGGCAACAGGTGTGAAACCAGATAAATATTCCATCTATTCAATAGAAAAACTTTCTACTACTTGTTCTGTGTATGGTCACTCAAAATAGATACATTTTCATAACTGGAATGAAATGAACTCCCTGTTCTGCCTTTTCTTCTATTGAAAAACAAATTCTTGATAGTCAGTCTGTTGGCTTTCCATGCACATGGCCCCTCTGCATTTCTTTCTGGAGCTGTCCCACTTTTCTTTTTAATTTACCATTCTGTTTTGTTTCTGCACATCATCATCATTCCCCTTATGTACCAAAACTGAATAATAGGCAGCCCTCTGATTAATTTTAAAGCTTTCTCTGTAAGCTGTTAACACCCATGATAAAGGCCCCATTTAAGAGCCAATAACAATCCCTCTCTGTGAGCCATTCAAGAGGGTTTCAACCAGTGCTGTTTCATCTTCTAGATGTTTAATCTATACATTTCTAGAGCCTGTATTTTTAAAAAGAAGTGGTACTAGTATAATAACACCACTTAGTAATCAAACATTAATGGTTTTCTAAATGTTTATTATGCTATTAAATTATTTCCATACACGGGCAGAATAGATGACTTCTTTTCTGCAAAAGAAATGGTATTAAATCAAGCATTTGGCCATTTAGCAATTTGCCTTCTCTTCCATTGCCCTCTCTTCCCTCCTAATTTCCTAAACTGAAAAGGAAACCAAGGAAAAGTAAGAAAAGTAAGAGGAGAGAAAATGGACTTAGGGTGACAAGGAGTGTTATACGACCCAATGACACAACTAACAGAGCTCATAAGGCAAAATGGTACCTGGTCATGGTGTTTGTGTTACTTTGCTGACCCCCTTTTTGTTCAAAAGTTTCTTAACTTATCCTAATGAGAGTAATGAGTGACAGTCTTCATTTTGAAAACCAACCTAAGATTCATGACCTTACAGTTATTTAGAATTGTTTTATATAAAATCACATTCATTGGTAGCTCTACTAAGGAAAGAGTCTCATCAATGCCCAGCTGAGGGATCAATTAATGAATTGATTCCAGCTGCAGGATCAATTAACAACTTACTAAACATCAGAGGAAACTCCTAGAAATTCCTTCTGCATGCTCAATCAGTTGTGCAGCTTCAGTTAAAATTTCAGTCTGTAAGGATGCAGATGCCCACCTGTTAAGTTGTTAGGTAACCCCAATATTTGAGTAATTTTCCCTGTTTTTTGGAAATAGTTATTGTTTTACATAACTTTTTAGGGTAGTTGTTTAAGCAATGCTCCTATTTGGAACTCAGTTGTGTTTATTGTCCTTCTTTTCAGCAACCAAGGGGGAGAGTTGGTCTCCTTGTTCCTATGGCAGCCATGGACCCCTGTGCTTGGGTAGTCCTCCAGAGGCACTGATACAGAGCCTGAAAGGAAGCTCCAATCTCTGATCCACAGGTGCCTTCAGCCTGGCAGGACCTGGTTCTTCTGGTAGGTGGCTTCTATGGTATTCTCATTAAGTTACTAGCCAAAGTGTGTTGTGCTGCTGTATTTCAAGTTCATATTTCCATATGTAGTCCCACCAGAAGTGGGAGTGGAGGGCAAGAAAGCCCACTGAAGTACTGATATATTGCAAGACAGATTAGGTCTGCTATAGAAACACTATAATTTCATAGACATTGCTGGTGCAATACTAATAAAATAAGAGTATGATTCCTATGATGCTTCTTAAAAGGTGTAATTAAATGATATCTGTAGGTGTCTACTTTGCTAGACAATGTCAGTTTTGTAACTGTTATGATGCCCTATGACTGTTATGAGTCATTTAGAATGGGCCTTTATTAAAATATCCTCAAAAAGATTTATTTCTTACTATGATGCAGATTAGCAGCAGTTCTTGCTTGAAAGTATGGGGAGCCTGGGACTGAGGGCAAACTTCTGGGAGTCCTCTTTCCACTGAAATGACTCTGAAAATAATGAATGAGGGAAGAGAGAAGAAGAGAAGGCAGAAGATGAGCAGAGCAGCTTTGGGTGTGCTTCAATCTCTTGTTATTCGCGTGTTCTTTCATTTGGGAGATCGTTTACCCTGGGAACTCAATGCTGATACCAGCTTCTTTTGTCAGAACTGTCTTCATACTTACAGGCTGCTGGAAGAGCCATTAAACCTAAGCTGTAATTCCCTTTGCCTTTGGGCACAAAGTGCTGCCCGTAGCAATGACAATAATACAGGATTTTACTCACAGAGGGAAAGAAGGGAAGTCTCAGGATAAGATGTGAGGCTGGGTGAGTGGGCCCTGTGCCGCTGATGGGTGGCACTGGGGATTGTGTGTGTACTGCAAGCATCACTGAGAAAAGTGCTTGAGGAGTTTGGGGATCCATTAAGTAGAGAGCAGGACTGTGTGCATATTGTTTTGAGCTTGGATGCTGTAGTGGAGACATCCACAGCTCCAGAATGCAGACTCAAAGCAAGTGTCAGCTCACTTTTTCAAAGATGTGTGCTTCTAACCAAATTATACACTGTCCTTTCCCTCCGTTCCCAAGGTTATCTCATGTCAAGTTCTGGCAGTTCTTGTTGCTGCATCATCTCTGTCTGTTCTGTGACTCACTGCTCAATGTGAGTCAGAGAGCCTTGTAAGGAGGGGAGTCTGCAAGCTGATTTCTGTGTGCCCAAATAACAGACAAATATTTGAATTATAGATAGCAACTAACTGCTAATTGGCCACAACGTAAGGCCCTTCTGACACTGTAAATATGGAAAAGAATAACTTGTTATTTTTCACACCTGAATGCCAGCCTTTTAAAATGAAAAGCTAATTCTAGCCTGGGAGGCAAGCTCTGTGTTTTAGTCTAGAGTGATAGAGCGAGAACAATAAATGAACACTTAAGGTGAGGAGAATTTCCCTGCAGCAAGTTTACTTGTGATAAGTTATACTGCCCTATGGGAGACAAAATTAAACTGTAGCTTTGATTCAGATCTCAAAGAAGTCTCAGCAGAAAACCTGACTGAAGAAAACAAAGCAAGAGACCACACTTTGAATTGGGCAAAACACCAATTAGGAAAAGCTTTTGTAGATACTGTGTATGTACAAGTGTAATATTGCTGTTAAGGCGGTGCTGGGAGCCATGAAGTGCTGAGACTTCACTGTGGTGACATCTTGTTCTGTCTTGCAGAATATGCTCAAAATTCAGATGTTAAAATAGTATCTGAGAAGTTATTGAATGGAGCTCTTTATTGGTACAATAAAGATCCAGGCGTGCCCTCTGGTTCAAGGCATATCTTCATCTTCAGTAAATGTAACTGTTATTGTAGGGAGGTAAAGGCAATGCTGATAGTTGATGAGCCTCTTGTTTGTTTCATATATGGTTATTACTGGCTTATTTTATTTAGCATGCTCCTTGTCCAGCTGTCCTTGCTACCTGTAACAGTGCCTGCAGGTGAATGGCTGATGCTCACTCAGGTCTCTGCACTCAAGGGAGGGTGGGCAGCTGGCAGAGAACTCCAGCAAACAATTTGCTCTGGTGATTTTATTGCAGAGAGTAAAAAGGTTTTAATTCGTCTCAGTGAATGTGTTTTTATGATCTGCCTCGGTGCAATCATACTTGTGATGAAATGAAATAATTAGAAAAGGTATTCTCCTCTCTGCAGTCTGTTTACGACTAACAGAGTAAGTGAAAATCCAGCCTTTTATCTGACACCAATTGGTACAGCGTTCTTGAGCTAAATTGGACTTTTTTTGCTATTTTTTTTTTAAGCTTAAACATATCTTTCTCTTTCTCCCTTTCTTTCTTCTGTTTCTGAATACCAGTAAATTAAAGATGACAGGAAACTGGAAATGCTTTCAGAAAAGGTCTTGAAATTCATGTAAGTGCACATAAGAAAAGGGAAAAAGGGAGAGAAATGTAACCCTTCTTCTTTCATAGTAGCATGACAATAAAGAAATTACTAAGAATATTTCATACATATTACAACAATTCTGGGGGAGAGGAAAGGGCAATCTGCACTGAACAATGTATTCTACAGTAATTTCAATTTAGATAAGCATACAGAAGGTTTTACTAACCCTCCCTTCCATGACAGATGTCAATTTCTCCATTCTGTACTGGAAGTTTTTGTGTGAGTCACTTGCAGCACAGTGCTATCAGATGGGAGGGCTGAGTAAGGAAGAAGCAATAGGACGTAATTGCACTTCACTGAAAATTTGGCAGTTGTGAAATAAAGTGAGAGAATTGTAGGAAATATGACTTTTGTGCCTACAGAATACCTGTGCACTGCTATTAAGAAGCCAGCTGTGTCACAGAGACAAGAAGCAAATTCAGTGTATACAAATGACAAATCACTGTTGACCAAAGTCTGTCCTCGCTGCAGTTAGGCAGGCAGTTCCCTATGGCCAGGCTGAGGTTTTTCATGACCAGGAGAAAACTTGCATTTTTTTAGGGTAGGAATTACAGATCTCCAAGGAAAAGAGCAATAACAAAGAAGTCCGGGGAGTATTCTGCATAAAACTGCCATATTTACTGGGCTTGTTTTATAGAAATCTTATTTCAGTTCCTATTATAAAACACAGTAACATAATGAAAAGTTGTCGGTTAGCTTTGCCACAAGACTTGTTCTGCCTCTGCCCAGCAGCAGCCCCACGGCCTCACTCTGGATGCCATCATCTACCAGCAGCAGCTTGGCTGGAGCACACAATGTAATCACACTCCTCCTGATGCTGCATGAGATAAGAGGGAGCAGCAAACAACATTAAGTCCACCCGTATTTTTCATTTCCATTTAAATTTCTGTAGCTTTTTGGTGTGAACAGCCTCTGAAAGAAAGCTTCTGAAAGGGGGGAAAGAAAGGCAAGCTCCCTTCTCTACTGAGCAGTTCAGCAGAGGAATAGCCATGGTTGCCCCAAAACAAGCTGCAGCCAGGCAATGCATGCTGAGCTGCAGTAAGCTGAGCCTGTCCAGCTCCTCCATAACCGAATAGAAACAAATATTTGCCTCAGTCCCTTCGCTGAAGGAGGGCTTTGGGGAACCTTCCTGCACTGCTATGTCTGCTTGGAAAATTAATTTTTTTTTATTGCATTGGTGAAGCTGTCTGTTTGGTTTAAAACCCCCAGTTATTTTGCAGCAATAATTGCAGAAAAAATAGCATTGTTTTCAAACACTCTCAGTCTGGGATTGTATTTGGTTGCATAAAGAATCCTTTGATTTGTGGCAGCCTCGGAGGCTGTAGGAAAAATATCCTGCAGCTCACAAACCTGAGGTGCTATAAAAGTTTTTAAAATATTAGTTATTACTTGGTGAATTATTTAAAATGATATTGGTTGAAAGTCTTGCAAAACCTACAGAAGGGGGAGTTGGGGTGGGGAGGAGTGAAGTTTGGGGGGAAAAAAAAAGCAACTACCAGTAAATCAGAGAATGGGGCAGGAAAATAACAAGAAAATGCAGCCATGTGATATAATTTCTGAGGGAATAGCAGTGCTCTCCGCAGACACTCCTGGATATAACACACTGATTGCTCACTGCAATTTCTTGTTCAACACAATCATGTTTATTCACTTCAGAGACGTGAATTGTACGATTTGTAGCTGCTGTTAACCTAGGGAGAGGGAGAAGTTCATCTCAGATCCTAGCCACAAGATTTCAAGGGTTCCATTATCCATAAAATCTATGGAGAAACAGTAATAATAATGATACTTTCAGTAATGAAGGTTTTGTGATGGAATGGATTCCCAGAGTGAATTAGGCTACTCCAGAGTCTGATCACTTACAGAAAACGTTCAAATTACATTACATTCAAAATCCATCTACAGTGATTTCAGGAAAGAAAAAAAATCCCATATTGTGCAAACGCAGCTTAAATGCTGGGGAAAAAGGGAAAGAACCAGGAGGAGTAAATTCACATTAGCTGAAGTTCCTGACTCCTCTTAAAGCCGTAGAATTATTTTACATTCATCTGGACAGATGTTAAATTATGTCTACAAGGTTTCCTTTCAGGTAGAAATGCTCAGATGCAGTGCAAGCTGTCACCCTTACAGTTTTGGTGCCAGGGTTTTCTGGGCGGCTGTGGGCAGGGAGGGGTCTGCAGAGAGGTGCAGGAGGTGGCAGGCAGACAAGCAGCCTGCACTGATAGTAGCGAGATGCTTTCCCAAAACCAGAGGGAGCTGCAGGCCAGGCTTGTCCCTTTTGGGGTGGTTCTGTACGCAGGTAGGGGTGGAAGAGCTCGCACTCACACCAACTCTCTGAGCTTCTCACTGTTTCTCCAGTTCCATCACTCTCTGGGAAGTGCTTGTGGTCAGGATTTCTGTTTTTGCCGTTGTCCACATTTTTCTTTAGTGGACAACTCAGTTTCCAAGTAAAGTTTGTTGTTGAGTTGATTTTATTTGCTTTATTATTTATTTCTTTAAGTGGAAAGATCTGCTTTTAGGGTAAAACATTAAATTCCACTCTGGGAATCTTTGGATCAAAAAGACAAAAATTCTTGGGGTTGAGCCAAATACTCTTCAGCTTTGGTTTTGTGCAGGACATTGGAAGTTTTGCTGAATGGTGGTTTCAGCACAGTTGAGATTTATTTTACATTTTTGTCAGGAGCTAAAACTTTTTTTTTCTTTTTTTTTAGTGCTGTGGTAATAAATCTATGCGTTGCCTTCACAATTGCCTTATTTCTTCACAAGTTTTTATCTATTAAGGGCAAGAACCTTGGCAGGCGAGAAGCAATAGAGAGCTGTATACGCCAAAGGAGCTATATTGACTTATTTCTGTTGGTGCATTTGGCCCCAAACCCGAATTTTGTGATTAATTATTCTCACTTGCAGATCTATAGACTTAATACAGGCAAGAAAATGTGGCAGCAGTCACCTTGACTGCAGCTTCTTCAAGGTTACAGACAAAGTCGTATTACTGCACTGTAGAGCTGTCACAAGGGTACAGGCTTTCTAATACTGAGAATCTGCTGCTAAACTTGAAACGACAGGTCATGCCAGCTTGGGAGAATTCTGTAGTTTATTGGGAGGTAAACCTCATAAAAAGCATCTCCAAATTCAGTTTGATACAAAAATGTTTTACAGATTAAAATCTGTTAAATGTGAAAATAAAATTTGCCACATCAGTCATCCGCGATTGAGAAATGCTGAGACCTGGGGAAATAACTCGTAATGAAATCATCCTCTTAGAGTCTTTTGAGAGGGGCATTCTGGGGCAATTTTATCTTCTTTGCTCTCATAATTTCCTATTTGACTTTTACTGCCAGTTGCTTTAGCTATTGATTGGGAAAGGAGGAACGTGAATGCATTTTTGAGTGATTGTTGTGCAGTACTGCTAAATCCCGCTCAAAAATCTCAGCAGTCGGGATCCACATCAGGAATTCTTGCGTGCATGAGGAACCAGCAGTCAGGATGTGTTTGGAAAATGTACCATTTTGGCCTCTGGACTCTTAGGATTGTCAAGGATATTCTGATTTCTGCGCTCGATTTCTTCTGGTTCATTTGAACTCTGTTGCCTCTGTAGCACAGGATTTTTGTCTAAAAATGCCACTATGAAGTCAGCTGCCATTGCTAAAGGTAACAAGTACCTTTCATGAAGCTGAAAACACAGTGGTCCAAGCAATGTGGATTTCACCCTGTGTTTTATATATTGTATTCCATTTTCCATAAATATATTATTTCTCAGCAATCTCTAGATGTAAAATTATGATAAGATTCTGTTATGCTGACAATAATTCTCTTTTGAATACCCACAAAAATCTAATGAAAAATCAAATCCTGCTTTCCCACAGGTGACGGTGTAGCACATCCTCTAATTATGTCTCCATCATCTCTCTGTGACACTTTCCTCAACTTGATTCCGTAGGGAAGTTTGGAAAGGAACGCAAAGATTTATTGAGCAGACAAATGTAGAGCTGTCACTTTTATTTCACTTACTTTGTTTAGCCAAGAAGAAAGAAATTACCTGAACTTCCTCTGTTATTATTATCATTCCCTTAGAAAAACAGTGGAGAAGTGGGTCTGGAGATAAAGGAGTTAAAAGGCAGTAGTTTAGAACAAACACAATGATCACAACAGTGCAGGAAGGCAAAGAGAAACTGAGTAGTAGGATTTTGGATTTGTTAGCCACAGCTTTCTCTCTATTATCTCAGCAAGCATAATTAGTTCTCTCTGGAGATATTCCTAAGAGGTGTAGATGGAAAAATTATAAGGGTACATCCTATGAATCACAGACATGACGATTCAAATAATATCAGATCAAGAAAGAGGTGTAAAGAACGCACATCTCTTTTAAGATTTCCTTTCAATAATTTTATATGTAAATTTAAAATATGCGGTAATTTTATATGCTCGTATTTGTCTGAAGAAGGTTGTGATTTATCCCTTGGTTCTCCCTGCTCTGAACAGGTAGGGGTCACCAAAAGTGGATATGTACAACTATAACAGTATGGATCCTTTGAATAGTGTGTAACACAGGTTGGTTCCTGTAAGAGAACAAAGCAATCTAAACTCATTCTACTTAGCTTTCCCTTTACACCAATGCATGCCACCTCAAAAAATACTTATTTGTTACTCATA
Source organism: Tetrao urogallus (assembly GCF_951394365.1). Taxonomy (NCBI): domain Eukaryota; kingdom Metazoa; phylum Chordata; class Aves; order Galliformes; family Phasianidae; genus Tetrao; species Tetrao urogallus. The sequence goes on along the minus strand of NC_136829.1, from coordinate 12,736,798 downwards.
TGGAGTTTTGTTTGGGGGTGTTGGCCATGTTACTTCACCTACTGGGTTCATTGTCAGTGTTGCAGTCTGTTTCTCAGCCACCAGGATGGCTCACAGATGAATAGAGAAGCGGTTCAATAACCACAAAGAATTCAAAGTTATGTATTGTGAGGATTAAGACAGCCGGGGACAAGAGAATAAAAGCTGTGAAGTTTCAGGTCTGTTTCCAAGCAAAATTTCTCATGGGAGAGGGGAGAGAGGAAAAGCAGCTAAAAATGAAAACGGCAAAATAAAATACAGACGAAGGTGAGAATCGGGTATTTACTTTGAAATTTGATTTTTGTGCTTTCCCAGCCAGAGAATTCTAGTTTTTTTTGGAAGTGCATCATAAACCATAATGCTGAGGGGGAGAAAAAAGAGGAGATGATTGATTTTAAAAAAAAAAAAAAAAAAAAAAAAAAAAAAAAAGAAGAGATTTTGTGTACGCTGATGGGTACTTTTAATGAGGCCAACCTTTCCAACCTTGTGATTTTATGATTCTATGACTGCATGCACGGTGCCCTCCAGCTGCTTGCCCTTGATTAATTCCTCATATCCACATGCTCCTTCTGACACGTGTGGTCAAATCTTTGCATGCATCAACCAAACAGGGCCAATGGTATCAGCAGCACCCCACATTTCTCTATGAAGAACATAAAGGGCAGTGCTTTACTGACTTTCTTTGTTACGTATGCAAATATTTGCCATGTTTATCTCGGTGCAGACAAAGTGGATGAAGCTGTGATAATAAGCACTTGTATAAAACCGTAGAAAAAACCGTAGAAAATGCCACTGGTACAGAAACAAATGAGGAACCATCATGTTTTTACTCTTTTCCTTGTGCCATGTTCTGTGTGAATCCGAGCTCTGAATTTTCAAAGATTTTTAGGACAGAGTAACTGTCAAAGAAGTCACTGGGAAGACTCAAGTCATGAAAGCCCAGCACATGCCCAGATGCTTTGCTGGTATGAGGTATGAGCAAAACTGTTGGGCGAAGACTTCTTCAAATAAAGTTGTGAACATCAGTAGAAGAAACATCCTCTCAACCTCGCATTTTCTGCCTCAGTTGTCACTTGCAAAATCAAGAATCAGTCCCTCTGCTGAGGTTTTCAATGAGGTTGTCAAATGTGCCAAGATATTTTAGGTTGTAGGTACTCATTTCTTTTTGAACTGAGCTCCCTTTCATGAAGAACACCAAAGAGCCCTCAGATGACAGCAATGTTCCATTATATTTGGGCTCTATTTTAACAGCCACTTGGAAATCTAAACCCAGTCATTTGAAACTGAATTTTCTATACACCGTATAAACCCAAGACAGTGAAATTGCTCTATAGTCTGTTCAGGAGAAATAAAAATGTTTCAGCCCTTCAAGCAAAAGTATCTGGACTTTCCCTTTTCCTCTCTCAGCCACAGCTTATATTTGGGATTGTAGTTTGTTACTTCGATGCAGGGACTGATCAAATTGCAGCTTGGAACAACTCGATGTTGTATTTTAAAAATGCTTTTATTATTTTAAAATAATTATGTATATAGAAAAATAATTCAGTGGGCTGAAATGCAGAGACATGCATTCTGTTCTGGCTTCACTGACAGGAATCTGATGTTTACTCCCAAATTCAGTACTGAGTTGTCCCATAGCACATACCCAGCAAGCAGGAGACATGGCTGGGATTTCAAGAAGACAAAATGCTCTTGCAATATGCTTAGATATAACAGACTTATTACCTTTATGATCACTAAGCAGCAATAATAGGAGATCAGAATCAGCCTCTTGGGATGCAAACCCTCCTATAGGCATATCTTTCTGAGCAGTAAGTACTGGAGTAATGGTAGCGTATCCATCAAGCAGGGGCTGCCAGCAGAAGCAGGATCTGGCTGAAATGAGTTGCTCTTCCCAGCTGTGTCATTATGGAAGTGAACTGTAGCTGGGGTCTCTCTGGGCTAAAATGAAAAGAAACCACTTAAATAGCACAAAAGGAAGGAAATCAACAGGAAAAATTGTATTTCTGTTGTCATTGACTTTAGTGCTCTTTTTATCCGTGAAGTAAACGCTGATTACAGCACATCGCAACGGGCCGTGCCTACCGAAATGCCATCAGAGCTTGCATGATTGCTCTCAGTGTTCAGCACGGAAATGCAGCTCTGCAGACCGTGCCTTCTGCTTCTGAAAGTGCCATCTACATGCTGGAATGCCAAAGTATGTTAGTCCATCAGAGCCTTCACTGCTGTGTATAACGAGCCACTATAGATATTTTCCATGCTTACCCATCCCACATCACAAACCATCTTCCTCTACTTCCTTCTCTGCCTCATTAAACCCAGTATACAGAAGCTGGAGAACTCTAGATAAGCTTTAAACCAAAACAGTTAGTGAAAAAGAGAATGTTTTTATTCCAAAACCCTGTAATACTCTCAGAAAGGTCTGAGTTTTGATTCTTTATTGGTTTTGCTTTCTCTTTTTTTTTTTTTTTTTTTTTGACTTATTTGAGCAAAGTTGTGATGAAAAAAATATCAGAGTTACTGATTCTCCAAGATTAATGTAAACCATTTTAAAGCTGCCTTGCTATAGCCTGATGCCCAAATAACTTTCACTGTCTTATTGTGATCTAGATGTTAAATATGTTATGCTGATTCATTTCTCTCCAGTTAGGGTTATAGTATTTTTCCCAAGGAAAATGCTGAGTTAAAGGGAGCTAAATTATGCTCCCTTAATATCTACTGTGATTTAATAAAATTATATTACTTTCCTAATTGGGCTTACTCATAACTTGCCTTAAATTCTATTATACAACAGCAAAGACCAGAGCAGACATTATTAAGGGACAAACTGATTCTCTAAAGCAAGAAAGAGTTCTTGAAGGAAGAGAGCTGAGCACAAGGCACCCCCGATGCCCTGCACGGTGCTGGCTGTGTGCTCCCACACATGCCACAGCATCAAGTGCCATAGAACTCTGATATACTTCCTCCAATCAATCCTCAAAGAGAGTCTGAGAACAGAAAGATTAGACTTTAAAAGATGAGCTGTTTCCGTGGACAGAAACATTGTATGTGGGTAAGAAAGAACGGAAGAAAGAAGGAGAGACAGAAAAAAAGAAAGAAAGAAAGGAATCTGTGGGAGGCTTCTATTTCACAATGTAAAAATGAATACAATGAAAGATTTCCCCAGCAATGCTGCTTGCAGTTACGTGCAGCCGGCAGCTTACATCCACTTGATGCTAAAGCAATTCTGAAAGACTTATCTGAGAATGAATTAACTGAGCGGGGAGCTAACCTGTGGGATGGATAAGAAGAGGATGGAGAGGCACTTGAGATTCCTGGCTTGTTTTTATCCTCTTAATGCTCGATACAACTACATGGTTTCCTGGATGACTTCTTCAAAGGCCGTGTGGTTCAGATGCATTGGGCCCACTCCTAACTTCCCCAGGTTTCCTTTTGAGAGTGTAAGTAGAGTAATTGATTTGCATGTAAAGCTTGCATAGCAGCACAGCCAACCTCACCACCCCTGGCAGCCTGCTTTTGTGGCATCCAGGTGTGACACAGTGCCACGCTGTGCAGCTGGCAACAGAGAGGAATTCACTTCCCTGTGTTACAGCCTCATCTCACATCTCCACCAAACAGCTCCTAGGTGGTGCCATCCATGCACGTGTGCTGCACCCCTCATGACAGCAGGAACCCCAGGGACATCCCTGCAGGAGCAAAGCAGGCACTGTGCTTACAGCAACAGCACTCAGCTCTGAGGATTCTGTAGGAAATCACTGCAGACTGTTTTTCACCTCTTGTATTGTTATCTCCAGAATACATGCACTTCAAGAGTTAGGGTTAGATTTGGGTTGGGAATGGTTTCCTATTATCTCCATCCTGTGTTAGGAACAGAATTTGAATGTGAGCAGTGGGAAGGGAATTTCTGATGTCGTTACTTTTAGTGATAGTTTTGAGGACAGCTGTCCTCAGAGATGTGCTTTCCTTTGAACAAGATATTATTTAGGATCAAGGGAGAAAAGCTTTTGTTTTCAGAGCCTTACATCCCGCACTAAAAAGCACACATATGCTTTTCCCCGTTCCCTCTGGGTAATCAGGGAAATACCCCTCTGTGCATTGCACTCTGCTGTGTTTGAAGCTGAGGGATGCACAAACACTTTTTTTTTTTTTTTTTTTTTTGTTAACACATTATGGAATGGAATTTCACCATATACTCACCAAAAAAAAAAAAAAGGAAAGGCTATTAAAAAAACACATCATAATGCTTCCCAGTCAACAGATTTTCTTTTATTTAGGTGACGTTATGGATAAAAAACTTGAAGGGAAGCACAGACTTCAATTTATTGTTCCTCTTAAGGCAGTTAAATATTCCATTAACTGTAAGCTAAGGCATAATCCAGGAGGTGAATGATGGAAGATTAATGACCTGGCTTAAAGGTACGCATTAAGGACTTTTACTTCAACAGCATGGAGTGAGAATTCCCTGCTGAACTAAGTCCAAGGAAGGGGGAAAAAAAATATGATGCTTATGAGGGAAAATGTTTTTCACTGTTAAACAAAACAGAATCACATCTGAGCCTCGTGTTTTTCAAAAGAGCTGTTAAGTTTATTGTTCCACTTACTATTTCTCTGAAGTGGTCCCAGCCACCATGGCCATCGGCCACCCCACTGCACTAAGAGTGCTTAGAACATGTCTCAATTTCTCCCCAAGAGTTTTATATTGTAAGTACTTTGCTGCAGCTTTACCCCTGTAAGGGATTCTGGAAAGCATAAATCCTTGACTGGGGTTCTTCCTGATCATTTATCGGGGGTTCGCTCTCCTTTGCCTGTCTCTTCTGACCAATGTACCTATAGATAGAATCCCTTGTTACTTTTCACACCCCTCACCAACTTTAGATCCATCTGCACTTTGCCTTTCCTTATTCCATCTCTGCATGTTCCAGGTGACGTCCCTGTATTCTTCCCAGCCCACCCATCCCTGCTTCCTCTGTGTTCCTTTCCCCATCTGGACAGCAGGTCCTTGCTCAGCCCTGCTGATTTCCTGCCTTCCCTGCTTGTTTTCTTGATTTTTCTAAGGACAGTTTCTCAGGAAATCTCATCCAGCAATTCCCTTAAGAGCAGGGAGGTTGCATTAAATGGATCTTCATCATAATTTTACGAATGCTTTTAAATTTCAAAGAGGTAGCAACAGTTTTGAGGAAAGGTAGCAAAGTAATGCTAAAGAAAGACAAAACCATCTTCCGTGTATTGACTGATAAGGGATGGAATGAGAATCTCAGAGAGAATCTCTAAACCAGTTATCCTGAAACTGTTGGCATTCCTACTTTTTAGTCATTTGCATAAGCATCCTTTTTGCTTCATTATAGAGAGAATGCGTTTCGCATTAACCTTCTGCCAAAAATCCTAATGATGAAACCTTTCCAATTAGACAGCAAAGGCCTGAAGAATTTTAGAATAGAATTCTAAGAATACTTAGAGACAGTGCTTATTAAAACCACCGTGTTCATGAATATGCAAAAGAGATTCTCAATAGATTTTTTTACAGATGGAGGAAACTGAAGACCTTGTTGGTCCCTCAGCGACAATAATGCCTGAAAGTACATTTTTTCCCCTAAATATATTTATTTGCTATTAACAATAAATCAGTGGAAGCTTTCATATTTTGTCAGAGTCATTTGTGTTTAAAGCTCCCAGGAGAAGCACAGACCGAGACTTTAAGTGGTTTTTATCAATAAAATGGCGTGCTTTTCAATGCTTTTAAAATATGCATCTGTATTCTGGTGTACGTGCATTTCTGCACATGTAACCTATGCTTTTTTCATTAAAGATTAATCATCACTGATACATTTATTTTAACAAGTATAGAATGATAGTGGTTTTATTCCCAAATACCAGAAGCAAGATTTTTAAGCAGGGTTCTGAGCAGGATGAAACCTCCCTGAAATCAATCAGGAACTGTTGGGATTGAAGTTTCTCCATGGCTGCAGTTGGTTGCACATTTGTTTGATCATTGAGTTATTCACCTCCATTAAATAGTATTATTTGGCATCTGTTAGATACTGACTCAGGAACAGGTAGAGTACATGCAGTGGTTTGAAGCAGGGAAATGTCAATCATTTTGAATAGTCTGACATGGATGTGGAACCAGACCATCCCCAGGAGCAGATTTTCTCTCTCTCTATTTTGAGCAGGAGGTGCCAAGAAAAGGGATGCCTTTGGGCTGCGTCTGTCAGAAAACTCCACAAGATTAATAGCTTCACTGCACTGCAGGCTTTCTGCAAAACTTTACAGAGCAAAGATTCTGGGGAGGCTCTCCTGCTCTTCTGGACCTCCACGTGGGGAATTTCGTATGTGAAGGAATCTCAGGGAAAAGCTTCATTTTTAAAACTGCAATCATTAAGTATTGCTTTGTGCATGAATGTGGACCTGAAGCTTGGACCAGCTTTAATTGAGTAAAACTTCAGGCCAGCTGCTTCTCTGAGCTTCTGGGAAGTTTCAGTCTATGCAGCAATTTTAAAAGTGTTCCCCTAGAATCAGAATCAGTCGATTTCAGCAGACAGGTGGCTGACAACGGAATGACAGAAGGATAAAAGGTTAAAGGACATTGACTCTTTCTCACTGCTTTGTGCTCTCTTTCACTCAAGATCTATATTAAAATACCAGAACTTTAAGTTTCAGATACGCCTAGCACTTGTTTACTTTCTATTTAATTACCTGCCACTGACTAAATACAACCTCATTAATTGCTAATATTGTTGTAATGAACTGCCATCCATTGACTGGCTGTCAGAGACATCTCAATAACATGACTGTGTCTGGGTTGCGCAGTGACATTGAGCTTGGGCAAACAACTGGGAGGGCAATTTATAATCTCCATTCAGAAGTCCTGTGTTTATTTACTTCTCGTATCATAGTGTTCGGGCTTTTTTTTCAAATTGTATTCTTAGTGTTCTGCAGGAGAAGAGCCTTTGACATAAAATCGTTTGGATTCACAGAACTACGGCTGCAGTGAGAATTCATCAAAAAAAGCTTTTTGCCTTTGTAATGCTAAGGTCTGTTCAAAACTTTGTTAAAGTCTGGATTTCAGCAGAGGTTGGATTGGGTCTGAAAATGCATTCTGTAGATTACACGCTGAATCTGAAAGATTTTCAATAGAAATGGATTTTTAAAAAAATCCCAGCATATAAAGAGTGGCTAAAACATGAAGTAAAACAAGCCTTTAAGGTTAATCAGCCCTTTAATTAAATGAATCATTTGGTTTCCTCCTGTATTTACTTTCACTCTCACTTTCTAATCTCCCTTCATGATCTTACTCATACAGCCAGCAAAAACACAGCTTTGCATTGTAACAGCACTGCTTTCTGTGCTGCGAGTGAAACAATGCAAGGTGTTGACCCGTGTTCAAACTTGCATCTGATTTTCCAATTCTTCTCATATAGCAGCTTGCACAAAGCTGCTCTGAGCTGCTGCCTCTTCCTGATTTCAATAAATTGATCGGCCAGGGGCTGATCAGTCATCACCTTCCATTTGGGACTCATTAAATACCTCAGCTAGTAGATAAAAATGTGCTTTTTTATCTTGTTTGTTTATTTATTTATTTATTTTAGAGTTTAAGGAGCATAAGGGAATGGTTCTATTGAATATGTGGATACTGTGATTATTTTTTCTCAGAGGTTTGATTCAGGGTTATTTGGCTTTATTTAAGCAGGCCGCAGGATGGACTTGTGATCACAGTAAGAGACTGGGGAGTCTCCCGACACCAAGGCTGTGCTGTCCTGCTCTGTCACTTGTCTGCTGCTTTGCAGAACAAAACGTACTGCTTCTGATATTGTCTCTGCTCTTCCATTTTCTACCAATGTGGGCAGAACAAGGCTGCTCTGACTACCATCCAGCAGGCGTCCTGTTTGCTAGCTAGTGAAATTAATTGCGAGTAACTGGCACGCATCCAAACAAGTGCTATTCAACCCTTTATTATCACAGATCTTTGCTGTCACTGCTTAATCAAGTCTTCATTCATAATTCTACCCCTTCTGGTTTGTTTGCGTTCCTGGAATGATGGATGTAAACACAGTTTATGCTCAGCAGTTACTCTGCATGAAGATTGAAACTGCAGCAAGCAGCTTGTGGGATACTGAGACCTGACAGAGAGGAAACAAAGAAAAATTCTCTTGCACTATGGGAAATGAGAAGCAAGCCCACTTCTGCTGAGTTAGCCTTCCCCTTGCCTACTTGTTTGGATTCAAATTTAAACCAATTTCCCACTTTTCAAGGGACAATATTGCTAAAATTACTCTACTTTCTGTATAGGAAGGAAAATTTGTGTCTTAGCCTGTAGAAATAAAATTAAAGGTGTAGCCTATGTAAGCAAGGAAAAGCAAGTAAGAAAATGTCAGGAAAATTAGCTGCTAGCATTTATTAATTTTCAGGAAGACAAATCCCTATTGTGTCTTGTTGTGTTATCAAACCAATGGCAAGGAACTCTTTCATGTGTCATCCAAATAACAAACCCAAAGCCACGTCACTGCAGACCTGGGCCATGATCCATACATTGTCAGTATGTCATTGTCAGTCATCCTTTTCTTTTGTGACTATCTCCTTGGATTTAGTGTAACTTCACCTAGATTAAATTCTTCATTCAAGTTAACCTTTTCCTTTCACTGTAGAGCTTTTGGCTTCCATATGCTTTATCTTCAGCTCTCACTACAGTTTTCTTGTAGCTTTCTTGCTTTCTTGTTCCACGTTTGTCCATTTGCATTCCTCTTGAATGGGTGAGATAGAGTGTTTTCTAGGAGAAGTATCAGTGCTTCAGCTGCAGCCCCAACATTATTGGGTTGTATCAGTACGAAGGGACTCTTCTCACTGGGAATAATAATAATAATCTGAAAGAAAAGAAAAGAAAGAAAAAAAAAAAAGCTACAGCTAAGGTTGTTTAAAGCAAGCCCCAGCTCATTTAATCTTAGTTACTGAGTTCTTCCCTGTGGAGGTGTCTCTGATGTGTGCATCTCAAGTGGCTTCGCAGGACTCTCTAGAGCTGCTCTGATCTGTGTGCACTCATTCCTGTGTGGGAACAGCTGGGAACCACAAGTCCAGGCCAAAGCTCCTGCAAATGACATTTTAATACAAAGATTTGAAATCTTCAGCCAGAAGTATATGGATCTTATTTTTTTTTTTTTTAAAGAGAATATTACTTGAGTGATGGGAAAATTGGCTATATGTTTAACTGAGTGACAGTGAAGTTTAAATCAGAGATAATTTCACTCTGAGTAGTACGTTAATGACTTGACACTCATGGTAATAAGATTATTCTGAAATACAAACTCATGTTTCTAGCAGCTGGCATGCTTTACCGGTGTATGAGCAATGGTTATCTCCTTGCTAAGTTTCCCAATCCTTCAGTATGAATAATTGAAACATTTTAGTATTGAAAATTCAATATTTCATCTCAGGCCAAAGTTAACATTTCACTTTAGTTTTAGGCAGAAATGCAGCAATACATCAAAGTAATAAGAGTGTATAAATCCATGGATATGCTTCTAAGATCACTGCTGGAAGTATTTGAGTGAAGAAAACCTAGCCATTATTTTGTGTTACCTTCTTAAATGGGTTCTTCTAATCCGCCACACTGTCTTTTAAGAACTTTAAAAAGAAGGGGGGGAAGGGGATGCCAAATCTGTTTGGATTAAAGGATTCATAAATTTTCTCTGACTTCATCTCTGAAATATCAGATTTCTTGGGTCCTTTCTGGATGAAAGGTTTGCTTTCAGTGTAAGGGTTTTATGTGAAACCTCAAACAAAAAGTCAAAAACTGACACCATGGCCACTTTCTCCCTTCAAATTGTATTTTTAATTCACAGTGACCCCTTAATATACAAGAAATGTCCAAAAAGACTTCAGTTATGGGCAGTGGTATTGAGAGGTGGGAAACAGTTGGCGAGAAGGTATGTGTGAATTTCCAAAGAGAAGCATTAATTACACCACCCAAATGTGGGTGAGAGAGATGGAGTGCCCTCACTGTATTTCTCTGTATGCTGATCTGGGCTATGCCAAACCCAAGCCATGTGCTACCAGGCAGCAAACCCACATGGCTTCGTGTTCCACTGCCTCTGTCTGGAGCTGAAATTAGCAAGTTTACAGCAAGTTCACTTCCTGGCTCCTTTCTCAGGTGAATGCCAATATTTCCATTTGTTTCAATCTTGTCCAACGTGATCAGGGGAGTAATGCAAGGGAATAAGTACTGGAAGGTGGTGTTTGTTTTGGGGATTCTTAACCAAGGAAAGAATGACTCCTTTCTACATTCCTAAGCAAGAAAATCAGAAACTGTCCTGACACCTCCAGGGAATTAGATAGTGATTAGGAGTGAGCTTCTATTTTCTTTAATGAGACAGAAGGAAATTACCCCTCTTTTTATCTTAAACACAGATTTCCACTCAGTATACTATCAAATTTTGTTACCCAGCAATGCCACACATAGACCTCACAGTTAGTTTGTAATTCTTTTCTTCTATCTATGTGACTAATGGCATCTACATGATAAAGGACTGTACTAAGAAGTAAATGAGAATGTTAAGAGTTTGTATGTGTCAAGAGCTTTATACATAACATGTGGAAATTAAATTAGGCTACATTCTTCCAGAAATGTATATCTTGGCCCTTGTTATACTTCATATATTTAATTAAAATGCTAATATATTTTGCAGCAGTTGTAAAACTATTTTAAAAGAAAGCAATTTCTTTTGGGGCCTTATTTGGCTTCTGTAATAAAAGATGTAGAGATGCAGAGATAATAATAATGAGGTCTGCTGGGAGAGTGGCCAGATCCTATTGTTGTGAGTTCATTTAGACCGCCAGTACGTTCACATTAAAACCTCTCCCCAAATTAAGGTTTCTTTTAACTGTGGTCAAAAGCATTTTCCTGATGCTTTTCCCTTGCTCGGTTGTTACAACTGCAGTCACAGAATTCTGCTCAGTTTCATGGATGCTTTAGCCTGGGACTCTGGGATCCATTTCCTTTATCTCCTGTAGAGCAGTTAAAAGCAGAGCTGTCTTTCCAAAGACCCCGTGATTGGGATGACTTATGCTGACCAGTTCCCATTTTCTCTCCTTGTAAACTCTATTTAATGTTAAAAAAAACAATTCAAAGGCAGATTGTAGGTGCCACACATCTCCTCTGACCTTTAAATCAAATTTAATATTTCACTCTGTAGTAGGCCAGCGAGCAAAACTTGACAGCTTAATAAAGTGGAAATTTTAGGCAATAAATCTAAGAATTCTTCCATCATCCATGAGAAGGGAGATCAAAGCTTTGCTGTATTGGTGAATAGCTCCCGAGCAAGAGCTTCTGAAACTTGGCCAGAATCAAAACTTGCATTGTCAGAAGTTAATTCCCCTGCACAAGATAATGTATCAAGGAGCCTCCTGCTGCCTGCTTTAGCTCCGGGACAGCCTGCATGGTGTGTAACAGTCATCTTGAATAGGATCAATTAATGCAATGCCATGATTACAGTATGAATGATGAGCTATGAATTTCAGTGCGTGCCCATCAACACAAAGCTCCCTTCCCCCAGAAACAGAAAATATAATGCAGAAATACATCTGATCAAATATCAAATTGGGTCAAACAGCAGGTTAATGTCAACCCCCACCATTCATATAAAATGGAGTTTCCCTGCTCTGAAATGGCAGTCAGAGGAGCTGCTGTCAGTCCGTGTCACAAATATATTATGGTGCAGATATTTGCAGCAACAGCTGTGCTGGTTTTACTCACAAAGCAGTTTTCTAGAATTATTCTTTTTTGATAGCAATATATGGCCACAGTTAAGGGCACTGTGAACAGTGCTTGTGGGGATGACAGTGGGAAACACTGCTTTGGAATAAAGGGCACAACAAAAAAAACAAAGAGAACAATTATAAATGTTTGAGACTGCATTGCAAAGGAGCAATACCATTTCTGGGCAGAAAAAAATGGCTTTCAGGTACAGAGTCACTAAGTCGTAGAAAATCTCTCTGGTTAAGAGAGAACAGGGATATAGAAAGATACTTACCTGTATCTTTCAATAAGGGATTGAGGCCCAAAATGTAAGGTTTAACATACTTGAGCTGTTCACATGGACCACTGAAGCAGCCAATCCATGAAGATATTTGGACTTCATGGGATTCTTTCAGTTTTTCAGAGCACTGTTCATTTTTAAACACCTACAATTGAAAAAAAGAAAAAAAGAAAAAGAAAAAAGCACCTTTTTTTATTACAGAAAAATAAATTGTCTGTCAGCTCTCCCTGCATTTCTACAGTATAATGCAAAGAGTAGAAAGGGGCTTAAGTTCGTTCTTTTGGATTATTATTCACAGAATAATAATAGATAAATTTGCTCCCAAAGTGAAAATAAATTATTTCAAATTGGTCCTATATTTAAATATGAAATGAGCTGATATTTTGTCACGTCAGCTAATGAAACTGCTGGGAAAAATTTGAGGATGAAAAATAGACAATTAAATGGTTTCTTTGAAAACAAAAGAGGGATTTGCATATCTCTTTATAATGATGAGTTTGCAGTTCTTTTCATCGAGCCTATGAACAAAGTGTCAGTGGCAATCTGCAGTGTGCCTGAGATCCAGAGCACTTCAGGTTACAGGAATAAGAGTCCTTTGTGTTACTGCTGTCATCTGCAAAGACAGATGCCCCAGGCTGGGAGACAAGGAAAAGTAACAGATAACCAGTTCCTTTCATGATGCCAGAACTATAATTCCATCAAATATTTGGCTTGTAAAAAAGAACTGAAGACATGCATACAGCAGATGCTGCTAAAGGCTCAGGATTCATTGCCTTGGGCGTTTGCAGTAATTGTAATGTATTCCTATGCTTAAAAAAGGAGATACTGCAAAGGATGGGATTTTAATGGCTCCCATGGCAGGTTTCAGCACAAGCAGGTGTAAGACAAGGCAGAGGAAATGCTGCTCTGGGACAGAGCCTGGCTGGACCAATCCTCTGCACAACAAAGGCAGAAGCTGCAGGAGTTCAGTGAGACCAGGAGGGTATGTTGGGGCAGATGGGCTGGAATTTCTGTGAAGTGATGACTACAGCAGAGAGGCAGGTTTTAAGGAAATCAGGAGGAAAAAAATCTGCTGGGTTTTGCACGGTGCAATAACACATTCAGATATTGCAGCGCCGTCTGGGCAACTCAGTCAGGACCTGCATGTACCAGAGCAAAGCAGGCAACAGATAGCTCTCAGAATGACAGTGCTGATGAAAAGAATCCCAGGATGAGATGATCGTGTACAGGCTGGGGCAGCAGCTTGCCATGGCGAATGCAGTAGGGACAAGGCAGGGGCAGACCAGGCCATGTGCCCTGAACTACTCACTTCTGCAGTTTGAGGAGGGATTTGCTGACATCTTTGTGCCTTAGGTATAGAAATCCACTGTCTTGCTGTCACATTAATCCCACAAGGTGGGATTAATGCCTGGGATACATTTTCACGCAGACATGCGGATGATGGATATTCTGTGTCTTCACCAGTTTGCCTTGCTGATCTCCCATGGTTTCCTAGGCAATGAAAAGGGAATGTACAATAGACCACAGATTTTCATTTAGTTTGTATTCAACAGTAATGACAGTGTCTATATTGGCAATAAAAGAAATAATGTAGGCTCAGAAAATAAATAAGATACATAAAGAAGTCAGCCAATAGTTGTGGCCAGAACATATAATTTTCACTCCCACACTAAAATGAAATAAAAACAAACAACCACAAAGCAAAACACAAAGCAAGCCTTTCCCAAAACAGAATTCTTTCCAATTTTACCAGGGGAAAAAGAAATTGTTTCAAATTACTTCAGAAGGACATTTTGGCTTCCATTTTTTCCCTTTCCTTGATGCCAGATGCATCAACTATTTTTGACACCAATATTTTCGCGGAGAAACTATTGGTTTCTAACCTACCATTCTCACTGAAAATTCTAAACTGTTTTCATCTTTTTGCTTTACTTTCTTGCATAACTTCCAGGCAATAAGACACTGACTACATTTGAAGGGTCATTTTAAAGCATTAGATTTACAGAATGTAATCAGATCTAGGCCCTTCAGGTCTATGGAGAAAACAAAAGGATAGGTTACTGAAAATGAGATCTCCAAAAGTCATTCAAGAGTACGCTGCTGATGTTGCTGGGCCTTATGCTGAACAGCTTAGCCATTTCCAACACAGCTTGATAGCCAAGCCTTTAGAAAAGGAGAAAGAGAAGTAATCTCAATAGTTTGATCCTCATGGTGTGCTTTATGTAAGAGTTTGTACTAAATTGCAGCTACATTTGCCGTAAGTAGTGAGCTTCCAAGCAGACTTTTGGTCCTTACTCTTCTAAGATCTACATGTTGTGATGGACAAATATTGGCTACTAGCAGAATAGGAAGTTCATTCACACTAAAAGTGGGAATTTGGAGTTGGACTCAATGACCTTGAAGGTCCCTTCCAACTCAGGTTACTCTAGGAAATGCTCTGGGTGCCAGACCCAGGTCCTTCTGAAAACCCACTAATCAGAGTACCTAACAGGTGACAGCTCACAAAGTGCAGCTTCTGCTCTTAACTGCTGAGAAACTGAATCATTCACAGGTTGACCACCCCTGCAGACTCTGCAGATACACACAGGTCCTGGCAATGGTCTTCCAGTTACAGGTATTAAACATGAAATATAAATTTCATGCAACTATTTTAATAAAATTGGGGTTGGAATTGGTTGAGGGTTTTTTTGGGTTTGCTTTGTTTTGCAAAAGTACCATCATTTAGCTTTCAAAAGTACCATCAGTATTTGTTCTTGGTAGGTTGTTTTTTGCCTGAAGCTTTTACTTAGTCTTTAATAATAGTGTTCAGGGAATACAGCAACCAGCAAATGGAAAGGCTTTCTTTTTTTAGATGTGATGTATCATCTCTGATTTTGCGAAACATAATAAGTGAGACCGTGTCACTGCTGGCATTTCTTGGTGCATTTGAGAAATGCCTGATACCAGAGTGTAAACTGCTGTTAGCTGACAGAAGCTAAGGGTTTGTCATGTTTGTTTCCAAAATTATTGCTCTAGACTGACACTTAAAAAAAATAAAAGGCCAACTGCATATAATAGCTGTTTCATGTATTGAAACATGTACTGTGGAAAGATCTGGTTATTTCTCTGAATCTTCTAGTAAAGTCTAGCATATTCACAGCAGGTAACATGTATTGGGCTGGTAAGTATTTTAATCTGCCAAACTATCTGATCTATACGAAGAGTCACAGATGTCAAGCCTCAGAGCCAAGTCTTGTCCTTCACATCCTCTGCCCAGTGTCACACAGAGAGCAAATGGGCCATTTGGGAAGAGAATGCAATGCAGCCCCGGGTATCATCGCCCCTGTCTGGAAAAGGAAGCACTGCAGACTGCTACAAGATCTCCTGGATGAAATAATTAAGCTTTGAGAAATAAGGAGTGAACCCTTGTATTTTTAGCTATGCCAGCTTCCCAGGGAGTGCACTCAGTCCTTCACTCTGAGCCCACTCCCTGCTCAGTGCAGGCCATGATCTGCAGCTGATTTGCTGTCAGTGCTGCAGAGAGGCACGAAACCCCTTCCCCTGAAAAAATGCACACACATCAGAAAAGGGAATGAGAGGGTAGAGGGGTTATACTGTCGAGAATTTTCCTTCTATAGTCAATTGCAAGCCAGATAGTCCATCAGCTTTTTCTGATCCTCAGGAAACTCCAGGTGAGTGCACAGCTGACAGTGCCCAGTGCTGACAAGTCAGATGGAGGAGCCCCAGCCATCTGCATGGGCTGTGGATGAGAATCTCCCCAGCTTCAGAGGCAGTTTCCTGTAGCACTGTCTCTGCAGGGCCTTTTCCAAGTGCTGGCAGAGATTCAGACTGTGTCTGAGTGTGCAGAAGACTCTCCTGCACCTGCCATGCCAAGCCATCCTGCTCTCAACAACAAAAAACAACTCTGGGAAAAGGAATTTGCAACCAGTGTCTAAAACAGATTACCACAGAGTAGCTTAATAAAAAGCAGAATAGATGTGTTTTTGCTGCTGACGTTTGCTAAAGGATTGTTCTGCTCTCTGATGCTTTTTAATGCAGGAATAGAAAAGCTCATCCTGCCAAAAATGCTTCTATGTTGTATTGAGCTGAATAACTACAACAAATTCCTTCACTGTATGTTATGCCTTTAAATCTCTCGAGAGTCCTCTGTCTTTGAGGTAGACATCCATTTCGTATTCACAGCACTACGGTCTCTTGCAGATACGTAAAACACAGTTTCCTTGAGGATGTTTTCTCTCATTTTAGCTTCGCTCCCTGAGGAAATCCTCGCTTTGGGAGTGGGTGGGAGGTTTACTTGCCTTCATCTGTCCTTCCATGTTCCCTGAGAGATGCCATTGTTCAATTTGAGCTTTCTCAGGCAAAAAAAAGCAAGTGAGAAAAGTGGCGGTGGGAGTTCACAGCTTATTAAACACCAGAGAATCTACAGCAGCATTATAAACACCTCGATATTGAAAAAACTTTGCCATAGATACATATGTTCCTGAGCTCCAGAAATTCACTTGTGACCTGGGAGAAAACAGCTTTCAAATTCAGCACAGCAGGAGATGCACCTGAGGCCATACATGGTCCCTAACTGGAGAGTTAACTGAGGACTGTTCAGTGCTGGGGACACTGGAGGAAAGAAATGGGCTGGTGGATTGCTTCAGTCCTCGGCATTCAGATATCACTACTGACAGGTACTATGAGAGGCCGGGTAAAGGCAGGTTGCTCAGAACTCTGTGATTGTGGCAGTGCTAGGCTCCAGGGGCCTCCTCCTGCTGGAAAATATTGCAGGGGATCAATATATATCAGCAGGGCTAACTCAGGAGATGGTAGCTACCTGCAGAAACTGGCAGATGCAGATGACAGCAATCCTTGGTAGAATTCAGGCAGAGTTATTTAATCAGGCAATACAAATCCATAGGAATCAAAATTTATTAGTTCTAGCACTCATCAACCTGCCCATTTTTCCCTCATTTTCTCACAGTCAGACTGGATCTAAGATGCTGCTTCTCACAAAGGGAAGAACACAGACCTCCTATGCCAGATTTACAGCACATTCCAAATTCTTCGAAGCTAGAATTTTGTTTGGCTTCTATAAAATGTATGTGCAGGGGCACAGCATATTTCTCTGCCTTATTCCCTCACCAGGCAGTAATTATTTCAAACAGGTTTCCTCACTACCCAGTCATAGCAGGCTCTGATTCTGTGCTAGCATAGAGGAAAATGAAATCTGGAGGGTTCTTTTTCATATGCTTCATATGAGTCACATTCCTTCAGTAATACCTACAGGTGAATGCACTTGGTGGTGTCCAGACTGCAGCCCACTGGCTCCTCATGGCAGTCCTGCACTGTGGCATCTCCCAGACAGGGTGCAGAGAGGGAATTGGGCTCTATGCAGCCCTTCATTTTCCTTGGGAGGAAACCAAAGAGCTTGGAGAGCTGCAGTGCCCATCAGTGCATGGGCTGCTCAGCACCTGGTGGATGTGCAGGCATGTGCTCTCAATGGTAACCACCTCAGCTCTGTGGAACAGTGACTGCTGCTTTGTAACACTGCCAAAATACATAGCTATTAGGAATCATTACAAAGTTTGTTAGGAAAAAATTAATTACAAATTGGTTTTTGCTGTTGCTTTTCCCTAAAGAAACAGACTAGTAAGTCAGTTCCTAAAGTGTGTGGTAGAGGAGAGGAAAAGTTGGTCCTCTCCTCTCCTCTCTCCTCTCACAGGTCTCACCCCTCCTGCTGTTCTGGTTTCTTTTCCTGGTTTCTTTCACTGCCTTCCTCCCAGGGCAACAATTCATGATAATTGACAGATTGCAAGGTAAAAACTCAGTAACTCTTGGTACTTCCCCTTCCTCTACCAGCTCCTTCAGTATTAGTGTTTTCTATCAAGAAAATACCAAATCCTCATTATGTGCCTGCAAGAAGTTTCACTTATCAGAGAGCCAATTGAAACTGAGTGCATGGCAGCACATAAGGGGATTTAAAACGTGGAAGGTGCAGAGTGATGTTCCTTGGGGCTCTACCCAACCCTGTTGAATCAGCACTCACAGTGGCCTCCCTGTGTTCACCTGACAGCTTCAACTTCTGAAGAAAATACATATGAACAAATACCTGAACCACTCCATGAGGCTGATGGACTACAAACTGGCTTGCACTAGTGATGGAACGCCTGGTGGGAAGGCAGGGCAAACCCAAGGGAGCCCAGGTGCATGCAATGTACTTGAGTGACCAGAAGGGCTGAAGCCAGGATCCACCCCTTCCAGCCCTCATATAAGGGTTGGTAGTGAAGGCAAGCATATCTTCCTGGCAATTCCTGTGTACTTGAGGCTTTCTGAAGGTAAGCAACTTGTTTCCTTTGTTTCTGTGCTAATGACTGTTGTATTTCAGCACATTTTTCACCATTTTTCACTTGCTTCAGCCTAGGCCTTTACTGCTTTGTTGTAATACATTACTATAGTGTTACAGGGCAGCATGCATACCACTGCATGCAAAAGCACTGCCTGGTTTGGTGCTTTTCTAGTTTGGGGTGAGATTGTGAGAAATCCTCTGATTTAGCAGAGCTGTAAAGTATAGCTCTTAGGTTGGAGGGAAGTCCCTTTTTAACCAGCAAACCATGAATATGTTCTTAGCAGCTCCTGAATGCAGTGGGAGTTGAGCATATTCTTAATCACATTAGAAATTAGCTTTTTTTAAAACTAGGAAATCAATTAATGGTAGTAAAGTCAGTACAACTTTTACTCTCTCATTTTTAGACCCAGTAAAGCAAAGAAGACTTGGTTCCTGGTGGGTCAGAGCACAGCTAACACAGGTCTCCTTTTGCATCTTTCTGGCTATGGCACAAAAACACAACCAGAGTCCAGTTCCTCAGACCTCCAGAATCACAACCTAGGAAGTTTCCAGGTCAGTGTGAAAGTTTTCGTACTGACTTTCTAAAGTGGTAAAACTCTGTTTTTGCTGAGTGAAATACTTCCTGATTTAGTAGAGGCTGAAGCCTTTGGAGTTCTCGACCCGGTTCTGGGTGTTAAGATGCTGGGCCCATTCTCAATTCTGTCTATTAACTGGTGGAAAGCAAGGGAAGAAAATAATTTCAGGGTGATTTGAGTGTCTTAAAACTTGATACTGTAAATAATACCTCTGAAGTAAGTCAATAGCTTTGCTCTTCAATAAGGTATACATTCAGCGTGGATAAGGGCACAGGAGCCCAATCGAAGGTGCTGGAAAAAGGCTGTTCCTTGCAGTATTTGTATCCAGTGTGTAATTTGAAAAATACCAGCATTTGGGCAGTACCACAGGAGTACAAATTCTTCAATAGACTTGTTACAATCACCTAGAATTGCAAAAAGTAGCTTTCATGTGGTCGAAATTGCATTTCCCGTTGACTGGCTACTCTTCTGTAGCTGAGAAAGTGAAAATAAAGTCAGGGCTGCAGCTGATGTGCTTTATATAACTTTTCCCTCTCTAAGCTATGAGTTAGGTTTTTCCACTTTACATTTCTATCACAGTTTTATTCTATTTAAAACAAACAAACAAGCCTTAAAGTGCACCTTGACTTCAGATGGAGCAAATTAATCAGATCGAGCACCTAGTAATTATTTAAGTAATGAAGGCTCTAGTAAATTGCTAGAACTTCACTGTTGTAAGCAATACTGTGCTTTAGCACCCCTCTCTGTATCATTACACCTAGTGAAGCTCTGGTTGAGAGTTCATCTCTCTGGGATACTCAGCAACATACATAAGAGTCCGTCTGAGAGCATTCACAAGTAGTGTAAGAACACATAGGTGAAGTCAGAGTCAGTTCCTTGCTTCAGCAACTCTGTTGCTTTATAGCCATATGGACATTTCAGAGTGATCCCTGAATACCCACACATACACTGATCTGCTTTGATTTTCTTTGTGAATGCGTGTGATACACCTTTATCCCATAAGATGCAACTCATGTCACTTTTAAATCATCCAAAGCTATTACCCCAGACAGAGCAAAAAATCAGAGAGTCCTCAGGAATTCCTGAAGAGAAAAACCAGTGTTCCACCTCCTCCACTTCCCTTCAGTGAGCTCAAATTGACTCATTCACTGTATGAGAGAGGAGACTAAATGTAACCACAGGAAAGCCCTTATGCAACTCGAGTCTCACAGGAGGGCCCTGTGGGCTCAAGTAAACAGTGAGGTCTTCTACACACTGATGGCACCATCTTACCACTGGAGCATCATCTGCACCACAAGAAGGTGATGTTTATCATGCAGGAATTTCTGCTGCTGGCTTTGGAGGGCCAGCTGGCATGGCTGCCAGGTGGGTTGTTTTGCCTGCATCCTACAGCATGCTTTTTTCCTTTCTAAAAGTGAGGACGCATCCTGAAGCAAAGCAAGTTACCTTGGTACTGTTGAAGTCAATGAAGCTTCAACAGTTTGTACCAGTTGTGAAGTGCAGAATATTGAGAATGTTTGTTTGCTCCAGCTCTGCCTTTGGTCTGGGATTTCACTCTGCTCAGCTGGGCTAAAAGAGGAAGGGATCTCAGGTGAATACAACTTCTGATTTATTACACGTGGTTGGAGCTGAGGAAGATGTATGAGAAGGGGAAGATGGCACATCTGGCACTGGTTCCCATGCAGAGCCAAATTCCAGCTGACTTTGAGTCAAGATCACAAGGAAAAATCCTCATTCCTTTCTCCTTGCCTACTGATGAAAGACTCAGACAGCGTCTGCACCTGACCTATACTGCTCAGCTCCTGGAGGAATAGCCATTTTGTAGCAAGACATTTCTGAAGCTGAGATTCATGTGGTGCTTGCTGGCTTTTGCTGTTTGCTGACAAGTGAAATTACAGAGGAAAATAATCACTTCTTGTTGAGTCCTGAGAGATGTCCTGTGAGTAGTAGCAGCTGTGCTGAGTTGTTGGAGCTGGCAGAACTCATCCATCTCTATTTTTCCTGTCCTTTTAAACCAGTGCTTGTTTAGGGTCAAATCTTCCTGCAGCCACAAAGAAAATTCCCACTGACTATGGGTGCCTCCATCTGGCTCGTGGGCATCTGCCTGCGTTCCCCTCCCAGAAGATCCAGACCCTACAGCCCTGAGTTTTATTCCTAAAACTGTTTTCTTAGCACTGACAGTTTGATAAATGTTATTTAGTGCATTTTTTAAGTGTATGGAGTGCAGTATTTGCAGTTATATGCCAGCATAGAAAGCTGCAGCACAGGAGATGAATGATCCACCACATGAAGCCTTGTTTCCTGCTATTTTCTCGCAACCCTGTACTCCTGTGCTGATTTGCATTTATACTTGCCCTTGCAGTGGGGGAACTGCAAATACAGCTCCCCTGTTTTAAGAAGCCTGCAACTCTCATTCAGCTGTGGGGAGCTGGTACAGCCCAGCATTGCCAGCAGCATGTGGAGCTGCAGATTCTACTTCTAGCTTATCCAGATCCCTCCAGTAAGTGCCACCACTTTCACTAGCAGCAATAAATCCCATCCTTTGAGCTGTGCTCAGTGGAAACCAAACCCATGACATTACTGCCAACAGGTCTTATTCACGCCTGTGAGGGGTTTAGCAGCCCTATTGCTGCTTTTTGTTTGTGCAGAAATCTTGAAGCATATTTCTAAAGCTGCAATTTAATAGCAGATCTCATCCTTGACATCAGACTTATTTTATTCCTATCTTTTTCATTCCCTTCCAAATGATATGAGAATGATCCATAGTTGCTCTCTTGAAGCAGCCATATGGCCAGCAATATGTTATTAATGTGTGTACTTTCCTTTTTTCCCCTCTCTCTCATCAGCACTACTATATCAGGAAATCTAAGCAGTCCCAATCCTTCTTACTGTCTGGGGAAAGGCTGGATCCTCTGCCCATCCCAGTTGTGTTGCTGCTGCTGTGAACATACTTCAACTTGTATCAGCTTCAAGGTTCGCTGCAATGAAG
Source organism: Tetrao urogallus (assembly GCF_951394365.1). NCBI lineage: Eukaryota > Metazoa > Chordata > Aves > Galliformes > Phasianidae > Tetrao > Tetrao urogallus. The sequence continues at coordinate 12,714,859 of NC_136829.1, read as the reverse complement.
ACACTGAAGCCCTGGAGCAGGTTCAGAGAAGAGCCACAAGGCTGGTGAGGTGTCTGGAGCTCAGGCCTTATGAGGAGCAGCTGAAGGAGCTGGGATTGTTCAGTCTGGAGAAGAGGAGGCTCAGAGGGCACCTTATTGCTCTCTATAACTACCTGAAGGGAGGTTGTTAGCTGGGGGTTGGCCTCTTCTCTTGGGTAGCTGGTGATAGGACCAGAGGGAATGGCTTCAAGCTGTGCCAGGCTGGATGTTAGGAAATACTACTATTCTGAAAGAGTGGTCAGGCACTGCAATGGGCTGCCCAGGGAGGTGGGTGAGTCACCAACCCTGGGGGTGTTCAAGGAGCGTTTGGATTTCATGTTGAGGGACATGGTTTAGTGAGAACTATAGGTGATCATTGGATGATTGGTCTGGGTGATCCTGTGGGAGTCTTTTCCAGCCTTAGTGCTTCCATGTTTCCAAGCTTGCAGTCCCTGACACTGCTAAGGCCAGCCTCTGCCCTAAGCCCAGAAAAGGGGTTTGGCCAATAGGGATTTTGAAAATCTCAGTTTTATTTATAGATAGGCTGGTTTAAACATTTATTATCCCTGTTTTATTAAACATAAAACACTTCTGCATGTGAAAGAGAACAAACGCAATCCCTTGGAGAAGACAATAAACATAATAAAATGAATCTGCTTGCAAGCGAGGAGTCCTTTGTCTGGATGTTTTTTTATCTGCATCCTTATGATATATGAACCTTTGTCTTTCTGCTCTGATGAAAGATTTCATTCTCTTTCTCTCTCTCTTTCCCTCTTCCTCCTCCATTCTCCCTTAGCACCATCAAAATCCCTCACATTGCATTAGAGGCTTGTTCTGTTTGTAATTAAGCAGTAATGCAGTCATATGTAATGCTGCATTTGAAAGATGCTCTCAGCTACATTTGAAAGCTAGAGATGCTGAGTAGGGTGCATTAGGGTTAATTACCTAATAATTTACTGTATTAAATGCAGCTGCAGACACTTTGATTCTCACTAATTGTGACACTGAACAAAGAGTATAAGGATTTTCTCATATTTGTGCAATATGGCTGTCAGAAGCCTTCAAGGCAGTTGTATGTCCTTTCCTTCTCCTTGGCTTCAGTGGCATGTGAATAGCAGTGGGACATCATTGAGAGAACTGGGATGTCACCGTGTTCATTTTATAATGATTTTCTTAATGTAATTCAGATTGCAGAGGTACACCCATTGACTGTTGCTGAACTATAGGCCATCAAATGTGTTATGTTATGGAAGGCTCTACAGAGGACAGCACGGAGCAAACCCAAATACCTATAGAGCACAGGACAGTCACAGTCCACCCCACCTTTGTGCTTGTCCTTCCTTAGAGCCTGCAAAAATACTCAAAGTCATTGTTGCACTGATTTTTAATATCTTTCTCTATCAGAAAAAGATATTTGGTTCCTTTGTCACTGTTTAAATTTATTATTTTTTTTTTTACATTAGATGTATCATCTGGAGCTTAATTGTTCATGAGACATTTAGCAGTATAATTTCCTATTCCCTAGTTCAATTCTTGCTCCAGTTTCTTCCTAATTGCTCCATCATTAATTTTACTCCTCTCTGTAGCACCAGAGGAAGTACTTATGAGTCTCTGCATCCCCACTAAACTCAGTACTCCATCCAGGAGCAAATTTCACTCCAAAGATTCAAGCAGGGGGTCTCTTTGTTCCCCACACCTTCATTTTCTTATACTCACTAGGTAGAGTGGCTGTGAAAATATTCAGTATATTTTTGGCTATGACAAATAGCTGTGTTTCACACCTCTTTCCTATTAGAAGTAAAGGTGTGCAAAAGCATTAATGGCATTTAGATTAGAAAATACAAACGATTTTAAGGCTCACCAACCTTCCAGATTTCTGAGCTGAGCTTCAAGCAGCGTGCAGCAGCCATGAGGAGCGGAAACCAACCCCAGCTCTCCTGAGATGTCAGCCTTTCTTTGCAAGAAGGACAAAAAGATCAAATCCAACCTTCAGTGCTGTGGATGGTCAGACACTCCACTTTCTGCTTCCTGCAATTCTTTTTGGTGCTAAAAATCCATTCCAACATTTTCCATTAGAGGTTTCTCAGAAGTCTCAGTCCAGGATTAAATTGGCCTCTATCCTTCAGCTGGATTCCAGCCTTATCAATTCAATTAAATACTTCACTCCTTACATAGGGAAATTACTTACTTGGGGTACGCAGTCCCCTCCATCTGACATTTATGTTCAAGGAGAAGCAAATCAAAAGAAACCTAGCTTTTAAATAGCTACCTAAAGTTAACTAGAAAAAAATAACCTATAATGCATACTGAGGCCTTGAAAAGTGCTAAGAGCTTTGTTTCAACATATTATAAGGCTTTTATCATTGAGTACTGAAAGCCACTAATTCATGAAGATCCATGCCTGACAAAACTGTAAAACAAAGGGTGATTTACTGAGAAGAGAGCTCAGCAAACCACGCAGTCACTTCATCTTTAAAATACCGTTCTTTCATCCCCTGTTGAACTGTGCAATCTTTCTATTGAAAGGGAAATTGATATCATTGATTAAACACAACAAAAAGCTATTCCTTTGGAAACCATTACTAAATCTAGCTGCTGGAAAAAATACTTCTTTTTGTAAATCAAACCAATAAAATTCAGTTTAGTTTCTCATAACTAGGCACAACTACAACACACAATACAAGAAGCAGAGAATTGCACATTCTGCCAAGGAAACACAGGAAACATACAACACTGATTTGAAAAAGCCCCTCACATCCCTGCTTGTTTCTCATGCATGCATCTCTCCACAGCCAGCAGTTTGCTGGGGGCTTGTATTTAAGTGCAACATTTGAATGGCTCTTGGTACTATCAAGAAGATGCACACAGCAGTACTCACACAAGGGTCACAACCCCAGGCACAACCAAACTGTCAGCACAGTGCAGTTCTTACAGGCACAGCCCTCAGGCTCTGCTGTGCCTGTGGGCCTTGTCCCACACCACTTACAGCCAGCACACCATATACTGAAAGGAAATTCAGCAGTGCTGCTGCTGGAACTAAAGGGCTATTTTTCAACATTAGCAGCACCATTCCACCCAAGCACTGAATTCCTCTTGTAATGGTTTTTATCAGTCTCACTCTCTCCGACTTACAGTTCTAAATAGTCAAGGGATCTTTCTTAGAGTCTTTACTTTTGCAGTACTGAAAAGATTATGATACTCCAGAATTTATCTGGTAGACCAGATCACTTTTCACAATTCAGAAGACATAAATAATGCCTACACTTCTTAAGTTAATTTAAGCAAATTGGATTTGGTATGCCACCAGTTTAAATCTCACCCTAAAATTAAATCAGTCTTCATTCAGCTTTCAAATGTGCTAAATTGTTCGGATGTTCTAAAACTCTTCTTCCTTAAGGCTTCTGAGTGGAATTCTACATTTATTTAATAAAGCAGCCAGGATTTACTATACTGGTAGTGGTAAGCACTTTTTACTTTCCTCATGACAGATTGGAGTTGACTGTATACTTTTTTTTTGCTACAACTGCACAAGATTACAAGCCACAATTGAATTACCAAACTGAGGAAAATAAAGATTATTCCTGTGGGTGCAATGCAGGTTGCAGACTTGTTTTCCTTTAAAGAAGTGTTTAAAGAATTAGCAATAAATGTTATCAACTGCAGCTAGAAAATGATGCTGACTTATTACTTTGTGGTGATCCTAAGGGGCATCATGAAAACCAAATTCTTTAGCTGAGGTTTCCAGAAGAAAAAAAAAGAAAGAAAAAAAACTAGCAATGCCTTTTGAACACCTTACATTTAGATTTACACTATAGGCAAAAAGACTGACTTACAGAGCTCACAGGCAACCCTGCCTTGCTCCTGAAGATGCACAGCCCTGCAGTGCCCAAATGGTTACTCATTCATTTACAGTATGTTTCCATTGCCACTGGGAAGGTATGAGATGACATTTCTACCGACAGCCTCTCGTAACAGCACAAGACAGACAAATTTCTCACCTTCGGTGCAGACCTCCAGTAACACACCTGCACCCCAATAGGTGAGGGGAGCACTAAGCCCTCCTGCACCCATCTCATGCATGTTGGATTGAGTGTTGTGCTGATCTGGACAGGTACTGCTACTCCACAGATATTCCCCTCGTTATCTACCACCCAATGACCAAGTGCCTTTCAGGATAACAGCAAAGTGTAGAAGACTTGGGTTTGTCTAGAAGACAAACCCAATGGAAAGCAGAATATAAGTTGGACGGCTCTAAGCTGATGCAATATCATGATGTTCCCATAGGCAAGAATGTTTTTGAAAAGGCATTTTCTTGCTACTTTTTGAAGCTTGCAGATGTCTGAAGGAAAACGAAGTTGTGACCCATCTCGTTTTTTTTCCTCCATGAAAGGCACTTGCTACCTTTTGTCCAGCTCTACTGAACAGGTCTCTCATCTTGAAATCCTTAGGGTGTATGCTCAGCAAAATTCTCACGTAATGGTGACTTGCTGACAAATCACCAGAGCTTAGAAATGCTCACAAATGTTATCTTGCATGCCACCTTTACTGGAAACCCCATTCAAGCCAATTCTATGTCTTAGCCAAGACTGATATTGACAGGAACAAAAATCTCACAGCTTTTTTCATCAAATGTATGTGCATAAAATTCAATACAACTTACTTACACAAACTGGTAGCATGGATTACAGTCTGCAAGCCAGAATACTGAACTCAGCCTTTTCTCAGTTTCTAACATTCTCATTCAAAGTCGTACACCCTCAGCCGCCTAAGAGCCCTAAAGAAAAGTATCTTCCATACTCATGCAGTTAAATAATTCCCGTTCAAAATGTACATGACAGCTGAATCACACCTGGTGAGTCACTGTTTATAATAGACTAAGCCTAGACTATCTGACTTAGCTGCCTTCCATTCAGTACAGCTAAGATAGATGGTCTTGGCGCTATCTTCTCCAGAAACCTTTATTCTTCTTGCAGGAATCCAATTAAGTGGGCAACAAAAACCAGAATGCAGGATGGCGCAGTAGAATTCTCCTCTCTTCTACAGCACTGACCACCTTAATATTCCCATGTTTTACGCAATCGTTCTTCAGGTCTTTTCTTTATTTGGGTCACAGTTTTGCTTTCTGGAAATGAACCAGAATCTATTTCTCCCAAAGAAATGAGCAGTGCTGTTTCTTTAAACGCGTACATCAGGTTATCTTCTCCCTTTTTAGCTATAAAGCTGCAGAGCACAGATGTGCCTTGATTTTAGTCTGCTTTGCCGCATAATTGCATGCCTTCAACTTGAGAAATTTAGCCTTGCTATTTACTCAGAAAACCTTTCTTAACTTTACTGTCGAGACAATGTTAATAAAGCCTGCCTTTGTTTGAGAATATGCTCACTGTAAATAGAGCTTCACATAAAAAAAAAAAAAAAAAAAAAAAAAAAGAAGAAAAAAAAAAAGAAAAAAAGATTAAAAAAGAAAAAAATCTATATGTTTAAACAGAGTAAGATTTAAGGAGGGCCTAGAAGCATGCCCAGCTGCCATAAACTGATCAGAACTTACTCAGAGGGTCCCAGCAGTGGCCCAGCACAGATCTCCCTTCTACCATCAGGTCTCCACAGTGCCATCAGAGCACAGTTTTGTTATGCCAGTGGGAATTCAGCTCGGTTTTGGGTGGGTCAACGTTCATACCCACATTTGCCCTCTGCACCACAAACAGCCCAAGGGTAGCAGTAAATTCTGGCATACAAGTGGGTACAGAAACAAAGCTGCTTTATTAGTTGGTCTCCAGTGCTCTGCTCTAAGCTTCTATCTAGAGATTCCTCCAGCAGGATGAAGGCCATCAGATTTCAATACTGCAGCCTCAACAGGACAGGTCGGTACCATGCATGGTAAAAAAGTATCACATGTACGAGCAGAACAGGTCAAGCAGTGCACCAAACTGCACAGCAGCTCAAGAATGTGTTTGGGTTAACTCAGGTTACATAGAAACCAGCTTTGTCACATTTCCACCCCCCTTGTGGTTATTTGTTCCCCACATCAAACACCGCAGGAAATAAGGACAAAACCAAACCACATTCCCCCTTCAGAAATGAACTTTTCTTAGATCATTTCCAATTCCATATTTTTTTGCAGCTAGTCTGAACCAGAAGACATAAGGAAAAAAAGGGGTTTGGGGGGGTCAAGGAAATAACCTATTAAAAATGAAGGAAGTGGCATTTTCCCTTCCCCAAACGGCAAAGATTAAAACAGGGACTGCTTCCATCAGACACCTTAGATCACAGCAGAACAAGCAGACTGTTCAAGCCACATTTCCATCATCCTCATCATCACTTATATAATGGGGACTGATTTTATCATTGTTCTTTGCACGCTTCCCTTAGTGCTCTTGGGTAGGAAAGATTTCCCCTCATTGGCAAACAGCAACAGATAAATAACTTCAGCTCAGCATCCAAGACAATGTCTTTCCTCAAAGGAGCCATTTCCATCTGCACAACAATAGCACAAAAAATACGATGTTGTGGCATGTGCCAACCACTGCATTCTGTCACTGGGGATCTTCTTGTACGCACTTTGTGTCATCTGGTTAACAATGCCTTTAGAAGACAAAGAGTTTTAATATTATAAAGAGCTCTTGCAATATGATGGGAGACTGTAATGAACTGCTAAGGTAAAGCATATTACTGACTCAGAAACCCTTATAAAAGGAGGAGGAAATAGATCTGCTTCTCTGCCTCAGCCCATATTTCCTATTAATGGTTTAGGTGCCTTCTTGTGATTGTGACACACTGCTTCTTGCATTTATCTTCTCTACCCTAAATCCCGCTTGTGAAAGTACTGCATGTACCACAGACCTGCCCTTCTGGGGGCTTACAAAAACAAAGTTAAGCTAAAAATGAATATATAGAGTTGATAGCTAAGGTTGAGATTCAGGACGCTTAAAAACCATCTAGTTTTTCTAGGAAAATGAATGCAGTAACAGATCTAAATAATAAGGAAGATCTAAACAGTAAGGAAGAGGAGACGCAGCAATATGCCCTTCATTCCAAAACACCATTTCAACAATTGCCTTACATCAGAAAAAAAGAGCAGCTCAGCAGAATGAATGGGGCAAGCAGCAGTGAGGGGCAGTGTGAGCCCAGGTACAGTGCTGGGCCTGGGAATGGGGACTGAATCACCTCCAGCACTACCTGAAATTGACATAATGTAAAACAAATGCAAATAAATAAATAAAATGCAACCCTCACATTTTCCTTCTCCATAATTCAAAGCTAGCTTTTCCTTCTTTCATAAAGAAAAAGCTGCTTGGGAAATGCTTCAATCTGCCTTCTGCTACCTGAGTTCTTTTAAACAGCACCAGTTTGGGCTCTACAGCCATGTGCCACCTCCATGCTCTGTGCCTCCCAGTAAGCAGGGCAGAGCTGCTTTGATGAAGGGTGAATGCAAGGGAACAGAGCAATGCCTGCCTCTGCTACAAAACATCACCTGAGCAGGGAAATAAGTTGTTCTTTTTCCCTCCCTCAGTTTCATAATCAAATACGGATCCAAAATAAATGAAAAACAGAGAAAAAGTTGAAAATAAATAGAGATCTCATTTTAAGGAGATAATAAGAATGTATGCACCACACTCAGCCAGAAACTTTTCTCATGTGCTCATGCTTTTCTGTTCCAGCCACAGAGCTGATGCTGCAGCACGGACGCAGGAAGACAGCGGCAAAAGGAATGCACAGAGAAGAAAAGTAGCAGCTCCCAAGCCCAGCTCCTTCTGCACGAGGTGACCTCCTCTGAGCAGCTCTGCTGGGAGAAACTCCTATCAACACAACAGCAGTGTGGGATCAGAGAGTGGGAGAGCTCTGCAAGGCAGCTCTAGCTGTGGACAGACTGCCACTGCTGCTCCTGCTGAGACCTTTAACCAGGAGCTGTGACCTCACACACCTCACCCTGCTGCTCCCAGCCACTGCTCCGCGCTTCTCCCCTTCATCATCAGCAGAACTGGGCAGGAAATGTCATTTTAGAGGCAGAGGAGAAAAATGTAGGGCATTTCTATCAAAATGCATCTCTTAATTGAATAATTTCCTAGACTCTGGTTCAAGTTTAAATATCTGTTAACAACTCAGAAGCAAGAGGAAACGTTTTGCCAAGGGGAAATCAACAGTATATTAAGAGCTGAGTATTACTGCTGAAGGCAGCTTTAAGAGATCATAAGTTTACAGACTGAAGGAGTTGGATACATTTGATCATTCCAAAAAGTACACAGACACTTTTAGTACCATTCCTCTTCCATCTGTGCAGGAGCAGCATTTCAGTTACATTTCACAGAAGTCAGTGGCTAAAGCAAGCTTTGAGATTCCACTGATTTTATACAAAATAGAGAAGTGCTGATGTTCCCTTCTGAAATCAACTCCAATGGAAAATAAGTTTTTCATAATGGCATGCATGTTATGTGCTGCAATCACAGATTTTTTTTATGTATATACATATATACACACATTTATTTGCTGTAGCAGTCATACATTTTGATCTCTCATAATGGACATTTTCAAATGTATTTTTTAGAGAAGTAAATCATTTGCCTTCCTGCCACGTCCTTCTGCATCCACCCAAACTGCAGTGCTCTGTGCAGAGACTATACAGTCTCAACCAAATGACCTCCTCCTCATCTGACCTATCTATAGGAATGTACCCATATGTACCCATCTCACCTTCTGAAATTAAAAAAAAAAAAAAAACAGAGCCAAGACACAAAATAGGAATTTGGGCACAATTCTTTGCCAGTGATGCTCAGAAATTGTAATGGAAGCATCAGCCATGAGCAGACTTCGTATCACTGAAGGGCAAGAGGAAGGGAGGTTTCATTAGCAGCTCATGAAAATCATTTTCAATTGATATTCAGTTTAATTGCACCGGAGTTTAATGCCGATGGCAAAACCTAAAGCATAGATCTCATCCAAAATCCTTCAGAATCAATGTGATTCTTAACATTAACTTCCTCAAAGCCAGGATTTCTGCCTAATTGCTTTCAAATAAAATGCATAGGTTATTTCTAGATCACTCTGATTACCTCTAGGATTCCATCAGACTGAACCAGGACAGCTCGCCTGCCTCCCAGGGCACTCTCTGTGAATCCCAAAAGCTCATACCTTGCATATAATAATTATATCCTATAAAAAAATAGCATGAAGTGACTTCCAACATCCAAAGGTCAAAAATTCAGCTAACATATATTAATCTTTATTATGTAACAATGACATAATCAATGAGTTTGTGAGCTTCTTATGACCTGTACAAAAAAAGATATTGCACCAAATGAGGTACTGCCTATTTGGATTCCAGATTTGTTACGCATACAATCTAACATTATATACAGTTGTGGAGTTAAGGCAAAGCCAGATGATACCTGTAACACAAGAGAAGGTTTGAAAAATGGGCATAATTACAAACAGGGGGACGCATTTCCTGCTAATAAAGCGTCTGTGTCTTAAGGAAGGGATCCCTCAGGTTTTCAATATAGCAGTTATTACCAATCACATTACTTAAAATCGAAAATAGTGAGATTTCCTGAAGAGCAAAGCTCTTTCTGAAAATCACGCCTGGATGATCACCTCTAACCCTGATAGTATTTTTCTTAATGGCTATCAGCTGCTCTTTGTTTTTGGAAAACTTACAGATCCCACTAAAATCCAGCCATACCTTCTCAGCTTTCTGCAGGCAAGATGCAATCATAGCCAGTGACAGAGCATAAATGTATGGGTGAGCCATCCAAGACACTACAGCAGAGGAGAATTAAAGTCAGTCACTTAGCATAAATAATTACCTTTTCAAGACAATGGAATGAGTCATGTTAGCTAAGTCCCAGTGACAGAAACATGTATGACCAATATACCAATATACAGTTCTTTGGCAGCAACACACTAACTCTTGATTGAAGAATGAACTCAAATTCTGCTCAATTATGGACCTGGTTTCCAGTCATTTTACAATTAAAGAAAATCCACTTCTCTCACGAATCCATAAGTCCAGTAAATGAAATCTGAATAAAATGTGCAGGCAGCTTTAGACCGTAACATTAAGCACAGGTATTTATCGTCTGCTTTAGTCTCAATCCAAACATATTGTATTCAAACACACAAAATTCTGTGAAACTTCTGTGTAGTTCAGATGAGGCCAAAATCCATAAAGAGAATCCATATTCACCCATGAAAAACCAATAAGGAAACATCAATCCCACGATGACAGAATGATCTTCATGTGACAGGGGCAGTGACGACTCCACAACCGGACAAACGTCACAGGAAAATTGACTTTACAGTGGAAAGACCAGAAAGCCAGAAAACGTAGAATACTGCCATCCACCAACCAGATTACCTTTCTCCAACTTCAGGTAAACCTTATCCTCCTTGTCTAGATAGAGCAGGACTCCATTAGTGGCAGCTTCACGAGTGACATCCTTGTCCCCGGCAAAAGCAGAGATGACTGGCTTCCCATTGAGCATCAAGTTAACCTGCATGAGAAAAAGCACTGAGAAGCTCTAATTAACAGCAAAAAAAAAAAAAACCAACAAATATCACTGAATATTAACTACAGTGCCACAGGTATGTTGAGGACAAGCCCTTTTGTTTCCTGGCCTCGATCTGCAGCTGACTGCAATCAGTGGGACACCATCCCAACTGCAAGGCTGGGGCTCAGAGTGAAGGATAACTGGTTGCATGTGCTGTTAGTTATTGGCCAAGCAGCTCCGTTTGTGCTCACTCTCTGGTAACGTGGACCTGGGAGCTCCGTTTTGCTCCACTTCACCCATTTCATTGGTCATTCAGACACATTCAGTAAAGACAACAATTTCACGAGACTTTATAGGCACCTGGAGATGCACTATAGGTACCTAATTACATTTCTGAAGTCCCATAGTAGAGTGGAAGTTTACGCTCCACTGAGAGTAAAATAAACATCCCTTCTATCAGTAGCTGCATTTTAAAGTCTAGAACAGACCTTCAGCTTTATGAGCAGCTGCATTTTGATAGTGAACTCATTCTTCCACAGAACACTTCTGAAATCAGCTCAGCCCCTGCCCCGAGTGCATCACACAGGTTCTGTGTAAATACCCACAGGCAGGGCCAGGGGCACGGGCAGGTCCACGCACCTCCATTTCCCCAGAGGCAAATGTTAGTTTTCTTCTTTTTGAACAGCAATAAGGCAGTCACAGAGGGGTGAAATGCCTGTTCAAAAGGAGTATTCTGGCCTTGCACACATTCCCACCAGTTTTAACAGGAGTCGCAGCAGAATAAATTACTGCTCAGCAAAAGTCAGGCAGCAGAATCTGGCACTGATTTGGGATTCACTTATCGGGGAAATCCGCTTAATCAGATGTCCCCAGGGAACCAATTTCAGCTTAATGATACTTAATGGCACTAACAGATGTTTCAGGGGCGCAGTGGTATCACTTACAGGAGCCTTCTGCCAAGTCAGCGGTGTTCTAGGCTGCACATGGCTGGAACTCAAGCTGGTTTGCTCGATGGCAGTGCTTTCAGTCCTCCCTATTGCTATCACAACATGCTGTGCACAAAAGGACTCCAAGAGTTTGCTCATGGCTAGGCTTGGCTTTCTTTGTTCTCTACTGGGCTGGTTTCCTGCAGGGCCCCTCGTCAGGATGCACACTGCAGCTTTGCCCCAGGTGGTCTCACTGAACTGTGCCAAAACAGAGCCAACCAAACCCACCCATCACTTCTGAAAAACTTCATTGATGAAAGATGTACAGATGTCACATGGCAGGCCATGATGTTCTCTGTTACACACCCCAGCTCCCAGGTTTGAGTACATGGCAGTGAAACACCAAAGTCTGCCCTACACTTCCAGAACCAAAGCCCTGATGTCTTTCCTGGCAACATGTAATTTAAACCCAATAACAAGGGCTGATATCCATCATTCCAGACCATTTCAACGCTTGGTATTCAGGAGTGAAAGGAACCAAGTCAGAGTTTATTAAATAGCCCATTAAAGGGGAGTTGATGATGCCATTATTTCATCCCAGATTTTATCTTTGTCTTGAATGAAACAAAGACTCAAAGCTATAAGCAGGGATGGCCCTCCAGGTTCTCTGCCTTCTCCACCATTCACACCTTTCAGTACTGGCAGCCCAAAGCCAGGGCTGCACACAGGGATCACTCCTGCAGAAATCAGCTTTGTCTCAGCCCTGTCACATGAAGAACATATCCAATGGCAAGACAGGTCTGGGGAAAAGCATCAGATTCTTCTGTGGATCGAATGGCCTCAAAGGTGGAAACAAAATGTTATTCTACATCTAGAAAGCCAGTACAAACATCACAGGCACTGCACGACCTGGGGCAAAGATTAAGGAACGGGCTTTGAGCAATTTGCTTTTGGCTCAGCAAGGAAATGTTCAGGAACTTAGAATAATTTATATTTAATTATGTAGTTCAGCTGCTAGTAAGCTACAGAAAAAAGTAGAATTACACCATTTTTTAGTACATGAGGCATCTTTTATGTATTGAATGGGTAAGCAAGTTTAAACTGCTATAAAGGCTCCCTACAGAGATATAACACTTTGGTTGTTGCAGAACAAGCCAACCACCTCAGCCTTGGTGCACAGCAAGCTGGGTTCATGAGCATCCATCTGACACCATGACCTGGCAGCCAGGTGATGAGATCCTAGCAGAACAGACAGAATTGCTACATATCCCCACACTGACTCCTGTAGCAAAATACCATTTTTCAGTAGTATTTAGGCAACCAAGTGAAATTTAGAGATATATTTTACTCAGTCCATTCTGCTTCATACCCCACACACCCAGATATTTGGTTCTAGCAGCAAAGCTGTCCAATATCTCAGCTGAAGATCCTGCCTCATTACAGCTGTTCGATTTAAATATATTCACCCTGCTGGGAGCTGTACACCACAGGTTGCTGTAAACTAAGCTATTCCTCTTCAAGAATGTACGAAACACTCCTGTGTTCAGGCTAGATTCTATTGTGAATGAACAATTCAATTAGAACATTGTATAGGCATACCTGGATCGTTTGGCTCTGGTAGACTTTAATCACGTGAAAACTGAAGCTGTAAATTCCTTTTCTGGGTGACACAAAGACAGATTCCAATGTGAAAAAATTGCCCACGTTTACTAGGATCTACAAACAAAAAGTACAGATGGGAATTAGCACAGGCATTCAGCACTACTCAAAACACAGACTTTCAACTGGAGAAACCATTCACCCAAGGAAAATTTTCCATCCACATTTATCTTTTTTATTTATTGTTCTATCAACTCACATGGAAATATTACACATAAAATGGATGTTAGTTCTATCTACAGTGCAGCCTTACGGTAAATAAGCTGAGGGGGAAATCTTTCTTACTTTGCTACATCTCACACCTACGTGACCTTTATTCTACACATTTAGAGGATATTGGCAAAAGTCATTTTTGTTCATCATCCCCCCAAAATGACATCAAAACACTGATTCTGGGGGTGGCACACCGGTTTGGGATACAAAGCAATGGCCAATTCTGCACCTTCCTGGAAGTACCAAGCTGGAAGCAAGAATGTATGGGAACATTACAGTTCATTCAGTGCTCAGTCAGATGAGCTCCAGGAATGCCTGGTGGATGAGCACCGTCTGGCCAGGAGCCTTTGCTGCCCTCTTTATGTAAGCACTTACTGTAATTTGGGTCTGGTAAAACAGAGTCAAGGAACAGAGGGGAACACACCAAATAAGTGCATCATATGTATGATAAATATCTCCTTTAGTTCCTACTTTTTATTTCATCCCACTTAATTATACTCTATTTTTAATTGATATTTTTACAGAAAGCCGTCAGGAATGCCCACAAAGTTGGGGTGATGCAAACAGCATAAAGCTGTGCTACAAGCCTGGCTCCAGCTGTCACCACAATTTACTGTTCATTATGATAGGAGACAAAGACTAAAGCGAGCATCAGCCTCAGTTACCTGCCCTAGGGCAGGAGCTCGTATTAAACGCGTGCTGGTATTTGTATGTGATTGAGATGAGAGGGGCTGGGCTACGAAGCTGTGATTTTTAGAGAAAACTTCAATGATTTTTTCCCTGCAAATCCTTCCTCTTTCCCCTCCAGAAGGCTGTGCACACCCACTCCGCGGGCTGCCCCGTCTCCGGGGGCGGGGAGGCAAAGGGAGAACAACGGAGCGCAGTGCTGTGCGGTGCGGGGCTGCGCCCCTCCCGCTGCCATCCAAACTCCGGTGGGAAATAACGGCGGACACGGGGGGGGGGGGGGGCGGTGGCACCTGTTGCGCGCTGCGCGGCCCCGCGGGGCCCCCCAGCTCACCTGGTCGAAGTAGATGATGCGCGTCTTGTTGCTCATCTCGGAGGGCTCGTGGTTGGTGCTCCTGACCGCCGAGAAGGCGACCTTCGAGTTGGCCGCCCTCACCGAGATGCCCAGCGGAGAGGAGGACGAGCCCTTGGCGTCGGTGGTCGGGTTGGAATCGCACACCACCAGGCACTTGCCTTCCAGGACGATGGGCTCCGTCTCGTTCTGCGCCCGCGCCGCGGGGCCGCCCAGCGCCAGGGCCAGGAGCACGGCGGGCAGCAGCCGCCAGCCCATGGTCCGCACCCGCGGCCGCTCCGCGCCCCGCTCCGGCCACCGCGCACAGCGGCGCTCCCCGCCGGCAGCAGCGGCAGCCGCTCTGAAAGTCTTCTTTCTGCCGGCTTCTTCCCTCTGCCGGCTTCTTCCCTTCTTTTATTTATTTATTTAATTTTTTTTTTTACCTCTCCGTCTTCTCCTCCTCCCGCCCGCCACCACTTGGTGCCTTTTTCTTTTTTCTTTTTTTTTAATTTACCGGGTCCTTTCGCGAGCTCTTTACAAAAGCAGCCGAACAAAATAAAGACTTTCCGGTGCACGCTTTTCTCCCCTCACTCTCCGCATCAAAAAAGAGATTAATGAGGAGAGTGGTAAGTAGGGGGTAAAAAAGGAAAGGGGAGGAAAAAAAAAAAAAACCGTCAGGTGAATTATTGATGAGAGACAGGTGACGAAGAAATGAAACCACTCCACGTTGCCATGATTTCTGGTTCTGTGTCCCTGCTTTGAGCTGGTAATGCGGGCGCTCACCCCGCTCGCTGTCTGATCCGGGTCCGGTACAGCTGCGGGCTCCGGCTGTCTCTGCCTCTCTCTCTCTGCCACAATCCCTAAAGACTTATGTCACAACGAGCCTGCCCGTCCCTCACCTAGCTGGGCTCCATTGGGATGGACCTTCCTCTCGGAATTGCCACCTATAGACGCACACACTCGTCCTCCCAGGCAACTTTTGCGGCAGCTGCAAAGCCGAAGGGAAAGCAACAGATCAGTGCAACGTGTCTTAACGCCTCTTAAAAGGAGGCGGGGGTTGGAGTTGCAGCCTGGTTGGGAGGCAGCATCTCAGCCTGCAGGTGCCTCCCTGTGAGTTGCTCGGCGGTTTTGTTTTGGCACTGCACCCGGACCCGGCGCTGCCCAGCTGGGGCACTCAGAGCCTGTCAGCAGAGCGTGTCAACCACTACGAGCAGCCTTCATTCAATTCTTGTCCAGCAACCCCTGCCCGGAGCTGCCAGACCCCACTGGAGCTGCTGGAGCTGTGGCCACCTGCACTGCCCACACCTTCAAGAAGCCATAGAGCAGCCCTAAAGTCCCCTTAGCCTACAGTAAGTCTTTTGCCAAATTCTGAAAGCCAGATGCAAATTTTAAGGAATCCCTTAGCTCAGACAAGAGTTAAGAAAGAAATTGCACTGTTTTCTAGGAATGCATTGATATCCTTTTCTTCCAGTGACACCAACAGCGATGAAAAGTCAAACTGAGAAGAGGCACTTGCTGTAAACAAGGAAAGGAAGTAAGAAAGGAAACAAAGATTTGCATCATAACATTATTTCTTTTGTAGAAGTTGGATCTGCAGATGAAAGGATTTATGCCCACACACAGGAACACCTGTCTGGAGAACCCTTGCAAAGCAGAACTGTGTGAAAACAGCAAGATTCTGCTTCACAATGTTTTGTAGATAAATACATATGTATAAATAATCCCACGCTGTTTTAACATCTCCCCCTTAACATCTCATCCTTACCTCATGCTGCTCCACAGCCTTTCAGCTGCGCACCAATCACAGCTAATATACATATGGCATAGATACACCTTCTGACTGGAATTTTAAACTTCTGTCATTGTTGAAAGTTCCACCATTTGTCCAAAACTCAGAATTTTGCAGTCATTTCAGCCAGATTTGTTTCAGCATCTTTTTGCTGTGAACAATGACATCATCTCTATGTGAAATGGGTGCAGGATGATGAAGGTTCAGAAGAGGACTTCCCTATCTCCCTGCCTGCAGCTGCATGCACTAAGCCTGTTTGCCATCCCACCCCACTCCCTCGCATGCCATGGGGCTGATTGCACAGCACAGCCCCCCAGCTGAGCACTGCTCACTTCTGTGCTCTTATCCCAGTGGTGTGCACACGTTGCTGTACACACAGGTTACTTCAGCTGCGCGAACACATTAGTAATTAAGTATACAGCCAATTACAGCTAACTGCTCTCCTGCACAGCTGGCCCCAGGACCTGCAGTTAGCTTACTGGTTTGCTGGCTAAATGCAAAACCAGCTCACCTGGATAATGAGCTTAATGGGCCTTAAGAAGATTCGATAATTATTTTATAAAGTTCCCCCCAATTTGAACATTAAGTGTATGGCAACGTATACATGTACATGGCTGGAATGGCTAAAATAAACAAAAGCTTTTGCCCATGAAGTCTTCAGATGCAGAACCAAGCTGGCGTTTTCCTTGCTTCATTTTAATCTATTTCATAGACCTCTGTGTGTGTGTGTGTGCTCCATCCCTGGTGCCTTGCTTGGCTTACTAAGCTTCTTCCTTCTGTTCGTCTGTTTCGAACTTTGCTCTCATCACACCATCCCATCTTTGAGTATTTCTTTTTGAAAGGATACCAGGAAAAAATATTTGTCTGCTCCTATTTTTGGTACTTGTTTAATTTCCCTGGCATTCTGTTACAAAATAACAATGAATAAATAAATAATAGTGCTTTGATGACTGGAAATGGAATTCAGAAATTGTGTGTGAATCTTAGAGGCGATTTACAAAACAAAGTCAGCAGGATGTCCGCCTGTGTGTGGGGGTACAAACGTTCAGCTCTGCTGACAGCATTGGCATTTCAGGTCTTTATTCAGCTTTCTCACCCAGCCAAACCCTCTGTTTGCTCAGTGCTGCAGACCTGAACACACGCCAGACCTGAGCACAGAGTGCACATCAGGGCTGCAGATGCTCCTGGGCAGGTTCTGCTGTCACGTCCAGCTGTTTGTTTCTGCTGCTACTGGATGGAGGTCTGCAAATAATCCACTGAGTCCAATACACTTAGTCCAGATTTACATCAGTAGCTGATACCCTGACAGTTCATTCTACTCCTTCATAGGTCAATTGTTCACAACATCAATATGTTGGTAAATTTCATTGTCAGTCGCAGCTGGGGACAGCCCACAAAGAGCTTGGCTTTTCTTGAGTGAATTGTTATTCAAAATCTATCCAGAACATCTCTTGCTAATTTATATGTATTCCCAAAACATTCATAAAAGAGTTTTTGTGGACTAAGATCAAAAAATGACCTTGTGCACGTACAGACATTTACACCTTTATAGCAGGTACTAAAAGCCCTTTAACTCGTAACAAAGTAAATTAAATTCTTGGTTTATTATTACATTTCAGCTCATGTCTAGAAAGGAAAAAAAAAAAAAAAACACCTCATTTTTGTGTTTTTAGCTAAGTGACCTGATACATTTTGTGCAGTTTTAGGAAATAAACAACTTTTGAGGCACTCTGTTGACCTATGCAATGGTCTCAGACTTTCAATTGTGTTTGAATGAAACAAGAAGTGTGCATTTTGCCAAGGTGGAATAAAATCAGATAGGGTCAGCAAATAAGGGAAACAAATAGCCTGGCAGGAAAATTGTTCTTTTTCAGTAGGAGGGAAGAGGAAGGAACTCAGTTTGCTGCCTGCTCTGATCTTCAGAACCTGTTCCCCCAAGCAATGGAGGCACAGAATGCACAGGATGGAGTTTGCAAAGGATTCCATGATCTGCTGGCACTCAATTTAGCTTACACTGTTGAACACATTTTGTTGATACAGTTTGCCAGCACCGTGTCAGGAAAAGCACAGAAAATTAGATAGTGAAGTGGTGTAATTTAGTGCATCTCCTTTGACATCAACAGAAGCTCACAGATTACCTCCCCTCAGCAGAATTTGTCCCAGAGAAATTGCTCACAGAGTGGCTTTCATAGCAAAAGCCAATGAGGGAATAGTTTGCTTTAAAGGATGTGCCTAAGAGAGTGCATTAGGAGTCTGCCCATTGGCTGCACTGCCTGTTTGATCTTCAGAAGGGAGAGATTGTACTGGAAGACTCATGATGATGATGGAAGTCATGGAGAAGGGCTCAGCATTAGGATTTTTAGTGCCATCTATTGAAATGTGCCAACTCGAACAGAAGAGAAAAGGCTGTCAAGAACAATAAATATCTCTCTGTGGTAGTGAATGCTTTAAAAAGATACAAGGAAGAAAGTAATAAGTTTATTTCACAGCTGAGGAGTCAAATCCATTGAACTCACCAATTTCTCTCCCTGGACTGTAGATTTCTTTTCTAGGAGACTGTTGTCTTATCTTTTATTTTTTTTTTTAACTCTTATTAGGGAGAAATGAGGCTCCTCAGCTCACGTTCTGTGTTTCTTTTTGTCCTCAGCTGATAACCCCTGGAAACTGCTTCCTAGTAGTGTTCTGGGGAAGCAAAATACCCCAAGGACTACAAAAACCATGAGCAGCCACTGTCTCTCTAGGAATGAGCCCCTATGGGTGCACAGCTCTGTCCTGAACAGAAGCAGTGTGAACTCTGCCTTCCATATCAACAGCCTCTCTTTATATAAGCCAATGATTTTTCCACATAAAAAATACACAAACATCTCTTGAAGTAGTGTCTGTCACTTCCATCTCCCCCTCCAGCCATCACGTTCCACGTGCAGCTCAGCAGCATTAGACTAATTTTGCACGGCTGTAAGGGGAGAGACTGAAGAAGACAAAAAAAAAAAAAAAAAAAACACAACAAAAAACCCAGTAACTTTTCTAAATGTGTAAATTTCATTCCCCAAGATGTCTGTTGTGGTACAGCACAGAGAAGCACTGGTCAGCCCAGCACTCTGCAGCTCCGCAGGGCTGCTCCGTTGACAGCGGTACTTCAGCTCGCACAGTGCAGGCGGCACAGGTGGCTTGCGTAGGGCAAGTCCAGTAAATCCAGAATCAAAATGGTTTTGTTTGTTTTTAATTTCCTTAATCAGCTTAATTCCTAACAGCAAAGGAAGGCGTCAGATTGTTTTGGATGGCAGGATTCCCAAAAACAAAGTTTAATGTCAGCAGTACTGACAGCAGTAATATCCTAGGAGGGATATTAGCCGGGAAGTATTTACTGCCTGAGAAAAGTTTCTGCTTTGAAATGAGTCAAGCAAATTTCTATCTATAATACCAAGCAGGACTGCATCCTCCTTCAGATTTCACATTTCATAATATGCCAAAGTAAGCTTGGTGCTTTTGTAGGGCAATAGTTAGCCCAAACTTACAAATACTACAGATCTGGAAGGCAGCTCCTTGTAGGAGTGCTCCATCTGGGTTCACTCCTGGAGCCTCACCTCACACATGGGCATTTATGGCTGCAGGTTTGCAGGGTACTGCTGTCAGCTGCTAAGGAAGGGTTCCACAGAAATTGTCTGCAGAGACATTTAGAGCTTGTCTGTATAAACACTGAGGTGTAACAACTATTATTCTGTACAAACAAATACCATTAAAACAGAGTGAGAGAGTTGGCTCAAAGAGACCTGGAAAAAAAACACCAGTATGATGCAAAATATTATTTGGGGGGAAAAAAGAATGCAGAAGGGAATGAGCTGTATTTGTTTCTTTTTACATATAAATCAGATGAGCTCTGACACTCACAGACACAGAAAAAATGCTTTGTTTGGGAAAAAGGAAACGTGTCTCCTCTGTAAGCTCCCGTTCCTTGGGAAAGCTTCGTGTCCTCTGGAGAGGCAGAGCTTCTTGCCAAGAAGGTATTTGGTCATTAATTTTTCAAATGATTGCTGCAGGATATTCATGCAAAGACACAGATATCAACTACTGTGTAGAATATATTTTTAATTGGAAGAAGCCATGCCAGCTGAGCTATAAAACAAGTACAAGCTGTTAGATATAATAAGAGAGAAAAGAGACTGAGGGGAAAAGTGAGTCAGGAGAAAAAAAAAAGAGAAAACAACTTAGTTAAGATAGACTTCCCAGGACTCCTGAGCTAAAGTAATGGCAGAAAAACATAAAAGTTATCATGGCCATCACGAATGCTGTTCAGGGATGCAGGGATCTGGATACCATGGAAATGGCACTGGTAGGCAGTGTTATCTTACACGATTCACATATAAATGAAGATGGTTCCGATTTTGGAGAGGGAATAACACACATCAGAAACTGCAAGGGTTGTTTATGATGTACACATGTGCTGGAAGAGGAACTGAATTTTCCTCTTCTAGCCAAAAAACAGTAATCTTCAGCTCCTGACACTTACAGATGCTATAGATCCTGATATACAGGCACTGCTGACTTCAGTGCCAGCCAAGTGTCACTATTCCAATGCTGACTTTGTAGAAAACAAGTTTGTTTACTCTAAAACAAAATTTGCCCTCCATTTGCTTCTTTCATTTTTTCGGTTGGCTGGGTGGTTTGGAGGTGTCTATTGAGTCCATTGAGCCTCTTCCTCAATTTTTTAAATTCCCCTGAGATGAGAGGTGGATTTAAAGCAGATGAATTAAGCAGTGATGCCCGCTGGCATTCACAGGAGGCTCCAGGTTTGTCTCTTAACCAAACACAGCTGGAAGAACAGCTGCATCCTTGCTCATCAGCACACCTGCACAATACCTGGCATCTGGATAGGGAGAAATCTCACATGGTACTGGAGAGAGCATTCTAATAGAGCAATTTTAGGCTTAGATGCTTCTAAGCATTTCAGATAGGATAGTTCTAATTTCTTGCAGCATTGAAGCCAAGGAGACTGTTCAGCATTTCTACCTGTTAGGCTTTCTGTAAAAGCCAAAATGCCGAGAGAATTGGGCAGGCAGATGTAACATAAGCCAGAGAACACACATCACACATTTTATCAATCAATGCTGTAAGACTGGTAGAGAAAAACGCGATGTTTTATCAATGGCTTCATAGGACAATTTTCTGCTTTCAATGTTCAACGCATCCCTTTTTGTTTGTGCATTTACAGCCTTCCTTTTCTCCTTGTATTTTTGAGCTGCAAGTAATTATTCTAATTGAAAATATGGAAAAGCCAACAAATGCAACAAAAGTATTTTCAGTTTTGAAAACCATCAATAATTACTTTCACTGTGCATTACTTAGATGCCTCATGTTTTTATTTCACTTCTCTGATATTGTTCTCTTCCTACCAATGCAAATTTCACACACTGATTGGCTTCCACAGTATTTTATGCAAAAAAAAAGCAATGCTTTATTGTACTACTTTGGGGGGAGCCACCTGCCAGGTCCTTTCTCCATTAAATACTGAAGCTGCAGTGCTTTAATGGCTGAAGACAATCAAGATTTTTTGCTAAATGTATTAAATAAAAAAAAAAATAATAACTACAGAAAAAGAATAATTAAAAATTAGATCACCATATGTAAATTTATTCACTGTAAGTAACAGCTGAAACTCAGGCAGAAGACTGGATGTCAAAGACAAAAATAAAAAGAAAAATAAAAAACATCAAGAGTGTCTCCTTTCTAAATGTACAGGTATCTGTAGGGGCATACACAGAACAAAGTGAGTCTCATAAGAGACCTGCGATCCCACAGGTCTGAGACCAGTTGCAAAACTACACATCGTAAATTGAATATATCTTTAAATCAAAATATACTGCTGTACAAACTGTATGGAATGTGCACCTTGTTAGCAGGGCAACTTTCAAAACAATTAACTTGAATGTAGTTTCCTACACTTCACTCTCCCCTTTTTACGAGTAGTGTTGTCCTTACTGCATGACTTCAGCACAGGCCTTCCTGAACTCACTGATGAACGTAGATATCCATCCAAACAGTTCCTGAGAGTCCAGGTCTTGTGGTTCCCCAAATTTTACCTTTAAATTTAAAAGAGAAATATATTTAACATTGGTATCATCCAAATAAATTAATCCGTGTCCAAGGTTGTAATGTAATGAGAAGAGCAGGAGAAAGGCTGAATACATTCATTATCATTATTGATCAATCAGAAAACTTAGAGCTGGACAAAATGTCCATTAAACTGAGATTCGAAACACCTGAAGCAGAAGTGGCCGTGGGAGCTGTAATTAAATTACTGCAGTAACTGGTTCCTGGTTCTCTGCACAAAGCAGCTTCTCTGGCTGGACTGCAGATCTACCACCAAAGAGCAGAAAACACCTACATTGGCAAGGTTGTTTGCAGTTTTTAGATGAACCCATCCATAAAAGAAAAGAAGCACATTAGGGAAATGGTTTCTATCCACTATGGAATCATGGTGGACGTGATAGCAGCAGATTTAAGCCCAAATGCTTTAATTCTTTGGCACTTCGTTTTGCAAACAAAAAATACCATGTTTACATTATTATGCATATTTTGGAAGAAAAGTTAATCCACAGAGGAGACACCTTTCCCTGTTCTCTTCTTTTTACCCGAAAAAGCTGAAGAGATTGGAAGACTTTCAAAAGCAACTCGAATATTGGCATCATGTTTGCTCTGCTGCAAAACAAGAGGTGAAAGGCAATCATACTACAAAGTTAATTGCTAGGAGAGGGATTTCTGCATTAATTAAAACCACTTCCATGTGTATTTTCCAGTTCTAGGACATAAAAGTAATTTTAGTCTTAAAATTGTTGCTGAG